>NC_072847.1:2477640-3097050 GCF_013085055.1 Fusarium oxysporum Fo47
GACGGGAACTCTAAGGAAGCGGGCGAAACAAAATAGACGGATAGCGAGTTGGGGGAAACAAACCCGAAAAGATGGACGGAATAATGGAGTTTGTGGCGAAATAACTGTATTTTACAATCCTTT
Source organism: Fusarium oxysporum Fo47 (assembly GCF_013085055.1). Lineage (NCBI taxonomy): Eukaryota > Fungi > Ascomycota > Sordariomycetes > Hypocreales > Nectriaceae > Fusarium > Fusarium oxysporum. The sequence continues at coordinate 2,477,764 of NC_072847.1, forward strand.
ACCTGTTATCATTTGTCAGATGGAGATCAACAGCCAGGAGTTGGCACGGTTTTATTGATAGACTTGTACGGAACATAGACAGGAAAATGTTATGAAATGGAAAACTACGGTTATTTACGATTAACTTGACCTTCAAAATACCCCATTGTTGTGTGCTATTGTGCGTGGTTATCTGTGAAGTTCGCATGCCTAAGATTGAGAATTCGGAACTATCAAGCGACTGAGGATGAATAATTCGCCTCCGGGTTGAATTGTTGGGAACTTGGACCTCCAAACTCGATTACACATACCATTTACTGTTTATCGCCGCTGACTTTCAAAAGGCCACATTGATGCATGCAGCAGAGCATCACCAATGTTACCTCTGAAGTCGCATCCCACTTTGTTGGCTGCAGTATCTTGCTGTGACCGGACAAGTTGCTCAGAAACATGTGATAGTCTGACATACAGAATGGTAAGATTCTTGAGATGTAACTCGAAGCACACATCGCGTAAATCAATCAGTTCACCGGTGTGAACCAAAGAGGCAAATTCATATCGCTTGCGCCGTCAATCGGCACGTTGATTAATCCTAATCTACCTTTCGCTCTAATCCGCCTCCCTTATGGACTTTTTCTTCCATATCCCCTTGGCCTGATAGTTGACGTATGTAATACAGGATAGATGACACACAAGAGTGCGTGAAATGATAAACAGACACCAAGTGGATCTATTTGTAGAAATCAAACTTGTTCTCTTCGCCGGTACCCTTGACCTGGCTTGAGTAGGCGTCCTCGAGATCACTCTGAATGATGTTGTAACGGTTCTTACGGACAGCACGGAGACCAGCCTCCTGCATGATCGCAGCGATGACAGCACCAGACAGAGGGTCGTTTCGGACGATAAGGGAGTCGAGATCGACTTCGGGAGCCAGACTCATCTTGCCGGCGATGGTGGAGAAGATGAGACGTCGTTCACGGCGATCTCGCAGAGAGGGGAATTCGATCTTTCGGTCGAGACGTCCAGGTCGGAGAAGAGCAGGGTCAAGAGTATCGGCTCGGTTGGTGGCCATGATGACCTTGACGTTAGCGGTCTGATCGAAACCATCCATCTGGTTGAGAAGTTCGAGAAGAATACGCTGGACTTCTCGATCGGCACCGGTCTGGGCGTCGAATCGCTTGGTGGCAATGGCGTCGATTTCATCGATGAAGATAATAGCGGGAGAGTTCTCGCGAGCCATGCGGAAAACATCACGGACCATTCGGGGACCCTCACCGAGATACTTCTGAACAAACTCGGAACCGACAACTCGGATGAAGTTGGCGGTGGTTGAGTTGGCAACGGCCTTGACCAACATAGTCTTGCCGGTACCAGGAGGGCCGTAGAGCAGAACACCTCGAGGGGGGTCGATACCGATCTGCTTGTAGAGGTCAAAGTGTGTCAAGGGGAGCTCGACAGCTTCGCGAATCTCCTGCTTCTGCATGTCCAGACCACCGACATCGGCGTATGTCACATCGGGCTTCTCGTCGGCGCCAAGCATAGCAATGGAGGAGTCGGCCTCGGGGGGAAGAATATCGACAAGGGCGTTAGAGTGTCGATGGAGGGCAACCGAGGAGGAAGCCTTGAGCTTCTCCCGGTCGAGGGTAGAGAGGATTCTGACGACATAGTTGGATCCGGTGCTAGACTGCACAATTCCAGTACTTGAGATGCTGGTTAGCTCGTGTAGAATTGTCGGTTGCAGGTGAGCACATACTTTTGGTCAATAGCCTCCATAAACTGTCCTATAACTAATGGCACGCTCTGAATCCGCTTGATTTCTTCTTGAGCCCGTACAAGCTCACGCTTCAAACTCCTGCAAAGAATCAGCAAATAATAACTAGGATTCAGACGGGATTGATAAATTACCTTTGCTCATCCTTGATATACTCTTCTTGCAGCTGGATGTACCTATTCGAAAGCTATCAGTTCCCCGCAACTTTGGGATATCTGAGACTGGAGTATCGTACTCTAGTTGCCTCTGGAGCTTCTTGAGGTTCGCGTAGTCGTCTCCTCCATCGGTTGATACACCCTCGAAGTTATCAATTGTGGGAATGGTTGAGTGCGCGGCCCTCTTGTGAGGTGCCACTTGGTTTGCTGGGTTTTCGACAGCGACGTCACCCATTTTTGCGCTTCTACTGTGTGGTTAAGATAGGTGAAATGATCGTGAGAATGCGGTGTAGATAGAAATACGCGTCGAGCCTGGAAAGCGATTGTCGTCGGGAGATACAGCGCTTGGTTGTTGTTTCGGTCGTTGAGGGAGTGATGGAGCTGCTTCGAGATGATGCCAGGCGCCAGTAACGACGACGACGACACTGGAAGCTAAGGTGAGCTAGCGCGGCTTGAAATCTTAGTCATCTGGATTGAGCTTGACTCACGTGATCTGTCGACGTCAAGAGTGAGAGCAATGAGGGTCCAGACTCGATAGCTTTGATTGGCTCATGATCCTCTCTCACAGGCAGGGCGAAGTGGGGTTGCAAGCTTGCAGCAGCTGCAAGGCTCCAAGGCTCCAACGACCCCAGTGCGAGCTTCAGTGAATCAGATTGGCCGATTATCGGGGGGATCTGCCTCCACACAAGGCCAAAGACGTGGGGACCCTGAAGGGGACGTTTCTAGCCTGGTACATGAGAGCTACAGCGGATGAAGTGCCTCTGTACTTTCGGCACTTGACCCTTCTGAGGCTGTATAAGCTGGGGGAATGTCTTATTAGTGGCGTTGAACTGATTCAGTCTAATGTTGAAAGATGGCGGGTTTTGCGGTGAGAATAGACTCATGACCCTGTCGATAAGCCTGCCCCGCGATGTTCGGTGAGAGATGCAAGGTGAATCGTGAATCGTTCATACAGTATTTACAGTATAGAGTATTATTATTGTTAATTGTTAGGGAGGAGCTGCTCGCTTGTCTTTACAGTACATGTATCTTTATGGATCGTCTCATGTAAACTCAAGTACCCGGTTGGATTGTGGCTTATCGGCGTCGGATCACTCGCCTGTTCACGGGATGATGCGGCGGTGATTCACTGGTCGGCGGCCGAGGAGCAAGGTAAGGCAATCGACAAGTCACCTCACTCACTGACTGGGTACCTCTTTGAAACCACCTTCTACCTTCTGACTTGTTCAACTTCCAACCAACTCAACCTCTTTGTCTTTTTGCTCTCTTTTCGATCGCCTTTCTCGCACAAGCCATCCTCACGTCTCTTATCACCTTAATCTATTACTTACTGCTCGGCGTGTCTTTGTTGCGTCATTCTACGGATACTGCTGCCATCTCCTCCCCAAACGCCGTCATCTTCCCTCCCTCCGCTGCCGTTTTCGACTCGGCCAACCTCTCGTCACACACACAATACCCCTCGTTTCATCTTGAGTTGCTTGTTTGTCTCTGTCTAGATACTCCAGCAGCCTCAACATCGCACATACAATGTCGTCCTCTATCGCCATTCCCGCTGGCCCCTCGGCTACCCGCCCATTCCATAAGAGCACCGGCTCTTCTACAAACAGCCCGTTTGGCACTCCTTCGTCTTCTCCTCCGTCAGCCGGAAAGGACAAGGCCCTGCACAACCGCCGTCCGAGCCTCCTGAGTAAGTGAAGCTGGATCATCCCCCGCCTCACACGATTGCAGCGACAATGATACGATCGTCTTATCATGCACCCGCAGTCGTTTACTGACTTGTCTTTGTAGGCTCTTCACTCTCCAAACAAGAATGCACCGTCATTAACGTCGGCGATCCGGAAGGCACTCCCCGATTGGTAAGTGTCTCGACAATATTATACTTGGTTTCAGGTGTACTGACTTTCCATAGATCTCCTACCTCTCCTCCAGCCAGGGTTTCGCCTGGAACCCCGGTATGTTTCACTTGTATCATGAATAGCCTCTCCACGAGTCACGGCTAACAACTGGTAGAAATCTTTCTCCCATCTTATATCGACTGCGACTATGTTCCCCTTGAGAACCGCCGGGACCCAGTCCACGAGATCATTCTGACCGACGACGAGTCCAAGAACCTGCTACCCCATTAAATCGCCTGACATTATATCGCATACACAGACCAGGCCACGATAGACATTTTCTTCTCACGAGATTCCCGATTCAACGACAGGCCTGCTATTATCCAGTTATTGTTTTTATGGCGTTACGATTCCCGCGGCTTTTTACTTTGCTTTCCTTGCCTTTCCTTTCAGTCAAGCAAGACATGACACTTGTTTTAGGCCTGTCGACGCATGGGCATTGTTCGGTGGAGTATGATTTCGGGACAGGGTCCCTGGTCAATCGGCTTGACAGCCTCACTTTTAGGTTTTGGCTTTGGCGGAGTAGACAAGACATGGCAAAGCATCCATCACTTCAGCGTCCGGCACATTCGGTATCAATCTTGGGAATTGGATTGGGGGAACGCCTGGATTCGCGGGCTAAATGGAAGAGGTTATTTTCACTTCTTGGGGGTCTTGAGACCAAACTGTTTCGTTCTTTTTCCTCACTAATTTTGCGGCTGGACTGTTTTGTTCTTGAGGGATGGTGGCGTTGAGGTAGGACGGTGTTTCTTTGTTTGTAACTCTCCTCAATTCACATGACTTAACTTGATCATCGCTCAAATGACACCTGCGATGTTGATCGCTTCCCCGTTGGGGCCAATCACCGATGGCCGATATGAGCCGGCCCCCTACCGAGAACTCGCCCGGACCGGAGCTAACTGTACGGGGCCGGCCGGTGAACCTTTGATGTCATTCAAGCCCAAGAAACCAGTTCCGTCTTCGGTATTGGTGATCGACGTCAGATTGACAGAGATCAAGTCTCATTGTCGCACGGATTATGTTGGATTGCATTACGCTATGGATCTTTGTAAAAACGGTTTGAGGGCACGGCCACGAGTCTGTTACCGATTCCCGACAACGATTAACTTCGTTTCCATACCGGCCAGTACCCGGTATCTGACTCAACCAACATCCATCGCCAAGAGCGCCATGGTGCAAACATTATCTTTACAGCACTTTCGCATCTTGGGCAGCGATTTATGTCTTGATCGATAATGAGGCCTGCAATTCCGGGTGGCCTCGTTCTACAGGGTCCACCTTTTACACCACAGTCGGTGAGATCTCACCACGATGCCTGGGGACACAACTGGGTATCATCATGAGCACAGTTTGCGAGTCTATCAAGCACATACGACCATAGCTCGTAGAAAATACGGGATCCCGTCTGCTCTCCCATAGTCAAGCTGCGAAGCGCTGGATTAGTAGTTGGGTCGGTGACGACCAGCGAATCCCTGGTGTTGTATGTTCTTTTTGTGGTGTTTTTGATGATTGTCAGGGACTGATTACTGCCTTTTTGAGAGCGGTTAGAGACGTAGATGCAATATTATAAAGTTTGTAACAGCAGAGTAATATGGGCTTATGAAAGCTAACCACAAGGTGTTGTTAAATAGCCTTGCTTCTTGAACTGTTTATGTGCAGGCCGATTCCGCTCCGTACCGTTTTACAGGGCCGGCGCCGACGGTGGGGCTCCGGTGCCGTTTTCGTGATCGCCCACCGGGGGGCCGAAGATGAACGCCCGTAGATTTCCCCCCGAGCATTTAGCGAGACACACTCCCCTCCAAAGCAGACTCCTTGCAATGCATCTCGAATTTAATCAATGGTCAAATCTCACTCTTAGAATGCTTGCTTTAACTGTCAGGGCGTCCAGACATCGGCGATACCGTTCCAATGCCCTCCCAGATCCGGAGCTGAACGGGGCTTGCACTGAGTACTTCCACGGAGCCATACATGTTAGTAAGCAACTCGTGTTTCTCGACACTGTCTGGAATCTTTTCTCCACCCTCTTCAAGTACCGTAGTCTCCCTCGTCTGCATCAATTCACTGTAGTATGATTCCATAAAAGAGTCATCCTTCACATCAACATCGTTTTCCCTCCCTCGCCACTCCTGATCCCCACGATAAAACGGGTTGGCAGCGAACAAACTGGCGACCTTCCATAGGTGCCAGCTCGGCTCTGGGTCAAGGTTCTTATAGACATTCTCGTAATCGCAGACAATCGCTGCTGCCGCGCACTGCCTCTTCATCTCGGGCACCTTTATGGCGAGAAGGCTAAGCATATCTGACTGCGGCTGCAGGGGCCACCATATGATGTAGGGCATCGGGACTCCGGGTGGCCAGCCGTCTTCAAACACGGAAGCGTCGTTGAGCATGATGCGTCGCGCCATTATGGCTCGCTGGATATCCCACACGTATGGGGCAGACCTGGCATAGATGGTGTCGTTCTTGATCTGGTCCGCCCACCAGCGAGCATACATGGTGTGATGTAAGACACCACGGATGACACAGTCCTGGTCCAGTTGCGTCAAGGTTCTTTCAGAATTGGCGAGCTGGGCATAGCGTTCGATGTTGCCGTCGTGAGCGGCCATCTGTGTCAATAAAGTCTTCTTCACCGTCGGCAGATCCCGAGGCAGAGGACTGTAGAGCAGCTTCGCCTCGTCATCAGTCAGTGTGCCGTGCCGTTGGTCTACTTCTTGGTCCTCGAGGCCAAGATGCATGTCCTCTTCGATGCATGGAAGGAGGTCATCGTTGGACAACCGTGTGATGCCTTGTCGAGCTGCCAAGCGCCATCGCACTTCGGTATTACCGTTCAGATACGCCGGGCATTCATAATCCATCAATTCAATGGTGCGTTTGCAGTCGTCCATAACGGCATAGCGAGATTTGAAACTCATGATCTCGTCATAGATGAGTTTCCCACCGTCTGTCTCGCTTTCTCGCGCCTCTTCAGCGATGGACACTTCAGGCAGGAGGTCAAGCTCCTGATAAAGGACGTGGTAACCTGCTGCAGCACATGCACGACCGACTTGATAGCGCATGCCGGGGAACTTAGAGGCCAGTGAACGGTAGGTGTCCTCGGTGGCCATGTCTGGATGCCATATACAATATGGCTGCTCCTCCGCCGTCATCCGTTCCGGTATGTCGTTGCTCATGATGCGGCGAGCGTTGCGGGCTCGAGCGACCTGAGGCATTGAGGAGCTGAGGCGTCTGACGGGTTCACTCATGGCCGAGTGGTAGTGCAGGCGAATGCCCCGGATAAGCGCTGCGCGACTATCACGGTCTTCAAGGAGCCTCGGCACTCCATCACCGCGTATGGCCTTTTCCTGATCCGTTCGAAGTTCAAGGCGGTCCAACATTTTATTTATTTTTGTATATTTCTTTGCTGGGCGGAGGATGATGAGGCAAAGCTTCAGAATTTGGGTCGTTGATTTGTTGATTAAAGGGTTGACATGACATGGGAGGGGTCAAATATTCTTGCCAAGGATGAAAAGAATATCCCGGCGTCCTCCTCTTCACAGCCCTCAGCTCCATAGATCCACAACAATTCCAAATGTTACCTGATAGCTGCGATTTGAGCCACAAGACCTATGTCGAGATACGGCATCCAAATTACTGTAGTAATAGGCTTCCAATGTAGCTTATAATGGGTTTAAGTTGAAGATGAACTTCCTCGACATTTACTGCCACGATCAGTACATCAAAGGTATTTCTGATGCACATGAACGCCGTGTTACATGACCAGTAGGATAGTTGTGTGGTTTTCCAAGTTCAGAGCCGGACCTATGGTAACCCCCTGTCCTCCCCAATTCACCTTTGAATCCGCCATAACATGTATCACGGAGTCTTCACCTCGTCAACCTCTTTATGTTCTTGCAACAAACTCAATTGAACCCAACTGGGGCAGCCACCCACATCCCAAGCATCGACCCGAAGCTCATAAGTCACAAGGTCCTCTTGGGAAGTTGGCATCTTGCGGAGAACAGCTGAAAACACAGTCTCTGGAACCCTAACGGATCGTTTTACAGCACGGTCTGTATGTGCAACAAAAGATTTCTTGTACTGCGCACAAGCCCGAAAGAGAGCGTTCTTACGAGACTCATCGATGTCGTTGCTAGACTGCGAAAGTTCTCGAATAGCGCATGAAGCATCGTCGGTTGATATCATAATGTCGATCCGAAAGAGTGAGGATTGAGAGCCATGTGAACAGGCAACCCAGAGAGCCTTGAATGGGGACTCATGTATCGGAGTTTGTCGTTTCATCCAGTCGTCGCTTGGATAAGACAAGACAATATCGAGGGAGCGTGTAGTTGTCGATGAGACTTGTGCCAATATATTTAATTGCTTTGATGAAAACATTGAAGAAGGCGGATTCATGTCAAAGTTATTTGAACCTTCGAAATAGCCACTGGGTCGAATGAATAGTTCCGTAGGTCGAAAATACGGGAGCAGTGTCTTGGGCACACCGATAAGTGAAAACGATTTAACTCTGCAATAGACCCGTCGTCGCGCCGACTCATAGTCACGTTCTATTAGGACACAGACAAGACTGTCCTCTGTCTCATATGATAGCCATGCAACTGGGGCCAGGTGAAGATCAGTAGGGAACAGAACATGCAAATTGATACGTAAACCACGACTTGTGAACTCGGGAGGACTTGTTCGGACCGACTGCAGCGCAACGATGCTACGTTGGCCTCGAAACATGCGGCCATATTCCTTCTCGTGGAGGACTCGATATTCGATGCTCTGTTTCTCCGCATCAAGCTCAGGCTCAGAAGGGGGAGGAAATGCATGACCATGATCGACCATCTTCTGGTCCTGCGTGTGCTTTGAAGCTTGAGCATGTAGAGAACTCTTGGAGAATTGCGAGGGTGACCAAGCCAGAAACCCAGTAGAGGAGGTTTCGGAATCGGCTATTGGGTTATCTTGCTGGAGAGTCCATGCAAACATGCTGTAGTCCTCTTCTTGTCGGAGAATCTGCTCCTGAAGTCGGATAAATGACTTGGCTCCTTCGCCATAGAGAAGAGGCATGTTGACATCGAACAAGCCCAACAAACAGTAGGCAAGATCTTCCTCTCTGGTTGTGGTTCGAGCCGATGCCCACGACATTCGCTCGGCGACATTGTATGATGAAGGATGGGAACCACGTAATACAGTGATTGGGATGCCAGTGGCACTTTCTATACTTGAAGCGAGACTCTTTTTTGTACCGATTACGGTCCATTCTTTGGAGCAGAGCTCGACGATTTGAGGCGCGATCAGTTCCTGAAGTGTCCAACCTCTTGTGAACCACCTGCTTCTGCCGAACTCTGTGATATGAAAGACGTCCGTAATGGTAGATGTTTCTGTGGTGACATCTTGTAAATAAGCATAACAGACGGTCGCTTTTTGGTACCACTTGTACATGGAATTGATTGCCTCAGATAGCTCAGCGCTACTAGACTTGTCAATACAGCAAGCGTCGATCCACGCCCACTCGAAGCCATCTTGAGCTGCCTTTCTACAACAACCGACAAGTTTAGGGTAGCCTTGCTTCGAGGAAGAAGTCAGGGCGCCAATATCGCTGTAGAGGACCTCTTCTTCGGTCCATGTGTGACTGAGAATAGCGTAGGGAGGGACTTGTCCGATGAATTCTTTCAGCTGAAGAGTTGAGACATTTAATAGACGCATTGTAACAATTGAAAGAGCAGTGGTGGTTGGGACACTTGAGCTGCTTGAGAGTTTGGGACGGTGTAATCACGTTGACGGACAAGTAGAAGCAGGCTGTCTCGTGTATTTGTTCATCATTCGTCGTTGCTTGAGTGAGCTATGCCGAGACATGGCCGAGGAGAAGCTTACGGCCGAGACAAACTCAGCGACAATTGGTCAGTTTTGGGTCAGGCTGCGACATTCCTCACCTTGGTCGAGTATCATTCACGATAGTTCATCACGATGTAACAACAGATGGCAAAGTATGTAGCTCAGATGAACTGTATAGTATTAAGGTCTATGCACCTCTATCAAGAGATCTATGTGCAAGTTGTAGAAATGAATTATATACCCAACGCTTCCATCCTTAGTTCATCATGTGTGAAATTAATCATTAAAGACCAATGCTTTTCCCTTGTCGTCCAAGCTCATTACGAGATATATCCATGACATGTAGAGCAGAGGTTCTGAGTTGCTTAGAAGAGAGCAATGGCACCGAGGACGGCGAGGACGCCGGCGGGGGCAATGCGACCGGCAGCAGCGGTGACAACGGCAGGGTTGGTACCCTCGGGGACGGGGTAGGTAGCGGTACCAGTGGGGACGGGGACGGGAGCAGCGGTGGTGGGCTTGCCGGGGACAGCGGGAGCAGTGTACTCAGGCTTGCCGGGCTTACCGGGAGTGGGCTGAGGGTAAGGGTGCTCGGAAGCAGGGTGAGTGGTGGTGAAGTGGCAGTCGGTGACAGTGACGGTGCCGGGAGCGGTGACAGTGACGGTCTTGTTGCCGTAGGTCAGAGTGGTGGGCTCAGGGCAGTAGGTAGTCACGGCGGTGATGACCTCAGTGGTGTAGACGGGGTGAGGGACAACGGGCTTGGTGGGCTTGACGGGGTAGCTGACTGTGCAAGGGCAGTCGGTGATGGTCAAGGTGGTCTCAGAGGTGACGGTGTAGGTCTTGTCACCGTAGGTGAGAGTGGTAGCACCAGGGCAGTAGGTTGTGATGGCGGTGACAACCTCGGTGGTGTAGTGAGTGGCGTTGGAGGGAGGGGCGTAGTAGGGAGAAGCGGTGGCAGCTCCGATGAGGAGGCCAGCAGCAGCAACCTTGATAGCAACCATTTTGAAGGATTTGGACGTGTTGATGAAGTTCTGACTTTTAAAACGAGTGAAGTGCAGAAAAGCAAGATTGAGCTTTGAGCGAGAGTGTAACGACTGAAGCGAGTGTAGTTGTTGGGAGGAAGAAGAAGCGAGGGAGAATGTGGAAGAGAGTGAGGGAGGGTATTTATCTTGAGCTCAACATCAAGACCAACTTGATTCAAAGCTGAGCTGAACCGAACTGGGCTGATAGATACGGAAACCCAGGTCCCAGAGACACACACAAACTCAAAAGGCGTCTAGTTTAGTCTAGCCTAACCAGTTTCTGAAAGTCCATTTAACCTTGTACACACATCGAGATGGGGCCTGTGAGCGGATTCAACTGCACACGCTCACGCTAGACGAGGCAATTTTTACCTTTCATGGCTCCCCTTACCCTCTTTTTACCGCTCCAAGGCGTAGCTCGTCCAATCATGATATCATTGAAGCCATCTCACTTCTTACTCATACTGTACCTTGCACTAGCCAGACTCGTTGGGCTGAGGAGGTGCAGGGTACAGGGGCCCTTGTCTTGGAATACGAGGTCAGGGGAGGGATTTTTATGACAGATTCGGATCTTGTGAGAAACCTCATGATAAGGAAATGTCCGGGGTAGGCAGAAGTGATTGGTCTGACTCTGAGTGTGTGTTGTTGCAATGCAGGGTCTTTTGTTGTGATGGCCAGTTGTCACAGTTGCAGTGACTCTATCTACTAATCGACAGGGCAAACTCTATACTCATCGGTTGCAACGGTGGCAGTTGCAACAGCACAGCACAGCACGGTTATCAACTGTCTGTTCAGTGGATGGTCCGATTTAGAGGGGCCGAGTTAGCCGGACTTCTTAGAGTCATGGGTGAGCTGGGTACCTGCGCTAGTACCCACATAGCACCTAGCTCCGTAGTCCGGGGAACTTTGTTTACTCACTTTTTAGTCACTCAAATCTCCTCTTTTCCTCCTCCAAAAAAGCCGGTTTTTTTCTCTCACGTTTTTCCATCTCCAATCACCAACAACGGCCCCTGCAGTCAGCATCAGGCTAATGCGGCGTGCTGCAGCCTCTATCACACTCTGACCCAAATGCTCCAATCACAAAAGGTCGTCATCTTTTAGTGCGAGTTGATTTGTCCCTTTTCGCTGTTCCTTGGTTTTTAGTCTCCATAGCGAAAAAAGTCTTATCTCATCATGTTTTTTAAGCTTCAACCAATTAAGACACCAAAATAGATTACCCCCTGTCTAGTGACAAATCCAACACCCTGCCCCTTGCATTCTGCGGGCTGCATTTTGCATTTTACCAGAGCAAATCATGACCCCAGAGTCAGCAAAATCAGTTCATCCGTTGTTGGTTGTGCCGTTCGTAACAGGAAATTGCACGCAATGCTTGCCTTGACAGTTTTCGTATGGCGGCGGTTCCGTTCCCCTTGCGTCGATGGTCTGTCTCTGGATCAATGGCATTGTAAGCTTGTCTTAGACACTTAATCTCCTATGCACAGCTCGTCAGCTTTAATTAAAAGAGATGGCGCTGTGGCTTGTCGCGGAAGCCGAGGATATCTCAACACATCTGATCTAATTAAAGCTGAACCGAGACTCTCACTCTCTGCAAGGCTGCCATGAGATTTGCACCCCTACATCCTTATCACTAACAATGTGAAGGAGGCAATAAGATCAGATCATCCTGGTTGTAAATCCCCTCGCTTGCAATCAGCTCCAGTTTACTCCATCGAAGTCGTCAGCCAAAGCCAGCGTCGCTTGACTCATACCGAAGTCCCAAAAATATCACCATACGCGAAATTACCATCAAGCCACCCTCATCTTGGCTCGTCAGCCTCTCCGTTGCAGTAATAACGTCTTTCCGAAGATCCAACGTTTCATGGCGGGTTTCATAGCGACATCTCACAGAAGTGGCTGAGACCTGTCTAATAGCTACTAATATTTGGCTGAAACAACGGATGAGGACTCCTAGGGACTCTTATTGTCTGGTTTGCCACTTGCTCCAGCCTCAAATCACCCGTCTCACTTGATCCCTGGTCTATTGGTTGTCCAGTCAATAGCGAAGCGGGTGGCGCCGCCAAAGGGAGAGACCATTGTTTGGTCTAGTCTAGGCCGTGTCTTGCTAATCTGAGCACTTTGCACGGGCTGTTCGAGACTGTGAAATGATTCATTGCTTCTTTTCATCTTGATATTGGATGAAACATGAATATTGGATGCAACTGCACAAATCACAAGTGACATACCCTACTCCATTATCTAACATAATGTCTCTTTCATCAATGCACTTGGGACTGCTTCGTTAGCTAACGACGGTTTCGATGCAAAGGAATGCGGTTATCTAGCCGCCCTTGAAGGTGTTTTGTCTAAAAACATGCTTAAAGGGCTAGAAGACGCTACTTGCCTTCTAAGAAGTTCATCGGAATGATCATCGTGACCCAACACGAAGGAAGGTGCGCGCTCTAGCTCTTCTCAGGAAAGCTGTCTTGTCATGTGATGCATTTAGCACCTACGTTCTTGTAGGGTAGTCTCATCATATCTGAGCTGCCATTACTCACAATGACTTCTATCTAGTGGCAGCCTAGGATTATCCCGTGGCTTGCAATTAAATGTTCACTCATCCAATTGTATACAAACTCAGTCCAATCATGGACTGCATGGATCATTATGAACTCTATCGACTTCAAAGTACCTATAGATATACAATGTGTCTGATAGCTAGATCGTTTGCCCCAATCACATTCAACACAGAGTGAAGAAGCCAAACATGCAAGCTATTGCCTAAACCTTATAGCGTTATTAAGAATACACAGCTTCTAAAATGACATGTCTGTTAGCGCTACAGCCTTGGTGACCTCACCTTCCTCGCGTGATACGTGAAAAGAGAGGAACTCGCTTTGATAGTTTGTTAGATATCGGAAGCTAAGTAGAGATTATGAGATTGATATGCAAAATCCCGCAATTCTTTTTCAGTATGATCTCAGTAATGAAACGGGAATCGCAATTCCTTACTTTTTCTCTATGTCGGGGATAGATCTAAGCTCCGACCTATGCCATGATGAGCTGGATGTACTCCGTAGGGCGTGGTCAACCTTGTGAGATAATAGTCTCCCCACTTCCTTGAAGCTTTGATTTCTAATACACACACAACACTCAGAACCTCACCAAGCAACTGAACAACAACCTCACTTCAATCACAAAAACAGTCATGGCCCCTCAGATCGAAGCTGTTTCTACCAAATCTGCCCCGGCTCCGCTGCCGCAATTCTCCCAGGCCGTCAAGCACAATGGCATGGTGTACTGCTCCGGAAACATCGGAGCCATTCCTGGGACCAATTTTGAGCTGGTAGAGGGAACAGTTAAGGATAGAGCGGTAAGCCTTTGGGACATTCAGACCGTGCAATGTATGATTGACTGACCATATGACTACAGCGACAAGCTATCAAGAACCTGGAAGCCATCCTCAAAGAGTCCGGCAGCAGCCTGAGAAATATCGTCAAGATGAACATCTACATCACAAATATGCAAAACTTTGCTCTTGTGAATGAGGCCTATGATGAGTTCTTTACTTTGGAGCCCAAGCCGGTATGTCAAGTTCCAAGCATAGTTCAACTCAACCACTGATGTCTCCCAGGCTAGAACTTGTGTAGCAGTCTTTCAGCTGCCGTTGGGAACTGATGTTGAGATTGAGTGCACTGCAGCTCTCGACTAGGAAAAAGGGTAGATTTATAGTAACGGAATTCTAAATAAATGCACTAGAATGGAACATCTTCTTGACTGTTGCCTGATCTGATCACGTCCGACCTTTTCCCTACTCAACGGTCCGCATAGATGCTCTTGCCCTTGCCCTGCATAACTTCATGCACATAGTCCACGTACTTGATCGGCTCAAAGTCGGGGTAAAGGTCCTTGGTGCTGAGATAGCCCAGATACTTGGCGGGCTCGGGGAGATTGTCCTGACGGAACCACTCGCAGTAGAGATACTGAGGACCAGCAAGTCCAAAGATGAAGGGAAGACTCTTGTCACTCGCATCGTACTTGACTTGGGCGTCTGCGATGGTGGCCTCAATGTCCCTGGCAGGCATCTATACCTGTCAGTCATCATGTTTCAATTCTGCCTATGAGAGATAGACTCACCAAATTACGTGGAATCTTTTCACCGCTGACCTCCTCCAAGTGAGTGTGAATCTCCTCCTGAGTCCAGACTTCGTTATAGGCAAAGACGTATTTGTTCAAGGTTCGGTCATCAGTGATGATCTTGGCAACGTATTTTCCAACGTCTCTTAGGTCTGTCAAGCTCGTGGCATGAGAACCATCCTCAGCGACGACAGCGGCAGGAAATTTGAGAGCATAGTCAATCTTTCCAGAAGGAAGAGATGGAAGAGAGACTTGATACCACATGCCAACGTCAACAACAGTGTAGGGAAGATAGATTTTCTTGACGTGGTTGATGATGGTCTCTTTCTACAAAGTGGTTAGTAGCACTGACTGTTGACTTGCTATGTAACTTACAAACTCCCTAAGAAGCATAACACCTTCAGGAGGACAAGGCGGACCAAAAGCGCTGGGGAGGAATCGTTTGATTCCAGCTTCTTTGGAGGCATTTGCCAAAGCAATTTCAGGCCCAGTAGTGAAGGGTACAAGACAGCTGATGACTACATCTTGACCGGTGAGAGCCTTGACGAGTTCGTCGTGGTTGTTTTCGAGGTTGATAGGGACAACGGATACGCCCTTGTTCTTGATCTGCTGGATTTCGAGTTTGTTGATGGAAGTAGGTCGCACAAATGCAGTCAATTTCTATAAAGGTGAGCATTTGAAATCTTAGGAATTTCAGTTTGCAACTTACAAACTCATTTGGAGAAGACGAGAGGGCATCGATGATTGACAAACCGGCCTCGCCATTTGCGCCGACAATTGTAACGTTCATGGTGGATATCGATGGTAGAGAATTGATTGTTGTGAATGAGTAGAGATGAGAGTGTGATGATCAAAATTTTGAGTCGAGTCCTGAGACTATATATATTCATCCTGAAGGAGAACGAGAGAAGCATCCTTCGTGGTTTCATTACAAATTGTTGATCCATTGCAAAGCATGCCATGTTTGAGGCTTTGTAAGTCAGCGTCGGATCTTGCTCCGCCGAAATGTCGGTGGTGGGTTTTTCATGTCAGGAGCTCCACCTTTCTCGATCAGAGATTCGACCACTAACGATAGCTAACAGATATTGCCTATTTCTAGCCATTATCTGTTGAATATTGTTACACAGCCAGCACTATTGAATTGCTCAAGTTTCCTACCAAACATTGTTAAAATGCACCAGACGTGATATTTGAGTATCGACTACAGACCTCAGGAAGGTGAGGCAAAGAGTTTTCCATGTTTTGAAAAGCCATGATACCAAAACATGCTTATTTATTACTGTTTGTAATAGAATTAGATATGTACTGCCGAAAAGAAGCGGGAACTTGGAAATCTAACAAATGATTTGGAAGAAGCTTGTCTTGTTGCGTCGCAGAAGGGACCTTGTGTTTTCAAGCACCAAGACAAGCGAAGAGAAAAATGAACAACAGCCAGCGCTTGGTCCTCGACATAAAGCGAGACAACATTTGCTATAAGGTGGTTTGACCTCTCATTACATGATCTTGTTGAAGAACCATATAAACGGCAGTATTTCCAACTCAGATCAACGCTCAACGCCATCTTGCATCTCGACCAACAGCCATTATAGCCATTTTGATAACATCACCACTCCATCTCAACCAAAACTCAACATGTCATCATCCGAAATCGAGCTGACAGCCGGTGAATTGAAAGAATTGATCGAGAGTATGTCCTAACAAAATAACAAGAGCAACATGCAGTCATTAACAGAACAGTGAACATCAAGGCTCTCTACGCCTTCGACAAAGTCAGGCTGTTCCTGGTTAAGCGTATAGAAGAGGCGTCAGGCCGAGTTCTTTATGGAGCTGGCGTGGCTACGTTTCCGAGCACTGCGGAGACTGAGATCTTTCTCCGAAGCAGTGGCAGAAGATTCACCATCGAAAGCGCGCTTGAGGATATTCTGGAGCAGACGATGGTGAAGCTTAGTAAGGAAATGCTATTTCCAGAATGGTGTGTCAAAGTATTGAATGGTATGTACGACAGAATCACGAAAACTCAGAGCACAGAGAATGAGCTAACCTTGTATTTCTTCTGTAGCCTATGAATGATTGTTGTATGTGATGGGCTAGTTACTTAGTTCGAAGAAGAGAATACCGAGCGACTGGATGTAGTACCTTGAACATCACTGGGCATGAGATAGCATCTAAATACAGCCACCTCTTGACTTGTACCTTTTCCAAGTTGCAGCAAATAGTATACTCATGTTGTGACGCACTGTCTCTCTTCTTGCTGTATAATCAGGCAGAATCCATGGGTTCGATGATTGCTGGCCAAGAGCGTTTAGCTTGGACGGAAACAAGACAAACGGTTTCCTATATCTAAGAGGGTAATGTTTTCGGAACAAACCAATGAGTTTGTTTACCTTCAGATAGTCAGACATGCAGCGCTAAAGGCAAACAAAAATACACTTGATTATTTCAGACTACCTCAGTGGAAAGTCTGGGTTGCTGCATATAACGTTCCCGATCATGAATGCAGGTAAACGAGAGAAGGCCACAGACGAAGCATTTGCCATCGGGCAACCCGCAAAGGTTGCGTTTGCCTGTGATTTTAAGGGTAAACGCTTGGGTGTAGCAAAGAGAGGTATCCTACAGCTAGGCTACCCGCAGGTTAAAGTTCAAAAAAGCTACTGGCAAAGAGCAAGCATAGATTTGAGGACAATCATATCTGAGAAACATATATAGGGCAGTAGAATTTCCTTCCGAGATAGCTTCTCCAAAGTCAACTTTCTCTGATATTCAACAGCGCTGCCAGACTATCCCCAAGTCCTTGACCAACCCGATAAATCAAGTCATATCACGTCTCCTGATACAACACTCTTCACTTATCGACATCCGAAATGGTAAATATCGGTAATCTCGAGCGAGCTGTACGCTTGAAGGAGCTCATCCAGAGTAAGTTTAACCACATGACCAGCAAGTTCATCTATAGCTAACCTGCCAGTGAACATCGCCGCCCTCTACGCCAGTATGCCAGTCACGAAGCTATTCGTTTGTAAACGTGGCGAGTTGTATGTTGCCGGCGTGGCCACTCCCCATACTTGCGGGCATGGGAGTGTCCTGTTGAAGGGTATTGAACGTACGACCGCCGAAGGCGCTCTGGAGTCACTTCTGGACGAGACTGCGAAAGAACTAACCAAGGAGATGAACTTCTAATGGCATCGATGGAGTTTGGGTCGGAGGTATCTGGACTGGACTGCATGGAGGAAATGTGGCTGTTGTGATGGGGGGTTTTGACAACTGCTCGAGCACGTATGGAACTACAGAGTACAGATACGCCATCTCGATAGAATCTTGTATCAGGTTGAGCTATTGACGGAACATTGGGTCTGGCACAGCACATAGACACCACCGCTTCTCAGCCCAAGCGCTTCGCAGTCGGCAGCGAATAACACAATAGACTGTATCACGCCCCATTTTCTTGTAGCCACCACGCGCTGTGCTTAGCAATCAAACCATGTCGCATCCAAGTCCCGCGCTATCTCTAACGCGCGTTAGATCTCCTGCACCGTGTAAGACCATTGGTGTAGCCCATCGTCCACTTCATGTCCGTTGATCGTGGAAAAAGTCGATTAAGTTGCAGCCAAGATCCGTTACTTTCCATTAATCAAGATCTGCCCGTTTCTTTGAGGGGATTTGTTAAGATCGAGGTCGTTTATTGAGACTAAAGGACCTTGATGGTTCAACCCGCGCGGGTAACTCCACTTTAGGATCAAGCCTCATCATGAGCTTATTCTTACCGCGCGGAAACCTTTTTCGGCCGTGGGCTTATGCGGATTATGAAAGGTCTTGGAATAAGCCCATATTAGTAATTATGGGACAACACTCAGTGAAGAAGCCTGTTGTGTTAACGTTATCGATGACCTACACCAGATTTAGGATATTCAAGAATGCGATGTTAAATATGAGGGCCTGAGATGGAATATAAATGAAATGTCTATGATTCCAGTCCTTCATAAACAATAATAACAAGACATCACAACCTATAAGTATGTCCAGCATTGAATACTTTCTCATCGCAGGCGCAACAGGTCGTCAAGGCGGCGCAACAGTCGATGCCCTCCTCACTCATCCCGATATCAGAACCAAACCAAAGCAAGTCTATGCACTGACTCGCCAAGCTTCTGGATACGGAGCCGTCAAACTTCGTGAGAAATATGGCGACATCAATATTGTTGCTGGCGACTTGAACAACCCAGAAGCAATTCTCCAACAGCTAGACAAGGCCATCCTTCCCAAAACCGGCATCTTTCTCGCTCAAGCCCATGGACCGACTGAAGTCAGCGATGCAAATAGGCTAATCGATTCTGCTGCGAGAAGTGGTATTCCGTACTTTGTGTACTCGTCTGTTGATCGAGGTGGCCGTGAACTCAGCGATAATGACCCTTCGTACTGCAAGACGTTCTCTGACAAATTCCTCATTGAAAAGCATCTTATCAACGTCTGCTCAAACTCCAACATGGACTACACGATCCTTCGTCCGACTTGGTTCGCTGATAATGCTTGGTGGGGTTTCCCAGGTCAGCTCTGTATGACGGGTTGGAGAGAGAACATGAACGAAAAGAAGATGCAAGTCACTGTGACGAAAGACATTGGAAGATGGGCTGTAGAAGGTCTTGTCCGTCCTGATAGGACCGGAATTCGAAACCAAGCTCTTTCGATCGCCAGCGAGGAGCTGAGCTTCAAGGATATTGACGACATCTTCATCAAACATACCGGCAAAGGCGTCCCTGTTACCTACGGCCTTCTGACACGATTCATCATCTGGATGACCAAAGATCTAAACACCATGTTCAGCTTCATCGGTGAGAGACCTTATGGTGCGGATCTTGCATGGTTGAAGACTCAGCTGGAGCCTACCACGTTTGAACAATGGGTCAAGACCGACGTCCCAGGCCGTGACAGCACCAAAGCTTGAGACACCCAAAACAGCTCAAACAAAAAGAATGGCATCAGCAGACTCGAACTTGCGACCTGCAAAAACGAAGAGTGGCGCAGTGGGTGAGATTTTTAGGATTTTTAGTTCGGATTTAAAGAAGGTTTATAGGCTCTAGGACGTATACCACTACACCACTCTTCGGTACTGGTATATAGAGTTGAATTTATATATAAGAGTATGCCCCGGCCTGAAATTTGAGTAATCTTGCTTATATGCCCTACCTTCACACTGCTTACTGGAGGTTCTCTGCCTTGAGGGTAACGCCTCGAATCACCCCCGTCTCAGGCACACAATTCAGATACTCGAATCGTGCATCTCCAGCTCTCATGACAGAAACTTCATGCCATGTTCGGAATTTTCTTGCGTCGCCAAAGGTCTTGTAGTGAGCTAGTGCACCACGGTATATAGCGAGATGAGACTTGTGACTTTTCGCCCATGTTTCAAGGGCTTCGAGATTGGTGAAGAAGCCAGCGCCGCATGACTCTTTTCGAGATCGAGTTTCCTCAACTGAAGGATCCTGATTTCTGAGATATCGTAGTCCTAAAGCACCCGTATCAGGTGAATTATCCCAAAGATATTGCAGGCCAGAGTGAAGAGTGGGTTCAAGCTTTTTATCGTACGAGTCAGCTTCCTGTTGACCGCAGTTCTCCCAAAACTGTCCTGAGCGAATATGAGCTAGATTCTCAGCATTTGTTCCGATGAGATATTGACCAACACCCGGAGGAATTGTGACTGGCGGAGTTGGATTTGATGGAGGGAAGAGATCGTAGGCAGACGAGGGGATTCTGTCTCTCGCTGCGCCCCAATATGCTGAGAGTGTATGTTCTGGAAAACTTGCGCCAGGAAGTTTTGCGAGACCAGGGAGATAATCGAGGCCCGAGTAATTTGTTTCGAGGCGGGGAAACTCTGTGATGAAGGCCTCTCGCCAGATGCCCACTGAGGCACAGCCTGTTTCTGGTAGTTGGGCGTAGATGGAATTCAGTGAGAGGTCATTGAGGCCTTTCTCGTATTTCGTCTTGTCTGACCAATAACACACCCATATTGTCGATTCTTGGACATCACATCCATCAATTACCGCGAACGTCTCATATGCCTCCGACCCAGTATCGCTGCTCACCCATGCCTGAATTATTTCAGTAGCTTTATTTCGAGCGATATCAGCATCTTGAGTATCAGAATGGCTCTGAACTCCGATATACGCGGTGCAAACATGGGTGACATCATCTGGGAGGGCGAGGTGCCATCGTGGGATCGGAAGCTTGTGGCCTTCGGGTTTGCGGAGGGGATAGATACGCGCTGGACACGACATGGCTCAAGTTCAGTTCTAGCAAGGATGTGCTGTGACTTTTGTTTCGCTGTAGACAGGCGAAGGTTTGGTGATGAGGAGGTGGTCGGGGTTACTTTTGGGGATCGCCATATGATAGGTTGCCCTGGTTTGGAATCACGCCCTTCAATGATCACGCATTGTGTGGATGCTCCATGTTTCCGATATGATCCCTCAAAACGCGTATTATTTAGGTTTCCTTGACTGATTCCTCATAGAAAAGTGTCGTTGATCCTACCGTGTTTTCATTTGCGAGACTGCGAACAACGTCCGTCCCTTGTCATATTGTCTGGCTACGATATCAGCATCGGCTTCTAACATCGGCATCTAGCATCACCGCCATAACCACACGATGCCATCCTATGAAATATTGCGAATACGGTATATAAAAAAGTATATCTCCTTCTTCAGCATTGACCCTCCCCCTCCTCTTGGCAGCTTAACCGCGGCCGCCACGCCACGGCGCATCTCGGAACTCTACATCCCACTACTTTTCCGACAACGGGGTCCCCAAAATTCCGAATATCCCCCATCACGCAATTCTCGAAGCGTCTTTAAAATTCAATTCAGGGGGGACTTAAGGCATCTTATCTCCAGGTATCAATTGCCTGCTATGCCAGACGAGACGCCTTCGGGATGGTACCCGGGGGATCATCAGTATGTACCGGGGCCGCATATATTTATCCCGATCAGATGATGAGTAAGAGGAAGATGGGGTAACAACGCCCAGATTTGGGATTACGACGTCTGAGAGGGGTCGTTGATCGTCTATCCTATCATTTTATGTTTTGCTTACCCCTCGATATAAGTTGCAATGCGGACGTTGAGCCGATGTTGGGCTACACAGTATCAGACATTTCTAGAAGCCTCTACTGTAAAAGCAATTATCGTCTTCAGCTCTCACTTGTCTTTCCAGATTCAGGTATTATCTATCTTATCGGTGAGTTATCAGTGGGCACGGCCACGGAATCGGCTTCCGATGACCGTCGGCCGGACCCTGGACCAGGTCCCGATTGTCCCTGAACCATGGCCCATTCCCCGCAAAACGCCATCGCGACAGTTAGACACACAGTGAAAGACAATGGTGATAACTCGGCATCTCGGTCTCGACGCTTACGCTTACGCCGATTATGGCTGCATACAGCCAAAATTACCGTCTGATACATGTCGTTTTGCGGGGGATCAGAGTACATAACTCAACACAGGCGCCTGTGGCTGTCTATCGTAAATCTTGTTGTATATAAAGTCTTGATCCATCCCATTCCTCTCAGCTCTTCTTTTTTCCCCCTTCGCAATGGCTTCATCCTCCCATCGAAACATCATCTCCAAGAACAAAACTCCCATCGCCGTCGCCGCCGCCTTAGTATCAGCTGCCGCAGTAATCACTTCCATCTACCGCTCAGTAACCACCTCCAAGATGTCTCACAATCTCCACCCCAGCCTCAAGAACGGCATCACCAAGGGCTCGCCCAACTTCTCCGGTGGCAAGCTCCGCTGCAAGTGCTCCTCCAACCCTGTCGAGGTCACCCTTAGCGGCCAGGTCGCTCACAACCACGCCTGCGGATGCTCCAAGTGCTGGAAGCCCGAGGGTGCTCTCTTCTCCATCGTCGCTGTCATTCCCCGTGACCAGGTCCAGGTCACTGCCAACGGTGACAAGCTCACTATTGTCGACAAGAGCGCTGCTATCCAGCGAAACGCCTGCCGTGACTGCGGTGTCCACCTGTTCGGACGCATTGAGAACGATCACCCCTTCAAGGGTCTCGACTTTGTCCACGTCGAGCTCTCTGATGACAAGGGCTGGCAAGAGCCTCAATTCGCCGCCTTTGTCTCTTCCATCATTGAGCAGGGCTTCCCTGCTGACAAGGCCAACGAGGTTCGACAGCAGTTCAAGGATCTTGGCCTCGAGTCCTACGATGCTCTGTCTCCCCCTCTGATGGACGCCATCGCCTCTTGGACCGCCGCCAAGTCCAAGATCTGAGGACTTCAATTTCATATATGCCCCAACGTTTGGGGTCCATGTTACAAAAGTTTTGAGAAATGGTTAGCGGGGTGTTGAGATCCGGTGGTTGTTGTTTAAATAAGAATGTATAGGTAGTGTCTGGGACAGAACGAGATGAACGGAGTTGGGTGTGCAGTTGAATAGGATGACACGGGAAATGTGCGCCTACGAATGATATGAAAGGAAAAGAGTCTCAAAGATAGCTCTATCAATCCGAATTCATGACTTGACGAACCTTTATGACCATCGCTGCGAGTGTGATGTGAGCATGCTGACTACAGACCTCAAGGCTGGCCAACAATAATCTACTCATGTCAACACGTGATAATTCACATAATCTCATCATGATTGTTTGCCATGTATTGAGAAGTGCCTATGAATCACGTCCAATTCTATCTGAATCTCCATCACAGCCGAAAAGATTATTAGATGAAAGAATGCCACTGGGCAGAATGCTGCCATTGGCGATGAATTTACGACGTCTCCGGTGTTTACATGCTTACCATCATCTTGTGTGCGGCTCAACAGTCAGTTCGTCGAGGCAAGAATCGCAAGCGTTTGATTTTAGCAGCCACAATATACGGCTCTTCAAGTAGAAGAGCAACTTCTTCAGACCTCTTCATACTTCCGTGCCGGCTCTGGAACTGAATCACACTCACGCCGCGAGATAATGGCCAATATTCATTTTCATGGAATGACCGACATAAGAGCCTCCAGATCTCGCTCGCCAAGGCATTTGAATGAATAACATCTACTATTTCATAAGTGTAGTGGTTTCCACATTCTAGGTTCGATTTCTTTGAATAAACTATTATCGAATTCATATTACTACTCAAAATACTAACCATACCTCATAATGGAGTCCCTGCAGGACATATACAACAGCCTTGGAGATATCTACGAGGTTTCCGAGATAATCGCTTCCCGACCGAACATTCTCCCTGCTCTCGCAAACTTACTCGTCAAGGTTATGCTTGACAAGGTATATGATATCCGCCTCAACCATAAGCACTTTGATATTGCAGGAAGCGAGCAAGTCGTTGGTTTTACTGGCCAGGGCTTGCTAGTGTTCATGGGGGGCTACCTATAAAGTTGCTTGCCGCAGAGGGGATATACCCAATCTCACACGGAGCGCTCAGACCCAGCGATCTACTCGTAAAGGACGGTGCTGCCATCCCCTATGAGTTTACATACACTACCAACAATCCACCTCCTGAGCCTAGCTCTGAATTCCTGGAATCTTGGTGTAGTATACTTCGAGCAGAAGGAGTAGAGGGTCTCCTAGGATTATCCATCCGAGGCAATAGTGTGCCGGCAATCGCTCACGAGGTATCCGACCCCGAGAACCGTGTCAATAGGTTGGTCTTCGGTGATGATGCGGCATAGGGTACTTCTGTTATTGCAACGACGTGGCGATTTCTCAACTTTTGACGGTGTTGTAGAGACCAAGGAATGCACATACTGTAACAATGTTAAAGACCACTGGAAGCGGTGTGAAATGTGAAGGTTAGGGGGTAGCCTAGAATCTTGATGGGCAATGATCTCGAGGATTAGATAAATGATACCCTTTGGATCACCAGTCTCTCATTCTTGTGCTATTGAGTATTCTCCTTTCTTCTGAAATGGACTATGTTCAAGTAAAAATTGCACAGGAGTCGAAGTGTGCGAGAGTGTGTGCAGTGTCTTAGCTCTGAATGGCGAGGAGAATTAAGCCGTGTATCACAAAGGACACAGCAGTGATTCACGGCCTGGAGCTGTATCCTCGCTTAGTCGACCTTGGGCGGGCTAGTTGACTTTCACGAACTATGCGGAAGAAGGTGTAGCATTCACATCGGCCAGTTTGCGTATCACTGCCTGCAAGTTGGGTTGATGAAGAGGTGCACACAAATCCTGCCACTAAGGATTAGCTGCCAGAATAAGCGATATGAGTATTGCCCACGACATAGTAGCCAAGGTAAATATCTAACAGTAGCGGTCCAGGGGTGGCAGAAGTATTAAAACTTTTGAAATCAAGAGAATCGCTGTTCAGGAGTAGATCTGACAAGAAGAAACCGTTCAACAGTAGCTGTAAAATCATGGCAAGGAGACACACAAGTTAGTAGAAATGTGATTTCGTAATCTTCATTAGATACATATCGAGTGGCTAGATAACTATAGCTTGAATATAAGCAATATCAAAGCTGATGATGGAATAAAGTTAAGACCACAGGCCGAAAAGAGATGAATGCACGATCCCTCAGATGGCTCACTAAGAGGCTACTTCTTTCTACGAGTGGCTGCAAAGACAGGTTTGTAGCTAGATTAGATGGGAGGCAGGGCACGAGAGTCAGGTGAGTTGATAGTCTTCTCTGACAAATCAGCCACAGTGATAGCGCGTTACCAGACTGTTAGTTCGTTCAACCGTTGAAACAGACAGAGACTGGCTGGCCACCAAAACTGTAAAGAAACAGAAGACAATTCAGAATCTAGATCACAGTCTGTCTCACTTACGTACCTCGTCTGACGAGCCTGGCGATTGAGGCTGGCTGACAGACAAGGAATGCGTCACCTCAACGATAACTCACTAACTTATACGGGACGGGACGGAACAACAAGCTCAAGCTAGTCTAGCTCTGAACGTGTTTCTACAGAAGCGGGGATATCTTCTGTCTCTCTATGGTAACGCTCTCGTATGACATTCCAATCAATGAGGGGAAAGCAGTAGTGGCTCAAGCTAGAGTGCGGCTGATGACCAGATTTGGACAGCTTTGAAAGCTGAGCTCGAACTAGGGTCAAGTCATGGCTGAAATATAACCATGGGATTCGATCAGAACTTGTAGAAGAGATGTGACGAGACTACAAAGGGACGATTGTGTATTGTGTAGGTTGCGAAATGGCTTGTCACATACTCAAATGACGAAGGTAAACAGACGGAAGAAACAAGAAACTCCATGCTGAGAGATGATATGGACGTAGCTATCCCTGACACCTTTCTGTTCTCTCTCATTTACCATCTTACTCAAGCTCCAGGGTTCTGAGTAGGTCGCAAATTTCATATTCCAAATTTCGCCGAGGCATTAGTAGACCTTTGCCCAAGATGGGTTTCTACAGCGCGTGCAAGACGTTCATCGTCTACACCGTTACGTTCTTCTCACTACCATTTCACGAGCATATCGGAGGTGACTCTGAGCAACCTGTCTTGTCTTTCGAAAATGGCCAGATCTCACAAAACTATCCGAAGTTCCCAGCACCAAATGGCCCCGATTCACCTGATGAAGACTTCACTTGCAAGTATCCCGAGCTTGGAAATGACTGGAAACCATGCTCTACCCCGGAAAACCGACACTGCTGGCTGAAGAGCTCTGATGGACACAATTTCAGTATTCATACTGACTATGAGACTATGTATCCACCTGGGGTGCTTCGAGAGGTACACAGTCACTTATGTTGTTCACACTTGAGGAATTTTACTGAATCATGTCTGCAGTATTGGCTTGTGGTTGACAACAAGACTATCAACGGCGACGGCATCGACAACCCGTATGGAAAGGTCTTCAACCAAACCTACCCCGGTCCATGGATCAAAGCCTGCTGGGGTGATCTCATCAGAGTTCACGTCACAAATAAACTGCGATATAACGGCACTACAATCCATTGGCATGGTATCAGGCAGAACGGAACCATGGAGATGGATGGAGTCAACGGTGTCACTCAATGTCCCATTGCCCCAAATGATACCTTCACATATGAGTTTCGTGCCCTTCAGTATGGTTCTTCTTGGTATCATAGTCACTACTCTCTACAATACGCCGACGGTCTTGCAGGACCTATAACCATTTTTGGACCGTCATCAGCTCACTATGATGAAGCGAAGGATCCTATTCTTATCACCGATTGGAACCATCGAAGTGCCTTTCAGGAGTGGGAGAGAGAACTGACCGGTCTCCCTACCAGGCCCCAGATGAATAGCATATTGATGAATGGAATTGGTAAGACACATTGACCTACATATCTCGTTGAATGCTTACAAGGCTCTTTTAGGAAACTTTGCCGGCAGCTTTCCGCGCGAACGTTACAACATGACCGTAACCAAGGTAAGAACTTGCAATTGAAGGATTACGATATGATGCTTATCCCCCTTATAGGGCAAGAAATATCTCCTTCGTATCATCAACACATCTGTCGATACCACATTCCTTTTCAGTATCGACAATCACCACTTTGAGGTCATGAGCTCCGACTTTGTACCCATTCACCCCTATACAGTAGACCATATCCTCGTCGGAATCGGTAGGTCATGCCATATCCATTATAGCATATAAAGCTAACAGCCTTAAGGCCAAAGATATCATGTTGTTCTTCATGCCAACCCTAGAAACGACACCAAATTTCCCGCGTCAGATAATGGAAACTATTGGATCCGCACAGTTCCCGCAGATGGTTGCAAGGGTTTTGAAGATGGTAACGAGCCTGATGAACGGCAAGGTATTCTTAGATATGAACCTGTGAGCACAGAGGTACCTCAGACCTGGAGAGGCCCGTGGAACAAGACTTGCAGTGATGAGAAGTATGAGAACTTGAAGCCTGTCCTGCCATGGTCGATCCCCCCTGTTGAACTCTATAGTAGTGAGTATACCTAGGTCAAGATTGTGGTTGAGGCTTTTTACTAACAAGGTCCAGGAGACAAAAGCAAGGATCTAAAACTTGGCCTGCAGCAGGAAAAGAATAGGCCTCATCTGGGAGATAAGTTCAGCTGGTGGGCTTTCGGCGCACAGCCTCTCTGGCTCAACTTCTCGGAGCCTACTATCACTTTACTTGACGAAAAGAAAGAATGGCCTGGCGATTATGTCATTGTTCCAGCAGAGAACAGAGGCGGATGGGTCTACCTTGTCATCACGGCTCCAGCAACTGAGGAGCTTGGGAATAACAGGACATTCATCTCGCTTGCTCACCCAGTAAGTTCAGTCCAGTTTGACATAGGAAGTTGCTGACGATTATAGCTTCATCTTCATGGTCATGACTTTGCTCTTCTCGCTCAAGGTTCAGACTCTTCGCAGATTGATGACCCAGATAACCCCATCACACTCAAATTCGACAACCCGCCTCGCCGAGACGTAGCACTGATCCCGGCTGGAGGCTACCTCATAGTCGCCTTCAAGGCTGATAATCCTGGCTCTTGGTTGTTCCACTGCCATATTGCCTGGCATGCTTCAAGTGGGTTGGCATTGCAGATCATGGAGCGTGAAGAAGATCTGAGGAAGATGATGACTCCGGAGAAATTAAAGCAGGTCAATGAAGGCTGTAAGAAGTGGAAAGATTGGTATGGCGACCGGAAGAATCACTGGAACCCTGTCGGCATATTCCAGGACGATTCTGGTGTTTGATCTACGGGGCTTATGCTTGGGTTATCACTTGAGGTACTACAATCACTTTTAACTATCAGAAATAGAACTTTTGTTGACATTGGCCAGCTTTCTGTTCACTGGTAAGCACAGATCTGTATGCGTGCCTGAGATTTCTCTGCGAAAGGTACCTGATATTAATTCCCTTGATACTCAATATGTGTGTCCTTGCTCGCCTCGTCATTCCTGTCTTGAGCTATGATGAATGTTTTGATACAGAGTTAGCAGAGGGAACCCATGTATGGGCGTATTGGGCCACTACCTAGAAAAGAAAAGAAAAGATGTACTACTGGCAAGAACTGATTTTGATTAGGTACCTGAGATCTTCTACGGGCACAGGATCATGTTTCCGGATTCAGGGTTGAGTTCTCAAGACGTCTGATGTAGTTAGGGGTATATCATGGGGATGGTGGATAGCCCCATTGATGCAGGTATTATTGAACCTGAAAGGGCGGTGCTGTTTGTAAGGAGCATGGAACTTTCACTAAGTAGATTATAAGGGATGATAGATTCCATCCAACGTTTGACAAACAGACTAAAAGGATGCCTGATTCAGATTTCATCTGACCTCAATGCATCCTCTTAATCAGATGCAATCGGCCATTGATTTCAAAGAATGACTTGCAGATAGTCCATCAATGAGCTACATTGAATCGTGAATCACTGCAATGAAATTCTTCTAATCAAAGAACCTTTGTTATCTACTTGTCCTTTGGTCACAACGAGTCTCACCCTATAAGATGGAGTGAATTTCTCATGCCGGGAGTCCTCAAGCATATTCATACCTATTTTCCTCTACACTGACGAACATATCTAGTCACCATGTCTCACGGTTATTATCTTTACAGCAGCCGTCCAGCCTCGTTCTCACCGTGTACCATACAAGTCTTCATTACCATCTCGACCCCCGATCTAGACAAGGACTTTCAATGGACGCTCTCCGCATACAACACTATTACTCATCTCTGTCAAAACTTCGAAGTTATTCGAGCTCACCGCGGCAACTTTTGCAGGATATATCGGCATTCAAATAACCCGCGCATTCTTCCATCCTATGTCGCTTGGGGAAAACTTTGTACAGTAAACGCAGAGTGGTTTGAGAGTCTTGTGAACATGACTTGTATCTCGCCGTTCTGGAGCCTGGCAGAGGGTGAGATGCGTAACGACAGTAAGGATTTCATCTATGGAATTTTGGATATCCTGAAGGCACATGGTGTTATTGACGAGAAGAGGATCATCGGAGTGAAGAGGAAGCTCGGTCGATATATCGGGCCTTTTGGTGTTTGATATATGTGACCTTGTATGTCATTCTTCTTTGATATAAACAGGTACTAAAAATTAGCAGCTCATACAGACTCCTCCTTTGTATCTCTGAACAGCCAACCATCGAGAGCAGGAGGCAGTGGCACACTGGCAATGTCAGCTTTCTCCACAAACTTCCTGATCTCAGCTTCTTCCTCACCACTGAGAACTATATCAAGAGCAGCCCAATTCTCCTCGAAATACTGAATCCTCTTTGTTTCTGGAATCGGGATAATATCATCGCCCTGCTTTAACAGCCACGCAATCGCAAGTCGAGCAGTAATTATTCCCTTCTTATCAGCCAACCCCTTAAACTGACTTACAAGCTAAATATTCTTCTCGCGGTTCTCGCCCGTGAACCGGGGGATGAGCTGATATCGAACATCGCTATCTTGCTGTCCAGATGCTGTTCCATCGATGAAGTTGGCGGTCAGAAGACCTCGACCGAGGGGCGTTGCTGCGACGATGGCTAAATCAAGCTCCCGGCATGTGTCAAGGATGTGAGTGCCCTTTTCTCCCTCTCAGTAGAGCCCGAATGCAGAGTATCCGATCTGAATCGCGGCAACTGGGGCGATCTTGGCGGCTCTACGGAGAGTGGTTGAGGTGACAGCTGAGAGTCCTATACACTTAATCTTGCCTTCACTAAGAAGCTTTCCGTCAGAACTTCTTGCCTTTCTGGGGAGTTTCTTACTCTTGTAGCTCTTTCAGAGCGCGCATGGTTTCCTCGATAGGCGTCTCGGGACTGGGTGTGTGCAGATAGGCTATAGCAGTTATAATTAGAGTTTCTGCTGATATTTCCATGCTTACAGAGATCGATAGACTCAATATCCAAGAGCCGTAGACTCTCAGCACATGCTTTCTTGACATATACATATGAAGTGTTGAGCTCAAAGGTCTGGCTATTCTTTACGTATCCAAACTTGGTTGCAAGAAAGATATCACCTCGTTTGCCAGTACGTCTGAACCACTTGCCAATTATTTCCTCGCAATCGTTATAGTAGCTTATATGTGGTTAGCTGGTATTTGGATGCTGTCAGACTGTTGAACTTACTCAGCACTATCCCAAAACGTTACACCTGCCTCATAAGCATGATCAAGGAACGCAAATATTTCACCTTGAATAGGGATAGCTCTATATGTTGGACGGGTTAAGCCCATGGTGCCCAAGCCCAAGCCCAAGCCCAAGCCCAAGCCCAAGCCCATGCGAGAGACGAGAGGGCCATTCTTGCCAAGGGAGAATCGAGGGGCGGTTTTAACTGACATGATGATAAGAATTTGAAAAATGTAAAATTCAGATTTGTTTATTCTGTTGAGCTGGTTATCTGGCAAGAAATTCATAGTTGCTGGCTTCAAAATCGACTTTGATACGACCCAATTCCACGATATTTTCATGCATCTTCACGGAGATTGGACTTAACAATGAACATATCATTGTTAAATAGTAATAGCCTCTTAAATCTTATCTCCGGCTCAACTACATCATACAACATACTCTCAAAAGTTTCCGAAGCGGACAAACTTACGTATAAGTACTATCTTGGCACTCTTGCACCCAAGGTTCTGACGCCCAGCATCTCAACCAATCAGGTCTCGTAGTTTCCGAGCAAACCAATAGGAAGTGCAGATATGGATGACGATCTCGTCAGCGGAGTAGTCCGCGGGGTGGCAGGGCACGCTCAGTACGTAGTCCCTCTATTAGCGCCCCCAACCTGCGGGCCTAGCAAGAATATTCCCGACTTATAAGCTCCAGGGGCACGTTCGACGACGCCAAAATGCCATCTCCGCTTAAATTGACAACCAAGCAGACCTAAAGGTTTCCGAGCAGACAAATCAACTCCGTTTCTTCCCTGTTGTATTGTTTTCATAAAATGGCTCGAAAGGGGAAATCCAAGGTCAAATCGGGTTGTAAAACATGCAAGTGAGTACTTGACAAGAGACAAGAGACAAGAGAACAGAACAGAGGTTAATGACTTAGATTGAGAAAAGTCAAGTGTGACGAAGGTCGTCCAGCCTGTCAAAGATGTCTATCAACAGGTCGAGTATGCGACGGATACGGAATCTGGGGCGGAGGATCACACGCTCTTACACAACACTCCCAGTCCCGGCCCAAGTTCACTCTTGGCGCTCCCCTAGAGACAACCCTCGTCCTCTCTCTAAACGCAAACGAGAAGCTCTACTTTGACTGGTTCAAGTGTCGCACTTCTACAAAGATATCAGCCACTTTCTCTTCCGGCTTCTGGAACACCCTCGTCTTCCAGGCTGGGTCTAGAGAACCCGCTGTGCTGCATGCCCTGCTTGCGCTCAGCTCGGCGCACAAGAAGGGTGTCGTGACATTGGACATACATAGAAACTCGCCCACGTCTCAAATGAGCCAACAGGAGCAGTTTACGCTGCAGCAGTACGTCAAGGCCATTGCACATCTGCAGCCACACTTCAACGCCAAGGATAAAGAATCGTGTCGTGTGGCGCTCATCACTTGTGTTGTCTTTGTCTGCTTGGAGTTCTTCCGGGGCCACTTCGCTACGGCGCAGCTTCACCTGAAGAATGGGCTTGACATTCTTTGGCAGATGCAGGGTCTTCCCGAAGCTAATTCGGGCATCTTGGCATTGAAACCCTGTCACGAGTCGACCGATGCTTGGATAGTGGAGGCCCTGTCTAGGCTTCATATCCAGGTTGAGCTCTTCAGACTGCTGTACCACCACTCATGTGTTATTCTACAGCCAGCTCACCACCCCGAGAAGAGTTTTCTTGAATCTTTCGCTAATCTCAACGATGCTTGGAAAGGGTTAGAGCTTGTTTACAACCAGATATTCCATCTTACTCATCGAGCTCGTCAACAGACAATAACAGCAACAGAGCATACGGCCCAGCAACTCGTCAAAACAAGGCTCGCTCAATGGCATGACATGTTTCAAGATCTTATGAAAGCGCGACCAGGTGGCTCAAACATATACTTGCAAAAAGCATACCAGATCCTGAGGATACACTACGCCATGACGAACGTTATGGCTGAGACCTGCATATACAATAACGAGACCATATACGACACCTGTACCGACAAGTTCATCCTACTCATCAAAGAACTTACAAAGTTGTGGGAACTGTCGCTTCATTATGAACTGGAGGACGAGATGCCGCTGTATATCATGACGACTTGCATGCCCAGGTCCATCATCGACATGGGCTGGATACCGCCACTTTATTTCACAGCGGTCAAATGTCGAGTCCATCGCATCCGGGTTGAGGCAATTAAGCTTCTCAGGACGAGTCCTCACAGAGAAGGCATCTGGGATGCGCATATCGCAGCATGTATCGCCAAAAAGGTGGTCGAGCTGGAAGAAGGGAACTTTTATGGGGGTGTTGAGGTTGGGGATGACTTTCAGCTGAATACCCCAATGCGCGATCTGGATTACCAGGTTCCACTATTACCGGAATCGCGCAGAATGAGTGAGGTTGAGGCAGAACTCTCTGGTGCTCCTATGGACAAGATCTTGCTTTCCTGTAAGCGGGAGCAAGAGGGAGTTAACAGAAGGACTCTCATTTCAGAGTACAACGTGAGCGAACAAGCTTGGAACGACATATGAGAACGATTGATGGAATAATGAGGTTATTGAAAATATCAGCGTGATTTGCAAGTTCAGTCAACAATAAATTATTTACAAGTTCATGTTCTGGTTGGAGGTGACATATTAAGCGATAAGATAAGCCCCGTCTCCGTTTCCGAGTCGGCACCCGGAGTTTCAAAGTAAACAATTGACTAAACGCGGCCGCGGGGCAGGCACTCACCGTCAAGCACCTTGATAGCACAACCTTTCCTCTACTACCCCCTCTCTTCCAACTATTCTTTACTTTTTCTTCTCCTCTGGAGAGTAATAGTCATGGACTCTGAATCTGTCGTCGCCCAAGTCCAGCGCAAGATCGAGCTGCAATCCCCCGACGATCTCTCATATCTCATAGCCAATGTCCGTCGCGCGGCTGCAGAACGTCTCAACGAAGCATTTCCCGTGGTAGAGGGCAACGATGGGGAGGATGAATTGCGAAATCAGATAGAAAAGCTCGTCAACGAGGTACTGTTCCTCATTGAATCTATCTTATGGTACGGAACTAACGACATTAGTACATCGACAAAACATTCTCCCTCGCCTCCCCAAATCTCTCGATAAACGGCCTCCCCGTATCTCCAGACTCTTTCCTCTCCGAATCAAACGCCGAGCCCGATACCGTTTACGAACCTTTCGATACACGCAAGCGCCGGCGCGTGGCAGATTTAATCACACAAGAAGAAAAGCTTCTCGAGGACGTTGCGGCGTTGAAACGCTCGGTACCCACTACAACGGCCGAGGCGCAAGCAGAGCAATTACGCGATAGTTTAAAGCGTGACGACGATATGCTCGAAGCGCGAAAACAGCAGATTATAGCAGAGGCCGCTGAAGTGGATTTGGATGTCCAACCACTGGAGAGACAAGACGGCGTGGAGAAAGGATTTCGAAGAGCTGTCGAGGGTCTGGGAAGATTGAAGCGCGATATGCCTGCTGTGGTGGCCAAGATGGAGAGAGCGCGCGTGGCGGGCGAGTATGTCGTTACGCAGGGACGATAAAAGACATCCCTTGTCTTGATTGCATATATACCCAGGGCGGCGATCAGTGTATTACGAACGGGAAGTTGGGGCGCATTGGATTGAATTGGATTAATCGGCAATATCACTTCACATTTTACAACACAAACCTCGAGACCGCGTCTATTGTTGAGAATTATTGCAGCCATAGTCAGGAACCTCAGTCAGCCAGCATCTAACATAAGTCTAGGCACACACGAAATAAAACGTCCACATGAGCATGTTTATACACCGAGCAGAACAAGAAGGGGGTTGGAAGTCTTTTTTTGTGCTCCCTACAAACGTCACGCTCCGCCATACTCTCCTCCAACGTGTTTTTACCATATATATATATCTTCGCTCAGATAACCTCTCAAACCCCATTTGTTGAAAAAAAAGCATGGTAAACGAGAGAAAATATGTGGTCTATATTAAGACGTCGCAAACCCGCTCGTCTATCTTTCTTCCATGTTCTTCACCTTTGGTACATATACTCTTCTTTAAGCGGCAGCAGGGGCGGGAGCAGGGGCAGTCTGGGTAGCATCAGCACCCTCGGCAGCGGGAGCAGCCTCAGGAGCCTTTGCGGGCTCCTCAATCTCAGAGCCCTTGTTCTCGATGACGTTGGCACCCTGCTTCTTCTCCCACCAAGCGGGACGAGCCCACTCAGGGTCGTGCCAAGGACCAGCATCGCTGTTCTCACAGCCAGCTTCGCACACACACTCGCCACCGAACTGCTTGGGGAGGTTCTCAGCGGGGATCTGCTTGAGGAGCTCACTCTTGTATCCAGAACCGAGAATGTTGATCTTGGAGACGGTGACGGGATCGAGCCAGCCCTTGACAACACTCCAAACGGTGGAGAAACCCCAAGGGGCGTTGATCATGTACAGCTTGCCGAGACGCTCGGGGTAGTAGTTCTGGGAGATGACAGAGGCCTGTCGGACGTAAGAGTAAACCTGGGGAACCTTGGTGATGGAAACGCCCTTGAGATCCATGATGGTGCAGCATGTCTCGAGGAGGTGGCCGGCCTTGCGGGAGCAGGCAGGAAGACGGGGATCGGCGACGCGCTCGTACTCGACAGCGAGGTTCAGGAGCATGCGATCAGCGCTGGTGATCTTGTACATGGCGGTCAGATCAATACCACCAAGGGTCTCGATGTAGATGGGTCGTCCATCCTGTATGAGGAAAGAAAACATTAGTCAACATATGTTCTCATGATAGCTCTCCCTCGTCGTCACCAGCTTGCCATACCTTGTCGGTCTTGTGGTAGAACTGAGTGTAGTACTTTCCGATCTCAGCCTTCTCGGGATAGTCCCAGATAGGCACAGTCTCGTCAAGCTTAACCTCCTTTCGCCATTTCTCAGTATCCAAGAACCTATAGTGGCGGTCAGCCCCCCTGTCGCTACCAGCACATTTTCTCGTTCCACCGCCATCAGATGGAAAGGAAGGGCAAAAAAGTCTTACATGGCTTTGGCGGCCTCGACATCGAACTTGCGCGCTCGGAGGAATCGAAGCTGTAGAGGAGGGCGTTGTCAGTATTTGCTGTGTCGCGTTACATGGCCCTTTTTTTTTTCCAGGGTCCAGGGAAAGCAAGCAAGCTTAGCTAGATTAAGGTATATCTCATACCAGAGTCAAGGTGTCCAATCGATCAGTGCAACCTTCGGACTCGAGCATCATGCGGAACTGGTGAAGCTTGGCGATCTGGTCCTCTGTGAGGTAGCCGGCGTGACCATCCTGCTTCTCAGGGCCCTTGATGGGGAAATCATAGTTGTCGTACTTGGGGTTCAGATCCATGGTGATAGATGTTGTATGGTGGGGTAGAGAAGAGGGGAGAACAAGAAGAAGAAAAAGAGTCCGCGGTGATAGAGAACAGCGGAGGTTATGAATTAAAAGAGGCGAAGAATGACGCCAAGAGGTTGATGAAGAGTTCAGGTCAAGGGGGCCTCCTCTGAATTTAAAGTCGTCCTGTCCTGTTCGGGGTCGGTCGGTGTTGAGATGAGAAGCGTAGCGTAGCGTAATTAACCGTTTCTGGGCTTGTCTGGTCTCCCCTAGAGATGGATCTCCCTACGGTGGGACTTCGTCATGGGTGTCCAAGTCTCCAAGATGCCTCCCGAAGCGGTCTAGCATACCCACATTCCGTTGGGGGATATCACGTGGTCTCTCATATGCAGATAATTCGATGACTTCTTTATCTTATCACTGATTTCTTTATCTTATCATCGGGTCCGCTCCCGATGTCAATGTCTTGGTTAGTAGAGCTTCTTTTGATTCGACATTGGTTCATTCTCAATACTTTGATTGAGTCAACCCACCATAAATTCACCTTTAATGGCATAATTGTTGCCACATCATGAGGAATTCCTCCCAGCGAATCACCCTCAATGTCGCCCGCCTCTTTCACACCTCAGTCGCCGGGCCACGGCTGAGGCCTCGTCGACAATTTCATCTCACCTCTTTGGCTAGCTTCCCTCGAAAGCGAAGCTTCTTCACCTCGAATCCCTACCTGTCTCAGGTCGACGACGGTTCCCGTTCCGTCTCTGAACTCTCCAAAGAAGAGAAAGGTCCTGCTTCTTCAAAGAGGAAGCCCACTCGATCGAATACAGCCAAGAATTCACTGCGTCGAGTCGCCATCATTGCCCAGCAGCCCAAACGAGGCGCAACAGCACCAGGAAGTCCCAGCGATGAACCTTCCAATGTGGTCAGCGCGACCTGCGTCGCAGAATCATTCAAGATGCCTGTAGTTCTCGAGATTCTTTCATCGCATGGTTTTGACATTGACCCGGATGGCACGGGATTCGACGCAAACGAGGTGGTCCATGCAAGAGGTGTAAATGGTGGAGACATCTTTGTCTTTCCGTCCGGCACAATTGTGACATGGTCGCTGCCCCCCGATGTCGTTACAAGACAGATCATGCGTGCTGCTGAAGAAGCGCACTCCATTGAAAGTCGGGAGTTTGAGGATCTCGAATTCACAACCGATACAAACCGAGAAGCAAGTGTGCTTAAGGGCGATGTTATTGTTCTTGGTACTCGCAAGGAGCACAAGGAGGCTGATAAGCTAGACACTACTCTAGCAAAGGTTGCTTTCTCATCGGGTCTGGCTCGAAGCACAAAACTTGCTGTTCTCGAAACGGCCTTGACCTCGTACTTTGAAAGCACACGCAACATCCCCGCACTACTCTCACAAGGTGCTGGTGTACCTCTTGGTCGAAAGTTTATCCTACAAAAAACAGGCGAACTTCTCAGTCTGCGTGCTCGTCTCAATCACTATTCTGAACTCACCGACTCATTGCCAGATATCTTCTGGGACACCAGTTCCGATCTTGGTCTAGAGGGTTACTACGAACAAGTTGGTCGTGCACTCGATGTAAACGTGCGAATCCGCGCATTGAACCAAAAGATGGACTACGCCGCTGAAATCGCCAGCGTTCTGCGTGAGATGTCCAGTGAGCAACATGGTACTCGCCTTGAATGGATCATTATCGTGCTCATTGCCGTTGAAGTAATCTTTGAGTTACGTCGCATTGTGCTTGAGATGCTCCAGGAACGGGATGAACGGAAGCTTGCGGCTGAACTGCCAAAGCCTGTGGTGACACAACCGGTATAGATCGCCAGCCTGGATGTAGATCTCTAGAGCTTTTGTACGACTGAATGAAAAACTCCATGTATAACATATTGTATTTGGGAATAGGTTGAAGATACGACATATGCCTCCAGGACTGGCTTGATAGATACCCTCAGCTCAACAGAATTGACAATCAACTCAATGCGTTTGTCTTGCCCCTGTAGTTATCATCTTTCTCCATATCATGGATGACATACACATACTCACTCAACCCAGGACCCTTGGCATGTCTTATTGGTACAAAAGAAAGTCCATAGCGTAAACATATTAAGTATCAATGCAATAGTGTACCTTTTCTTCATCTGCATACACGCGCCAATTCGGCGTCTTGGATTACACAACCAGGAGTTTCCAACCCCCAGGTCAACAACTCGATGGATAAGTCCACCAATTCCTCGTTCTTCCAAAATAATATATCTCTCGTCCCTTTTTCCTTGGTTGAGTCAAAAAACCAACTCCTCAACAAAACGTAGCTAATAAAAACAAGTCGAGAATCCATCCTCTAAACGCCTCCCCTGACCCCCTTTCTCGCTCCTCCAATGCCCTAAGTCTGCCTTGATGATATCATATCTGACCCCTTCCGCTTCGCGTCTCTCGTTTCCAAAAGATCCACATGGTGTCGATTATTACAATGGCTTCTGCTGCATGCCTGGGATCGGTGGGACAGGAACAGGAGTCACCTTGTGGGGAGGTGGTGGTCCTGGCGTCCCGCTCATACTCGATCGCTGAGAATTGGGAGTCGGAGGCTTTTGCTGAGAAGCAATACTTGCTCGCGCAGCTGCAAGTCGGCTGGGGTCCATAGTCCCTCCTTGGCCAAAACCAGGAGTACCAGGCTGAGTGATCTTGTCAGCGAACATAGTAGACCGCTCTTGAGCCGCGACCCGGGCTTTGGCTTGTTCGAGAATCCGCTGCTGTTGCGCTTCAGGGATAACGGTGTGATATCCTGTAAGTCCAGGGTTCTGAGCAGGCGTTCCTTGTTGAGGGGGGTTGCTCGGGTACCTGTTCATTTGATTGCCCACAGCCTGGTTCGGCGTACCATATCGCGGAGGCTGCTGCACATTAGGCGAGGCACTGTAGGCCTGTCTATTAACCTGAGGAGACATCGTGCGCTGCGGCACAGCTTGACCGTTAGTGTAGGCCCCAAAGTTGGGCTGTGCGGGCGTAGCGGCTTGTTGCTGTGGATAGCCTGGTTGGAAAGCGAACCGGGCATTGGGAGTTCCTTGCTGAGCCTGCATCTGTCCAAACTGAGGTCTTGGCTGAGAAGCATACTGAGGCATGTTTTGGTGGCCATAAGGAGTTTGAGCTTTAGCAACCTGTGTGGCATATTGAGCAGGATAACCGTTGGGTCGAGAATACTGATTAGGTTGAGGAGGTCTGGGTTGAGCGGGCATAGGTCGTGGTGCAGGTGTGAAGCCGGGCGTAGGCCCAGGTCGATAGTATTGCTGTTGTTGCATAGAGGGGGTTCGTTGAGGGGTTGCGTACTGGGTCTGGGGAGTATGATGCCCATAGGAAACTCCCGATACACTAGGTGTACGTTGAGGCGGCGGCCGGGCATTAGCCTGAGCAGCTTGTTGCTGAGCTCTCAACCGAGCCTGAACACCCGCCTCATCCTCCTCCATAACTCCCTTGTACTTATCAGTTTGGACTTGAACCTTGGTGCTGATGAGAAGATCCTCCAATTGGTCTCCATTCAGCTTGGCGACTGCATATGGCGGTAGTGTCTTGATGATCAGAGCAAGCTGCGCCTTAAGCATCTCATATGTGGCTTGCTCGCCTTCCGAAGGAGTAGGTCCGGGAGTAGCCAGCATATCGCCATTGACTGGGTCGCTTGATGAGCGATTTTGCGAGTTGGGGAGGTTAAGGTTTCGGATGCGTTGGTAAGAAGACAGGGTCTCAATCATGTCGCTGACTTCTTCCAAAATCTCATCGACTTCCTTCTCCTCATCCGCCCGTTTTGTGCCCAGAGCCTCTTCGAGTGACGGATCAACAACAGATTCATCCCAACTATCAATCGCTTCTTGGATAGCCTTCTCGTCGATGTCCATAGCCTCATCCTTCTCGGCCTTTTCGTCACTGTCAGCACCACCATAATATTCGACCTCAATCATGTTCTGGAAAGATCGGTGGCCCGATCGCTGCCACCACATTCGACCCGCAACACTCGACGGCACAACAGCTCCTGAATCATCCTTGCACGGTGCGAAGCTAGAAAAGGCGCCTCGGAAAAGCGATTCCATCTCGTGCAGTTCGAGTTCAGTAGTTGAAGGTCGCTTTCCCGCTAGACTTTGCGCACGTTCTCGTTGCTTGGTGATGGTTTGTGATGAAGGAGTCGCATTGCTGTAGTCGAGGTAACATCCAGCAGTCAATTTGGTTGTGAAGTAAGACGCATTTCGGAACTTGGAGGTATCTGTCAGTTCTGGTCGATAAAAGTCCAGCACGTTGCCCTTAGCTTGCGTCTTAGGCTGCTTGGGTGGCTGCAGAGGCGGCAGGTTCTTTGGCGACGAAAACAAATCTCCAAGAGTCTGTGTTCGCTCATGAGGCGTTGTCGGCATAACATGAGTTAATGACATTCCCTGGGGTAAGGGCATATCACGCAATTTGGGTTCATCGGAGATTGGAAGACTGGAGAACAGCCTTCTCTCCTGAGGTGCATATGCAACAAGGGAGAGTACCAACTCTCCCTTCTGAGGAGATGGTGGAAGTTTTGCCTCGACTGCAAGAGGGTCGGCCGAAGTTTTCGGGTAAGCCTTTTCTCGTCGAAGAAGTTGCAGGGCCTTTTCCTTAAAGTCCGAGATTTGTGCTCTCAATTCCTCGTTGGTCGCTTGCTTTTCATCATCGGCTGGCTTTGTCTTGATATCCTTGAGAGCGGCTTGGAGAGCAGAGACCAGGTCATTAGCCACTTGGTCTAGATCCTCGTAAGCATTCGCGGCAGCCTTCTCGGAGATGGTGGTTAGGTCAGTCGACTTTTGACGCTTGGCTCGGTGTTCATCTTGCTCATCATCAGAGGATTCGGGCAAGGGGCGCTTAAGGATGGAGGGACCGATGTCGTAGCTATTGGTGATGGGTTAGTGGATCTGAGGGAGAAGTCATTCGCGACAAAGTTGCGATGCGATGAAAAAAGAAGTGGTAAAAAAAGCAGGCATACCTGCTCAGAACTTCAACAAAAGATTTTATCATGTCGCGTTGGTCCTTTTTGGGCTCTCCATTCGTAATGGCAGGTTTTTGCTCCTCGGAGGCATTGTCTTCATCGCGGTCTTCCATTTCTTCCGTCTCGCGTTTTCGCTTTCCCGGAGCGACAGGTTGCGCTTTGTCGAGGCTGGGAGATTCTGAGGTGCCGTTGGCATGGATGGCCGTGGGCTGGGCCATGGTCGGCGTGGTCATGATGGCTTCAAAAAAGAGCCTTGGATGGTTTTGGTTCCGTCGTCGGGGCGTTGGCCGCGCCTCGTCGCGATACGCGGTAGTTGCAGTGGCAGTCAGTGGTTCCTGTTAGCAGCGGTTGGAGCTGGAATGACAGCGGTAGTGGATGGCAGAAATGGGTTATGGGTATGGGGGGCCAGGTCCTCAATCGCTGGTGCAACTCCAGGTAAATAATAAGTCAATAACTTTAGTAGGTATCGATTCAACAGCGGTTGAAGAAGCGCAAACGATTCGATTCCATCGAGTAAAGTCACGACACAATCGTACAGTCAATCGATGTAACAGGAAGTAATCGAGTCGTAAATTACGCGACAAACACGTCTCAAAGCAATAGTTTTCAAGTCGAAAAATGGGGGGAGGATGATTGATTGCCTTTGGCTCTCTCTGCTTCGGCTGTCCTTTGGTTGCTTTGCTTTGCTTTGCGCTCAGCCTGAGCCTGGGGGGGGGAAGAATGTGTCTCCTCGATCGCCAAGTACCTTGTACCTCGTCCCTTACTTGTCGCTTGCAAATCTCGGACCCGCTCTGTCCCTTTTTGCGAAGTGAAGCCTCAGGAGCCACCTCGTGCACGTGACTCAGCTGGAGATTCAACGGTTTAAGGTGCATACAGTGTTGTAGAACATGATCATCTTGGGTTACCTAAATGTTGCTATATTTCTTTGTTCTAAATGGGCTGAAATACTGAAAATGCCTAGTTTTGTGGCGATTGTTCTACAAACAAGACAACAGCATTCTTGTGAAGAAAAGTATCATCCACCTCGAGCTCTTTGTTACTCAACAGCCAGCTCATTGACACTGACAGAGTGGCTGCAGGCCTAGCGTAATCATGATCATGATCATAGTATCCATTTTACCCCAGTCCGTAACCTCGATTATGATCTCATCACTTCATAAGCACCATCAAATCGCCAACAGAACGTAGGCAAAAAGTCAATAGGATTCATATTACTGAGCAACAAGTACGAGAAGCCATCTTCTCAATTCCTGACGCTCATGGTCTGTCATACAATTCAAACTAGTCCCATGCCAGTAT
This sequence comes from Fusarium oxysporum Fo47, assembly GCF_013085055.1. Classification (NCBI taxonomy): domain Eukaryota; kingdom Fungi; phylum Ascomycota; class Sordariomycetes; order Hypocreales; family Nectriaceae; genus Fusarium; species Fusarium oxysporum. The sequence continues at coordinate 2,520,142 of NC_072847.1, forward strand.
CCAAAGCCATGTCCATGCTGCGTGTTCCATTCGCTATTTGTAATTCATACATAAAAACTTCATCGGTATCTTACTTGGCACGGGCCAGACCAACGGCGTTCTTGCCGAGGTCGTAGACAGAGTAGTATCGTCGGAGGAAAGCATCACCGAGAATAACAAGAGGTCCTACAGGCTCGGGGAAGTCCATGCCCTGGAAGGTAGAGATACAGCTGCCCTGAACCTCGAGGATGTAGTCGGTGGCGGGGAGGCTGTAGTTGGATCCAGCAAGGTTGAAGGTGATGTCAGGAAGAGAAGCGCGCTTGTCACACTCAATGGTGTACTGGCCGTTGTAGCCCTTCTTAGCACCAATCTCCTTGTTCAGAAGCTCAGCGAGAGCGCTGGGGAGGACGTTCAGGGAGGTACCGGTGTCAAGGATGGCACCAGTGTTCTCCTGCTCCGCAACCTCATCGCCGAAAGCAATGGCTTCGAGGTCAACCTCCCAGTAAGCCTTGCGGCGGAGGGGGATGTACTCAATGTCTCCAGTGAACTTGGACTTGTCGATACCACCGAAGGTAGCCTCGCTCTCGCCCTCCTGGTCATCGAGGTAGAAAGCAAAGACGGGCTCATCCAGAAGCTTCTGGTTGACCATCTGGTAGAAGGGAGGGACCATGCCGTTCACAGCAATGCGGTCGTAGCCGAGACCGAGGATACCGTCGAAGCGACCGAAGGCGAAAGCCAGACCGGGCTCCTTGGTAGCCTCAGCGAAGTCCTGGTCCTTGATCTCGAGGTCGCCAATGGAGACAACATCGTTGGAGACGAAACCAGACAAGCTGCCAGATCCGTAGTGGATCTCGAACTCGGTGCCGTTCTCCTTGTAAGTCGAGGAAGCGGACGAGTCGTACTTGGAGTGGAGGTAGCAGGCGATGCTGCCACACTGCTGGGAAGGAACCCAGAGGTTGGAGCTACCAGTGTCGAGAACGACCTTGAAGCTCTGGGGAGGAGTACCGATGGTGATCTCGGAGAAGTCTGGGGCGGTCAGTGATGGCTAGGATTGGCGATTTCAATGGTACTTACACTGAGCGTTCATGAAGTTGGAGACGGGAACGGGGTGGCCACCCTCGACGTTGACGGTGTTGGTAGCGAAGGCGTAATCGGCAGCATTCTTGGGACGGGAGGCACCGAGGTACTTCTGGCCGAGGCTCTGGAGGTGGTCCTCAACGGAGTTGGTAGCCTGGGAATGGTGTTAGAGAGCTTTGATGGAACGCGCAATCATCATGGGAATCAAACATACAAGCTGTTCGGCAAGAGGAACCTTGTTGAGCTTCATCTTGTGAACACCGGCCTGGGCAGAGCCCAGGAGCGCGGCAGCAGTAAGAAGAGCGCCCTTCATGATGGACAATCGGGTCGATAATGCGACCAAGTAAATGGAGTGATGGAAGAGCTCGACAAAAATGTTACGAGCTGTGATGGAGATGGGAGATGGAGATGCAGATGGTGAGTTGAGATGCAAGATGCAAGATGGAGTTGGAGGAGATAAGATGGTTGGTTAATAACGACGGGAAAGGTAAGAAGGCAAGCGAGGCGGAGGAAAGCACCGTCCGAGCTGTGCTTGGCTGGGGGAAGCTTATTGCGCGTGCTTGCGGCCTGTTTCGGCGGTTAGTGGTGGGTGTGGCCTGGGCCTCGCACCTCACACCTGCCTGGATTCGTAAGTTACGCCTCCGGACTTTAGTCTTTTGGTGGGTGAAGACTTCCCCTGCTCATGCATGACCTTGTGACTTGGTCTTGCTTGTCTGGCAATGACGCACCATTTGTATCCACTTTCCTTGCTCGGCAACCAGCTCCAAGCCTTTCCGCCTTAGGCATCATGCCTGTCTCATCTTATCAGCGCCAAGTTCAAGCGTATCAGGAACAAACAACAAAACATGCTGTTACTCTTTACCAGGGTCTGGAACACTTCCTCTTATGCTGTTGTCGTGGAAGATTCCTTAGAGGTTGATGATCTATGATGAGTGCGACATGCACGTAGTATTCGTATGATTCCCCTGGCCTGCTCACGCGTTTGCGGTGAGATATTTATGTTAGTGTTCCTGATAGCTTAACTTACAACGTGGTACCATTGAAACTAACACTACCTACCTTAGCATTAGCATTACCACTCTGGGGTTAAGCACTGCTCTAGCTTAGCTCGGATCCTCTATCATGCCTTGTTCCTGATCGTCAGACGAATACATTCTCACCGTCTAGGCAATCACAATAACGAAATATAAGCGGAATTGCAGCAATTTGTAACCGGAAACTGTCTCTCCTCTATTAAATATAAATAATGTCCCTACGATAAATGCCCTTGTCCCTAACCTGTATTATATATATCTACAACCGCCCAGTTGAGCCTTGACCCATCATAAAAGTCGTCATCGTAACTTCGTTAGTAACATCAACCAATAACACTCAAGCTCCTCGCATTTCCTTCTTGGAACGCTCCATCGCTTCAGCAAACACTTGCCGCACATCATCCAGTTCAGCATAATGCTTGATCAGTTCCTCCAATCTCTCCAACCTGGAGCCCGTCATATCATCCGACAACTTGCACCATCCAGAATGAAGTGCAACAAAAAGGAATGCTAAGCTCCCACGGCAGACTTGGTCATCTCGGATCCAAGAACGGAGTGCACCTCTTGTAAGGTTGACACTGCAGCCACGGTCTCTTAACAAGAGTATAAGCAAGCCCTTAAAGCCAATCTGTCCGGCCTTGAAGAATGCTTCAATAGCATCTTGTCCGACGGTCAGAGAACCCTTGAGATATCTCAACATTACAGGCAACAATCTATCGCCATGTCGCGCGTTGGACGTCGTGTTGATAAGCATATCCTGTGTGATCTTGAACTCATCCTCAGCTCTCTCCACCAGCACAACAAACTCCCTCGCTGAGCAAACACCCGCTGCAGCGTCCAATAGTGGCTGTGTGATCCGCACGCTCTCATCTTTGTGCTCGAAGAGAACTTGCAAGCCAGGAAAGCCAAGCTCCCATAATGTCTCGATGACAATCTCCTCGTCGATGTCAACGTCAGCAGCACGGTTGGCAAGAAGCATCTCGAGAACTTCAGGGGCCCAGTCGTCGGTTTCTTTCTGTGGTGAAGCTATCGCTGCTAGGACGACTTGTTTCGTGAATTGGACTTGGGATGCTGGCATTTCGAGAAATATGGCCATAAAGTCAGGTCGGCATCGGGTGTTGGCAAGAGCTAGTGTCATGAGCTTCTCATCGACAAAGCCCTCATGTGCCCGGTGCTTAAGAAGAACTCTAAGCATGGCTGGACCCTGACGATTCTCGATAGCCTTCTCGGCAACGGTCGGTGTGATTTCGATCCGTGTTCCATGCTGTGTGAGCAGGTAATCCATAGTCCTGGGGTGGCATATGCTCGCGATACTCTCCATCATCCACTCGTCAAGTTCGATGTCATCCCCGTGGAGTTCAAATAGTAACCTGAGTATTTGGAGTCCATGCCGTTCATTCCTTATCGCTCCGATCATGGCTGCGTCGCTCCATCTGAAATCGGGATGATCGAAAATAGGATCCATCATCTCAACGCTTGCACATTCTGCCGCGGAGCAAGAAAGATCTTGATCGCGTGAGATTTCATCTTGTCGAAGTATCATGATCTTCTCCAGCATTCCAGGACATCCCCATCTTGCTGCTGCTCGAATGGTATAAGACGTCAAAGGCTCGCCCTTTTTGAGAAGAAACGCCAGCATCTCGACTCTTCCGGTGAGTATCGCACTAACAAACGGCGACTTGAGTCGCGCATGGTGCTTTTCTCTATCTTCATCTGTGTTACCAAATCCCAAGTGCTCAAGGTTGTCGCGTTTGTGGTTTGTCGATGCGCTGGGGGCGGGCAATTCCGAGCCATTGGGTAATCCTTTGAGGAACTTGATTGCATCCTCCGCACAGCGAAGCTTGCAGATGCTCTCGCTGGCCGATCGCACCCAGTGGAAATTGTACTCCGACTTTGCTTGGAATACTCGCTTGACCTGGGTGGTACTTGTCCCTGACCATCCTCGCTTGATCGCGATGTGTCGCACGCGCTGGTTAATGAAGATCTCAACATCATGCTTTGACTCGGAGAATGAGTCCAGATCTCGGTGGACAAACTCGCCCAGGTACTCGTAAATCTTCGAACTTGGTCGACTGAGAATGAGGAGGTTGAGGTTCGCGGCTGGTTTTGGGCCATGGAACGTTTGCTCCATCAACTCCAGCAGAATCGTTCGAGAGGCCGCGTCGCACTCATCTAACCCATCGATGACGCAGAAGATGTGACGGTCAGATCTGAAAGCAACCTCGACTAGCAAGTTCCACAGTGCTTGAGGTTTCTCAAAGACTCGAGAGCCGCGATGCGCATGTCTCCTGCGGATTCTGTCGCTGAGGAAGTGAGGGTGGTTTTGAAAGAGCTGAGTGAGAAGACCTCGTAGAATACCCTGAGCCGTGTTCCTTTGCGAATCATTTGGGTCGCAGAAGAAGTACGCGCAGGTGTTTGTGGGATCAGTCGCGAAGTTACTTGTGAGCCTTTCGGCGAGATAGACACCCAATGTCGACTTTCCTCTTCCTTGAGTTCCAGAAAGCCATAAAACTTGCTGGTTTTCTGACTCTGGTTGAAGCCAGCTTTTGACTTCTGGCACATTCATGATCCATTCACAGGTCTTGGGCGCCCTTGGACCCTGCTGCGTTCTGAGCGCATCCTTTGCATGTGAGGGATCCGACCAGATGAGATCGTTATAGAAAGCTTCAATCTGCTTTTCCTTATCCGCATCATCTATAAAGTCAGTATATTTAAGCTCTTGTCAAGAGATGTGGCGTCTTACTTGGAACGTGACGCGTTTCATAGCGCTTATGAGCAACAGTGCTTGTGCTCGGCCACGGATAGTGTCCTAGGAAGCTATCCGGCGATAGAGGTCCCTCATCAGAGGCAGAGAACCGCGACCTCGAAGATCGCGGGGAGTCGTCTTTCGCTCTTGAGAAGCCCATTATTCGATTTGATTTGATGTGATATTGCGAAGATCAAGTTGCAAACGCGGTTCTTAGCCCGACTTACATGCAATGCAATAGTCGGTGTATCAATACCAGCGGCGTCTTCGATTTCCTGGCGTGATGCATGCGTCGACAGAGGAGGGGTGGTACCTTTTACCGTCTGTCATTAGTGCAAGCGAAGTGAAAGTCTCATGACAAGAAGATGAGAGGAAAGATACGGCAAAGAAGGAATATCTATCGTATTCGAGATCGTCTGGAATACTGTGGCAATATCTCCTTTAGGGGAATCTTCATATAAAAAAAAGCGTTGACATTGATTAATTAGGGGAGCTAAACTAAATTAACAATAAACCGTTAATATCGGTCGGGGGCTTCCCCTCGTTGAGGAATGTCTAAAGGGGAAAATAGGAAGGCTGGTGTATACGCCAGCGCCAAGATGGTCCAGGCTCAAGGTCTTTTTTTTTCAGGGTTGTAGACTCGACCCATGCAGAGGCGACCAAGAATCTGCAATGACGTTAACTTAAGGTTGGTAGAAAAAGAAACCTCAGACTGAATATTCTGTGACAGTATTTGCACATAATATTCACATCATATTGTCAGTATGCTATCGTCTTCTTCTCGGCTCCCCATCTACTTTAGTCATGACCCCAGCCTATTAATTTCGCATCGAGATTATGCATATCATCCTCGGGCTGTCCAAGCTTCTGCAAACATTTTACCCCAGCCAATCAAGGTAATGAAGACGCGTGAAAGAGAGGCCTCGATGTCTCGGCGCTGTTGTGTTCGTGGCCACTCACTTGTCACGTTTTAAACCATTGTCAGAAATTAAATCACCAATTATCAGATCGTACTGAACTGGGAATTGAAGGAATCGCAAGGTGATGTTCTGATGGTCACTTTGTGTAGTAGCATATCGACCTCTGTGATAATTCTTTCCTCCCTCAATTCTTTTATATTGATGATTGTATTGAAAGTTGAGTGGAATGATTGCTTCAAATACAAACTCCTCATGCTCTACTTTCGATCTAATTAAATGTTGTGTGATCTCGGTAGCCTTCAGTCAGCGCTCCTGTTGGTCTCCAAATCACCAACTTTGGATAGTATAGAATGTGAGCTTCTGGGGCTTTCAATGCCGTCGATGCAGGTGGTTTTGAGATACCAGTGTAGTTATATATACCTCCGAATTAGACTCGGGCTGTAGGCTTTTTACACTCGATTGGAAACCCGAATAGTCAAGCTGCAGTCCAAATGACTCCAGGTCAGTTCTATACAGAGTTCACTACCAAGGTTACTGGACGCTTTGCAAGTGGTAACGTTGACTTTTCGCCGATTTGTTTCGCGATCTTGAATACAAAATATTTGAAGGGTGGCTCTTCGAAGAGGGTGAGTATATATCCACAGACTGTGACTGGCCGGTGTCATCTATGTGAAGTTATGAGACAACATTCCTGCTCGGAGTGAATGCTTCGTACACTCTATCTCTGTACGTGGCCTTTGGGTCCGCCGTATACTATTGGCGTCCCCCTTTGGCACACTTCTACGTTGCACTCCAGCCATCTCACTTACAAAGAGTGAGACAAGAGGAAACTACACATTCAATTCAAGACGAATGCAACTGCCAGCGATTGCATGGCCGACTATGCGACCATGATGTGAGTTCGACCATAAAGATTACATAACTCATGAGAGTTGATAATAAGTGTCACTCCGAGAGCATATGTATTCCGCACATCTTAAGTCCGAGGGCTTACGTGTTGGGGAGACGAATCCCAGCCCTCAAACCTTTCGATACATTCTGAATACGAAGTTCGTTACCTTGTGAAGATCAATTATTCTGTCTGCTTGATTAGGAGAAGGCTAGATGATCATCACAGTGTGATGTTATATATCTCGGAACGGTCGGACGTGGTTGGCCCCGGGACACTCGGTGGTGATACAACTGCAACGCTTTGACCTGGTTATATGACGGTAGAAACGAGTGCTGTTAACCGTTGTTAGAAATACCTCATAGCGCTGGAGTAAAAACACTCCGCCGCACCTTTCGCCTATATGCAGGTGGCCTGATTTAAGGGTGGCAACTAGTAACTCTCTTCTTAACTCTGACACTCGACAACCAGACCCACAAGCATAACTATATTAAGGTAGAAGTCTACTCAAGTCTTTAACTCTGTCTCTGTTTCGTAGTTTTGTAACATATCTTTCTGGTTTGATGAATCCCATCGCAGTTCGTAGTTGTCTCAGTTGCTATCAACGTGTTGTCCTTCTCTGGAACTTTTGACCAACAGCACCTCAAAATCACCGTGCTTTGACTTTCTGAGCCCTGCGTATGCATATGCTCACCCTACATAGGTCTCCAACTGGACCACTCTCAGGCCATCTGAAGTGAAATGTGGATTTGAGGTGTTGAGTGTCGGCCTGCTCAAAGAACTGATTGTCGTTGGCTCAAATCGATCTTGTTAATGTCCAATAAATAGTCTTCCGACTTCACAGAACTGTGCGTAGCTATAAAACTTCTTATAGACACCAATCTGTCAAATACTTACTTAAAATCGGTTACGTTCACAGTTCAGTTCACTACATCATGGCACGTTATTCCTTGTTTCTATTAGGTACCGAGAATGTCGACTTCCGGCTCGCATAGTCAGGGGTCTCTTCAAGCTTCAACCAACAGCTGCCAGCACAGCAGCTGAACTCCGGAGCTAGGGAAAATTATTGCAAGTTTAACCATGCTGCGCCAATCACAGCTTGAGCTGAAGACAAATGAGTAATCTGGGCGCTCGGTACAGGTACCGACACCAGACAACCCCTGCTGTTTCTTCACGACTTCAACCAACACACTTTCCCTAGATGGAGTTTCTTCAGGCAGGACGCAACAAAACGGCGGGACCCTGATAGAACAACTTCTTAATCTGGTGCCGCATGAGAGACCTTTGAGAAATGTCTCACATGCTTTTAGAGTAAGTACAGTCTGAGGTTTTGGTGCCGCGGTTTAGTAGTTCTCACGACCTTCTTACTTCATCTCCCCAAGAGCAAACATACACTGGCTTGGCCTCAAAGTCTTGGCTTAGGACGAGAATCTGTATCTGGCGATTCTGAGGTACAATAGTGTAGTCTAATCAAGAAACACGATATTAGGCAGGTTACTGAGGACTCTGCCCTGGACATGTAGCTCATTATATTGCAACAGCGAATGGCCCAAGTATACATTCCCCCTCCCATCTTGATCGACGGGTTCATCTTTTCTATACTTTTGCTGCAACCACAACTAACACTACATATTGGATATCTGTCAGTTTTCCTTCTTGTGGTCATAGGCAAATCGGAGTAGCCACAATAAACAAGAGCTATGATTTGAGATGTCATATCAGCATTTAGCATGCACCTTCTGTATCCGCCGCTTGTAGTTCTCGTGTTGCTATGACACTGAGTGTGGCTTTATGGGTTGATAAGTTGACTTTTACTAATAAAAGCTCAGGCAATACAAGAGTAATATGGTCCCTTGCGGAGACTCGAATTGGAGTCTCTTTCGGGCCTTCCGGGTTTGCAATCAATTACCGGACTTGGTTGTTAATCTGAGCTGTTTGTTGTGAACAGTTGCTGGCCGCAAGTCGGTTTCGATACTTCGTGATACACATACATATTAGAAATCCTCGTCCTAATAGATCTGTTAAAGCAATGCAGCTCTTCTTTCTCTACAACAGAAGCCAACTTTATTTACCCATCATGCAATGCTACCTAGACAGCCCGACTTCCGGATTGCTTGAGGCTGCCCAAGCCGTTGTGAGCTGAGAACCACTTCAGAAGCAGTTACCACGGTCAACCAACAATTGCCAACGCACCAGCGACTCGGAAACTAGGGAATACCAGTTAGGTTATTCCTTGCTAGACCAATCATGTCCCCAGATGAATGGCAGAGTGGGTTATCGAGAAGCTGGGGCACTTTGCTTACCCTTGCTAATTCTTCACGACTTCAACCAACACATTTGCATGGGTATAGAGTCAGCTTTTGGCAAAGATGTATCACTCCGATGCATCCGAGTGCTTGGGGTTCTTTCATTTTGATCAAGATGATGTCCAAAAAGCTTCATGGACTTGAAGAGTCTTGTCTGAGTTCCCAATACGTTGACTTGACAAATCTCACGACGCAGCCTCATTATTTCCTTAAAGTGAGTATGCTTAAGCTTATTCTTAGCACGAAAACATGATCTCGAACATACATGCGTCGTGCGTGGTGTGAACATGACCTACTAATCATATCCACTCTGCTACGCTCGTTTCTTGGCCAAGACCCGTGGTGTCAATGCCCAGGGAAGCATGCTCCTCGTATTCCATGATGAAACTGGGACTCTTGAACTGACATGAAAGTTCGGTCAGCGATAAGTGTCTCGTAAAGACACAGAGTGAGGGGCTAAATGGTAATCTGTGTAGTATAAATAGAGGTCCTCTCGCTGTACTAGTTGGTCACATCACTCATCCATCTTCATTCTCACTTCAAACTCCCCAACTCAGCTCCTCATCCCAGACTCTTCACTTCCAACAACTAATATGAAGTTCACCGCTCTTGCCACCGCCATCTTTGCCCTCAGCTTCGGTGCCGAGATGGCTACCGCTGCTGAGTGTTGCCAAATGAAGGTCTGCGATAAGATGAACCTTGGGGGCAACTGCAAGCACGGTTGCTATCCTATCAGGAAGACGGCCAAACTCAACTTGAGTGGACTCAAGTCGTCAGTCTCTTCAGCCAAGACTGAGAACAGATGCTTCTGCACCATTGGAAAGGAGGTGTATGTATCACGCAACAGTAAACGCCCTTCACCTGGTAGCTAACACTTCGAGTAGTGAATCCTGCATGGAAGTTACCAGCAACGCCAAGGGTACAAATGTCCCTAACCATTGTCTTACCGGCGCCAAGTATGCTTACTGTCAATTCAAATAATCTCAAACCGCTTGGCACCGCTTCGTCTCGACGCCACGAAGGAAGATATTCGTTACTCGGATGGAATACTGTGATGCATGTCGGGTAGTAAAGGACTTCTTGGATTAGGTTCATGCAGTCAACTATAAAGAATGCAACACATTGGTATAAGCTTGGACTCAAGAAATAGACCTTATGACTCACCCCTATCTTATCCATCCAGTTTGTATGCATGTACTGAACTGAATCTCGACCGATATGTCAGTTCAACTCCAACACGGATAAACAATATGATAGACACAATCTGCCCAAATCCACAGTAATTCCCATCGTATTCTTCTACCATGTTCTCCGACATTTGCTCGTGGACGTTTCTGAGGGTGAAAATCACCCACAGTAGTGGTATAGTCCACCCAACAAGCACAAGAAGAGGAAGAATAGCAACAAGCGGCCTGTCACCGAACCACTTATTGACTCGCTCGCGCCAAGAGGTCTTGTCTTCTGCTCCCTTAGCATCCTTTACCTTCTCGTCATGGTCGTAACATGTGCCAGGCAGGCCAGCAAGGAGCCAGAATGTGAATATGCATGTAATCAGGGATACAGTCAACTCCAAGCCATTTAAAGATTTGAAAGTCGTCGATCTTCCAATATCTCTGTACTCCGCGGGAAAGCACATATCTTCCACGACACTCCAGTCTGTCGGCGATGCCTCTGAGCCCTTACCCTCGCCAATGGGGCTTATGTCAAACGCATGAATGCACCTCGATAAGAAGGGATAGAATGACAAAGCAACAGTTACACTGAGGAGCAGTAATCTAGCGTTGTGTTTGATATTGGCTCTCGTGCTGTTTTTCGCTATTGGCTCCAACATAGCAATGGGGTGCAGAAGCGGCATCATGCTAATGACGGCGACAGATTGGGATATTCGAGCTTCGATAGCGCCCAAGTCCGCGGCTGAAGGCGGCGTATTCTGGGCGCAACCAAGATCCCATAGCAAGAAATGAAAAAGATGACCAGCGCAGGTATTTTTGATAGTTCATGTCACTGGCTTGAAATGGACAGGCCGAGTGCCGAGCCTCGTTGCAGAGTGTCGGATTTCATATAAGGCTGGCTGCTGTAGCAAGCTTCGAGTCATCTTTGCCCATCAACAGAGCCAGGACCCGAGTCAAGTATACAGAAGCTCATTCTAATGATATCAGTGCCCTGAACATGTCGAAATATATTGTTCTATTCACCTTTGGCTTCAGTCTTGCTGCGCTGGTCACATCACAAACCAGTAGTATGGGGCTCTCAGAAACTTGCGGGTACATCGATGGTGGTAGGGTTGTCATCACTGCGTGTAAGCCATCAACTAATGGGAGAACTTGTCCAGATTCCGATCTTGCAATCGAATGCACGTCTAGAGCATGCGGATTCCTGTTCATATATGGCCACGACAATGCCTATGCTGGATGCTGCGGTGATGAGAGATGTGCAATCGCGACGACATGTATTGAGTCAGGCACAGCACTAAACAGTAATACCGTTCAATGGTAGGCTCATTACGCTGGATCAGAAGGCTATGCTAAAGCAGATACAGCATCGATGGTTCGCTTTCTGCATGTGCAACCTACACATGGCCACAACTCTCAGCAGAAGCATATTTCTGTGCCACGGCAAGGACAACCGCGACGGTCGTTACAGAGACAACTTCTAGCGGTTCGGTTACTAGTACTTTGGAACCAATAATTGTGCCCTCAAGAACAGACGGCGGGCTTTCGAGTACAAACGCAGGAGGTCCTCAACCAACGACAACAGAGAGTGATGGCGGGCCGAACCTCGGGACCGAATCTGGTCAGTGCATCACTTAATAGACTTTCTCAGTATTCTTGTTAACCGCAAAGCAGACTTGAGCTCGCGACAAAGGATAGGCGCTGGGGTAGGCTCAGGGCTTTCTGGTGGCCTGCTGCTGATAGTTTTCGCGTAAGTGTTTAAGCCATCGTTATTTATAACTGACCGGAAACGCGAGTCTGACGCATGTCTAGAATCTTTGGGTGCTACAGACAACGCAAAGGGAAGAGTCTGAGGCCGCAGACCAATTCGAAACCCATGCTACAGAAAGATGCTCAAGCGCAAGTCAGCTCAGCTCCCTTGAAACAAGGACCGGTAGGCAAGGGCCTCCTTGTTGAGAGGGAAGCTGAAATGAATGACTTGGGGTTATGCCAGAGTGAGCATCTGGTCCGTTGATACAGGAACAGAGGAAAGCATTGAGGAAATGAAGAGAATATGACGATTAGGGAGAATTAACTATGGAAAATCGAAATCCACAGAGTCAATTGTCTTGTATGATCTCGATATCACGAAATCGTGCCAAGACTCCACAGGGTAATGAGACACAATGTCTGTGACACTTGTCACTGACTGGTATGACGGAGCTCGTGTTTCCACCGCCACCAGGCAAAGAATGCAGGGCAGGAAGATAGCACGGGCAGTGGGTGCCATTGGTGGCAAAGCCCAGAGATATCCCGTCTTTTTAAGAACGATGATCCGACGAAAAGCTGGAAATGGACCCGAAAGAAGAATTCTAAATCTTGGTCGTGGTCGCACTAACAATGCAAAGCGGCGGAACCTTGGGAACCAAGAAAAACACCAGCGGCGCAGCTGTCAACTCAATCTCCATTATCACAGTCGCGTGCAGAAAGAGACACGAAATTAGAAAGTTGATTGAGGGAGGTGAAAGCGGCCGCCAAGAGCTGATGAGCTTTAAGATTGAATCTTCCAAAAATAGCCCCCAAGACTCATCAGACAATCTCCCATTCTCCAGGTTGGATAAGACTGGGAATCAACGGGCCGCATACCAGCGAACGGTGAAAATATGCGGCTTGGCTAATGATAGATTTGTGCAGGAAAGGGGAGTTTATTATGAGGTTATGCCCTCCATGTCGTGTAATGCAAGCCGCACATGAAAGATGCATGTATGGACGATTTGTGTTGGTCTCACTAATCCCAGCGCTGGTCATTTCCTGTATCAGATAGTTCTCAAACATATATTTCAACATATACTCCGAAGTCATATATCTGTGTCTGTATTCTCAGTCCGTACTAGATATCTTCAACAGGTAAAAACCTGGTGATGACGAAGGTGACTATGTACCTTCTCTCACACGAATATGAGACCAGAAAACATCCGACGAGGCACAAAAACGGTCTTGGCGGATGATTCGGAACGGAAGCCACGTTGAGTCCAGTGACGCCTCAATGTCTAAAGAGACTGCAGCGGCCAGCCCAATCACTTGAGATTCAGCATTCCCAGCCGAAAAGGCCATAGCGTTTGTGAGCATGGCATAAGCTTCACTATGTCAGCGGTCAATCTAGTCGTCAATGCGACTGCATCTCGGTATGCTCGAGACGGTCGGACTTATTAGACAGGTTCAACGTCGACTTCAAACGCCGATAGTCCCGACCGGCTGGAACAAATCCTATCTTCCGGCTCGGAATATTGATCGTGGAGCACGAAACCAGAACACAAAGCGTTGAAGTTGCATCGTCAAGCATGTCATGCCAGCGATTGTCCAAGATGAATATCCACAGGTCCCTTGATCAAAATCAATCTCCATGGGGTTTTGGCATCGAGTATCCTCGTAGCAATTGGGGGTTCAATAATGCAACGGGTCAACACATCTCTTGGCAGCCATGGGGATGAATGAAGGATAATTAGGGACAAGCCTGTTCAGAGATGCATACCTAGATCAAAGAGGGCCTTGACGGCTTCTTACTGGCAAAGCCAGAGTCTGCCTTGCAAGAAGAGCCCTGAAGCGTGTTTGGAGCTATGATAAGTTGGGTGCTGGTTGGCGAATCGACCCGCTGCCATGTTCCTTGCTTTAATCGCGTTAATTATTGTGCTTTCTTTTCAAAGCCGGACCAGAGTCAATTCCTGGTAGTCTTGCAACTTGGCTATTTCATTCGCTGCCTCGATGAGTTTCAGACTTTCATCATCGATCTCGTGCATTGGTGTCCAGTACGTATCAATCTCGGAGCTCTAGGAGCAAATCGTGTTGCGAATTGCTTCGCGGCCCTTTTATGAAGGAGGTTGATATGACCCACAGGTGACATTTGACCAAGGACAGACCAGGAAGAGAGGCTTTTAGGGACGTCGACAAAAGGGGCAAGTCGATAACTAATGTAGGAACCAAGTCATTTGTGCCAACCAGAAATGCGAGGATGGTGTAGGACTGAGCGATAACCTTATCGGAAGGCTGCACAAAACAGGAATTGTGCATTATCTAGCGCTTCTGGTGGCATAGAATTGAGCCTAATCCAAGCTTGCATGGTCCGTGGGCCGAATAGCCAGCTCAAGATCAGTGGAGTTGGGATCGATTCAGCTGAAAGGGTCTTTTTCAACAAGATCGATTTGCATTCAAGACTCCGAGGTTGCAAACTTGCTGTGCGTCAGCTTCAGACTTACTCTTTCCACCCGATGGAAATAATTCTTGATTTTGGCTTGCAGAGGCTAATAAATCTTCGGTGTCGCCTCGACCGCTTTGCTACGTGGAGTGGTAGCAGACGGCGTTTCCAGTTGCTGTTTCAATTCGGTAGCCGGTGTATTCTCTCGTCACAATGCATGCAGTGAGGAAGACAGTTCCGTTTCTCGATGATTCAAAATATCGCTACAGATATATATTCAGATGGGACGACTTGGAATCATCCTTGCAGGGCTGGATACCGAGACAGCGGTTGTTGTTGGTCGGACGAGGTCAGGCACGATCGTATTAATGCAGGTCCAATGACACAACTCTGCTAGTCAAAAGAAGATAATCACTGTATGCGATAATTCATCGACTCCAGTCAAGCATATCAGCTGCCTTGAAGTTATCATGCCCTGATCTTGAAATTGATTGTGGTGGTGGGGGCTTTGATGCACCGAAATGACCGCTGACTTATCTGTGGTCTGGCTTATCCCTTTATTTTGAGATGAGCTATTGCCCCTCTGCCTGATTTGCAGCTCTCAACTCCATTGCATCGTAGTATACGGAGTAGGTTTATTAAGCGCCTTCCAGGAATAACCTGCAGGTCGTATTCTGAATGGGCCGTCAACGTTCAGTAACAACAAGCCTTGCAAGACACGTGGACCTGTACGGTGGTGACCACAGGTAATTAGCTGACGCGCACCTCCTGCCGAGAGTAAATCCACTAAAAGAGCGCACAAATTTTGCACAGACTTTGCACAGAATGTGATTAGACTTGTGAAAGCTTCCAGACCAAGTATGTATACCAAAAGCTAGGTGTCGCCGCGGGGGTGCATTGACGTACAAATGAATGTTTGATACCCCCCACTTGGAGGTGGATTGTTGCCCGCTTCGATCAACTCAATCGCTATAAGCCTGTCTAGCATCGATGAGTAGTATGTATATATCTTGGCAGTAGAATGAACAAGTCCCTCATAATAATGTTCGTAGGCGCAGAGACGGCGTCCTCAACAAACAGTTGGCGCTGCCAATGTTCCTTCAAAAGAAAGTGTGTGAGTAATAACTGCCGTGGTTAAAATGGATAAATTCTTTAACAGTGATGGTGCCTTGAAACCAGGCCAAGCATGGCCAAGATCTGCGGTATAAAGTCCGTTTTGGGCAGATGGAGGGTGAGATACGTACGCGACTATGCTGTTCCTGAATATCATCCACAAACTGGTCATGAACCATTTGTGAGTAAGGTTTGCACCTGTTTGACAGCCGCTTATGCAAATCAAATGGTAAAAAGTCGCGGGTATCGATGCAAGAGCCATCTGTTGTGGTCATTGCTGGAACAATCCAGGATCGAGAGCGATTGGACTCTCATGAATTCGGAGCCGGTATCAAACATTCTTGTGAGAATTATCGTAAAACGCGTGTTCCAATGGCGACAGCACATTCCTTATTTCAGGTGAAGGCATTGGGTGAGGTGGCTTGCTTGCAGGCGGGTTCAGCGGCCGTAGCGGTCGCAGCGTCGCTGGCGGTCCCCTGGTAGATGGAACCCGTGCAAGGTCGCAGGGGCGTGTGAGTGTTCAGGGGGTCGGCTTTGATGAAATCCAGGAGAAGGTTGGAAGGAGTGGTGGGGTTTGAGACAAACGAGTACCGGCTGGACCGTCGTACGCGTGTGTAATGCAATACGGCATCAAAGAAGTCAAAGACTTTTCTTCCTCTTGAAGGGACCGAGCTTCAAAAGTCGCTCATGTTCATGGTCGAGTCACGATGGAGCCACTTCTTGAAACCTTTGTCCCTCTAAACCCTTCATATTGAGAGCTTTAGTCTGATGCTTTCACATCAAGTCGCAAGATAACAATGATTACCTTATCTTATCTTTACTGCAGTTTTGTCTGGATTTGTACATCTTCTGTCGGGCTGGGAAGATGAGGAAAGATGTTTCCGTGATGGTGTGCTTTCGTGTTTGTGTCGTGCAACTCGAAAGGAAGGCGCTGCTCCGTATATGCAAGCCAAATGCGGTTAGTGCGCGCCAAATTATGCACTATGTTATTCGTGATTTGCGCAACTGGCCGAGAATGCACAAAACGGGCAAATCCCCTACCGTTAGTTGTTGTACTAACGACCGTGTCCAATGAGAATAATTGAGCACTAACTTGACAGAGAGTTCAGGTGTGCATCACTTGCGGGTCTTCGCGGACGTTAGCGGTTAATAGTGAGTTTGATGGTCGAAATTTGAGCTTATGCTATGCATGTTTTGTGCAAAAGGAGAAACGAGACCTTCTTGGCTTATCCACCAGCGACAAGAGAGATGATGCCAAAATGGTGGCCAAATCCCTGCTAAATCCCTGACAAAGACTCCACTACATGGCAGGTGCCCCTGCACCCCCTGGTCCTTTGTCTCGCCATCTCGTGCAGTTACTGGCTGGTGCCGTTCAGGCCCTGGCCTTGCTTGGCTTTTGGCTCTGGATCTCCCCTTCGCTGAGCGTCTGGTCCCTTTTCTTTTCCCGTGCCTTCTGACTCGCTTCGCTTCGCTACCTTTCCTCTCCTGCTCATCTCACTCCCATCTCGTCTTTCAACAAAACAAGCCACTACCTCCGGCCGCTCGCTCGTTCCAGTCCCTCTTTCATCTCCCCCCACACTTTCAAAGCGTTTGTTCTTCTCTCATCTGTGAAGCGTTTATCGTGGTCATCACCATCACGACCAGCGTCTCCTTTTCATCGTCGAGTCTTTTTTCCTTTACTCGCGGCCACCCAATCTTGATCTTCCTTTGTTCGACCGCCTCACATCAGTTCTTCCACGGCCACGTACGCGATTGATACCCAGGACTCCCTTCATCACCGTCAACTCTTCACAAATCGACGGCACTGCTGGACCAAGCCATCCACCCTCAGTGGCCTTGGTTCACTTTAAACAAAGGGTACATCGTGTTGCCGCCTCTGCCCACGACGACAAGGACGACTCGATTCGATCTATTGCTTGAGGGAGTGACCATACGATCTGACTCAACTCGACTCCAGTTGATCTGATTCGAGGTTTGCATCGACGATCAGCATATCATATTCATATTCTCTTTCTACACTTTCGCTCAAAATTCCGATACACAAACGATCATCATGAAAACCTCAACACTCATGACAATGGTCCTTGCGGCTGCCACTAACTTAATGGTCCATGCCGCAACAGTGAGCAACGATCCTGTCGTGGAACCTGTCCTCAACCAGATGACCTCTCAAGGCTGCTGGAAGTCGAATGGCAACTTGACAGTTGGATACGAAGGAGTGAAGACAACAAGTGGTTGGTGCTGGGATATTTGCAAGAAGAAGAGCTCCAAGGTTTTCAGTGTCCAAGGATCCAAGTGCTATTGTGGCGACGTTTATCCCAAGGAGGGTGATCAAGTTGACGACGACAAATGCAACTGGCCATGCCCTGGCTACGGCAAAGCAGCTTGTGGTGCTCTGAAGAATTACTGGTCAGTCTACAACTCAGGCGAAGACCTTGCGCCCGACAATTATGTGCCAGAAGAAACGACGACAAGTGCTGCCCCTTCTTCCACCAAGGCTGCGGAGACTACTGCCGCAGAGGAGTCTTCTCCTGCAACAGGAACTCAGGACGCCGCTACTACTTCAGAAGCCGCTTCAGATGATAAGAAGGATGGCCCCAACGTGGCCGCTATTGCCGCGGGCGTGGTTGTCGGCGTGGTTGTTATTGCTGCTATCGGAGGTGGTGCTATTTTCTTCGTTCGTCGCCGACGCAATGCTGAGATAGAAGAGGAGCACCGTCGGAACGCGGCTGTAAATGCTTTCATCAACGGCTCCAAGCCCCCCGGCAGCAGCGGTAGCATCTCTATGACTGATTCGCGCCTTGACCCAGTCATGGCTCACCGACGACTCAGTGACGGCAGCATCGCCGATAACCAAGATTACTCTCGAAGAATTCTACGGGTAAGTTGACGGGACGAAAATTGCCGTAAAACGTCTGTTTACTAATAATACATGTTTAGGTCACCAACGCATGAACGAGTGTCCGGTCTGGGATCTTCAAAGCCAATTACTTCTCAATCATTATTTCACAATCGGCATTTACGGCGTTTTCGGGATGATAGCTCATGTGTATTTGCCAATCGATCACTCCCGACGATCTGGCGGCGTTTGACTCTTTTCTGGGCGTAGGACTAGACATTTCTTCTACTATTTGCGTCCGCGGAATTACGACTGGATTTGATCAATCACGCTCCACGGCACACCGGCTTCACCTGCGCCATCCACTCATTACCTCCTTTTTCACAACTAAGCCTTGAACGAAACGACTGGAGAAGATGGGAATAATGCCGCAAGTGCCCTTTTTAGATGCCATCTTTCCCTGGATCCGTTTCACTATGGATGTCGTCTTCGTGTAAGGGTATTTCCAAGCGGCGATCATACCCGCGTGTAATCGGCACGTCTGTTTTCTTTTCTTATGACTGGGAGTCCTGTGTCTCCTGTGTACAAATTCTCCCTCTATTTGTTGAGTAGGGCAGGGTTAAATCTAAAAATAAGGGGGCGAGGAGTCCTCTTGGGATATTGGTCAGGGTGCGATGGAGCGACTTGTCACATAGATACAATGGGACGCGGGAGATATGCCAACCTCGTGGAGGAGATATCACGATTGGGGGGTTGGCAGGTAGTGCGGGATATCCTATCGTCGCTTTATTTACTTTTTCACTTGACCGTTATCTTTTCCCTATCATTGACCGATGATCGTGGTGGTCATGGTGTTGCCTGTATGTAGGGTTGTGCATAGTCATCTACCACCACTTAGGACTTGAGATGCTGGTTCATTGACTGAGTCTTTCACTTGATATCACTGCTGAGGCAAGATGCTGTTTTAGGTTTATCTATATACCCTGGGCAAGCTCTTTGGCATCGTGTGTCTGTGATTTGTGTGATAATGGTGAATGTCATTTTGTATTGGTACTAGCTCTCAGGTTCGGTACGTAACCGAAAAGATGATTTTTGCCTAGCCATCTCACTTGTCGATTCGTCTTGACGATACATACACTCACAGCGACGCCCCTTTGAATAGACACGGTTCTGGCGCCCGATCTAAACCCTTACAGATAAATACAGACGAGGTTTTACGAATTCCTGGAACCTCGTAGAACTTTTGAATTGTGTTACGACGGCATTGCTTGGTAATGTTGAGGGTCTTTTCACGTTAGTTTTGATAGTCAATACCTCTTCGTTGAAAATGATCAAAGCCAAGTGGATCATAGGTGTGAGACCACGGCACAACCACAAAGAAGATACCACCAGAAAATATTTCATATCAAACCAGATACTCACGCCACATTGAAAACAAAATTGATAGAACTGCCCTCAAGGTGACAATATGAGTCGTAACTTGAAGGCTACCAACCTTGTGCAGGGTAGGTAATCCAGTAGCAAATACCTGCATGTTCAGTGACGCTACCACGTGACTATCGAAGCTCTAGCTTGGCGCGATGCTTGTCGCGTTGGAAAAGTTCCCAGCCTGCAAGCATCAACCAACAGCAAACACAAACAAAACATTTTCACACATATCGCATACACAACGAACACCAATACAGATTCCCAAATATTGAGCCATAAATCCACACAAAAGAACACATATAGGTTCTTATAGGGCTTGCTGCCCGAACTCAAACTCAGCATGAGCTCTATCCCAGCTCCTCGAATCCGCCGCACGGCGCAAAACACACAATTCACGTAGGTGAACCTCTTTTTCGACTGATATTCGGCCCAAAGAACGCTTTCTCATTTTCTAGATATAACCTTTCGCGACGGGTAAACGATGTTCAAACCTATCCCGTTTACTCTCCACAAGGAGCGACCATCCTCGTATACGGTCACGAAAACGGTGTGACGATCGCATGGCGAGGAGGCAAGCGATTCAAGGCTGCGAAGAAGGCGCCGCCTCAGCCTGAAAAGCAGAATGGAACTACAGACGACTCGATTATGATCATCGACTCGGACGACGACGAACCACCAGCCAAGTCCAAGACAGCATCTCACTATGAGGACAAACCGCAGTTTGAAGATGAGATTCAGGATACTCCCTTTCCGGAGATCGTCCAGACCCTGGACCTGGCGCTTGGAACAGCGGTCCTGAAAGTTGCGGTCATGCCTATGACCCCGACACTGGCAGATGATGCTGCATGGGGAGGTGCTAAAGTCCTGACGGAAAAGATGGTATTTGCTGTGTCTTGCGTGACCAACGACATCTACGTCATTACACTTCCTCTTACTCCTCCGTCACCAGAGAGCAAGGCAAGATCAGAGCTCAGGAGCGATCTGCTGGCAGGCAAGGCTGGATCCGGAGCTTGGGGAGAGTCGCTCATCCTGCTTGGTGGCCAGAACAGACACAGTGAGGGGATTGCCATCAACCTCATCATGCCCACTGACACGGAGCGACCTGGTACAAAATCCAGAGCCGTTGTTGCCTCGCACTGCAGGGAGGCTTCTGGCGTGCTCCGGTTATGGGATGTGCCACTAGATGCCAGTGACAAGCCCGCCAAAGCTGTCGAGTCTTTCCAGACCGAGTATTTGCCAAACCCTCTGACAAGCATATCCTTCAACTCTACACATACAACACAACTGCTTGCTGTCTCAGCGCTGCAGGGTGTCCGGATCTATGACTTTGCGCGACCCTCTTTCACCGCCACAGATGCCACAGGGCCTTTCCCTATTCAAGGCTCATGGCTTCTCTCTATGTATCAGCCCTTTTCTCGCCCTTCGTCGACAAGGAAACCAATAATCGACGCTGCTTGGATAGCACACGGCCGCGCCATATTAGTCCTCCTTGCCGATGGCATGTGGGGTATCTGGGACGTTGATGGCGCCAGTCCTACTGCACCAGGCGCTGTTCTCTCAAATAAACTCCAACCTGGAGTAAAGGGAGCCGCCTTGACGACCTTCAGCGTTTCTGGCTACGTAGAGGGGACAAGCTCACTTCGGAGTGTGACGACCCAGAACAAGGAGCACAGCACTGGAGACTTCGCCCCTATGACCCCTCACACTCGACGACAGGCTACTGCATCCCTGAGCTCTGCTATCACACTTGACCGCCTGGCTACTATCCGAGGTGGCATCAAAGTGTTGTCTCTGCCATCGAGTGGTAGCGCCATTCAAGACGAGACAGTGGTTCTGTGGGTCGGTGGCCTCGAACATGTATGCGTCATCCCTGGAGTCACGCGCTTCTGGGATTCTCAACTTCGAAGGGCTGCCGGAACAGGTGGAGACATTTTCAACGGAGCGCAACCGGTAAAGATGATCAAGCTCCTGGATTTGGCAACTGGTCTGCTGGGCGAGAGATGTTGCGGAGTTGGTCTGTTGATAGAGCCTGATCACAGTATTGTCGCCCAAGATGGTGGTCTTCCTGCCGATGTTATTGTTCTCGGCGAGTCCAGGATTGTTGTTGTTCGAGAAGGAGAGGACGGACCCGGCAAGATTGTGGGTGCCGCGGCAAACTCACGAAGACGACGTCTGTTTTCAAAGGGAGATAAGTCAGACGCTATCATCGTGCACGGCAGGGAAACCCGACCAGCCAAGTCCTTATTCAACCTGAGCACTGTCAAGCCGGGTACTTTACGGCTTCGATCTGCCTCTGGAAATTACGATGCAGACGCAGACACCACTCTGCAGCCACCGCGCCGAACGGTCGGCTTTGACTTTATGGACACGCTTGAAGCAGCAGCAGACGATACGCAAGACTTTACGAGACGGAATGTGGAGTTTGAGATGTTGGATATCATGGAGATCGACAAGACGCTTGACAGCATGGATGGCCAAAGAAGGACATGAGGCTGTCTCATGGATGTAAAATTGAGATTGCGAAACTGACCTTTGCGAGTAGATGTCGAGAACGATATAATGAAGATGCCGGGGACGATTTGTACGATACCCCCACGACATACGAAGTGCCCCTTTGCTCATTTCTCATGACACAAGCTTGACATGTTGTGAACTTGTGAAGTCAGACCCTTTTCTTCGTGACATGTTCCGCACGGCCAGGTGGAGCGCAAGGAGAGACCCATCCTTGACTGCTCTGTATTCCGAGCGGTATATCAAGATAAAGTACTTATGTGCTTGGTCGACGCTTCAGAGGAGGGTTGGAAGAGGCTCAGTGCCTTGAGCACTATTCTAGCTTGCAGGACGCATCCTGTTATCTGCTGACTGATGGGTTCTTCGGAGTACTTGAGGCTTGCCTTGAGGACAGTGTAGAACTTTTGAGGTCAGTGGGGGGTGCAGCAATCTAAGTTGGAGATTTGAAGTCGATACATTTACCTGTGGCCCCAAAATATTATCTATTGTGACAGGGGTAGCCTCAAGCAGTATGAGGTTATGTAAGATAGAGAGTGAGTTTACTATATAGGGCTGTAGTTGTGGCACCTAGAGAGTATGTTGAATTGATTAGGAACATTGGACGAATAAAATACCAACAGCATCTGAAACAATGACCTTTTCCTCATCCAACATGATATTCACATTACAGAGTCTCTCTTTGTTCCTCCATTACATAATGCTACAGTAGAGATCCAGGCAGCTCTGAAGCTTTAGTCCAATCGCGTTGTGGGGTCAATTAAGATCCCTGTAGTTTCCGTCGCGACAGGCGCGTCATGACGTCCCACACGCGTAAAGTCCCTTCTTCTTTCACGTTTCGTTTGCGCCTCCATCTCTTTTTTTCTCATTGATCAAGTCTCCTCTCTTTTCTTCTTGTTACTTGGATCTCGACTTCATTCCGAGTCTTATTTCTACAACTTGCCCCGGAATACCAGAGAAAAACTGCAAAGATGGGTATTAAGCAACTCTTTTCGATCATCAAGGAGGAAGCTCCAGATTCGATCAAGGAGGGTGAGATCAAGAACCAGTTCGGCCGCAAGGTCGCCATTGTAAGCTCAGTACGAAATTTCAATACGAAGGATAGTTGCTTATGATATTAGGATGCTTCAATGAGTATCTACAGTTTCCTTATCGCCGTACGATCCGAAGGCCAACAGCTCATGAACGAGAGCGGCGAGACAACATCGCATCTCATGGGCATGTTCTACCGTACTCTGCGCATGGTTGACAACGGAATCAAGCCCCTCTACGTTTTCGATGGTGCACCACCTAAACTCAAGTCTGGCGAGTTGGCCAAGCGTTTCCAGCGCAAGCAGGAAGCTACCGAAGGCCTCGAGGAGGCTAAGGAGACTGGTACAGCAGAAGATATCGAGAAGTTCTCACGACGAACTGTTCGTGTCACTCGAGAGCACAATGCCGAATGCCAGCGTCTACTCAAGCTCATGGGCATTCCTTACATCATTGCACCTACTGAGGCTGAGGCCCAGTGTGCTGTCTTGGCCCAGGCTGGCAAGGTGTATGCGGCCGCCAGTGAAGATATGGACACTCTTTGCTTCAACGCACCCATTTTACTGCGCCATCTTACTTTCAGCGAACAACGCAAAGAGCCCATCCAGGAGATTCACCTAGAGAAGGTCCTCGAGGGCCTTAACATGGAGAGGAAGCAGGTATGTTGCGACGTCCAGACTGGTTGATACATTGGCCTAACCTTGCATAGTTTGTGGATCTTTGTATCCTGCTCGGCTGCGATTACCTTGACCCAATTCCCAAGGTCGGCCCCAGCACTGCCCTGAAGCTGATCCGTGAGCATGGTTCATTGGAGAAGGTTGTCGAGGCGATTGAGAAAGATCCCAAGAAGAAGTATACTATTCCTGAGGACTGGCCCTATAAGGATGCTCGGGATCTATTTTTCGAGCCCGATGTGCGACAAGCCGACCACCCTGACTGCGATTTCAAGTGGGAGAAGCCTGACATGGAAGGCCTTGTTCAGTTCCTCGTCACAGAGAAGGGGTTCTCGGAGGATCGTGTTCGCAGTGGAGGTGCCCGGCTGGAGAAGAATCTCAAGAGCTCTCAACAAGCTCGACTAGAGGGTTTCTTCAAGCCTGTTCCCAAGACAGATGCTGAGAAGGCAGCACACAAGCGAAAGCTGGATGAGAAGAATGAAGAGAAGCGAAAGAAGGCTAAGCAGGAGAAGAAGGACAAGGCTGCTTCTAAAGCCAAGCCTCGAGGTACCAAGTGAAAGGATACATGGCATTGCAGTGAGACAAGAATCTGATGTCTTGGGGGGTATGGAAAAGGGTTAGCTACGTGCTGGGATCGGGAACGGAGTTTTTGGCGTTGTGGAGTGGTATATACCACCTGGAGGCTTTATCCGGTGGCATTAACAGCACTACGATGGATTTCTATAGAGATAATCTGTCCGCGTAATGAACGGCCTCAAGGGGAACGTCCTGAAGCAGGGGAGTTAAAGGACTCCTTAGTTTACGCTAAATCAACTTAAACATTTTTGTTACTCAAGATTGACATCTTCTCTCACCTCTCCTACAAAGGGTTTACGAAGAACTTGTAGGACAGTAAGCTTCAAACAGTTTGGACAGGTTTTGTTGTATATCATTGTGCATATTCAGTGGCTCACATAAATATGAATACAAATTCTGAAAATCCCCAGTAAACAAGTTCAGTTGTTCGGATGGTTTGTCAAGTTCGGAGACTCGCTGCATTCTCAGGCGGCAGATGGTGATCTGATGTAGATATATCACCGAACCAAGATGCTACTGGGGTCATATTCGGACTTTGGGCCCAACCAGCCAAACAAGACGAATTTCCAACACATGCAAGTGAAATGCAACAAAGGGTCTTCTCCGCATGCTCTTTTCAGATGGGTTGTCCGTTCCCCGTGGGGGTTTGTCCCCTTGTAAAGTTGGCGAGTCGTGAGCATTTACCTCGGACGCCATATTTGGCAATGCTGGACCTCCGATTGGACAGCGCATAGAAGCCTCGGCATCCTCCATCATGACATCAACGCATGCGCTAGAGTTTAGCAGTAGAGCAATTGTCGTTTACTGCAGCTCTTTCACATGCAAAATGAACATAGCGAGGCGTAGGCACATGACCTTTGTCTCTCTACCATGACCGCATCGAGTAATGCCGTGAATGAGACGACTCATGACCTGAAGCGACAAGTTTTCCCCAGAAAAAAAGATGATAGAATATGGGGGTGGAGCTGAAGCACCAACATGTGATTGTAATGCTACCTATGCTTTTGCCGAAGCATGTTTTAAAAAAGGTTCGTGAAAGGCTTATGATCCCTTCCTCCTCCTTCTTTTTCTCCCATATTGTCGTGTTGGCCTTTTCTTTTGATTCTGTGATATATACCCTTTGACAGTTTTGATTATCCTTTTCCCATCACATCAGCAACACAAAGTCAACATGTCTAAAGTCTTTACCACAAGCGACGTTGCGTCGCATAACAAGCCCGGCGACTTGTACATCATTGTCGATGGCGATGTTTACGATTTGACAAAATTTCAAGACGACCACCCAGGTAGGTCAATCACGATACACTCCTCGAAACTCAGATCTAACGCGCAATAGGTGGTAAGAAGATTCTCCAGCGCGTCGGCGGCAAGGACGCTTCCAAACAATTCTGGAAGTACCACAACGAGGGTATCCTCAAGAAGTACAAGAAGCAGCTTCAGGTCGGATCTCTTGACTCCAAGCCCGCGGCCCCCGAGCCTAAGCCTGAGGCCAATGCTGCTCCGGTGCCCGCGGCCCCTACACCCAAGGCCGTGAAGACTACACAGAAGGAGGTTGCTGCCAAGGAGGAAGACGCCGAGGCTCTTGAGCCTTTCGGTGACCAGATTCCCTTTGCTGACCCTGCCTGGTACCAAAGCGTGGGTTTACCCCTGTTACCTTCTGTCAACTCCTTGCTTACACGTGTTAGTACCACTCACCATACTTCAACGAATCTCATGCTGCTCTCCGCGCCGAGATCCGCGAATGGGTTGAGAAAGATATCGAGCCTTATGTCACCGACTGGGACGAGGCCAAGGAGGTCCCTGAGGAGATCTATAAGGAGATGGGTCGTCGCGGTTACCTCGCTGGTCTTCTCGGTGTCAAGTACCCAACCCAATATGTTCCTCAAGGTATCAAGTCTGTCGCTCCTGAGCAGTGGGATCTCTTCCACGAGATGATCATCACCGACGAGCTGTCCCGCACTGGCTCTGGTGGTTTCGTCTGGAACATCATCGGTGGCTTCGGTATTGGCTGCCCTCCTCTTATGAAGTTCGGTAAGAAGGAGCTCAAAGACCGTATCATGCCTGGTATCCTTAGTGGTGAGAAGCGCATTTGCTTGGCTATCACTGAGCCTGATGCTGGTAGTGATGTCGCCAACCTGACCTGCGAGGCCAAGCTGAGCGAGGATGGCAAGCACTACATCGTCAACGGTGAGAAGAAGTGGATTACCAACGGTATCTGGGCCGACTACTTCACCGTCGCTGTGCGAACTGGAGAGGCTGGTATGAACGGTGTGTCTCTGCTCCTCATCGAGCGTGGCGAGGGTGTTTCCACCCGACGCATGCCTTGCCAAGGTGTCCTGTCTTCAGGAACAACATACATCACCTTCGAAGATGTGAAGGTTCCCGTTGAGAACTTGCTCGGCAAGCAGAACCAGGGTTTCAAGGTCATCATGACCAACTTCAACCACGAGCGTATGGGTATTATCATCCAGTCCCTCCGATTCTCTCGTGTCTGCTACGAGGAGTCCGTCAAGTACGGTAGCAAGCGACGCACATTCGGCAAGAAGCTCATTGACCACCCTGTTATCCGCATGAAGCTCGCTCACATGGCTCGTCAAATCGAGGCCTCATACAACTGGCTCGAGAACCTCATCTACCAGTGCGAGCGCATGGGCGAGACAGAGGCTATGCTTCGACTCGGCGGTCCTATTGCTGGTCTCAAGGCTCAATCTACCCTCACATTTGAGTTCTGTGCCCGGGAAGCTAGTCAGATCTTCGGTGGTCTGAGTTACTCTCGAGGAGGCCAGGGTGCCAAGGTCGAGCGACTGTACCGTGATGTGCGAGCATATGCCATCCCCGGTGGCAGTGAAGAGATTATGCTTGATCTTAGCATGAGGCAGAGTCTGAGAGTTGCAAAGGCTGTGGGTATGAAGCTGTAAAAGCCGGAGTAAAGATCATTTGTATATATATTGCACCACCTTGGAGTTACTTATTTGGCTATGGCCTTGGTCTAGATGTCAGGCCGAGTAGAGCGAAGAATGAATACCAGTTTTTACAAATTCCATGATAAATGATGAACGAATGGCTTGCGTGAATTGGCAATTCCTCCAGCGGTTATTGGTCATGCCATTGTTTTCATGTGATTGAGAGATCGTGATAGGTAGCCTGCCTAGCATCGAGTAACGTGGAGTAACGCTACCTTTCTTGACCTAGAATGTGAATTAATAGATGAACAATGAGAACTTGACCTTCAGAGGTACATATTCTCTCAAAACATACGCAGGGATGGACTGTTCTTTGTCAATCGAAGAACTTAACCCCATACTACAGTGACAAGGTGTACCTCGCTTGTTAAATCGTTAGAGCTGGCCCCTGCTTAGAGCTGGAGGTATCATGCGTCCTCATTGAAACTCTGTTGATTTTCATCTCTCGTGTCATTTTCATCACAACAAAAGCCTCGGAATCTCCCTCCGAGAGTCGCTCAACTCCAAGCAAACACTTGGCAGATTCCCAGAATACAATAGACTAGATCGCTTTAGCAAAAGCTCATTCTCGTCCATCTCAGCAAACGATAAAAACCGGGCTGCCCCGCCTACACGTGACCAAAAACTGCAGGGCCTTCCGCCGCAATGAGGCACACACCATCGTCACCTTCACCTTCAAACTCCAAGACTGAGCCTACTCTACTCTATTTCTTCCCTCCACCAAGAACCGAATCACACCTTTAAACACCCCACGACGACAAGAGACCTCTCCACACGACATAGACCTCGCGCTTTCAACTAACTAAAGCACTTTCATCCCTGAGTCTTCTTTCTCAGGTAGTTCGCGCACCGATTTTCTTCCGACCTCTCTCCACACAAGCCAACAACGCCTTGCAGCTCCTCACCTGCTGCCCCCTCCCGCGCCCCGAACCCACGAGAGGCCGACCTCTGTGCTGTTTTGCATATAATACCTCACCCTTTTACTTTCTTTCGATCCGTAGACGGATCCTATACACGCAATGGCGGATCAGCTAGCAGACAAGCTGAAATCCACCCAACTCAGGTCCGCTGCGCCGCCCTAGCGGCCCTTGTGAGCTTGGACTAACTCGAGCAGTGACGGTGCTCCCGCCGCGAGTGACGAGTGGAAGAAGAACCTGAACCTCCCCGCAAAGGATAACCGACAACAAACAGAGGTACATGCTGCAATCATGATTTCCTTGGCGCACGCCCAGAGGCTGACCTTTGTCCCCAGGATGTTACAAACACAAAGGGCCTCGAGTTCGAGAACTTTGCCCTCAAGCGAGATCTACTTATGGGAATTTTTGAAGCAGGATTTGAGAAACCTTCACCAATTCAAGAGGAAGCTATACCCGTCGCATTAACTGGCCGAGATATTCTTGCACGAGCAAAGAACGGCACTGGCAAGACAGCTGCCTTTGTCATCCCTACCTTGGAACGCATCAATCCCAAGGTTTCCAAGATTCAATGTCTTATCCTTGTCCCCACACGTGAGCTTGCCATGCAGACCTCGCAAGTCTGCAAGACCCTCGGCAAGCACCTCGGCATTAATGTTATGGTTACGACTGGTGGTACCGGTCTTCGAGATGACATTATTCGTCTGCAGGATCCCGTCCATATTGTGGTTGGTACCCCAGGCCGAATTCTCGATCTCGCTGGCAAGAATGTTGCCGACCTTAGCGAATGCCCCATGTTCATCATGGATGAAGCCGATAAGCTTCTATCCATCGAGTTTACTCCCGTTATCGAACAGCTTCTGCAATTTCACCCCAAGGACCGACAAGTCATGCTTTTCTCAGCCACATTCCCTCTGTCCGTCAAGGACTTTTCCGATAAGAACATGGTCAGCCCCTATGAGATCAACCTGATGGACGAGCTCACTCTGAGGGGTATCACTCAATACTACGCCTTTGTTGAAGAGAAGCAAAAGGTCCACTGCTTGAACACCCTCTTCTCCAAGCTCCAAATCAACCAGTCGATTATCTTCTGTAATTCCACCAACCGAGTCGAACTTCTCGCTAAGAAAATTACCGAACTTGGATACTCCTGCTTCTACAGTCATGCTAAGATGCAGCAACATGCACGAAACCGTGTTTTCCACGACTTCCGCAACGGTGTGTGCCGAAACTTGGTCTGTTCCGATCTCCTCACCCGTGGTATCGACATCCAGGCTGTCAACGTTGTCATCAACTTTGATTTCCCCAAGAATGCCGAGACCTACCTTCATCGCATTGGTCGATCTGGTCGTTATGGCCACCTTGGTCTGGCTATCAACCTGATCAACTGGGACGATCGCTTCAACCTCTACAACATTGAGCGGGATCTTGGCACTGAGATCCAGCCTATCCCCGCCAGCATCGACAAGAGTCTCTATGTCTACGAGAACCCTGAGTCGATCCCCCGACCCATCTCCAACATGCAAAGGGGACAGCTACCTGCGGCCCAGGGTCAGCAGCAGCCCCAAACTCAACAACCTCAGCAATACCAACAGCCTCAGCAGATGCAGCAGGCTGGTCTGCCTCAACAAGGCCAGGGTAATTGGCAGAGCCAAAACCCTCAGCACGGCAACCCGCACTATAACAACGGCGGGCGAGGTCGTGGACGAGGCCGTGGGTATCGTGGCCGCGGTGGCCAAGGCGCAGGCGGTCGAGGTCGCGGCCCGCCCCGCGATGCCCAATCCTAATATTATATATACTCATGCATGGCGTTAGGTAGGCGAGACAGGGGTTTAAGGATGACTTTAAGATGATTTTTTTTGTACTGGGTTGTGATTTCAATGTTGGATTGTACATTATTCGCATATTTTTCCGCGAATGGATGGGACGGCGAACGGCCTGCACTGCCGATGGATTACGACTCCTTCGACACTTTCACAAAGGGTTTCTATGCAAAAACCCAACACATTAGCGAGCCCCGACTCATATGGCTCACGCATTCTTGGCATGGAGGCCTTGTCGGCTTCCTTTTTGCACTGATCTGTCAGTCGTATCATCACCATCGGCTTTGGCATTCTGTTTGATTTGGTTCATGATATCTACGGATGATGAAAAAGAGCGAGAAATGGAACTTCCAGGGAAAAGGTGTTCTTTAGGCATCGACCACGGTAGACACACCCGCTTTGGGGCTGGGCACAGCCAAATGGTGCGGGGAGAAGGGAAAGGAAGGGGGTGTTTCTGAGGTTCGAGGCGTTCGAGGCTTTTCACGCGGATGGCGTTGCCCTCGGTTTGTATTTGAGGGCTGCAATTTCTGTAGCTGACTTGCGATTTGAACGGCACCTCGGCGGAGCGAGCGCACGGGGGATATGATACCCTTACGACAAATCTACGTTGGATGAGCGGATCTCATGAGTTGAGGCAGACTCTGCTAGACGTATTGGTGGGTTCGAAAGGGCTTTATGAGGCCCACGGGTAACATCACTACATTGATCTTGCTCTCTCTCCCCTATCATGGACAAGATGCAGTCTTTGCTCGAACATGGCTTCTCGCGACAAGACTGAGGGTTGAGACAGTGAGATGACTGCTATTGAGCAGCACCAATGAAAACCATGAAAGTAGAAAAACAAGAAAAAATAACTTTTGGGAGAGAAACTGAATGGACTGGATGGCTTTCGTACCGGCTCGGCACGTGCCGTTGTATGGACGGATTTTGCGTTCTGCAACGACGTGGCTGGAGCTGGTGAGGCAGATAGTTTATTTGAGCAAAACTGTGGGATTTCCCACTTTCCTCTCATACAGATGACTCTTGACTCTTGTGATAACTTGTGATAGTGAACTTATTGAGAGGAATAGCGTGGTCGATCACAGGGAGTAGAAATGATTCAGATGTAGTTCGATTTTGACAGATCAGAAACCACCTTGTACGGCAAGCCCCTGTTTAAGATTCAAGTTTAAGTTTGAGAGAACACTGTATGTAGTAATTGGGGTGTGTTAAGAGAGTCAAGTTAGGAAGTTGTCGTGAAACGTCTGAAAGAGGCTCGTGAAGTAAAAAAGAATGAGTCAGCGCTGGAATGCGACCTGACAAAAACCAGGGGCAGGGTCCATAGGGCTTTCACGTATCTGATCAACAAAGGCGCGTTAGTTAGCACTAGACTACACATGTTCCTGGAAATCACAGCCCTCCTTTTTATTTCCAGAGAGAGGGCCAAGAAAGTTGAGTTAGCTGTTCTTGAAAGGATTCATGGAGGATTGCGTAGACAGTGGATCATTTACATCTGTCACGGTTGCTCGCATTCTTCGCCAACCCCGAGAAGGGCCGTGCTCTGTGGGTGGCTTGGCAGGGGGGTTTAGGAAGGTATCTGTTATTGAAGAGGAAGAGGCAGCCAAGAGTATAAGAGATGTTGTGGAGAATGAAGAGCTTGTTTAGATATTGGGGTTGATATGTTGTAGGATGATGAGCCTGGCTTTGTCGTAAGGAGGTTGATACTAAAGATGAGAATCATTTGTGAGAGCAGCATGATAAGTCATGTATGATGTATAACGATGCTCCATATGTTACAGGAAACGCACATGCCCGTGATACGAACTTTGAGTGACAGCATAGGGTGGGTATTCGCCCGTTCTTCAGAGTGAGACTTCACCACAAGTGCCATGATCCCAATAAACATCTACAAGACCCAAGACTATGGTGCACTTCTCTTCATACTGAATATAGAGTAACATATTGAATGCTAAAGCCGCGGGATTATCACAGTATGGGCGGATGTTGGACGCTGCATGTTGGATGATAGATCAGCCGCATAAAAACTGGTGTCATAAGGGTCACAGCCATGACGGAATGTGCTAGCTAGCGGTGAAGACAAAAAACAAGGGACAGGAACAAATGTCTTGGGACCAAAAAAAGACTTGGAACAAGAGAGAATGGCGCCGATCTTGCAAATCGACATATCAGCCAAAACGACGATCAGTTGCCATTAGTTGAATGGTGTGTTTAGTCTGAAGAAACACTACCAAGATATGTTGCCACTTACAAATCATTCTCACGATTTCATATTCAAAGTTGAGCTGAAGAGTAAATATGTTAGTACCAAGTCTTGAGATTTGGCTTAGTCTTCATATCCACGACAACGAGATTGAAAGAGACGGGGGAAAGTGGATCTTGACCCCCCGTGGCTGTGTTAACGGTGCCTGGGGTGATTGAGTGATTGATGTTGACGGGATCCAATGGCTGCAGATGACTGACAAGGTTCTTTAGTAGCTAGTAACAAGCTCTCGGAGCCTTAAAAGCACCCGAACAATATTGAAATCAGATCAGCTAGCTGAATTAAACATCAAGTTACTGAAGCTGTATTATAAGCAGAGTCAATGCTTCAAGACTGCAAGTTTCATGTTGAAGAGACATGAGTCGAGATATAACGCGCTACCCGCTGTTCGACTTCTGAGGCAAACTTAGAATGAGACGGGCACTGATTGATGCTTCATGACAAGGATGATATTGAATAAGGAGATCGTATTGAATCATGGAGAAGCCTGGGTTAGATCATGCTGTACTGTACTGTAAAGTTGGCTGTTCTCTATGTTACCCCTTGGCGAGATAAGAAGAAGGATGATTATGGCCACAGATCGTCAAATCTGACAACACCACAACCGACCGGCACTTCTAATGGCATATTAAATTGTGTCAATGGCGTGTATCTTTTCTCTAACCCGTACCTGTAAAAATACAAGAGCTAGACGCCAATATTGCAAGCCACCGATAAATAGTAGCAGCGGCATCAGACGGACGGGAGACGGGTTTCCAGGGCCGTCTGCCAAGCCCCAAGCCAAGCCCATCTGTCGTGGGACTTATGCCACGCAAACCCTTCCCTTTCAGTGGTCCACACAGCCCAGTTGCATTGCTTCAGTGGGTGGAGTGCACTGAAAGATAGCCCAGAATACGCTGTGCCCAGTAAAACAGAGCCTGTCAGGCGTCCACCAATCCTCACATCTCATATCAGCCGGGATCCCGGGTGGCCCCCCATCCTTTATCCCATTGGGTACCATCTCCTTCCCCCTTCTTCCTTACAGGACACACAGAGAGACGCCTCATTTCCAGTTTTAGGTACAGGCCAGGCAAGGCAGGAAGGAGCTGCTGCAACTGCTACTGCTGAAAGAAAGAGCCCAGGCCCCGTCACTTTTTCCCGCCCGGATTTCTCCCAGCCTCACCACCACCAACAACACTACACCATCCTCCGTCTCTCTTCTCCGTCTCCGTCGCTCACCTCACCTCATACCCAGAAATCGATCTAATTCGACAGCACATTAATTGGGAATTCGATATACGAAACCTCTTCCCATCGCAATCATCTTCATACAACTCCGTAGCTCATTTAATCTACAGCTTCAACTTCGCCTGGGCTTTCGCTTCCCCCCTCGACTTTTCACCCCCAGCGCGGTGTCCCTGCCCTGCCCATTGGTCGACCCGCCAAGCATCCCCCCGTGCGCCCAGCCAGCAAGGCCCTCGAACCAATTTCCCTCTCTCTCGTCTCTACCGCCCATTGTTCCACCAGCAACGTTAATACTCAACCCAGAGTTAGTGAGAGCGAACCACTGCGACAGGAAGACAAGTGATTGCAGAGCCCGACGGCGTCTCGACGACATTATCACATCCACAAACCCCGATTTAGGCTCGAAATAGCATCACTTCACCCAGTAGCATCTACCGCGTCAGCACTCGCTGGTCTTGGCCTCCAGCGAGTTCTTTACATCCCCGCTCGAAATGCCATCGTTTCTCTCCGATCAGGACAATTCGACAATCTTTAGCAATAACCCCGACATCCTCAACCTTGATCCCACGAACCAGTTCGGTTTCGTCAACAAGGAGAGGGTGAATGGGGGTTCTATCCGCCACACCCGATCCGACACAATCAATGAGAGCTTTGACGAGAGCTCCGTTTCCTCTACACACGCGTCCGACGTCTCCGACTCAACACCGGCGCCTATGAATGGCAACAGTAACAGCACACGGCCTACGAGCATGAGCTCTAATTCTAACGGCATGTCCGCTACGGCTACTCACACCCAACAAGACGATGCAAACGGAGTCGGAAAGTTTGGGCAGCCGCCCATGCCTAATGGCACAGCAAACCTAGTCGACCGTACACGCCAGCACTCATCCGATATCAATGGCATCAATTCCAATACAGCCTCTATCAATAATCATCAACATAACAACATACTATCAAAGCCCTTACCTTCGGAACCCCAAACGACAGAGGGAGCTCCCGAGAAGCCCCCAAGCAGGAGCTTTGATGGAAACCATACACTCTCACTTTCTCCTTTCCCTGTAGAGCCGCGCGGTTCTCAGTCACAAACTGCTCTCTCGGCGAATAATAATACGAACATCGATGCGGCGCAGGCACTGCACCCTCGCACAAATGGCACACATCGGTTGTCATCACCACCAATTTATAACCCGTCAAGTGCAGCAGCCTCATCAACAGGACATTTACAAGCCCCCCCTGGTCTCAAGCAACGACATACCCTCGATGTACCAAAATACGTTCCGGGGCGCGGTTCAAAAGACGGAATGGATACAGCCCAAGCTAGTGGCCGCTTCTCCCCTACTAATGCTGGAAGTTCAAGTGGTCGACGACCCTCGTTGAGTATGGGTAGAAGGCCAACTCGATCAATGCAGTCAGATGGACCACGGGACGAGATTGTACCAGATGAGGATGCTCTTCGCTGGGCAGAGGCATTGCGACAAAAGAGAGCTAGCAAGAGGAGGAGAAAGGAGGAAGAGGATGACGATCGCGTTCTTGTCGGCACCAAGGTCGATGAGAATCACGCCAACTGGGAGACCGCCTACAACATGCTTACAGGTATTCGTGTTTCGGTGTCGAGAACGAATGCCAAGCTCGACCGAGAGTTGACAGATGCCGATTTTGAGACTAAGCAGAAGTCGACGTTTGACATCGCCGGTAATGAGCTGGTGCCGTCTGCCAAGTACGATTTCAAGTTCAAGGACTACGCTCCTTGGGTCTTCCGCCGCCTCCGAGCTCTCTTCCGCCTGGACCCTGCTGATTATCTGATGTCGCTCACGGGCAAGTATATCCTATCTGAGCTGGGATCACCGGGCAAGAGTGGAAGTTTCTTCTACTTCTCCCGGGATTATAAGTATATCATCAAGACCATCCACCATGCTGAACATAAATTTCTCCGCAAGATTCTTAAGGAATATTACCAGCACGTCAAAGACAACCCCAATATGCTTCTTTCGCAGTTTTACGGCCTTCACCGAGTCAAGATGCCATATGGAAAGAAGATTCACTTTGTTGTGATGAACAACCTCTTCCCCCCACACCGGGATATTCATACCACTTTCGATCTGAAGGGCTCTACCATCGGTCGAGACTATAGGGAAGAAGATTTGGAGAAAAACCCAAGGGCGACCCTGAAGGATCTCAACTGGCTGAGGCGACAGCGGAGCCTCGAGTTGGGTATTCAGAAGAAGCGCATGTTTCTTGAGCAACTACAACGGGATGTTGCTCTCCTGAAGAGACTTAAGATCATGGACTACTCACTACTAGTTGGCATACATGATGTCTCTCGAGGGAATGAAGAGAACCTTCGTGACAAGACACTGCAAGTATTCAACCCCGGTGGTGAGAAGTCCCCCGACGACGAGCCCAACTCGGTCCTCCTTCGCACACCATCCAAATTGGAGAACCAACGTAAGGCTAGGGAACTGAGACAGATGATTCGCCAGGAGCGACCAGTACCTATGGGCCAGTCAGCAAACAAGATGCCTGATGAGTTGCAAGAAGGCCAACATCGACCTGGATGGGTCTTTGGTCAGGACGATGGTGGATTCAGGGCAACCCATGAAGATAATACTCCAGGGGATGAGATTTACTATCTCGGAGTCATCGACTGTCTCACTCACGTAAGTATTACATCGAGGTTGGAAACGACGACAACTAACATAATTTAGTATGGAATTATCAAAAAGATTGAGCACTTCTGGAAGGGCTTATCAAGTGACAAGACACAAATTTCAGCACTACCACCTGACCAGTATGGTGACCGGTTCTACCATTTCATCGAGGGTGTCACCATGTCCACCGAAGAGGCTCACAGGGAGGCCGAGAGGAGACACCAGGAAATGATTGAAGCTCAACGTTCAGAAAACAGAGTGTCAAGCTGGAATTCTCGGCGCAGGTCGTCTCAGGCCGTTCCACCGATGCCAACCCATGTACCACCTCCACCACCTGGCCCACGATCTCCGGAAGCTCAGGAAACGCTCGAACGGGCTAATAAGGAGGCCGAGCGCTCTGAGAGGCATGGACATACCGAGAACCAGGTTCCAGACCGAGTCTTGACTACCGGCACTTCTAGGGACAATCGCGACTCTTTGCAGCATGAGCCTATCTTGCCCGTCGTGCAAGAGGCAGGTGAAAATGGCCGTGACGACACCGAGGCCAGGCCTCCGAGATCCTCTAAAGACCTCAACAAGAGCCTCCCTCCGACGAGAGCACCGCCCCCAACTCCTCCCAAGTCAGGATATGCCGGACCCGGAAGCGCAGATAGTGGCTATGCAGGTCTCAGCAATGGCACAGGTCCCGCCAATCAAGGACAGAGAGTGAGCATTGATAGTCTCAATAAAGAGCTGCCGCCATTACCGAGGAAGGATGGGACAGACGACAATGGAGTACGACTGGTAGCTTAGGTTGCGACCAAGGTCAAACCAAGGAATCACTTCCAGGTTTGTCGAGGAGGACAAGAGACGGATTCACGATTAAGAAAGCGAACGACGCAGATACATACACAAGGTTGACGAGCGACGGAACCATCGCCAACCACCAATGATGCATTAGAAAAGCGAGACACCTGGCGACACCCCCTTGTTCATATCCATATCATATTCTTATGCTGGACCATTCCTTGACCAGCCGCGCACTATTTCCTTATTGTTATTCTGTCAATCAACATCATTGGCATACTGGACTCGGCCTCGGCCTATGAAAGCAAGTTTCTATTTCAGACACATTTTCCTTTGTCAGCGACGAAGCAGAGAAGCACTCGGAAAGGTGGTGGGTGAGCCGTATCGCCAGGTTGAAGCGCGGTCGGTGTCTCGGGAGCGAGTGCAGATATGGTTCCTTTTATCAAAAAAGAAGAAGACATGGATGATACCACCACGCTTAGCACGCTACAGTCTGTTTTTTTTTTTTATTCACTTTTCTTCTGGTCGTTAATCAAATCTTTGTTGACTGGCCCCTTTTCACATGATACTTCGTTTTTGTCATATACTTATTGTACTCTCTTGGTTTCTCATCAGCTGGCAGGGCTTGCACAGGCAGCGGCTTAGGTGGTAGGAATAGATAGATTTGGTAGGATAAAGATTTGAGTTAGCTCATTGGGAGGAGTGGGTGCGGCGTGTGATGTGAAGGTGGTACAGTGAGTGCAATTGCAGTTGTGATTGTACCTTTTGGGGTGTGAGTTGGTGATATTGTGGTAGTTTACAATGATATAATACAAATATGTAAAACAAGTAATGGCCTTTTGTGAAGCCTTTTCCGTGTCCGTTGTCTCATTCATCCATCATCTTGTTCCTCCAATCCCGTTACTTCTTCTGGTCCAACATGGCCTGAATATCGCCCACACCCTTGCCCTTCTCCCCAGCACCACCCTCTGGCGCAAAACTCGTCGTAACCGTCATCTCCTGTGCACCCTGTGCCCTCAACTCATCCAGGCGTCGCTTCTTCTGGATATCCGCAACCCTCCACTGCTTGAAGTACTTGACCCAAGCAGCTGCACAGTCCCTCTCAAAATCCGCCGTCTCAACTGGACAAGCCTTCTTTGTCGCTGATGGATCCTTGGTGGCGTCGACGATGTTGTGGGCGTCTAGACAGTTGAAGTAGGCATCGCGGGCGGCCCAGCAGATCTTGCGCTCTTGACGGTTTGGTATCGCGTCGCCGGATCGAATGGCGTCTGCGCGGGATTCGCTTGAGAATGGCCAGAAACCCATTGCGTATTTGTATTTTTGTGGTTTTTATGTGAGAGAGTTAACTGGTGATGGTGATGAGGGCGGGACACACGGGTACAAAATCTCATGAGCCGTGTATCTCTAGTCTACTAACGCTGAGGGTACGTTATGACGAGCAGAACCGGCAGAAAAAGAGGGCGGTGAGATTGAAATGGTTTAGTGGACGGAGCACAAGCCACGTTTCAGGGTAGCTATGTTCTGCTATGTGTGGCTGATGCACTTTAATCTGTCCTTTGATTGTCCTTACTTCCCTTGCTTTAAGCAACTCGACTTATTCCCTGCATTCAGCTTTCATCTCTCCTTTACTTTTTCTTTGTCTACGCTGAATCTCAGCTTCTGCTGAGTCTTACTTTCAGTAATCAAGCTTCAAAA
Source organism: Fusarium oxysporum Fo47 (assembly GCF_013085055.1). Classification (NCBI taxonomy): domain Eukaryota; kingdom Fungi; phylum Ascomycota; class Sordariomycetes; order Hypocreales; family Nectriaceae; genus Fusarium; species Fusarium oxysporum. Next base: position 2,558,916 of record NC_072847.1, read on the forward strand.
GACGAGAAAAAGCTGGGAATATAAGGCTCATGCGCTAAAGCCGAAAGCTCAAAGAAGACATCACAAGACCTCACGAGACATGCCCCTTCGATGACCGACGACTCCTGCACCCTCTACACTTGGCCTCTTACAACAACTTCACACAAAGACACAAGATGCCACGGCGTCGTAAACCTCCGCGCGCAGGCGCCCTCGCAGAACTTGCGCCCCTAAAAATCGCAGGCCAGATCGCGACGCTACAGGCGATATACTACTTCGCTGCACTGGTTCTGATTGTCTTTACGGCGCTTGTCTCTGGCTCTGGGTTTAGCTGGACGCTTGTATTTGGATGGGAGGGACTGAGAGGAGATACCACGCATGGATGGCTCATGGCATTTGTGTTCTTGTTGGATGGAGGGTTGATCATGTGAGTTCTCCTTCGAAGCGCAGAAGCTCCCTTGTTGTAATATCGTTCTTTGCTAACACTTTATAGTCCTATCGCAATAGTCGCCCTCATCGCTCGCTCCAAACTCGTACCCGATTTCGCATTGACCGTCCACTTTCTCAACCTCGTAATCGCATCCCTTTACAGCGGCCACATCCCCCGCCACGGAGCCTGGTGGTTCACCATGCTTGTCTCATCCGGGCTATGCATCGGTCTCGGAACTTGGGGCTGTCAGTATCGCGAGCTGCAGCCCGTCTTCTTCGGCGGTCGTCCCATTCTCCCAGCTACAGGACCTGAAGGCGCAGCGCCGCAACCTCCTCCTGTTGATGAGGAGATGGGTATTGCTGTGAGAGGAAGGGGGCCGGATGGTGGTGGAGAGTATGAGATGGCGCCTATGCAGCCTGTAAGATGAAAACTGGGGTTGGGGTCCTTGGATATGGTTGAATAGACTTGCATTGCTAGGCGTTTAGGCGCTCTTTACACCGTTTATGTACGTTAATTTTGAAGAGCTTTAATCAGGGGTCCGTTCAGACCGAGTGAGACGGCTCCAAGATAGATCTGTCTGTCAAGAGATCTCATAAAGATTCATAGATGCATATGCCTGGAATCGACACTTGTGACTTATCGCGATATGCTTCAGTACTTTACTTGTTCGTCAAAGTTACAGTCAAAGTAAGAAACACCAAAGGAAAAATGGAGAAGAAGTGGCTTTGATGCCTTTGTTGAATCTATCTCAACCTCCATCTTCCGCAATCTCCAACCCCGTCGTGGCTCGCTGTAACCAAATTCATTCCCCATAGAGAATACACCTCTGTCCTATCTTGTCTTTCTTTCTTCAGTAGAGTACAAAAACCAGCGCATCCCATCGATTACGCCTATTCCTTTTCTTCGCCTCCAATTTCTTCTGTGACCATCCATGGACGTTCTATGCACCAGCCACAACCGCCAAGTTATCGTATATCATCTTGCGCACCTCGTAGAAAGTGCTTCTTCGTGCAGTCGGCATACCAACGCTCTCAACCTCGACGCGTCCTGCGGAGGTCTTGCGGACAGCCACGGTGCCGTCGACAACTAGTGTACCCTCACCACGGAATTCAGCTGCATGGCCAGCAGATTGCATGGCACGACGGAGGTCAGCGAGTCGGAGATCGCCAACATGTAGTGGTTGAGCTGCTGAGCGGACAGCGGAAATGAGGTTAGCAGGTAGAACATCGAGAACTGGTGTGGCCGACGGAATAGCTGCAGCCATGTTGGTAAGTGTTGTGGAAGACGTCTCCTCCGTCTTCTGGCGCTTGTTGGCAGCATCTTCATCTGCTGCGGCAGCTTCGTTGAGATGTGTGGCCAGAAGCTGTCCGGTGATAGTAACAATGCCCAGACCACGTACGTTCTGCCACTTGATCTTTCTTACAAGAGGATCAGCGAGCTTGACAACCCATGCGTTGGTGTCGACACTGGCATCCACGACGACTCCAACCTCGGGAGTATACACGTCAACAGAGCGCTCACTGCCAGCATCCGCGTTGCCATTATCTCCGCCCAATGCCCGACGGCAGTCTTCAGCCAGAGAAAGTGTCTCATCTCGTTCGCCACCAACAAGAATGAGCTTTCGTGGTTGGATTAGGGGAATCAGCATGTTTAGACTTCGCTTATCATGCAGACCACTAAAGTCGACGAATGCAATACGCATGTTGGTCTGGACACTTTCGGTCTGATATGTGAGTTTGCATGGTCCTGTGGGCTCCTCGGTCTCGATATCCTCGACACTGTCGAGCTCATCAGGCACGAAACCATCATGATCACCAGCTCCAGCCTCTTCCCCGTCAGCGGAACCAGCCCGCATATTCTGTTGTCGCTTAGCACCGGTTCCAGTCTTTGCGAAATCGTCCCATCTTCGTTTCTTGCCGAGCTTGTCGTCAGCAGCCTCCATATTGGTGTTGTCCTGTCCTTCTTCCTCTTTCTCCTCAGCACGGAGGTAATCTTCGGGTCGAATGAGCTCTCCGAAGTCATCTTGGCGCTTTCTCCGGATAGCAATAGGAAACGTCCTCTCTCGGCCCTTCTTCCCCCGAGAGTCGAAATCGTATACACCCTTCTTCTTGATGAGCACGTTGATACCGAGATCCTCATCCTTGAGAACAACATTCTTGCGGCCAGCTTGGGCAATAGCTGTCGAGACATTGAGTGCTTTACCCTGTTGTTCTCCGTCTTCATCTTCCGAGTCAGAAGAGGATTCAGATGAAGCATCGTCAACGACATCTGCTGCCGCCTCGAGTCCAGCTGCGCCTCCGCTCTGTTGTGTAGCCTGAAGTTGCCTTTGAGTCGCAAGCCATTGTTGATATAATGCCAATTCATCACCGTCTAGCGCATGACGTTGGGCCTCGCGGATCTCCAACTCCCGTCCACCAGCATAAACAAACTCGAGATTCTCTCCGTTTGCGTTTTGTTCCACCGACACACCATCCTTGCGCTCCTTCCACCAATCCCATAATGTCCGTGCAATAGATGGCTTGTCGGTCTTTGATAGGCCTGGCTTATCTGTTAGAATGACCAAGTTTCTCGAGTCTCGTGCCAATCCCTTGATCAAATCCTTTGAGAAACCCCACTCGATACTACTATCACTGGCCAAAATAACACGGCCTTCTGTCGATACGTTGTCGGGATTCTGACTTAGAAGTCGTGCGATCTGAGCTTTGCGCTCGAGTAGTCGTAGATATTTAAAGTCGAATGGTCCACCCTCCTTCTTGTCGTTTGCACCGTTGACCTTTCGTTGACCCTCAGCAAAGGCCTCGAATTCTTGAACGATACTCTCGTCCATCCACTCGAGCATACTTCGGGCGTATCGCATTGTGCTTGACATATTGCGTCCAGCCAAGTATAGCTTGGCTGTCTTGAGGACGCCAGCATCGGAAGCAGCATCGGTCCTCCAGGCATGTTCCAGGAGATACGAGAGTTCTAGGACTCGAGCACTTGAATCCACAGGGATAAGAACAGTTCCTCCTCGTGTCACACAAGCCTTGATGGTGTCGATCAGCTGCTCGTCTCGCTTTGCGCGACCTCCAGTCTGGGCAGTTCGGTCTGCACCACGACTGCTGCAGATCAGTGCAGTTGGTTTCCGCAGTTGCTCAATGACTTCAGCGCCACCTCCTCCAGCGCCTCCCAGCCAAGCTGCTCCAGCAAAGACATTCTCACGTGCTTGATTCCAGTCCACAGCATACACGATAGACTCTAGACCGTGCTGAATGTGCCATATCGTACCTCCGAGGGTATGTCCAGAGTTGTAGGCGGTGATAGTCAAGCCATTAAGAGGCGGTGAGAATGGTGAGGGTAGAGGTTGATGAGGTTGTGAGTATTTAAGTGGTTGGATAAGGGAGAAGTATCGTGCAATCTCTTCGTTCGTAGGAGATTGTAGTAGTAGGTTCTGCGCAGTCGTCGCAGTCTGTGTCAGCGAGTATGCGCTCTCCGTGAGCGAACTTTGAGGGATCGTCGTCGCCGCGGCAGGACTTGATGTGTATAGGTCTTGGATGAGGGTGCGGCCCAGGTCAATGACGGGTCGTGTCGCATATACGGGGATGCGCGTGAACTGTGGAATGTTCTTGCAGCAGTGGGCGTAGGCTGCAAGATGTGAAGCTGTCGCATGTGTAACGAGGATGAGCGAGAGAGTTGTCACTTGTCTATAGCGTATTTGTTAGCCATCATCGCACCATCAGATGCGCAGGGGGTGCATACTTCTCTATCTCTTTGAGCTTTTCAACATCGAAGGTCTCGTCCCATCCTAGATCAACCAACACCTTGACTCCTCCATCGAGCTCAAGAAGCGATTGCGAAGCAGGCGAGTCTGAAAGAGCGCCCTGGAGCGGGCAAAAGGTGAACATGATGGTATCGGCGCAAACGTGATTAAAGAAAGGATCAAGTCAAATCGAGATGAAAGTTTGGAGTAGGTTTGCTATATCGATTGTAGCAGCATGGTTATCGTTAGATCGATATTAGTTAAGCCGAGGATGATAAAGTATCGAGATGGGATTGTTGCAGCTATTGAATTGTCATTTCATTGTCCTCTGTTGATGCGGACAAAGACAATCAATCGGTCGTCGCGAAGCTTGATTATTGTGCCCATTTGATGCGCGTAGCACCTGCAGCTGTCAATCGGCCGGGCCGGTTGAACTATAGTCCGACTTACACTCGACATGCTGCTGATTACGTGCATTCACGGATGAAATAAACTATTTAAGGTATAATACAAAGGTTGATTGAATTAACTCAAATGCGACTACAAAGAATCTCCAAGTCTACAATAGCCAGTGAATCATGCGAGGCCGTCAAGACAACCCATGCACGATATAATTGGCATGCAGTGACAAGCCAATACGAATAGCTTCACAATCAACATTACAACGAAAGGCTCAATACGAGCAGACCAATCTCACGAGACCAATTCGATCCAATTTAAAGGTATGTCTCTCGTCCATAAATAGCACTGTCAACTACAGTATCGTCAATAGCTTCATCCTCTCGCCACCCCTCCAGGCCTCTAAATTGCCGCCTATTTCCATCGCACCCCTACAGCACTTATACGCAAACCCCAATTCTAGGCTTCGAGATAAAATTAAGGATTACCTGGAACTATCCGAGACCCTCTATTATTTAGCATCATCATTTCCCTTTTTCCCCAGTTTCTCCCTTACGCGTTCTTTACGATCTGTACCACACCCTGTCCGGCATCTCGGCATCGTCAGGATGACGCGGCCATGCACTACGCGCCTCCAAATAGCTAAAGACACGGATAAACGGGAATGCAGAGACTACCCTCCAACTGACAACAACCTTAAATCTACTGTAAATTTTACCTCATCGTGCCGTTGTGCCGCCCCTGACTTACACTGAACGCGTACGTACGCAGTGCATTGGCGCTCAAACCGCTTCGTCAACCGGCTTGATATTACACCCTGGGACGAAACGTCACTCAAACATACAGAGACACGATGGATTAGGTGGAATGATGATGGTCAAAACTGGTCAATATGCTTCTGACATTGCTCAGTAACTATGTACATGATTTGGTATTGCAATGGCACCTGAACACCACTGAACCATGACGCTGCCTTGTATGACCCCTAAACACCGTTCCGTTCATTCCTCTTCCGTTCCCGGTCGTAAAAAAGCACGCTGAATGATTGCAGTCAACCTCCTTTTGGTTGCTGCCCCGTAAAAAATGAAGACGCCGTGACAATGCATATGATGGATAAACACAACCCCTTAGCATGATAGCCTCTAACTAGGCTGATTTTGGCCTCCAATCCTCTTCGACGTCACTGAAAACGGCTTCCTCGCGTTTCTAGATGCAGAATTTGCGGTCCAGCATTCTCAAGGCTCTTGCGTCCTCACTGACACCGCCCTTCTCCAGACCACAGGCACCAGCCGCTCTAGGACTGCTGCTGGCGCTGCCAGGCTTGACACTGCCGCTTTCACTAGGTGCGGGAGTAGGGTGCAGGAGCGCTGAGAGGCTGGCCTTGTTAGATGTGGTGGCAGGAGCTTCAGAATGAGAGCTGCGTGGAGGACTGACGCTCATAGTGCGGCTAGGGGGAGTGCTGATGGCAGCGAGAGACGATCCTGGAGGGCCATTTGTAACAGCACCGAGACCTGGGAGTGCAACCTGATGAGTGCGGGAAGATCCATTCACCATGGCGGTTGGAGCAGCTGCCTGCAAATGATGCTCTCGAGGCGAGTCGTGAGCTCTAGGGAGAGTAGGGTGTGAGTAGTGAGGAGATGTTGATGGGTAGGCGGGCTTGGCGGGCAGAGGAGGAAGAGGAGCACGCTGCTCATAAACAGGTGCCTGATGGTAGTGTGGGTGAGGAAGACCTGGGTGGCCGGGGTGAGGTGGAAGTTGCTGAGGTACACCGTGGGGATAGGGAGCGGCGTAATGGCTGTAAGGAGGAGTAGCGACGGGGGAAGGAGGCCATCCATAGCCAGGCTGGCCATAGGGAGCATATGGTTGTTGACCAGGTTGAGGAACCATGTAGGGAGGCTGCTGCATCGGCGCCCGTGTTAGAGCAGGTGTAGTGTTGGCCTCTCCCATGCTGGACTCAGGATACATGCCCTTAACAGGAACTATGCCACGTAAGTTAGGATCATTTGTTGGTTGTTGAAGCTCAGGCTGGCCAGGTTGAGGGCGAGAATAGTATGAGATAAGGTGAAGATGCTGGCCGGTTGAAGTAGTGATGCTGAAAGATTGCTTCATCAGGCCGTCTGCCTTGTATCGGTATCCCTCAGGCTCCCCGTCATCTAGGTCCTCGTCGCTACCGCGTCCAGAGTCTGGGGTCTTGCCACCACCTCGTCGGGTAGTGTTGAAACCACCGCCTCGCTTACCCTCCATCTCACGGTATGTCAGGAAGCTTCCCGACACTCGGCTGGCGCTCCATGACTTTCCATCAGTCCATCTCCTCATACCAGCTTCCCGCTCATCCCAAACAAAAACCGAACCAGATCGAATTGACTGTCTCTCCTTCTCTGAAAGTCGTCGTTGCACACGAGGCAGAATGCCCAATCGGCAAGCCTCAAATAATCTTATAGCATCGGCGGGTGTCCGCACATATCCGTGGTACGTTTCCATTGTGAAGATGTAACGTGATGTGATGTTATGTCAAAGAGATGTTCCGCACAAGGGCGGGAGGTTAAAAGAAGTTTTTTGGGTAATGGATCCAGATCCAGTGCCTTGGGTAGGTCCTCAGCGTCTTTATAAATAAGGGCCTTGTGAGAACCAAGCTCTGGCTTGTCTGTACGCAGCACCCCACTAGATCAGATCGAGCCAGGGCGTGGGCGTGTGAAAGCCGAATGTGCGAAGGTGACTCCACAAGGGCTGAGGGTTGAGCGGAATTTTGTCCACGTATCCACCTGTGGAAGTGGGCTCGTCCTTCGCTTTCTTGGCGTTCCTGAGAGCGTTGGGGCTTATGAAAGTGCGTGTTTGGTCTTGGTACGGTGGCAAGGCTAAGTAGGTTTGTTAGTCTTGTACGTGTAATGTATATGCGTGAAGCAGTAGAAGATGTTTGAGTGCAAGTGAAGTATCTTGGTACAGTGTATGTGAAGAGAGAAAAGGTTGCAAGGGGATAGAATCAAGATATGAGTTGCACACCGGTGATCATATATAATCCCCATAACAAGGTCGTAAGGGAAACCACAACGCAACGGTACAGTGACACACTCCAAGCCCACATCCCAGGGGTTTGAGGCTCGACTCCCTGGCGGGAGTGCCGTCGGAGCCGATTAAGTGGATGATCCACTCAACTAAAATTTCCCTTAGATTGAGTATTTGCCGCTTGGCGATGTGCATCATGAACTCGTCGGATGTAGTAAGATGGGACCAAGCAATCTCGCAGCTGCTCGACTCGAGCCAAGACCCAGCTTGCGATTCAGATCAGGACCATACCATGAGAAGCACGCCCAAGAGTCGATTGCGGCTCTCAGGCGCCCCAGAGAAAACCGGTTTACTGAACACAACGGTCCCACGAGTGCTTCCAGGACACTTGATCCATGCACCAAACCGCCTCACCTAGGAGGTATTGCGCCGGATGCACCGAGTACCAGAGCCATAGGAAAAAGACACAAGATCTGAGACGGAGACAAACATACCTATGAAGGAGTCTGTAGTTGCTCGAGAGCCACGGCTTGCTGCGTTTGTCGTCGAGTTGGTGAAACCGATGATTTGCTACAAGAAGCGAGCATGTAATGTTGGAATGGAATGTTATGTTATGAAAAAATCAGAGAGCAAGCAGTGTTATACTTCTTGTTCTTGTTCAGAAACAGGTCAGCAGGGTTTAATGAACCGTGTCCTCGGACAAGACGGGAAGACAGGGAGGGGCCAAGAGCAAGATAAGGTTGCAAAGGCAAGTCAGAAAAGGGAATCAGAGGCCTGGAGGCGTAAAGTCGGTGGTGGATAACTCGGCGACGACATGGCCGGAAGTGTGGAGAAGCACGGAGGACGGCAAAGAAGGAGGGTGTGAGGATGTCAAGGGGATGGATGGTGTGCAGATAGTCACTGCCTAGGGGTGAGATTGAGAGCGTCTAAGACTCGTCTAAGCTTAGGTTGGTCAGGACAAGCTTTTGAAGCTGACCCACCACCAAGGGGCTTTAGGGAAAGATGACGATGCAGGGCCAGGGCAGTGTCGGGTCCAGAAAGGGCATGATAGGCGCAAGAAGGAGCAAAATGCATGACAGATCACGGCTATCGGATCAGTAGTGGGAGGTTGTAGCATGGGGACAGGAATGAGGTATCCGTGGAGGAACTTTGTGGTTGTGACTGACAGCCACTGTGTTGTTTGCAGGTTCATGATACAATAAATGCAATGCAATGCTTATTCTGCGTAGAATTAAGAAGCTTACCCGTATGATGAAGCCCGTCACACGCTGGCGTTGATAGCGCTCAGGATAGCAAGAGTCTGGAACCTCGAAAGGCTAGCTGAATCTACCAATAGCGGGAGATATAGTCGTGGGGGAGGCGTTCCCAGGCGATTCTAACGTGCGCCGGCGACGTTTCGGTGCGCCCGTCTGACCGGCTTGTTGTTTCGCTGTTTCTGACTACCTAAGGTATCGTGATACGGGGGGGCATATAATTAGAGCTGAACCCTTTGCCATATATCCGAGTTGGCGCAGGTGAGGTCTTTTCGTTATCGATACGAGACGGAGCGTTAGGGTTTCGAGCTATCGAGAAGCGAGTCGAGGGAAGGTGCAAGGGAAACGCAATCACTCGGATAGACGGCTCGAGATGAGGAGCTATATATGTATATTTACGCTGCGAAGGTTGAGGGGTCGTTTCGTTGGTAGGAGGGGAGAAGCTTGCTCTGAAACGTCTGGCGAATGATTGAGTCGAGACGATGATAGTTCGTGAGTCAAATTTCGTGAGTCAAAACTTTGTTCATCATTTAAATTAAATGCATTGCAAATATAAAGTCTCGTGAGATCAATGCCGACCATGTTGAGTCAAAGTAAGGTTACGATGGATGGATGGACCTGCCTTGGGGTTGGCCTGTAGTTGTAGAAAGATAAAAAAAAAAAAAAAGTCTCACAGTGCCCAATGCCAAGCACCACTAAGAATAACCATAAATACTACTATAATCATTCCTTGCGCCAACCAACAATAACTCGACCAGAATGCAAATGTCATAATGCCAATGCTGCAATGCAATGCTCAGTCAGTGGCACCCTTTTAACTTCCAAGCCAAATTACAGAAGTCATAGACGGTTCTGGTTCCCAACACCGCGGATCCCTCCAAGCCAAGTACCCTTATTTGCATGCGGCAATGCGGCAAACAGTAAGCATATCAGGAAGCCAATTATCCCTCCCGAGCTTATTTGGAGCTGGGCTTGGCTCTGTCTGGTTGAGACCCCCAATGCGAGGCTTGTCCCTTGGCTCCTCTTGGCCCCATTACCTCAGCAGGTGACGGGGGCTAGAACCCATCAAAAGGCTGAGTTAGGCCGCTCCTGGAAAGCCCCGGGCAGGGATTGAAAAGCCACTGAAGCTTGGCTGCTGATCGTCTTGGCTGCCTGGACGTGAATGGGTGATTTTCTACGAGTGGTCGTTGTGTGTGTATCAGATACATTTTCACCGCTATATCAGATTTCGTTGGCTATTAAAAACAAGTCCATCATGTGTTGTAAAAAAGACAGTCTCCGTGAAACGGATCTCTCGGCTTGTGGGAGAAGCAGCAACATCATCCAACGTTCTTCTACCGCACAAAGCGCAGAATAAGGCCGGATGGGTCTCGTCTAGAAATAGTTCAGGAGGCCATGCTCCTAAGCGAGACCTCAGTGCTTATCAGGATTATGATGAGCGGTTCTTGGCTTGCGATAAAATTGGCAAGACATTCTTGTCTCTGACGGAATATGCCTCCTTAAAAGAGCTATCTAAATGGCACAAAGACTAAAAAGATAAAAAGGTATTTTCCGTTCTATGTTACAGTGTTAACGCTGTGACATTTGGGCCTTATTTGGGTTTCGTCAGCCCTTGGCGGATGATGCGGCTTTGGAACACTCCAAATTTCAGGCTTGGCACCAAGTGCCGTGGCCCGAGTCTAGGGGTTGTCGGGAACAGCCTCGGATTTGTCGTGCTCTTTGATCATCTGGGGTTTTCCGACTCAAAAGGAGTTGGGTTACAGCACAAATTATGATTGTCCAAGAGGCCGAGCTTCAAAGCGTCTTGGCTCGCACGAGATATCAGGTTTTGATACTCCATGGCATTGCACAGACTCAAGTCTTGGTGGACCAGACTTCATTTCCCTGTGTAAGTGCCAAGATCGATCAGTTATTCCTCAAAAGTTCCCGGTATCAGGGAGCGGGAGAGTCATGTACTTTGTCGTCTTATAGCCCACTTGGTCTCCTCTGATCAACTATCAGGGATATTGGTACTGCAAAAAAGTTCCTCGCAGGTTGATTGCCTGCCCAGCTGAGACAATCTCGAATTGTTTGCTGTCGCTCAAGAGCCGTTTCCTGTAACCTCGATGTAACCTCCGCTGGTTGTGTTTCACGTAAACTTGACGATGTAATGATCTACGCTCGTGCAATACGGTACATAATTCTGAGCGAGATTAGTGTCATTGCGCGCGTATACGATACCTACCAGGAGACCCTATCATGCCAGTTGATGTTGGCTCAGTTAAAACAACGCTCGTGAGCACTCAATCCCACGCAATCAGCCTCCACAGCCACCCCAATAATAGGTGGCCATAGTCAGCAACATCGTCATAGCCGTTGTTCAGTTATGGAAATCCATTCGAAACAAACAAAAACCAGCATTTCTAAACAACTTCCTCTTCTGACAGAACAACAACAACAAGCAAGATTATCACCATCCATCGGCACGCACGGCTCAAGTGATGGGCGTCTGCCTGTAAATAAAGTTTTCCTCAGCATTTGATGACGAGATGACGTCTGCCAGGCACCACAACATGTTCAAGTTTAGGGTCCAACTGATGGAGATCTTCAAGGTAAGCTTAAGCCTTTGAGAATCTCCGACGGACCCACGAAGTTGCCTCATTTGGGGGTCCTTTTCTGCCTCTGCCTCTCCCAGCGCGAGGCTTGTCGATCATGTCCATGTCAGGTAACGGTCATAGAGCGGCTTTTGTCATGCATTCCCACTCAAAATCCCTTTGCCGTGATACATGCACTTCCGCGGGTGTCGTATCATAGACAGAAATAATGCAACCACAGGTAACGTTGACTGCGGTGAGTTATGGGGATCAAAAAATGGAGCGCGCTTGTGAGAAGTTCTTCTTCTTCTCGCTTTTACCGCCGAGCTTGGGCTTGTTGCAGAAAGGAAGGTATTAGACTGTGCATCAATGCGTGTATTAGGCATAACCTCGTTTACTGCTTGTTTCCAACAAGCGCCAGACCCTGATCCGTGTGTCTTTTTTTTTTTTTTTTTCTCCAACGAAGATTTCTTATTTTGGCCATTCAGAGATGAAGGGTTTCAGAGAGATCGACAGCGCCCGCCTCTAGTCCAATGCTTGTTCTTCTCATGAAAGCTCATGATTGTCCAGGACACGTAACACGGGTTCCAGTGATCAAGATCTTGACCATTAGCGGGTTCTGTACTGCTCTCGATGTAGCAGTTACAGTGGACAGGAAGGCCTGAGATGAGGTCAACTCGGGAAAATCGGCGGTTTGACCCCCCTGGAGACAAAGTCCCCCATTCCCCACGTCCCCAGGACATGACGTCGACTGTGCCGCGGTGCCGAGCTGGGCGTTTGTTAATGTCTCGTCTCTGTCTCGGTGTGTTTTTAGAGCCACGGCCCTTTTGCATGTGCTGTAAGAATCATTATCTCTCCCTGTGAACCACTGGACCTGTATGTATGTTGTTGATTGTCACCGCCCTCGGCTGGAACGGGAGTTGAATGTTTTGACTGCTGAGACTCGATGCATCAGGATCGACATCATATGCCATGCCATGCCTCTTGTGCCAGTGCTCAAGCCTCCAACTCCCTGCTTTTTCAGACTTTGTCTAAAGCTTGGCCTATAAATACTACTCTGCTGTGTCACAGAGCCAAGATGTACTGTACTGTACATACTATGCACCGACGACCCATGCTTGTTTGAAATTGACGCGAGAGGAAGGCCATTTGAGCTGCTGGTCGTCTGAGGGTTGAGCTCGGAAAATCGGCTCTGGGCGGTGCACACTAACACGCAACCCAGCCAAGTACCAAGAATGGAATACGACAGGCAAGACGCTCCAATAACATTGCCATGTTGATGAAACAACGATGGATTGTGAGGATTACCAAGGCTCGGCGGGAAGCCTTGTCAGTCAGCACTGTTGTTTTTGTGAAGCGTTTTGTGTAGAGTGCAATGCTTGTGACTGCGCAAACTGCCTTGTTCTATGCAGCTGACGCAGCCAAGAATACTGTCACTGATGCCATGGAAATTCTTTATGGCCGCGGAAATGACAATGGCGTTTTCTCACATTACGAGTCGCCCAATTAATAAAATACTGATTCCTTCACAACTGCCAAGACGGATCGGGCAGGGCTCGGCGCAGGTGGTACCTTGGGTCAGGCGGCCTCTCATTCGAGCAAAAGGAAACGCCCTGGTTTAAGCATGAATTTAAGCGTTGTCAGCCACTTGCTTGGCACGGGTGTCATTCCGCCCTGGGGCGTGTCCCTAAAAGCACAAGTGACAAAAAGTAGCCGCGTCTTCCAATCCCAAGGCCGCAGCGACGCTCATCTGGAGCAGACAATGTGCTCAGCGTCCAAGGTAGACCCTGCCTGAGCCCACAAAAGAGGACAGTGGACACATGGTTGGCCGTCAATTGGAGCCCGTGGCTTGCGAGATGTGGTCTTGGTATGGCTGCGAGATGCCGTCGCAACCGTCTTGGCTTTTTGGCTTTGCCGGGGTGGTCTAGTGGTACGTAGCGGAAACAAAAATGGGCGTTTCTGATTCTGATTACGACTGTATGGCATTATCTGGGGCACACTTCACTGAGCATCTTATTCCCGAGCGTGTTCGCGGTGCCGGGTGGATCAAGGATTTGTCTTGGCTTTTTGCTAAGAGGCCGCTAACCGCGGACAGGAGAAGCGAGATTCTGTTGCCAAGAGGGAGAGGTGATGATAAATGTGCGATTTACTGTTGTGTAGTTGTCACTATAAATCGTGTAAGTTGTGTTCTACTGGTAAATCACACGCAAGGCGTCCAACCACAAAACCTGAGGCAATAGCGGTAAGAATAGGCCGTAATCGTCATGGCGGAGTCTATCCAATGTCACCATCTGGATATATCGGCATCTCGAAGCTCGCCCATGTGCTGTTAAGGACTTAAGGTGTCGCGCTAGACAGGGCCTCTCCATATTTCTAATTCTCGCGTGCCGATCTGTCCGTTCAGATCCCTGTCCATAATGACTCGGCTGACGCCACATGCTCACTTGGTTGAACTCTGACCCTCCCTCCCTCAGCGGGCGAAGCTTTTTGTCTCTGTTTTTAAATTTTTACCGTGCAGCCCGATAAAAAGCTTGGCGCTCGGTGGCTGCATGCTTATTTGTTTTAACCATCGCATCATAAACCCTTGAACCGCCATGATTGGCTCGACGGGTCTCTCAGATGTTGCTAGCAATCTCGTCGAGACGTGAAGGCGTCGATGGTTATCCCGTCGAGTCTGTGCCATTGTGACATTGACCCTTTGCTAGCCCCAGCAATCGGATCATGGTAGAATCCAAATGTCGCCGATCTACCCGTCCAGCCGACAAGGTTGAAGTCAGCCAGGCAGGCAGATAAAGGGGTTGTTAACACGTTACCCTATATCGTCAAATGTGGTGGCTCAGCAAAGGATAACCAAGATTCACATTCATTCATTCATTCGTTGGCGTTGACATTATTGCTATGCTGCCTGGTATTCTTAATTATGACACCATACATCATAATCCGGTGAGAACCCAATCACCAAATGCCCAGTCATGTTACTCGTACTACGGCAAACCCTGATGCTAAGCTTAATTGTCACCGAAACCACGAGGTTAAAATTCTGTCAGATAAAAGTTCCGTGACCTGTTGATCCAAGGAATGGGCCACAGAAACCCACCAGCTCAAGTAAATTAGTGCAACTTGGCAGGCCCAGAGGCATCACACGTTACTCTGCATCGTGACAAGCCTCAACCCAAGGAAAGCTACGCTGCGAACCAAGCCATCACCGCCACGAGAAGACTTTATTAGAACAAGAGCCAGTGGCCTCGCTTAGAGGGAGCGCCATTTGCTTCGCATCTTGAGTCAAAAGTCCGTCCATCTTGGCCCCCGCCAAGGTTCGCCGAGACTCATCTATCGTCAGAGTCTGGACTGGGCGCCATGCATTATTGTGCTGGGATAAAATGAGGCACAAAAACGAGAATGTGTTAAGCCCGATCCCTTGACCTAACCTTGCGGCCTCAACCTTTTCTACCACAAAAACACCGCCAGGATCTTTGGTGAATGTGATATAACGCCGAGAAGCGGCGGCGGGCGTTGGGCGCGTGGTACTGACAGCACCAGGGTTGTTCGGTTTTGGCTAAATAGTTCATGGTATGGTACCTTGCTTTTTGCTTAGACAGGCAGGCAGACAGGACTCTCGGTGTCTTTTAAGCTCAGGCTAGCCCGTAACCAACAAGCAATAGAGGTAAGCATAACCACTGAATCTGCCCGTCGAGGGGTCCAGACCTTCTGTCAGATGAGGCTGAAAAGGGGGTCACCAACGCAACGTGATTGGACGGGCTATGATACGACAAGACGAATTACAACAGTCCAATTATTGCCCTTGATAGGTAAGGTTGTCTTTAGAATGATCAGATGGGTCCCGTATCGAAGAAAGAAAAAAAAAATAAAATAAAGCAAAACAGGTGACATGGTCAAGGCGAAGCTATTTGTCACGTATGACGAAATGGTTTGCACGATGATGGGGCGAAAGAAGGAAAATGGAACAAATCCGTGGATCCAAAAAAAGAGGAGACAGAGAGAGAAAAAAGAAGGAGAAGAGTACTCTGTAAAAAAAATCTACGATGCTGGATCACCGGAGATCAAAGCGTTACCGATACTTACACCTACGACCTACGACCTACCTCTATCGTCAGAGGTTCCACTAGCGGATACTGTATTATCTAACGGAATGTGTGCCCATTTCCCGAACAAGGGGTCTCATGGATAAGTCGGCATCGATCATCCATTTTGCGTGGTTTTCGTTTCTTGATGTTTGCTGTTGTCTCGTTTTCATGCCAATGAAGTACGATAAAAATAAAATAAAAAAAAGAGGAAAAGTCAATAGATTAGCAAATGGTTCATAGACCACAAAGAACAGATCACTAATTTACCTGCATTAATCTATTTGAAAAAGTCATTGACTGCCGAAAAACAGAGTTCCTTCAAACAACCCTGTCCCATACTGTGATCCATCTTAAGCTTATTTTCCAACTCTGAAGGGGGGGTTGCTCAAAGCAGCAAGTAACAGGACGAGACCCCGGCCTCTTCAGGTGTCTCGTGTTTCGCAGGCATCGAGTGAGTGGAGGACAGGCACTTTTGCAGTTTAGTTGACTAACTCAACTGAACTTAACGTGCCATGGAATTTGACATGAGACGTCCAAAAGAGCCAAGATTACGCGGGACCCGGCAAAACCGGAGATAGTCAATAAAGAGACGCCGCACCAGCGACGCCGTTATAACCGATTTGTCTGAAGAGTGAAATACAGGGCACCTAGAGAACCATTTTTACGTCTTGAGTTTACGGTGGACGTTGTATCTGCTTCTAAATCAGGGCGGCTTCTGGAAACAAGTTCCATTCCGTCACTGAATACGACCAACGGCAATAAAGGGCCGAAAGTTTCGGTGCTTGGCACGGCCGAGTCTGTTGTTCCAAGACCCGTTATTTCCTTCTATTTTTCTCTCTACATGTCCCATTGATATCAACGATGATAGGTAAAATTATTGCTATTACACCGAGCGTTGCCGTTTTATCCATCTGCAGTATCCGTAGGTGGTAGATAAAGATGGTAAAGCTGCGGAAATAACCCGTTCGCTTGACTGACGACTTCTTATTAGACACCCCCCAATAACGGCTGCGTCGGCACGATCTCTGGGTCGCTGTGCCGCGGGATGATGGCATGCGCCGCAAGATGGACAGATATGCTTATTATCACCAACTGCCAATGTTGGTAAAAGCCCTCTACTTTATTTCCACCGCTAGCCACCCTCCCACTCCCCATTCGGTGGTATGCCCTGCTCCGTGCCGTCAAAGCCGTCCCATGAAACGCGGGTTTGCAAACAAGCGATACGACTGGTGGATGACACCTCAGCCGTTGGCTGGCTCTCGCGAGGTATGTATTTCACCACTTGGATTTCGTGGTGGCGGAGTTTCGGTCTATTAGATTTCTGTTTGGCGCTATCGCTGCCTCTGTTGCCGTTTATCCAGATTCCTTCTCCAACCCCTGGTTGATGGGGGCCGTACTTCCGGAGGAGTGCCTTCTAATTGATGGGTTGTTCGAATTACGATACGTGGTCTCTTGCAATGCTACGAGCCTGAAACTAATACCAGAAACATGTGGGAATTGCCGTTACAGACAATTGGCGGGGAAATCTATTCATGTCTTGGTGTTGAACTGGACCAGTCGTGGTTCTCATGATGACTTTAGGGTAGGTAGGTTGTAGGTGAAGTTGAGGTTGTAACAGAGCAACTTGGTGAGTATCTGGTCATGCCAAATTGACTCTATTGAAATAAATCCATTATGGGTTTTAGTTGTACCCATAGCATATACCTAAAGAATGGTCGGGAGTGTCTTGATGTTCGTGCTCGTCCAATGTTGTTCTTGATAAGGAGAGCCTTCCCAGTTATTTCCATTACCACAAGATTAAACGGGGGAAAATATGTGATCGTCACAGGTACGATATAACGTTCGCACTTGTACATCCAGGAAGCATGTTATTTACCAGCCAAATCTTCTCGAACCCAAGTCGAACTATGCGCCGGAAGGTACCGTGACCACATGCAACTAGGCAATGGCCGCTGTTAACAGAAGTCAAGATCCATTGTGAATAAAGTATGAACGACTTGTACGTAATCTCTTGGCATAACGAGTTCTTTGAGCACTATGGCACGGCACATACAAGGCAGCAATTGTATATAGACCTGCCCAGAAAGACACTAGGGGTGTTCCCCCAAGAATAAAAAGTAAGCTGCTACGCGTTACGAAGACTATCAGACGTTACAAGCAGGTGAAATTAATGTAGCATTGGTCACATCACCTCCGTCAATAGTTCCACGACCGCAGAGAAACTGAAAGACAACAACGAGAGAGTACCTAGTATACACAAGCATGCTTCCATCGCCAGTATTCACGACAAGTTTAGCTCAAGTAGAAGCAACAGGAACCTGTATACTTTTTCTAAGTTTTGGCTTATCATGTCGTGACCGATTCATCACAGTAGTGATATATAATGTACAGAAGTAATACACAGTCCCTCAGATACGACGATATAAACATGAATCAAAGATCCGAAAGACCCCAGCTCCTTGTCTCGATCTCAATTAGATCCCACCCTCGTCCTCGTCCTCGCCATCGGAAGATCCAGCGCTCTCCCCGCGCAGCAAACCTAGATCGTGCAAACACTGCATGCACTCATCCGAGTCAACTCAGGAGCTCCTCTTCACCGCATCCAGCTCACACGACTGAGATACCCTGAGAGCCCATCGCTGTGTCACACAGTACTCGCGGTCCATGCATGTTCCCACGGGAAAGAGGAGACGGTGCATATCTCGTGACCGTTTGTCCTGATGGGATACACAAGTGTCGCTTGCTTTGGTGTGCGCAACGTGTCACGGCAAAAAGACATAGTATCAGATTGCTCGCTGAAACGAAAGTATCTCTCAGGGCGGAGGGCTATCCAAGGTAGGCAGGCATTAACGAGAATGTCCTGTTGGGCATGGAAAGACGGTGAAGGCCATCTTTGGGCGGCCGATGTAATGAAAATGAGAGGAGATGTGCAAGTCCGAATCAGCGCTTAGCAGTCGCATCGATGGTAGTGGCGTGGAAAGGGGACGACATCACGGACGTTGGGCACGCCAGTGAGGTAGCTCAGAAGTCGGTCGAAACCAAGTCCGAAGCCACCGTGAGGGGGACAGCCCCAGCGACGCAGGTCGAGATACCAGGCCAGCTCCTTGCCCTTGTCGGAACGCTTGCTGGGAACTTCTAGACCAAGGGCCCGCATGTTCTCCTCGAGTTGAGGCAGACGGTGCTCACGCATAGAGCCGCCAGCCAGTTCACCCAAGTGAGGAACCAAGAGGTCAAAACAGTCTACTGTCAGACCTGAGGCCGGAGACGAGGAAGACTGGCGCATGTAGAATGCCTTAATATCCCGCGGATACTGTGTTATGAAGATTGGAAGGTATGCATCCGTGACCTTGTCGTAACCGATCTTCTCAGCGAGGTACTTCTCATGTTCCGATTGCAGACCAGAACCCCATGTAGGCTTGTGCTCAAATTGGTCGGCAATAGGCTTGAGAATCTCAAGGGCCTCACTGTACGTAATTCGAGGCCACGTCTTAGTGGTGAGCATGCCTCGCCATCGACGATCCAGTTGTTTTTGGTCAATAAGGTCGTTGAATGCGAGGCGCTCAGAAGGTTCCTTCGAGTCAAATCGGTTCTGCTCAAGCTCCTTAGCAGCGTTGAGCTCCTTCAGCCCGCTGGCCATTGAGTTCAGCATGCGCTGTGCTAGGTTCATGACTTCCTCCATGTTATCAACGAAGCTCATCTCAGCCTCGAGCATGTAGAACTCGCTGAGGTGCCTCGATGTATCACTCTGCTCAGCACGAAAGGTCGGGGATAAGGTCCAGACGTTACCGAGTGCTTGAGCGAGAGCCTCAAGGTGGAGCTGAGAAGAGACAGTCAGATACTTGGGATCACGGAAGAACTCGTCAGGAGAAGATGCTTTGACAGCAAATGCTTCTCCAGCACCCTCGCAATCAGAGGAAGTTATGATAGGAGGGTGCGTTTGCTGAAATCTCTCACGGAAGAAGAACTGTGTGAGCATGGCGGTGGAATCTGATCGGAATCGTAGCATTGTTGAGTTCAGAGGCGTTCTTGGCCGCAGATGTGAGATGGTGCGAAGACTTTCAGGGGTCTGATATTTGTTCTGGATCGGGTAGGTCTAGATATGTGTAAGAATAGGCCTAATCCGTGATATCCAGATGCTTTTGATAACGTACCATAGGGTCAGAGCCTCCGAGAACCTCCACCTCTGAGACTTTGAGCTCAGGCTGTTCTGAGCCTGTTGACGTCTCGTCCTCACTTGAGGCCTGAGATATCTCCTCAATGTAAGATTTTTTTCTGCTCTCATCAACCCATGTTCCTTTTAGGCGGACAGCTGCGCCCGGACGCATACTATGGACAAGTCAGTTCGATATCAATATGTGTGATTCAAGGCCTACATACTCTGTGGCTAGATTCTTGTCCACGACCACCTGAACAGGTCGCATAGACGATCCATCGGTGATATCGATGAAGCGTACCCCTGAGCTCTTCCGCACTGATCTGACCCATCCGCAAACCTCGACATCAGGCACACGGGACGTTGGGCCCCAAGCTTTAAGCTCAGCCACAGTTTTGATGTCTTTCTGGCACTCGCCAGGGACCTTGACCGCATACGGTCTTATTTGGGGCCATGGTTTTCCTAATATTGGCACTCTCGATGCACGAAACGCTCTCATTGTGATAGATGACGAGTCAGTTGGTTGCTCTAAGATATAAGCAACAGAAGCTAAGTCTGGGGAGTGCCTATCTTCAACACCCAATCATTGAGCCCAAATTTTCTATGTTGGGAATCAGGTCCGCCTCAAATCGGAAACATGCGCGTAATGATGGAGAAATAATTACGCCTTTTGTCGGTGAGTGAGATGGGCTGAAGTAGTGTCGTGGAGTCCAACGCAAGGGATACCAAGTTTCGATGGAAGAATGGTTGGCTGCGGAGAAATTTTGGAAATATCATGGGCTGGTCTAGGGTAACCTAATCGCCTTGCCGTCAGGTACTATCGATTGAATACGAAAGCAGAGTCCAATGAGAATGGCCGGCTCGAATTTGGGCTCCCGTTCTGGTCAAGCGGCGGGCCCTTAAGAGAGATGTACCGCATCGGATCTCCATTTTGCTGGGACGAGCTCGAGCTGAGATCGGGGGATGACCCGTCGAGGTGTCGATGTCATGCTGACCAACTCAGAGTGGCTGGCTGCAACAGTCGAGACGCCTTAGGTATGGGCCTTAGGTAGGAGGTACCTATTCTAGGAGCTCTGTAGCTCTAGGTATTGGTGCGTGTGTCGAGGTTCCTTGGAACGGTTTAGGTTAGGGTTGTTTGTTTGTTTGATGTGATTTTCACCTTATCATCTATTACCTTACCAGCGAGACGGTACCTCACGCACGCACCGCACACTCACCAAATTGCTGGGTCGCTAGGCTAGTCCCTGGTGTGCGCATCGTTGTTCAGGCAGGTGCAGGTGCAGGTGCACGACCCGAGCCAGTCTACCGGGACGCGCTTTCCTTGCTTGAAGCTAATTAAGCTAGAGCTACCTCATTTCGTCACATCGACAAAGCAACTGCCAACTGGGGAAGGCAAAAATAGATTCTCAGCTGGAATGGAAAAGGAAGGGACAAGGGACATACTGTACATGGAATTTGGAAAGGGATGGATATCAGATATCAGACAGAGCCCCTTCCTTTCCACATCGGTTTCAGGGATACCTTACTATAGTTTCATCTCCAGCTCAAGACATATTCTCTTCTCTTGAGTTCTCTTTCACCTCAACAACCTCGATTACAATGCACCATGCACCCACTTTGAGATCTCACTCAGCCCACGGTCCATCACCGCCTGTAATCAGAATACCGTATCAAACAAACGTCAGCGACCATGTTCTCGTCAATACTCCAATCAGATATTGCGTCCACTCACCCTCTACAACCGCACTTCTCACGAGACACACAGCAGGACAGCAACCCACCCAATCGAAACAAGCGTGTTTCTCTCGACTAGTTCGAAGCCAACATGCGAACTCACCGAATTTCCTCACACCAAAACAAGAGACAGATCCCGACATCATTCGGTCCAAGAAAAAGCAAGCAGCCCACACCGCAACCTCCCGCACTCTAGGTAGCATACAGTAGCATCTTGCCCCGGTACCAACCCTGTCTCAGCCCAGGCATCGTGACTGGGTTTTATGCGGTTTTCCATGTCTCACATCTTGAACCGATCGATTGCGCACTCTGCACAGCTTCCGCCCCAGCATGTGGGATTCCCTATCTTACAGAACTGGCTGTATGTACTGTAGGTACAGTACCTATGTACTTGACGAGGCTAGCTGGGATACCATATCCGCCCGCCCATGATCAATGAATGCATGAATCGACCTTGTCGATGCCGTCAGTCACTTCTCCGATACCCATGCCAATACTAGACTACTACTCCGTACCCTTTTCTTCGCTCTTCCATTTTCTCGGGCCCCCATAGCTTAGTTGAGCCTCGTCGTCACAAATCACCCCACAATCACAATCACATCCACACTTCACCCTCTTTTCTTGTCTCTTTCTCTCACAAGTTGGTTTTGGTCCACCGCCCTGGGTATCCGCTTGGACACAAGCTTCCACCAGGCGAGATGAAAGGGTGCCACAGATCTTGATTCGCAACAATGTCCCGGCCAGTTGTGTCTCAGGCTCGCCGATAAAGATCATCCTCCTCTATGGTCCTTGTCGTCAAACAGCCCAACCAACGTGGTTGCTACCTCCGTCTTGAGATGGCGGCGCCGCCTGTGTCCCCGTGAGATCTTGCAGATGCTCCACGGTTCCCGATATTGGAGGCTCAGTGTAGCCCACCCTGGTTCCGTCAACTTGGATGTCGGTGCCCCTACTGCACTGTACGCCTGTGATGGTGGGATGCGATCTGGTACGGCACAGATCCCCGGTCGACTACGATACGTGGTTCTCAGTCCCTGAGCCTTCTGATGGGCCCTTTTCTTGTCCCTTCTTATGGCTTGTCTTGATTCGTCTGGCCCTGCATTTGCTTTTTCGAGCTGCCCTGTACCATTTGCAGCTCGTACATCCTAAACTCGTCTGTACAAGACCTATATGCCTGCTAGGACATGTCGTCAAGCGAAACGTCCCCGTTTTTGGCACCCAAGTCTTGCCGTACCCATAAAGTGATGCTGGTCTGTTTTTCTTCTGCTCATTCTTTGGCTTGTTGCCTCGCCTCAGGCCGAGTCTGTTCTAAACAAGTGGTTCAGATCTTGCACATGTTGGGTCACACAGCCCAGTGCCCATCCCTCCCTCACTCGCTTGTCCCAGAGAAGCCAGTCAACCAGAATGTGAGTCCTTGGATCATGTCCGGTGACAGATTCCTCCGCCGTGTTGTTTCTTCAGACTCACGGCCGAGTGTCCATATAAGACCTTACTGCCCTCCATCGTAGTCCTTATTCCCAGCCCTTCAGACCTCATCAACCCACTGCCACTCACTTTCACTACTCTTCCTCATCAAGCTAGGCATCTCAAACTTGGCACTTATTCTCTCACTATTGGCGTCATTGTTTTGATAGCGCCCTGACTACAAGCTTGTTTAAAGCAGTACAAGTCCATACTGCTTGCTCACACATCCAACACCTTCATCATGGCTCCTCCAAGATCCAGCCGGGTGCGGCCTTCAGAGGTCGCAGCTGATACCAAGAGAAATTTCATTCCACTTGTCAAAAAGAACTATGGCGAAGTTTTCCCACCATACTCCTACCTCTATAGACAGCCCATCATGCAACTCGCCATCCAGCGTCAGAAGCCTACGACTCGGCCACCCTCCTTTAGAATCGAAGTGGGAGACCCAGTCATGAAGGCATTGACATATGCAGCCATGGATACACAACAAAGCGAGGCTATGGGAGGTCCTCGTGTGCGGATTCCGTTCATATGCGCTGCGAATGAACGGAGGCCCGGAGGTGACTGGGAAACTGGATGCGTCGGATATGAGGAGAAGCTATGCCGGCGAAGTAACCTCTCAGCCACATTGAACACGCCATGGCCGAACTCGCCGGAACCCAACAACTACCCGATCCCATCACAGGGTGGCATCTTATCTGATGCTGTTGTGGTTTGCCGTGGACCACATGACCGCTACGACAGGCTGGAGAGCTGGTTTGACCTACCCGTCGTGTCGGTACCACCAACCCGATGGCCCAAACTCAAAGACAACGGACTCAAGTACTCTTTTGCAGAGGAACGTGAGATGACTCGTGATAAGCTTCGCGGAGCTCTCCGTATCTGTCTTTACAACGGATATGACCGTGTTGTCATTGGGGATTTTGGCTTAGGCAATGGCTACCGCAATCCTCCCCAAGAGCTGGCAGAGCTCTGGCGGGATGTACTGCTTTTCGACCCCGACCTTCGAGGACAGTTTGCATACGTTGTCTTTGTCTTTGAAGACCCCCTACAAAGCACAATGCGCCACATCATGGACGAGATTACCAAGAAGGAGAACAAGGGCAAATCTAGGACTGGATCCTCCAGCTCGTCCGGATCGAGCAAAGGCCACAGTAACGCTCCCGCTGATCGTGAAATTTTCGAGCACGTCTTTAGTGCGAGTGAGGTTGACCGAGTTCTGCGACAGCCTGACCCACGATACGGACTTAACATGATTACAACATGATTTAGTTTGTATCAATCTGAGACAGATTCCAGAACACGGCTTGCCAACCCGAGAGCCGTACCAGCGGAGATCTTGAGTCGGGTCTGTCGACAAAGAAAAACTTGTCTCAGGAAGACGAGCCTATGATGACTCTAAGAGTTAGTCATTTTTTGAGGCCGACCGACCTGGCGGGACCCTTGCGAAACGTTTCTTTTTTTTTTTTTTAATTCTTTTTTTTTTTTTTATATTTCAACTGCACTTTCCCGCATTCTGGCGGTCAACCGAGAAACGACGAAAAGTCAGCGAGCGCTTAGGGCAACTATGATACCAACCTCGACGAACAATTGTCCAAGGCCAATTATGAGGCAATGCAATGGATGGGGAATCTACGGGACAGAGACCAGACGAAGTCAGGACAAACGCAGTGTTACGGGAGTCATGTTGGTTCTTTGCTATTGTTGATTGTGGTCAGTTGACAAGGAATTTCTTTTTCTTGGTGTTTGGGGTTTGTGTTTGGCGCCTTATTGATTCCCGATCTACAAGTGACCCTGTCAGGCTCCTGTATCACGACGAATAAATGATGGTATCGGCGTTGGGTGTGTCACATATATATTTAGCTCAGCTGGTTAAGGAATCTTGTTGTTATCTCATGTTGCACACGGAAGCACTGCATGCCGTTTCACAGCCTCGATCTACAATGTCGCTTGAGGGTTTGATGTGCGATGAACTCGGCCGAGACCCCAGTCAGGCTGAGATGTGAGCATCCTATCGGTCCTCAAGCACTGAGAACTTAGAAGGCAGGACAGCAATTCCGAGGCGATATCTGAATACTAGGGTTCATTGGAAGAAACAATCCCTTGCTGAATCCCTTCCGTTTCAACTAAACAAGGTGATTTACGCAAGACTATTTGTCTAATATGACCCACCTATCAGCTCTCTTTGAACGTAGTTGAACCCCGGCTTGCACTGTAGTCACAACGTGCATGCGGGTACCCCCGAAGCAGCCGGAGGATCGATACGTACTTTTCTAAACGAAACAAATGCCAGGGCTGAGTATTCAGTTTAGACTTGTTCGGACTTGCTTCTCTTAAGTTTCCTTGGATGTTTATGTGAAGGCAGAAACTTGATCTGACATGGCTCAGAAGATTTGATGACTTTTAAACATACGAGTCAACCTGATAGGTCATAACTACCTAACCATGAATCATATGAGGCTGACTACCGATGTCAGGAAGATATCTTCTGAAGGGGTAATCGAGGATTCAGCAGTGATCTTCAACTCGATCATCAAACTACCAATGCAAGATAACGCACCCCCCTGGGTCAAACCCCGACAACTCATTGATCAAAGATATATACGTATATCATACAGCGCTTGAAGTTCAGCCTCGCGTGTAACGACAGGTGGACCTTTAGACGCGGATGGCCGCAGGGGAAAGAAGACTACACTCAACTTGGACAACTGCAGCAGATGCAGACGCAAATGCACGTCGACGATCATGGGGACTTTACTAGCGGCAGATCATATCCCGCAGAGAACCTATCTGATGAATAAGACGAGACATCGCAAGCAAGGGTTTCGAGTTACATACAACACGTACGTACAGTGAGTGCCTTATACTTCCCCATGGGCTTGTAGCATGTTGTCTACAGCTGTATGCACCGCAATCTCTGTGCTCCCTTCTCCACCGCCTCTTCAAATCTTGTACCCAAAATTTTGTCAAATAAACGTTGCTCCCTCTCTCGGACTGTTGCACAAATCTCGATTGCGACACCATTACACGACATCAACATCATGTTACATCGCAGACCCTTTTCCACGAGGCGCAAAGAACGGTGAAGGGGGCATACACAGAAAGTAAGGATAGACTGTGATAATAACAAAGAGAAAAACTGTAAAGTGTGGGAGAGTTTTGTTTCAGAGGAGTCATGCAGAGGAGAGTCATGCAAAGAGGCGAGATGCAGTAACACAAAAATCTGACTGACCGCCTGAAAAAGACAATGGCGAGGTGACAACAGAGTGTCTTTTCCTGCAAGGGAGAAACACAGCCAGCCTTGTTGTCTTTGCAAGATTAAAGACAAGCATGAATATAATGTTGCGGTGTAAGCTGTATACTTGAGTGTCTCCCATGCTATGGATGGACACATGTATCGTGCAACAACAGACAGAAAGGACAGTATCAATGACAAGACTGGGATGGACCCGATGATAATGTGTCGGTGTGTTCGTGCTACCCGCTACCTGTTAACCAAATCATCATCCGTCCTCTCATCCTGTCTCTCCCACCAAAGTCTTTTGTTTCTGTTACATTACTCCATAAGATAAACGACCGCTGTTATCAAGATCCGATTCTATTAAGCTGCTGGACTTTTTCAACTACCAATAAGCTGGTCTTAAACCTGCAAAGTTTGACAAGCTTGCCGCTGTGTGCTCCTCGCCCTCCTTCTTACGTTGTCCGCTCAACTAAAACGCATGTTAGAACCTTTCTGTTAACAAATCATGATTAGATAGAACTTGCCTCTAACTGAACACCCTTGTGAATGTGTACCAGCCAATCCACGTAACTCTGAGCCTCATTGTTGCGGTCCTCCACGAGCATACGGGCAAAATCAAACTCGGCACCATCAATGCCTTGTCGAGCGAGCTGGATGGTGAGACCCTTTGAACCGCGCATCGTTCGGAGGAACTCGATAATGTTGCGGACTTGAGCGTTGAGGTGAGTCTCAAGTAAGGGAAGGGCTGATGTGTAGGGGTCAAGACTCTTGAGAGAGTCCTTGTCTTCACCAAACAGATCAGAAATGAGGTTAGGAGAAGTCTGTGAGTGGAACCAAAGGAGGCACTGTTGGCCATTGTCAACCAGATACACACCACCAGGCTCAACTCGTGAGAATGATGTGCGGATCGCAGGTGGCATCTTGAGATGGCCTGTCTCGGGGTCGGCGAAGCCCTCTTCAGGTGCGAGGTTATGGATAGGAATCATTCGGGGGTACAGATACAGGCTCAGCTCGAGAGCACCCATAGAACGAAGCATTCGCATCTCATGGACTCTGCGGTCTGAGTTCTCGACACCTCCCTTAAGTGCTCGGCACTTGAGGAGACCAAGAAGGTACATGCAGTACTCCTTCAATCGCTCAGGCATGACAAGCTGTCCTGGAGGATGCTGTTGAGCGGCATGTTTTCGATAGCAAGCAAGGACGTCAATAGCCTTCTCACTCAGCCAGTGACGGATATCCTTGAGGTTACTTGATGTAGTCGCCAATTTCGTGCTGGCTTCCTTGGCCAGCATACCAATGACAGCGTCTTGATCAACAAACTTGAGGCACTCACGAATACCCTGTTCACGCGCACCCGATTCCTTGGAGGTTTCCGTAACGCTAGCAATAACATTTGAACATCGCACGCGGCGTTCGCCTGAAGCCGTTGTATAGAGGAGGGCAGACTGGAAGTGAGCATCAAGCTTGGGATCCAGCTTGCCATCGTAACTAAAGCTGACACCCATTGCCTTATCAGCATCAATGACGCCAATTTCCAAGTCAGCGCCAAAGGTGTGTTGGATAAAGTTGCCATGGTAGCCCGAGACTTGGAGACCGTTAGAGCATCGGACCTTCATAAGAGCTTGGAAACCAGTCTCTCTAGTCACGGCGTGTGAGATCTCGAGTGATAACTTTCGGCTATCCCTCGCAGCGATGAAGTTAGGGTAGTAAAAGGTCTCTCCGCCAGTGGTTGAGGAAACATGACCTAAGCAAAATGAGATTAGCATGAGTTTATGACACTTTGGGGGACTGTGCCTACCAATAGTCGCAATATCAAGATAACCACCTGAAGGAGCAGCAAGGAAGAAATCAGCACCGACACCGGAAGCAGCCATCTTCTCGGCAACCTTCTTCCAGGCCGGGTGCTCAGTTGTGTAGAGCTTCTTATCGATTTCACCTCCAGGGTGATTACCATTGTCACGCATGAAGAGACGACCAGGGCCCCAGGTTGGCAGCGCAGAGCAAGATGCCACAACCTTGCCTCCCGTCGCCTCGAGGGCGGCAAGTGCTGAGTTCAGGGCGGCGAGAAGGGCGGGCTCGGGGTTTTTGATGGTAGAGAACATATCCGGAAGCCTAGTAAGCAGAGACGTGATCACATCCTTAGATTCATATGGGTCGACAAAGAGTCCCTCGCTCAGGGGCACAAAGGGATCCTCAAGATCAGGCATGATCATCATCTGAGCTTGATCCAGGGCAGGCTGTAGACTGTTAGTGAAAGTGGCAGTACAAGCATCATTTTCAACTCACGTTGACATTGTAAAAGTGAATGTCCTTGTCGTACGTGACAAATCCAACCTTGGCGCCTTCTGGTATCCTACGTTTCGGCTCTCCATTCTCATCCAACTCTTGATCTTCACCACCATATAGAGCAACGCGGATACCCTCACAGAAAGCCTCGACATAACCCTTGTTGTAAGATTCTTGGGTTACATCGATAAGGAACAACCATCGCAATCCCACGGGCTCCCTGGTCCAGTACTCTTTAGGCACCACAAACTCTACAGTTCCTTGGTGAAGCTCGGGTCGAGTGTCACGATCAACTCGGACACCTTGTGGATTGGTCGCAGAGAAATATTCGGGGGGAGTGTCGTTGGGGTATGCGCAGAGGTTGCAGACAAACTTGTTTCCACCTGAACGGAACATCATAAAGGGGTTCATATAAGCTCGGCATCGTCTGCATCGTGGGGGTCCAGCTTCACCAAAGTCGAGGACAGGAATTTCGGCTTCTCCAGCCTGCAGAGGAGCTAGTGGCTGCAGCAAGAGTCCCAGAGAAAGGCCTGTAGCCTGCAGAGCGTCCTGAGTAGTGGGGATGTTGTTGAGTGTGAGTCGAGTGTATTTCGGTGACGAGTTGCCCTGGTCGTAGGCAACAAACGAAACGGTCGAGGGAGGAGGGACATGTCGTTCGAAGGTGGGGTACACGTTCTTGAGGTAGTACTGCTGGATAGCATCTCGCGAGGCCGGTACGCTGGGCATGTCGTCAGGTGACACTCCCTTGGGTCCGCTGGTAGACACTGAGGCTGTACCGAGGCCCTCGCCGACACCAGGTGTTCCAGCAACAGGACCAGGACCAAATGCTGGGTTAACTGGCGCACTAAATTGGCTCTGGCTTTGCATCTGAGGGGTTCCCTGGGGGCTTCCAAATTGACCTCCAAAACCGGGACCGCCAGGGACGCTGTCAAGGAACTGTGTAGCCGAGGTTCCCTGGGGAGGCATGCCATTGAAGGCTTGTGAGGAGCCAGTAGGTTCAACGGTATGGTATGCATGACGATCCTTCTTCTTCCTTCTCGCTGTGCCGTGTCCATCTCCCAAGTTCATTCCACCAAGCTGAGCAGCCAGTGTAGCATCTTGTGACGGAGGATCTTGACCTGGAGGAGCCTGAGCCTGAGGAGGTGCATAACCATATCCGGGAGCTGGTGCGGGAGAGCCAGTCATAGGAGGAGGCGCTTGCTGGCCTCCAAGATACTGGGGTGCTCCATATGGTGATGCTTGTTGTTGGTAAGGTGAGGGAGCGATCGGCGGTTGGAACTGTTGCGCAGAGGGTTGAGATGTTCGGTTAGGATCATTGGGGTCGATAACCTCGCCCTGGCCAAGAGCGTGGTACTGAGCGTAGTCGGCCATTGCGACGTTGAAGCTCGAGAAGCGAAAGGGACGAAAGTATCGAGAACGAGTATCGATCTATCGGACGACCGTGTGCCCAGTAAAGGAGACGTGGGGCAATAAAATGTACCGTAGGATGATGGATGGCGGTAGCTAAAGCTTCAATAACATGAGACAAGAGAATTCGACAAAGAAATTATATGCAGAAAATCACGAACATGATCTCCCAAGTTCGCACACAAGCTGAAGATCTTCTTTTTCTTCACCGAAGATTTCAGGAGCAGAATCGAGATGCTATCGATGATGATAGGTGTCCTGCCTCGCTGGCCTTTTCTGGTGCACCTTCCGGTTGGACATTCTGGGCGATCGTGTTCCGTGTCCCACCTTACTCTGATTGGTATGGCTTGGAGTATAAATTGGAATATGCACTGTACAGACGGACTGTCATCTATAAGACGGGTCATGTGATGCTTCAGCATAGCAATTGATAAGTGCAAGTAATGATGCGCATAGCCAACGATATGATGCCATAGGTCTCGGTCAACAACTGGGTAAATGATATTGTGTGTGAATATACATCAGAGGCTTCCAAAATATTATGAAGAGTAGCAAAGTCATTTGCCATGCTCAACTTGGGAGGGAACTCGCCCAATGTGTTGATGCTAACCTACACCTGTAAAGCAGTTGGCTTTTGCGGAACAGTAACGTCTTCCTGCAAGCTCGTGGGAGCATCTGGGAGTGGTTGCGCTTTCTAGGTTGCTTCAGGTACCTCTGGTTGCTATTTTACTATGCCAATCGTCTTTGTAGAGGTTGTATTGGCTGCCGCAATGTCAGAGGTAGTATTGTCATGTCGATATTCACCGGTAAGCTGTATCGGTAGAATCAATGATAAAGGTCATTGCAGAATGTGAACGACCCTTTACCACAATCCAAGATGAAGCTAACACCGAATCTCGATAAAACAGGCCCATAACGAATCAATAGTGTTACTATTTGGAGACAGGCCCGAGCCATGCCTGAGAAGCCCACGATCGGGTTGATGACCACGCCCTCACCACTAACATAACGGCGAGCAAAAATAGTGTACAGCTCTCAAACCAAGGTCAATGACTCGCATCTTAAGACAGCCAGCTATTTGCCAATGCTGGCGTAAGTTTCATATGATTTAGTGCCCAGACGATAAGGCTGTTGAGTTGGGCGCAAGCTCTCATGATGCCACGTCCTGCCCCTCACTTGACGTAACGCGTCAATTGCGACGATGAAGCCCAAGGTGAAGCTTCGAAGTGGCTGGAAATATTACTACGATGAGGTTACGAAACGGTGACGTTCTTCCCCCTTAAACCTTGTAAATAAACCAAAGGCCGATTTAGAATGATGAGGAATTGCAAATACTCCAAGTCAGATCTGTCTCACGCTTGGCTAAGTACTTATGAACAATGTACGTACATTGAGTAGTTTGCTATAAGTGCCGGTCAATCCAATATGAAAGAGTAATATTCATCATATGGACGAAAATGAAGAAGAAGAGATCGAAAGAAGCACCTAAATGAGAGATCATGAGATACGTGGATTCGAATCATAGACTATTCACCATTCGGTGTTGCTTCTTTGACGCCTCCGACCGTGTAAGTCGTGATGCAACATCTTCGCCCTCTCAAGAGCCGATGGTGATATTTTATTCAACGAAAAAAAGTAAAAATGCACTTAAGTAGCATCTGGATACTTTCCGACTACTAAATGATGCAAAATTGGCTTGTGGTGTGGTGTGTGGTAGTTTAACGATTAGACAGTGGTGGGATGCGGATAGCTTCAGAAACGACGCGCGATGTTGAGAAATGGACTTGTGAGTGACTTTGAGCGATATGGATCATATGCTTATCGAATCGAGCCGGAACAACGTAGAAACTACACTATCGTGGTCGCTGTTTCATAAAAAGGCATTAAAAAGCTTCACAGGAGCATATTCATCACTGCATCAGTCGTAATTCGGAATGCGACAACGAGCATGGCTCATTCAATCGCCTCTCAACGGTTCTCGAGCGCGAAGGAAGCCTCATATATCAGTCGCAACAAGTCAGCGAATCCTCCACCTAATTTGGAACGCAAAAGATTGCCCGAGACTCGCAAGAAGACAAAGGAATCGAGTCATTCATCTCTTGGACAACGGTCGTCGAAGAAGCGAGAGAATCGAGGGAAATGGATGCTCGGGGGCATGAGTTGCGCTCGCATTTTGCCAGACTCTAGATCACACAGAGGTACACCTCACCCGAGGTGATGTCTGGGCTGGCCAATCAGAAAAATGGTCACTTGCCCAGGATTATTTTGGCATTTTTGGTGCCCCATTTTCTCAAGTGCCATATCTTGGAGGGTCCAGGCTTGGCATCTCTCTAACTTTGATGAGTTGGGTGTGGCTGGACAGAAATAGTGCAAGAGATTGTGAGTTATGCAGCGAGCTTCGGCCAATCCAGGAGTGCGATAAGAAAGTTCACGTGCTCTGTGGAGATCTTGTCGCTCTTGTGCGCTCTTTTGTGCAATGGCATGCCAGCGGGTGCTAAGTGTGCATGAGCATTTTTAGTGTGGCGCTTTAAAATGCCCCTCCTCCCAATCGGGGCAAGTGGGCCTATGGCAGGTGAGCAAGACGGGAGAGTCGCGAAGATGTAAGAGGAGAGCAGCGCAGGAGCAGGAGCTTGGGGAAGAGAGTGATTGCGCTCTGCCCCCGCCGAATATATAAACATGGCCCGTCCCCTCCACGCGCCCGACGAAGGTGGTACTACTCGTCGTTTGCTCTTTAGTCTCTTAAACGTCTTCCAAAGCTTTCAATCGTCTTTAAACGTCTTTGTCGCGTCCCATTTCTCATATCAACTCCACGTCTTTATTCAAAGCATCTCAACCCAAACAATCCAGCACAATGCCTCCCAAAGCCGCTGCCGCCGCTCCCAAGAAGTCTGGCCACGCCAGTTATCAGGTGAGTTCATTCATTCTCAAGATAATTCATCTGGATTGGTCGTTAACATTTTATTTCAGGACATGATCACTGATGCTATTGTCAACGTATGTGAATTCTGAAAGCTCCCCATTCAAGTCGCGTCCACCATCGCGCACTCAGTTTTCGGTCGCGGATGAGGCTATCGCCACGCGCCCGACTGACCACTTTGCCTTGCTCATTTTCTTTCATTCATTTTCACTCACTAACGTGCTTTCTTTGCATTCAACAGCTCAAGGACCGAAAGGGCTCTAGGTAAGCTTCATTTTTTTTATCCTCGTCGCGCAACGCACTCACGTTGTCGCTTTGCCCGTCCCTCTTTTCCCACCAGTTGCTGACTCGCCACACAGCCGTCAATCCTTGAAGAAGTATGTCAAGGCCAACAACACTCTCAATGTCACCGACAACATGTTCGACTCTCTCTTCAACAAGGCGTTGAAGGCTGGTGTCGACAAGGGTGTCTTCGAGCAGCCCAAGGGTCCTTCCGGTGGTACCAAGCTCGCCAAGAAGCAGCCTGAGGCTAAGAAGCCCGCTGCTCCTAAGAAGCCTGCTGCCGAGAAGAAGGAGGCCGCTGAGAAGCCTGCTGCCAAGAAGCCCGCTGCTAAGAAGGCCGCCGCCCCCAAGAAGGCTGCTACTGAGAAGAAGGTCGCTGCCCCCAAGAAGGCCGCCGCTGAGAAGAAGACCACCGAGAAGAAGGCTGAAAAGGCTGAAAAGGCTGAGAAGGCTGAGAAGCCCGCTCCTGCCAAGAAGGCCGCCGCTCCCAAGAAGGCTGCTGCTACCAAGAAGGTATGTGTTGACTCAGCTGCTCTCCCATCACACCCTCTTACATTCTATCCAGGCCGACAAGGCTGAGAAGCC
The DNA here is from genome assembly GCF_013085055.1 of Fusarium oxysporum Fo47. Lineage (NCBI taxonomy): Eukaryota > Fungi > Ascomycota > Sordariomycetes > Hypocreales > Nectriaceae > Fusarium > Fusarium oxysporum. The sequence continues at coordinate 2,592,443 of NC_072847.1, forward strand.
CGAAACCGCTCTTACAAAGACAAAGACAGGTCGCGTCACCAAGACCACCAAGGCAGCGCCTGCAAAGAAGGCTGCTGCACCTAAGAAGGCAGCACCCAAGAAGGCCGCTGCCAAGGCGTAAATGACGCTGAGCAGTATTGAACTTTAATTAATGACGGCCACGGCGTTAAAGGATCTGTTCACGGCAAGGGTACGGAAAGTACGGCTACTGGTATTTTGATGGTTTGGTTCGGAGCGCGGGATTATCGGTTGTTTGTTTACACGTGCACGCGGAGACTCGCGTCTGTATGATTCTACCCTCAGCCATCTCATTATGTTGGAGGTGGTACACTAGAAGTGAGGGTCATTTCTATGCGATTATGTCCCCTGTATTATCTTTTATGACATGACAGAGTCTTCTTCCGACGTGTCATGGTTTGAAACAATGCTGGAGGGGGACGGTCGGCGTGTTTTTGGAGAGGGCAAAAGTCTCGGTTGTGGGCGAGGAAGGGTTGCGATTATACCACTGTCGCTGTTTTGAGTTATTCGATTTGAACTACGCGATGAACATTTTTGAAAATCCCTCTTCATTCCGTGATAATTAATGATTTTCGAATATTCTGCGAGGCATGAGCGAGCGCGTTTATGTGACGCGCTGTCTTAGGGCTTGTTTACGTGGTTTGAGGTGAAGCGTGTCTCGACTCAGTCTTTGCCAGGGGGTTTTCACGTGGGTCGCCAACATGTTCTGACTGACGAACGAAACAACAGACTACGTGGAGGAAAAGGCGGTCTTGGGCGTCTAACTCTTTAGATGGGCACGAAATGAGCGCAATCTAATACGATAGTTGCCTGTCGGTGGTCTGAAACTGTAGAACATTTACGCGTCAGCCTTGTTCTGCGTGTAAGTGAGTCTTGGTATATTCGTATTCGTTTTTACTGAAGCACAAGTGTACATTCCAGGTCTTACTCGTCACAATAGACTTGTTGCTTCGAGACAAGAGCTTTCTAGTCAATCATCATAGCTGCCATTTTGCCTTGGCTGAGGTGTTGGCACTCGCCGCCATATCATGGTTGAGTGTGTCGCTGACCTGCTGGTGAGGAATTGTAGTCGAGAAAAGTGGAACCATGAAACTTTTGAGTTGGCACCCGTGGCGTCTCCCTAAAGAGACAACTCACCCCTCAAGTGTAGCTCATCCTGAGCATTGAGTACTAACCTAGGAGAACAGGAACAACTCAGAAAAGTCTTGGTAAAGATTGACTTTCAAGGATAAAAAGGTGGATTAACTGACGGTCTATGAGGCCAAGATATAGAGTCTACAGTACTCTCCGCACATTGTCAGCAAGACACACATTGGATCTCAGCGTCTATTTCGAAACCGTATCGTCCGGGGCGTGAGATAAGACATTTCAGCTACAGATATCGACCTGTCGTCACAACTCACGTGCCTCAAGTCCCAACGTGAAGCTTAACCAGACGCTCGTACCTGTACTTCCTTGCAGCACAGATTACCGAGCGAAGAGCAATGACAGTACGTATCCTGTTTGTAGGGACCACAATGCCCAACGTCAGCGGTATTTCTGCCCCTCGTAAGCTCCCGACTGGCCCGTGCTTCTTCATGCCCGTCAATGATCATCGCCTGTTCGTTCTGTTTCGTTCTCTTGGGTCGACTCTGTTCGTTGTCTGTCCCCTGTCCTATCCTCTCCAGTCCAGCCTCCAGCCTAAGATAGGCTTCTGTTTCATGCCACGGACGGTTCATCCCCCTGAAAGTGACTCGATTCTGCGCTGGGTTCAGGCACCGTTAGCGATAAGATATTGACCCTGAAGGCGCTGACGACTTCAACCCACTTTGGACGCCTCTTGAGTGGCATCGCCAGATTTCTTTTCCTTTCCCAGTGACTCAAGACCTCATTTGGTACAGGCAACGGTTCAGATTGTGTTTGCCTTAACATTCTTGCTGCGACGTCCCCCTCCAGCTCCTGACCGATCGTTCCGGGGGCCACTTGCTGCGCTGTGCTACGCCTGAACCTCATTTCCTCACAAGGCTACCTACCTACGGTACCTTACCTACAAGACCTATGCTTCATTGACCTCAAAAATCTACTATCGTCTTGTTCTGCCTTGTTTCCGTCTCATCTGCGCTGCGCTGTTATTGTCGCTTCCATTGCCGCCTAATCTCCTCCACTCGGTTTTCCTGTCTTGGCCGCCTACCCAAGCTCTTGCCCGGCTGTGCCGAAGATGGCGGGCAGTCTCTGTTTGCATGCGCCTTGACCTATTATCGCATCAGAATCACCTCTGCATCTCCCCCGGTGATGCAAACGATAAGCTCGAACTATAGCAGAACGAGACGAGGCACGCCAAAAAAGATCACCTGAGCCGATCGCGCAGAGAATCTAGTCACTATGGCATCGTCTAATCCGTTTCGCAAGAGTGCTGCCATTACGGTAGACTCAGCTTCTTTTCCCAACTCAACATCCTCCGCCGCTTCTCGGTTCCCTGCTCTCGATCAAATTGAAACAGCATCTACTCCTCCGCCTCCGACCAGCTTCCAGCAGGCTGGCTCTTCAACAACAATTGACTCGAAATCTAACATTACCAAAAAAGTCCGCGTACTATCACCCCCGCCGCTGTCTCCCGACTCTCCCGAATGGGCATTTGCGGCACCTTCTATTGCGCAACAGACTGCGAACCAACGAAATGAGGACGATCCGTTCGATGCGACGTCTACCGATGATAGCGACCGCGAAATGGTAGCTGCGGCTGCCCGTGGCTATGCTCCGAATGGCGGTCAGGGCATAGGAAACCCATTCAGCAAGACATTACGCAGCGTTGATTCTCCCGTCGCAGAACAAAAGCTTGAGCATGAACGCAAAGAAGAAGGCCATGCGCTCAAAGCTGCTAATACGGCCAGAAGGTCTCTGGACGTCAATGCTTTCAAGAGATTGCTGATGACCGGTAATACGGAGTCGGACAAGTCTTCGCCGCCGAAAATCCGACAGTCGATGCCGCCACCAGCGAAAAACACAAAAGACCGACCGTCTGTTTTCCGAAGAATCTCACATGATGATTCCAGAGATATATCGCCCCCCGAGAATGCACTCCAAGAGGCATCTCTCATATCCGAACAAGCTTCGGATACCCCGGAAGATGATATTGATCAAGAGAACGTTTCTGACTCAAGCGCTTCTGCCCAACTGAGCTCAAAGAACAGCAAGAAACCGCCGCCGCCACCTAGCTCTCGACATGGCAAGTCCATCAAGCTGGATCTGGTTGGTCAGGCATCTCGAGAACCTCTTGTGACACTGTCATCAGATATGAACAAACCGCTTCCGCCCGCGCCGGTGAGAAGAAGCATGGAAGAAGGAGGCGAGTCGCCGTTTGATCGTGAAGCAGCTGGCAAAGTTCCAGAGGCTGAAGGTGATGTGGGATTAGCATCGCCAGAACCATCAGGCGGCAGCCGAAAAGCAGTTCCTGCACCACCACCTCGACGAGGTCACGCGAGAGGAGAGAGCAAGGTCTATGCGTCTGGTCTAGGCTTGACACAGCAGCAATTTGTGCACAATGAAGAGAACTTGTCACGGTCATCGTCTATGCGATCCCGACCTGAGCACAACCGACGTGACTCACATGCAGCAGCACCTCCACCACCGCCACCAAGATCTCATCACACCTCAAGACAGTCGACGCAGATACCATCGGGGGTGGCCTCAAGCCTCACGGATCTGAGCCAATCGTCATCATCTCCGGCTCCATCCCTGGATGTCGATATGAGCACTACTTCCACGCCATCACAGCTGCGTCAATCCTCCACGGTCGAGTTAACACCACCGAGAGATACGCAATCAGGAACACATCAGCCCGTGACGACAACAAAATCTTGGGCTCCTCCACCACCACCACCTGCGCGAAACACATCTGTTCGACGGCCTGCGAGTATCAGAAGTGTTGATAGCAGCAGCCGGCGAATCTCATTTGAAGCAAAACCTCATAATCAGATGGCACCCCCTCCACCACCTCGAAGGCAACGAGGCAGCAGCCGTGGCAGCGTCGATGGACCTCGGAGGACGAGTCTTGATGGTGTAGGGAAGGCTGGATCGAGTCAAGTGGCCGAGGAGGAGCCTGACAATGTCGCAGCGACAGTCGGCTCGGGTCCCACATCTCCGCAATCGGCAAACGAGCCAGGGAAGAGTGTTGACATCCTGGCTGACCTGGACGCCCTACAACGAGAGGTGGACGCCCTGCGGGGGAAACTAGGATGACGAGGTGCACGCATACATACGACGGAGATGCATGAAAGTGAATGGAAGCGTGTTGGAATGTGTTGATGGTTGTACAAAAGAGGAGCGTGGCGACATGCAGTCGACGCTTTAGTCTTACTGGGAGTGGGAGCTGAGGACGAAGGAACGAACGAACATAATATGTATGGATGTGACATTATGCGGGCGTTTTGATGAACAGGACTCTGGCACGATAGAGTTATGTGATTGGTCTTTGTTCTACTTTATCTGTATGGGAAAAGGTGTTGTAGATGAATATCATGATGTCAAGCATGGCGAGTTGATTGAGTTGTCAGAGACAGACATTATGTAGCATAATGGACGTGATGTTTGACGATCATGATGAGAGTTGAGGATTGTATGCATTCTGTCGTACTCCTAGATGACCGTGTTGGTGTAGTGCTCGCCTCTACTCAGCCACCAGGACACATACAGCACAGTACACACACACTACCGATGGACTTAGATATGAGTCGTCAGGGACACCCTTGTTAGGAGCTAGCTGTTTAGTAGTTTGGCGTCTGAACCCCGAACGATCCGTGACAGTTGAAACAGATGACCATGAAAGTGTAATTGTTTCTAGTGAGCACGAGAGCAATAACAATATCATTGTAAGTTTTTGCGAAGTCTAATTAACCTCCTTCTACTTCTCTATTCCATTCTGTTCCTTTCCACAAGATAATGTATGTGTATTTGTCGTCTGCTCACTCCGTCATGTCGTATTGGGCGACATGATCAACGTGGTGAGAGGGGGAGGGGGGCCTCTCTCTGGCTTGTGATTGGGGGCAATGATCTTCACTGCGACTAGGGGAATTTTGCCAGAGGGCGCACGGGATGGAGGGTTCTTTTTTTCGAGAAGGTCTGCCAGGGACAAGGATCTTCACTGCTACTGTACCTACTGTACCGAGACGCGAGAGTACGGTACCTCGAACAAAGACCAAGTAAGGTATCGTAACCTGTCCACTCGATGAGGCGAGTCGGTGAGGGGAAGGGCCAAAGCACGACATACCTATCACTTTATACAGATTAAAGATATTGAGATACTAAAAGTGCGTACTGTCCTTGTTGTGAGTTGGTGACTAATACCATGTACCTGGTTCATATGCCATACCATAATGGACAGGCGGTATATACTAGCAAGTTGATGTAACAGATCCCACTTGGACCCAGACAGTGACAGCGACCCCTCTTCTTCAAACGGTCAAACGGGTCGAGGTAGAAGTAAGTTAGAGCTAACAAGCTGTAAGTGAGTGAGGGACCTTGTATGGATGGAGACGTCCCCATCGCGACAGCTCAGCTTGTGTCACGCTCTCTTCCCATGCTCCCCCTCTCTCTCCCTCTCCTACGGTAATGCAGTGCACTCAGTGCATTTACCAATCTATCTGAGGTAGGTATAGTACCTGTTCAATAACCCAGCAAGGTAGCACTCGCCTTATCTTACCTCACTCTTCCTCCTCTGTCTCTCCTCTTCCTCATCTTCCTCTCCTCTTACATTATTTCCCTCGCTACTAAAACAACATCAACTTCCCTTCTTCTCTGCAAATACTTAAACTCATCCCCCATAGACCTCGAGTTTCTCCTTGACAACAATCCTCTTTAATCTGCATCTCTCTTCTCTTTCTTCTCTTGTTGGACCCATCTCTGTATCTAAGACTATCTACATTTACATGCCTCTTTGTCTCTTATACCGTCTCACCCGTGCTGTCTCGACACTTTTCACTTTGACTCTCTCATAAGATACTCGATCAATTTCACTTCCACTCATCACTCAACCCACAATGTGCTACGCCAACCTCGGAACTCTCATCTGTCAAGCCTGCGGCCGCCGCGTCGGCGAACAACCCGTAGGAACATCACCCTGCCTCACCGTCTGCGGCAAATACGTCTCACGCGTAACTGGCACCGTAGTCAGCGGCGAATGCGGTGTATGCAGCGATGCAAAAGAGCAGAGGAGCCAAATGACCGTGAGGCTAAACCGGGCTTTCAGCAAGTGACGCACCAGAGCTCCAATGCGGCATTATTCAACCCTCCAAGTCATCTGTAAGGTACCCTACCTGCTGTAAGATAGGATGGTAAGCTCTGCTTACACCATCTGGGAAAAAGACAACCCTGTACTGACATACTTATCAAGAGGCATTCAGGCTCTATCAAGGGCAAAATGGCATTGCCTGCAACTCGGCTCTTACGGGATGGTTATACCCGTACGAAAGCCGGAACTCATACAATGAGGCCCATACCGCCCACTAGTTTATTTCTGTTCGATAACATTTCCACGCTTTACGACTCATGGTCTTACGATTTACGGCGGCGTTCACGGCATGATGCTCAGTTTCAGTTTGGTACACGAATTAGATGGAGCATAAGAGTTACTTTCTGTGTCTGACGACAGCAACAGTTTTTCATTTCTGGGCTGTCTTTGTATTCTCACTACTACTATACCCATGATTACTACTATTAAATAAATTCACGATAACGACGATGCTGCTGCATGTACCACGCGACAGGGCGTTGTGTGGAGTTATCGTTGTCATGAGACCTTATGTAAACTGACGGTGTACACGAACGAACTAATGCGACCAGCACGGTAGTGCATGTTACTGATGCAACTGCATTACCGAGGTTTCAAATCGTACTATACCTGACCAAGGGATTGTACCCGCTGGATTAAGATTGAATAGTCTTTGTGCTTATCTTGATATGATTCTAGATACTGGGTCTGTATAACACTCGGCACTAAACTATCTCAAATAAATGCTGCTTATTATTCTATATGGCTCAAGTGTTTAGCTTTTCCTCTACATGCTGACTATGATTAGCAAGATGCCTCGACAGATTTAGTTCCTGTCGACCGATCACAGGCCTACAAGCCCTCGTACAAATGCCGCCGCAGGCGGTATTGAAGTAAACAAGACAGTGATGGTTCCAAACAGGCTCATAGACAAACTCGACAAGGCTGCAGCTCGAGGGTCCGTTCGCAACAAGACTGAAGTCGCGATGGCGCTCGAGTTAACACCTAGTGTCACTCCGCGGGTCACGTAGTCATCATCGGGGACTCGCAGCCAGCGCAATATGCGCGCCCCGAGCACAGCGCCCAAAATGCCACTGATGATGGCCAATGCAGCAGCAGTATTAACATCTCCTCCTAGGTTCACAGTCGCGGGGACGGCGAGCGCCAGCGTCAGGCTGCGCGATGCAAAAGCGAGGCTGCGGGCTGCCGAGATGCCGCAGGCGTAGCACAAGGGCGGGTATGCGAGCAGCGAACCAACACTGATTGCAACGTTGGGTATGACAATGGAGATGAAATGAGTGCGAAGCTCTCGTCGGTATTGAAACATGGGCAAGGCGAGGGCTACAATGCTGGCGTCGAGAAGGGTGCCGAAAACGTCACCGGCGCCGGGGAGAAGATCTTGCTTCGACGTTGCGTTGCGCCATAACTGTATATACTTTGCGCCTGTGCGGTAAGCGTGAAGTGTTGTCGTCAAGCTATCACCGCGAATTTCTGCAAGCGCCCATATGACGAGGACTGTTGCAAGAGACGACACCAACACTGGATGGAGATATTCTTTCCATTTGGGTGTAACTGACAGTGCCCCGAACCAGGCGAGGACATTTACAGCAAGGTGAAGTGGCATAGCATAACCGGTCGAGTAATAGAGAGGAATGCCAATAAAGGCAAACAATCCTACGAATATGGCCACATCGAGATTTGCAGATATACGGGCCGCCCACAACTCAGCCTTTGGCGGTGGCAGAGGAATTTGTGTAAGAACAGTCGTCGGATTGAGAGCTTCAACGGCATTCACTGGGGCTTGACCATTTGCATAGTGATGCTCTTGAAGCCGTAATTGAGGTGGAGTCTGTGGTCGTGAAGGCGCCGCTGACGTTGGCTCCGAGTTCGGCGCGGATAGAGACATAAGCGGTATTTGAGAGCCAGCTCGAGATACGCTCGTGCGACGTGATATACCGGGAGAATTGAGATCTCCCGTTGAGAGATCTGGTGTTTGACGGCCGAGTTCCTCAGCGCGTTGGGACCTTGAACGCCTCGAGACACCAAGAGCAAGTTGGAGACTGCGGGTGATCCAAGCTGCCATAGCCATCATGATAAAGAAGCCAATGACTAGAATTGTCAGAGAAGGGTCTATATGTGTTCTCGAACGGTGACATACCAAAGATTGCAATAATGATCATGACTTCAATAATCCCAATAGGTGGACTGAGAGGCAACAGAACGAAAGACGGCGTAAAGAAGATGCCCATCCACCGAAGTGACCAGCCAGCCTAGAAAGATCAGACATGACAACCTCGTTATTGAAATAGTTAGCCAAGACTTACAGGCACGTCAATGATATTAACCAGCTTTCTTGTCTTGTGAGTACCCAATAATGACTCACTTGCGATAAGAGCAAAGAAGAGTAACACCATACAAGTAACAGAAGCAGGAAAGGAGACGCTGAATTTGTAGAATATTGAATCAACTCCGAAGTTAACAGCGAGTATTATTGTAATGCCGAGTGGCACATAGAACCAAGCGCGGACGAGCTTGGAGCTGTTCTTGTTAGCAGCCTGCATCGTGTTAGCCAAAGGTCCTTCTGATCAGTGATGGACTCACCAATTTGATGGCTTGCATCAATTGCAAAAAGTCACTGGTATCTGCAGCCATTTTTCTCTCTGTATTTTGATAAGGATCATGATATTGTATCGAGGGAGCGATTGAAGTTAGTTGACCAAGTACCGAATGCCGGAGGACCCTGGTCATGTGCGTTAGTCCGGGCGATCCATCCATTGTCTAAGCTAAAGATAAGACAACATCAAAATGTTTCAGTCAAAGGAGAATTATAGAGGCAGAATGAAATGACCTTTTATTCACTGTCTTGTCTCGTATGCATCAGCTCGATTAGCCGAGATGTCATGATAAAATGCAAGTGACGGACTTCAACTCCCGTGTCATGGGGCTCATGAAAAGGAACTGACGATGCACTTCCTCGGGAGATAAACCACCGAGAAGCAGGAACGACTTTTCAGATTGAGGCTCTGGAAGCCAAAGATTGCGGCTCCTCACTTTTTAGCTGCGGAAATGTCTTTGCGGATATGATACCCCTACATCTCCCTGATATCACGATATACCGACCTTATTCATCACCCCATTATCCCATCATGTCTCCCCTCGCTGGCCTTTTGTGAATTATGTGATGTGATGCTCAAGTCGGTCCGACGTTATCAGAGATGGATGCCTCTCTGCCTGAAGAGATAATCCAGCCAACAAAGGAAGATACAAGCATCACGTGTAGCCATCTTAAACCTGGATTCGGAGCGAGCCGAGCACGGAATCACAATCACGCGTCGAGGCATGGAAATACCACAAAAATGCTTCAGTGAAAGGTAGCATGCGGATCCGAAGATATAGACGTTGCATTGCATGGGCCGTCGTTCAATTTGATGAGCCAAGAACAGGCGATGCATTCTTGTCCGGAACTGGGATGTCGAGATGACCATTCATGGGTAATATTCACTGTTGCCTGATGTGAAGCTTGATTAACACAATATAATACAGCGTTCTGCGCCAGGCTCGAGAAGTTCTCGAAATAGCCCCTACCAACACAGTCCACCCTCTCAACCAGCAACACCAACAGGCATCCTGCACCGGCTTGAGAATCGATTTCGACGAGCACAACCCTAGGAATGTCCGTTTGGATCGAGTCGATCAATATCATCAACTTCATTAGTTGAACCAACAGACGGTTTAACATCTCAAGCTGGCAGAGAACGTAGACGAAGGGCACGCGACTCTGAAGTCAATCATGGTAACTCATCAGCCGAAGATTCGGTGCCGGTCATCTCGGCTCCGGTGGCGGAGTTGGCGGCAGCGGGGATAGTCTTGGGGACATTAGACCTCGACCGGATGAGTCTCATGGCGAGAAGCGACGAGACCAAAGAGCAGACTGGAGAGGCATAATGCCAATGTCACTGTAATCTTCAGAAACTAGGCGTCAGGGGAGATTTCCTATCCGAGGCAGCTGGTCTGCAACTCTTGTCGATCATTGGATGTGAGCATGGATTATTGAATCATTGGCTACGTAGTAAGCTTTAGCTGTGCTTGACTGTATCGGTATTCAATCAAAAGACACCGATTCATTTATCGGCAAGATCTTCTTGGACCCGAAACAACCCAAATTGGGACAAAGATTCTCATGTTTCAAGTATCGCTTACTCCAATTGGCTGTAGTTTTCGCTGTCTTCCTCGGTTCCGGGGTCCAAAAGCTGGGGTTTGAGTGACAGTCACGGCTCCGGCTCGCGTCGGATGACTTCATCTGGTGGGCTTCAATTGCCGGCGCCCTTTTGCCTGTCAACTCAAGCCTGAGATGCTGTATCTTTAACTACTCAGCTTCGTCTCGAGATTTTGATCAGATTCATAACACATCTCCCCATACAAATCGCCTTCCTCACCATGTTTCGCCCTATCCTCAGACAATGCGCTCGAAGAGCTGCTGCTCCTCTGCGACCATGCGCCACAAGGACCTTTGCCTCGGCATCAGGACCTACCTTCAACTGGGAGGATCCTTTGGCTTCGAATAACCTCCTGACTGAAGAGGAGCGTGCAATTGGAGAGACTGCAGAGAGATACTGCCAAGAGCAATTGCTACCCCGCGTTCTACGTAAGTTGTTTCAAAACCGTTTCCATAGACGCCACACTGACTTTCATGTCTTACAGAGGCCTATCGCGACGAGTCCTACGATCCCAAGATTCTCGAGGAGATGGGCGAGCTTGGTCTATTGGGCGCTACGATTGAGGGATATGATTGCGCTGGCGTGTCCTCTGTTGCTGGTGGTTTGATCACACGAGCTGTGGAGAGGGTGGACAGCGGCTACCGATCTGGAATGTCCGTTCAGTCTTCATTGGTGATGGGTGGTATCTTTGAGCATGGTACTGCCGAGCAGAAGGAGAAGTTCCTCCCCCAGATGGCCAAGGGTAAGCTCCTCGGTGCGTTTGGCTTGACAGAACCCAACCACGGCAGTGATCCTGGAAGCATGGAGACAGTGGCGAAGCCTCATCCTACTAAGAAGGGTTACTACTCTCTAAGTGGTTCAAAGACATGGATCACAAATAGTCCTATCGCAGATGTCTTGTTGGTATGGGCAAAGTTGCAAGACACCGGCAAGATTCGAGGTTTCTTGGTGGAGCGCAAGGACTGCCCACCAGGTACTCTCGAGACACCAGCTATCAAGGACAAGAACGGTCTTCGTGCTTCAATCACTGGCATGATCCACCTTGACAATTGTCCTGTGCCAGATATCAACATGTTCCCCGACGTTGAAGGTCTACGAGGCCCCTTCAGCTGCCTGAACAACGCTCGATACGGTATTGCCTTGGGCGTCATGGGGGCTCTCGAGGACTGCATCGCCCGTGCCCGAACATATGCTCTCGAGCGCAAGCAATTTAAGGGCAACCCCCTAGCCAAGTATCAACTCGTTCAGAAGAAGCTCGCCGACGCGACAACAGATGCCGCCTACGGCACACTCGCCGCCATCCAGGTTGGCCGTCTCAAGGACGAGGGTAAGGCCACGCCCGAGATGATCAGCATGGTGAAGCGACAGAACTGCGACACCGCTCTCAAAAACGCACGAGTCCTCCAGGAGATCTTCGGAGGCAACGCGGCGAGTGATGAGTACATGATTGGCCGACATGTGGCGAATCTCTATGTGACACAGACTTATGAGGGCCAGAGTGATATTCACAGTGAGTTTACCTGCATGACGGGAGTGATTATTGCTAACAGATATTATAGGTCTTATTCTGGGACGTGCTATTACTGGTATCCAGGCATTCGTATAAACGAGGAGTGATTGGCCAGGAGGTGATATAAAAGAACCATTGAGGTGCATACCCGTGTTATAGATGCTTGGAAATCAAACATACAGTTTCCAGTGCAAGGCATTTAGCCAATCGTTTAATCTGGTTTAGATGGCCTTAAAACAGTAGCATGACTTTGACGAATAACAAAAGACAATTCACCAGAATAGCATTTGTCAGGTGTGTTCTTGCTCAGAAGTCGTGAACTTCGATGCTTGGTGTTTGAAGCCCACTCAGTCTGGATTGTTATCAAAACGAACCCTCACTATGGCTCAGAATCAGTGACGTCGTTAGTCTCTAAGGACTGTCATTAAACTGGCCAGTGCGCAGTGATGACAACTGTGTATGACAGTGACTGTTGACCACCAGCCGGTGATGCCGTCAAGTTCCGCGTCCGCTTCCGCTTCCGGGCCCGGGCTCGGCAGCGTTAATTCAGGTACTGTATGCATCTGAATTCCTGCCGTCATTCCCGTGGCAATCACGTAGAGGGAGGCTAGCTAACGTTTGTATATATCATCAATACACGAATCATGAGTCAACGAGTGGTCAAATACTGTGAGGAAGCATCTGGAAGTTATGGCAAAGGCAAAAAGTCGATAGGTACTCTCTCAAACTCTCCCCTGCTGGCCTCGACCGCCACCTGAATATTATTACTCACCGCTGCCAAATCTTCCCCTGAACCTGAGGTTGACTGCCTGAATCTGAAGGTAGTACAGCCTCGTGAATGCTGTATAATCGTATTGTCATGTGTAAATAAGCATCGAAACCCGGCGAAGAACAGTTCAGTGGCTACCGTTCAAAAAAGCCAAGCCCGCTACGGGTTGCCCTCCACTGTATCAGGGCCCAACGTAAAAATCTGTAGCCAGCTGTTAGTGCTCGGGTACCGCTAAACACTGATTCGCCCTCAGCAGTGGCGGTGTCCCCCTCCTTCTGGAGCGGCGCCCAGCTGTGGCCCAGTCACAGGCGATGGAGGGCCTAAAAAAACCTGACTTTTCGGGCTGCCACTCCCGTCTCGTCTGGAGGTGCCAGCGCAGCCACTCTCCAGCCAGTCACTCACCCGCCCCGGCACGTACCAGCACCGCACGCATTCACTCCTTCCCTCCTGCTCCGCTTCTGGGCTCTCTCTTTGTTGACCCTCTTCCCCTTCTTCCCTACCCCCATTTGAACGAACCATCTTCCTCCAAATCCCGCCTCTCTCTTCTACTTTCTTCAGCCTCGACTGAATTTCTTTTACGCTTACATACTCCGACTACCCAAACAACTTTCTACCACAAACATCCATCACAAAACAGTCTCCGTGCACTGTTTTATCCCAGACGATCTTTCCCATCGATCGTTATTGTGCGTCCTTTCCTTCGAATCCTTCTTCCTTCCCGACCGCTCGTCCTGCAACCCTTCGACTAACATCTTTGTCCAACCTAGAACGACGGCGATATCTCGCAACAAACCCTTTAGATACCCCCTCTACACATCACAAAATGGCTCTTAAGCGCATTAACAAGGAGCTCACTGATCTCGGCCGGTAAGTTCACTCTCTTCAGAGGTCTGAGGGGTCAACCAGAACGCCCAAAGACGTCAGGTGGGGGCACTTGGTAAGCGGGGTCCTTAGTGACGACCGACGATGCCAAAGCCCTCGATGACTTCAAAACCTCATGGCTGTCTACTCTTGATGATGAACCTGTGCTGACTTTTCTCGTGCAGAGATCCACCCTCTTCTTGCTCTGCCGGCCCTGTCGGCGAGGATTTGGTAGGCATCACCCCTCCCCCACATTGATAAGCACGTGGCTGTCAAAGGCGTCATGACTGCCGCAAGCCTCTTCCCAGGAGGAACGAGATATCAATTTTGAGCGTACGGCTAACAAATCTGAACAGTTCCACTGGCAAGCTACAATTATGGGACCTGTAAGTTTACCCCTACGTGCTTCTGGATGCGCTGCCTGCTGAGATGGCTTATGGGCGTGGCGAAGCCCTCAGCCGCACGCCAGTGCAGCCGCATCTGCATTCGACAAACAATCACAAGAACAAAGTGGCTGACCAGACCTCACAGAGCGATTCTCCATACTCCGGCGGTGTCTTCTTCCTGGCCATTCACTTCCCTACCGACTACCCTTTCAAGCCTCCTAAGGTCAACTTCACTACCCGCATCTACCACCCAAACATCAACTCTAATGGTAGCATCTGCTTGGATATTCTGCGTGATCAGTGGAGTCCTGCGTTGACCATCTCTAAAGGTACGTTTGATGCGAGAACCCTTTTGGCCAAGGCCTATTGCTTACATATATACCAGTGCTTCTGTCCATCTGCTCGATGCTGACAGACCCCAACCCTGACGATCCTCTTGTGCCCGAGATTGCCCATGTCTACAAGACTGACCGACCCCGATACGAGGCCACAGCTCGGGAGTGGACTCGAAAGTACGCCATCTAAAGCGAATACCATGGCCGGTGCGGTTAGACTTGGGGTGGTTTCATCTCCCCTATCATGAAGCGACGTGAAACGAACGAGTGAAAGCTTCGTATGCTGTTGCGAAATGTCTATTAGTCGGCGATACCTATATGGGTGCTTTGCCTGAACCGGGGCTTTGATTGCGATTATGAGGCAATGAGCGACGATACGAAGCGACCTGAGGGGAGGAACAACTCCAGACAAACAGACTAGTCTAGTAAGGGATATCATGCGGCTGGATGTTGGGTTTGCATTGACGATGTGTTTTTGGCATCCAGAAACAGGCAGCGTATACAATTTGTCTCTCTATTTGCTATGGCTCCGGTGCTTTTGTTGTGTTGATGCTGAATCTTGGTGACATTGTGAAGTTTGATTCGAAGAGTCGAAAGTAATGGCCCAATGGGGGTTTATGAAGCGCCAGCATATGGCAATTCGCACATGAAGGATACGTCATGGTGAAAGCTGGCGGCTATGCTGAGATGAGTGTGATTAAGCGCTGACAGGGTTGAGGCTGGTTGACACGGCTGGTAATATGACGGGCGCTAGTGGTCAGGAACTTGGGTTCATCCAGCATATGTCAGGGTGGAGATCACAAGGGAGATTTACAGTTGGTCCAGAGTGTTTCTATAGGTGATGTGATGATTTCTACTATGGAAGTTGTGCTGGAGATGCCAAACTGAAGTCGAATGAGATTGGTTCGTCAGATAGTTGCAGTTTGTATGAGAAATACGAGCTGTCCACATATATCACGGCGATGACGAATGTGTTTGGAGATGGTACATGTCTTGGAAGAGAAGTGAAACGCGGCAGAGACAAAGCTGGAACGATGTGATATAGGGCAGAGATTTAATATATTGTTTCTGAAATATGAGTGGGGGTTGTTTAAGAGCGGTTCTTGGCCTATGGAGCAGTGTCTGGGATCGAGTATCGAGGAAAGTTAAAGAGTTACACTGTTATACGCTCTATTGTGTGCTCTATTATATGAGAAGGGAGAATGCCAAGTTGTGATATCTAAACAATTAATTGCTTGTGCATTCAAGGGTCATTATGTGGGAGAGATAATGATAGACTTGCAGGGGAATGATAAGACAGCCAAGCACCAATTTTCTCAGCAACTCGTAGGGATAAAGAGATTCTCCAAGATCATATCTTGAATGCATCACAATCGTCAGTTGAACAATGAAGCTGTGGTTCTGTATCGTGGGAATAGTTGAGGTGCCTCAATGGTCGTGCCATTCATGGGTCGAGATTTAGAGTCTTTGGCCCCACTCTCGGTGCGACATGCCAGGGAGGGCCAAGTCTTGTCAAACCTGTAACACCGGGGTTTCAGACGAGAACAAGCGTTGACGAGGACCAATCACAGACTACCATTGCTGAGTTGACAGTGAAGGACTCGTGCTGACTTCTGCTAGAGATGCAGACGAAGAGTTAGTTATTGAATAGTATCTCACTTCTAGAGGCTCTCAAAGTTCCAATAACGAGTAAAAACTCAAAGAACAACTACTCAGATAGAGCCAGTTGTAAAAGTTCATGACTATAGCCCCTGAGGCAGAGTCTGTTCGGTTGAACCATGCCTGATACATAACAACTCCTTAAATGGCGTGTTCTCCAAACCCACGTCTCGCTCTCTCCATCTCGAGTCTGTATCTACAGCCTCTCGCTAGAATCTTTAGGTGCATGCCAAGCGCTAACCCCGGACACTCGCCGTCTGTGCCTGGTATCAAGTCCGGTCGCCAAACTCCGTTTTTTCTCTGGGAGAACACGCAAATAAAATCATCTCATTCATGTTTTAGGCCCCCTTGAGTTTCAACGGCTCGAATTTCCCTTTTTCTTTTCTGGTTCTTTAGACCCTTGCCTTGCTTTCTGCCTCCTCCCCTCTTCTCTCCCTCATTCACTCTCTTGTTTTTTTTACTGTCGACAAGTCATGGTTCGATGAGAAGTTGTGTTTCTTTTAATCTTGAGGCTCTAGACAGCATTTATTCTTATTCTTCTTCTTGTTTATATTATACTATTTAAACTGTTTCATTGGGTACGAAAATTCAACTGTTCAGCTGGTTCTGAATAATCGATACTGTCGTTCAAGGTGGTTATTGGGTTTCGAGGAACGAGGAGCGACAATACGACGAACACCTATCGAAGGAAAATCGGACAATTTTTAGTCGGTTGACTCAACCGACTCAACTCGCCCTCGCTCAAGATGAGCTATCAAATGCAGGATTGGGGAGAGAAACCCTCAGAGCGATCACGATGGACTCCCCTAACGCGAATGCTGCTATCGGGTGAGATGACCCAAGAGAAGCAACAGGAACTATCGTCAAGAGAAAAGTTTGATCGCTGGATGATCAACGAGGGTTATCGAAGATTGTAAGTTCACTGGCATCAGATAGTGATTCAGACTAACATACCGCAGCTTCGTCTTTGTCTTTATGCTTCTTCACGCACTCATCTTCTCCTTCGCATGCGTCCACTACTCTCAAAAAGAGAGTCTCAAAACCTCCAATGAACTCTTCGGCTTCACCTTCGTCATAGCCCGTTCAGCCGCTCTGGTTCTTCATGTCGACGTCGCCGTCATTCTCTTCCCCGTCTCTCGAACCCTCATCTCGCTCCTTCGACAGACACCTCTCAATGGAATCCTCCAGTTCGACAAGAACATCACCTTCCACATCGTCACCGCCTGGTCTATCGTTTTCTGGTCTTGGGTCCATACCATTGCTCACTGGAATAACTTTGCGCAGGTCGCCATCAAGTATAAGCTTGGTATCTACGGCTGGTTGGTTGCCAATTTTGTGTCTGGACCTGGTTGGACTGGCTATGTCATGCTTATTGCGCTGATGGGTATGGTTCTCACATCGACCGAGAAGCCTCGACGAGCAAACTTTGAGCGCTTCTGGTATACTCACCACATGTTCATCGTTTTCTTCTTCTTCTGGTCTATCCACGGAGCTTTCTGTATGATTCAACCAGATGTTGCACCGTTCTGCACCAGCGTTGGCGCATCGGCCGTTGGAGTCTTCTGGCAATACTGGATGTACAGCGGTTTCATTTACCTGGCCGAGCGTATCGCACGCGAGGTGCGAGGTCGTCACAGGACATACATCACAAAGGTCATTCAACATCCAAGCAATGTTTGCGAGATCCAGATGAAGAAGGAGCACACAAAGACACGAGCTGGGCAGTACATATTTTTGTGCTGCCCTGCCGTCTCGCTATGGCAGTACCATCCCTTCACTTTGACCAGTGCCCCTGAGGAGGACTACATCTCGGTCCACATTCGTTGCGTGGGTGACTTCACCAAGGAGCTTTCCAAGGCTTTGGGTTGTGATTGGAGCAAGAAGAGGGAACCCGGTGGCAACGATTCCAGCAAAGTCGTTGGTTTGACTGGACGCGACTCCGAGATCGATCCAGCTATCCGCCGTGTTCTCCCCAGAGTCTACGTCGACGGTCCTTTTGGTTCTGCCTCCGAAGATGTCTTCAAGTATGAAGTCTCGGTGCTTGTTGGTGCAGGTATCGGTGTTACACCGTTCGCCTCCATCCTCAAGTCCATCTGGTACCGAATGAACTACCCCCAGAAGAAGACCCGCCTAGCCAAGGTCTACTTCTTCTGGATTTGCCGTGACTTTGACTCCTTCGAGTGGTTCCGCTCACTGCTTCTGGCAGTCGAAGCGCAGGATCTGGACCACCGTATTGAGATTCACACCTACCTCACAGCCAAGATCAAGGCCGACGATGCGACAAACATCATGATCAACGATGCCAACGCCGATAAGGATACCATCACTGGTCTGCGCAGCCCAACAAACTTTGGCAGACCCAACTGGGATATGATCTTCAGAGGTATCAGGAAGCTGCACAGTCCTGCTGAGGCGGGTGTGTTCTTCTGTGGACCCAAGGGATTGGGAAGTTCGCTGCATACTTATTGTAACAAGTACACCGAGCCTGGGTAAGTTTCTATGCTATTATTGATATGGGAGAACCTCAGCTAACTTGGTGCAGATTCTCTTTTGTTTGGGGCAAGGAGAACTTCTAAACTTTGTCTCTACCAATTTCATTCAAGTCTAGGCAAGCGGATAGTCAAGTTTGTAATTTTGAAAGGAACACGAAGCATGGGGTAGATTTACTGCAAGACCATACTTGGTCTATGTTCTCGTTGAGTTATCATTTTAATACCGTAGAAACAGATGTTGCATCTCACCAACCAATACAACCATTTTTTTTGACAAGATCAGCCACATACTTCCTGTTCACTATTGATTAAGGACTATCTGTTATGGGGAGAGTAGTGTAAAGCTCGTGATGGAATCGAGGCGCAGCCCAAGAACTGACCACTTGGAGTGCTGACGTTGGACACTCCAATCCATCCATGCCACATCTGACCCAGATCTCGTCTGAAACGTTTCACAAGCCTGGAAAGTATCCTACAGCCACAGCTTACTGTTTTGAATATAGAATCCTAAAGACGATTCTTACTACGAGTTACGGGTATAACGGCAGATGAGAGTGATGCTCCCCCTCGATCTTGATGATCTCGGACAATGTCTGATTCACCGAAGATTTGAAAGCGTCAGTAATCACAGAGGCAAAGACAACATGCCATGACCAAGAATTCCATGCAGGGTCTAGACGCGGGATGCAGAGTCGAAATAACATTTTTATACAACGACTGATATGTGCATGTCTCACCACCCAGCAACGTGTTCGAATACCAAGACCGGCATCAGTGGCTGGAGATAGGGAGATGGAGGCACCGATATAGAGACGGGAAAGACTTTAAGATGCATGGTTGTATCGTATGCATGTGTCCATACGCATTTGTGCTGACGGTCAGGCCGATGCAACCATCCAATTGATTGAGAGTTTAGGTGTAAAGACCCTGAAGATCTAATGTTGAAGTCTAATTAACAGTGATCGTGTCGTGTCAATACCGGGTACGGGAAGTTAATCAAGAGGCCTCGCTAGACGAAGCCCTTGTCAATTCTATCTCAGCCCAGACTCGAGCGACAGTGACAGTAGCATCCAATTCCACGGTTGACCCAACGGAAATCGAAACAAATTGGATGGCAGAAGGGTTCCATTTTGGGGTCAGACCCTGAGGTCCTCGAGTCGCTGAGCCTCGTTCATTGGACCCGGACCCGTCATTTCTTCAGTGGAGGCCCGCCTCGGACATGGCCCCGCCCCGCCGCTAGCACAGGCCACTTCAATCAGAAGTCCACTGGAACCTCGTTAGCCTGTCAAAATACGAACTGGGACTTTGTTACTCATGACCACTCGGGAGATTGATGTCATTCAAAGTGTCAGGGCGCTCGAGTACCATGTAATTGGAATTATAGAATATTCAGTTTGTGCTCTCAGTTTGACAGTTACATTTCTATTCTGTTGAGAAGCCGAGGTAGCATTAAACTGATCCAATCAATGCACACTCAGCACACTTAGCACACTCAGCAACACACAAGCATAAACGGTTCAACGCCTCTTTCTTAGCTTCTCGCGCCACTTCCCTGTTGGATGGTAGCTGTCGATAGTCTGCAGCAACCAAACCAAAAAAAAAAAAAAAAAAAAGGTCTCAATCGTGAAAAATTCCCTCTATCAACCCTCTTCGTCAGTCTTGTTGCTTGGTTATTCGAAACTACAGGTGATTATCATTTCTGGGCATCTGTCACGTTTTTGCCTCGCCCTGTAAAGATCAGCAGGAGATGCATTGACGACAGGTCCACGCTACTTGCGCATCGCGTATACCTCGTAAATAGAACACTAACAATCTCAAAAGAGTTGGGGTGCAGCGCCATGACAAACGAGCTAAACCGTAAGGAGTATCTTGCCAGGGGCTTTGATGCCCATTTTGTCTGCTGTACAAATTGCGAGGTCATTCCTAGCGTGCCACGCACGTATTGCACAGCAGAACCTCTAAATGAGGCTGTAGAATGGCTTTTTCACTGTTAATATCATCTCTCTCGTCTAGATGTCTGTACGGAGTAGAGTATTGTATAATTGCTTATCATCGGCAAACCGTTGACCGTTTCGCTGTAACTACCTAAACATTGTCATTCGTCAACTGAAATCGTGTCTCCCCCAATCAACAGTCATCAATGCATGGAGTTCGCTGTCAAAAGTGCAAGGGTTCAGTACTTCGCCACTAAGTACCCTCTACATTTTAGAGCCCGTTCCCCGTACACGCACCTCACTCGCTGCAGCAAGCAAATTTTTAGTGTGGCCGGCGTCGCGCAAATCCGCTCTTCCCGCGCCATTCATTCCCAGTCCCCTTCATCACGAGCCTGGGTCCCCCGTCTCTCGTTTTGGTCATTCATTCACTCACTCACTCACTGTAGTATTTGCACCGGCAACTGGCACGCACTGCTACTACGCCTCTTCTTTCATCCTTCGTTTTCCTTCCCGTCTCACCCAAACTAACACAATACGAGTCGAGTAGTTATTCACTAGAATACTGCTTGGTCCTGCTCCTACTGTTTTCTAACACTCGTTACTATCTCCCTTTTTTCTTCTTCCTCGATTCTTTTTCCTTTTTTGTCCTTTGCTTTACGCGCACTCGCTGTTTGCTGCCGCGCGTGCCTTTCGTACTCCTTATCCACATCGCACAAGCCGAGACAATCCAGCGACATTTTGCTCGACTTGACGACCGCTTGCGCCCTCTCCCCTATCAGACACGAGACACTAGAGACCTCTTTTTATCTGAGACGGTCGCTGCTTTTCCTCATTGGATTTGTCTTTCCTTGTGCCGAACCCTCCTGGGTACTCCGTCTCCTTACCCGCCGTCACCCATCACCTCATATCGACAGCTTGGTTGAATTGACGACAACACCGACCGTTCAAGATGCAGCTTCGACGATTCTTGCTTCTGGGTATGCTCCTCGGAGCCGAGGCCACTCAACTCGTTGCTCGCCAAAATACCAACTCCGACTCTGCTGCCGCTCCCTCAACCGATTCCTCTCCCGCGAGTACTGCTGAAGCCGATCCCACGAGCGACGACTCTGCTGCCACTACTGCAGCAGAACCTACTACCGCCGCCCAACCTACCGACGATTCTAGTACCGCTGACGGATCTACTACTGATGGATCTTCTGATGGAGGCTCAACCACAGCTGAGGATGTCACCGTTACCAAGACGGTGACTGTCACTGATGCCAATGCCAAGACCGTGAGCCGTCAGACTACTGTCATGAAGACAATTACATCCACTGTCGTCGTTACGTCGACTGCGTTCGATACCAAGACTGTTACTAGCAGCGACGCTGAGACCGCAACGACTACGACCTACGTTACCTCGACAAAGTGGGCTAACGAGAAGCGTGCCCTTGATTTGGCTCCTCGAACTATCGGCGGTGTTGAACTCGTTGCTCCTGCTTTGCCTACCTATACTACTACCACCAGTGCTCCTCCTCACTTCAATGCTCAAATCGAAGGTGAACACTACGGTCTCCGAGCCTTCCGACGAGGTCTTCACAAACGTGCCACGACCACCACTACCGTTACTGTGACGGACGGCGGCGGCGACTCCGATACCACTGTCTTCAACACTATTTCCCGAACCGTTATTTCCACCGTCAGCAGCCAGACCAAGATTACCAAGACCATCACCGAGACCGAGCAGGCAGGTGCTAGTACCACCGTCACTGTCACCAGTACCCTTGTTGTTACATCTACTAGAGTGACCACTGGTGTTGTCCGTACAGCGACTGTTGCTCCTTCTGGAGAGTATGGTCCTTCCGGTACTGGCGGTGCCAGCTCTGATAACAACAGCAGCAGCAACAGCAACGATGGAGGCCTCTCTACAGGTGCCAAGGCTGGAATTGGTGCTGGTGTTGGTGTTGCTGGCCTTGCCATCATTGCTGGTCTCCTTTGGTTCTGTCTTCGCAAGCGTCGCAATGCTAAGAACAAGGCCGAGTATGACGATGTCTTTGGCGCCTCCGAGGTTCCTGTTGGTGGCCGTGGTGGTGGCGGCGCTGCTGCTGCTGCCGGTACCAGCCCCCACATGTCCCAAACAACTGCCGCCGCCTCTACTCTGGCTCCCAGTCGCAACACCACCAAGTCTGAGGGCTACCGTGGTACTGCTCTTGGCGATGGACGTGCCGGTTTCGCCAAGCCCCAGCAGTTCGGTCGCAGCTACATGCCCGTTAGCCCCGAGACCAACTACTCCCGCACTGCTGGTAGCGACCAGGCCTATTCAGCTACTACTCCCGAGAACAACTACGCACACCCTGTGGGCGGCTCTCCCAACCACAACGCTGCTGAGATGTATAGCCCTGCCAATACAGCTGAGCTGGCCAGTGACAGCGCTGCTACCAAGTGGCATCAAAATGATGCTGCTGAGATCGATGGCAACCAGGTTTCAAGCGCTCGTGGAACAGCACCTCCTGAGAACGTTTACGAGATGCCCGCACAACCCTACAGGTAAACGATGAGGTTGCCTGATGACCAGTACAGTGGTCACTGGTAATGGAATGGATGGATGAGGAAAACTTCAAGATTCGATGAGACTCCCCCTTGTAGCTAGAGGGAGGGGAAATAATTAATGTCAGATACTGTACATATTGTAAACCCTTACTTTTTTTTTTCCTTGCGTATGACGAGATCACATCGGTAAAGCGAACAAGAGCGGGAGATGATGTCTCCCATTGCATGACTTGTATATCTTCCATTGCTACCATTTTGGGTTCAACAGAGTTGTGGATGATTTGAGGTGTTGAGGTGGATTAGATACGTGGATGCAATAAAAAGAATTAAAATCTGACAGCCTGAAGATGTTAGTTACTGTGTGAATAGATCTATGTTTTCGGATCTCGAACTTCAACCACTCTCTGTCCAGTGGAGGTGAGGCAGATTTTGACTTCTATTTGTTTGAGGTCCAACGTTGTAACGTATTCGGCACTGCTCTTAACGTGACGTTATTCCCGCTGATTAATTAAGGTTCAAGAAACTCAACTCTAATGGATTTATCCGTTCGATAGATCGACTCAATCAGCAGATAATGTCCGTTATCGGTGACGCCACTTGATGTCGTGCATCCAGAAGAAGACATGTGCAAGACAAATACTTCAGCCAAGCAACGGTATCTAACGAGGAATTCGATCATCAAGCTTAATTTTATAGGCATCATCATCATTGAATTTATCCTAAGCTTTTTTCTCTGATCATCACGACCTCATATTGACCAAAGTCGCCACAACTTGAGTTCTAGAACAAAAAAAAGGTCGAACCCACTCTTCCTATTAATTATCGAAACACCCAAAGTCACATCCTATCTTTATTCTATAATATTACTACCTAACGAGGGAATTAAGAAACGACTACTCGGCTTAATTCACTCTTGTACAACCGGAGAAGTTTCGGGTGACCTGATCTGAAAGCGGAGCTATTACGAAAAAAATTCTGAATAGTGTCGTACTATATTCTTCTTCCGGTCCTTCTGCCTTTTCTATTTCTTCCGTTGTCTTTCTGTCTATCTTTTGCTTTGTCCTCCACTTTACAAGTTCTCATGCGCCAAGAATCGCCAAGCATAGGCCTAATCTTTTAAAAGATTGTCGTGAGTGGGAGGTATTTTTCCCCATTCTCGCTATCATCCGAGGATATCTGCTTCCTTTGCTTGGTTGCATTGAGCAGGGATTCGTATTTTCCTGCTATAAAGCGAAGGGACTGGGAGGACTCTGCTTTGACTGTGAGTTCTTCTTGAAAA
The DNA here is from genome assembly GCF_013085055.1 of Fusarium oxysporum Fo47. Classification (NCBI taxonomy): domain Eukaryota; kingdom Fungi; phylum Ascomycota; class Sordariomycetes; order Hypocreales; family Nectriaceae; genus Fusarium; species Fusarium oxysporum. The sequence continues at coordinate 2,616,676 of NC_072847.1, forward strand.
TCCTTACTAAATACTGTTACTCATGGCTCCTCAAGAGATAATTAGTATGGCTTCGAAAGACGACCAAGATAGTACGCCCAGGCGTCACAGTCTTAGCGATGAGTGTGACACCAACTCAGCTGCTGATGAGAAGAGACTTGTTGCGAAGCTGGACTTCTACATCATTCCTCTTGTAATGGTGCTGTACCTCTTCAGTTTCCTAGACAGGTAAGTTACGCAACTCACTCACCAAGTCCCTATGACTAATTCGGAACGAATAGAGTCAACATCGGTAATGCCCGACTTTACGGACTTGAAGAGGATCTGGACCTCTCGTCGAGCCAGTTCCAGGTTGCCGTGTCCATCCTATTCGTCACATACTTACTCTTCGAGGTTCCATCCAACCTTGTCCTTAAGCTCTTCACCCCTCGTCGATGGATCGCATTCATCGCTGCTGCATGGGGAATCATCGCCACCCTCACCGGCCTCGTCAACTCATATGGTGCATTGATTGCTTGTCGTCTACTTCTTGGTGCCGTTGAAGCAGGTCTGTTTCCTGGCTTGACGGTGTACCTCACTTTCTTCTACACCAAAAGAGAACTCGCCCTTCGCGTGGGTTATCTGTTCGTCAGCGCGGCAGTCGCTGGAGCTCTTGGTGGTCTGTTGGCATATGGCATTGGACATATGGATGGCCTCCATGGTATGAGCGGTTGGCGATGGATCATGATCATTGAAGGAATTCCCAGTTTCCTGCTTGGTGTGGTCACATACTTCGCTCTGCCTAATGATGCGGAGACGGCCTACTTCCTCGACGAGAACGAAAGAGCCCTTATGCGGTTGAGGCATGCCCGCGAGTACGGAAACACGGCTTCCAGTCGTGAGTTTAGCAAGAAGGACATGATGTGCGCCTTTAAGGACTGGAAGGTTTGGGCGTTTTGTGTTGCGCAGTTTGGCGTCGACACTATGTTGTATGGTGAGTTTCGATATCCCTCGACCTTAGCACGCAGCCCACTAATTGATATCCGCAGGGTTTTCAACCTTCCTCCCGACTATCATTAGAGATCTCGGTGATTGGACGGTTGCAGAGACACAACTCCTTACCGTGCCTTGCTACTTCCTCGGTGCAGCGGCGTACATGTCGACTGCATTCCTGTCAGATAAGCTTCAACAGCGTGGACTTTTCTGCGTAATCTTTGGAGTCATCAGCGTTGTTGGATATGCAGTCCTGCTGGCTGATGTGTCTTCTGGCGTCCACTACTTTGGCTGCTTCCTCGTAGCTGGGGGCTTGTACGTTGTTGTGGGCTTGCCACTAGCTTGGGTAAGTTGAGATGGTCTTGATGGCAAATGATAGTGAGCTGACTGAGTTGTTTAGTTGCCCACAAACTCGCCGCGCTATGGAAAACGTACTACTGGTACGGGAATGCAGTTGACTTGGGGTAATGCGGCAGGCATTATGTCTGCGTTCATCTAGTAAGTCCTGTTATTGACTGTTGTCGTGAATTCGGCTAATCTTGACCAGTCCTGCTTCAGACAAGCCTCGATATATCCGTGGACATGCTGTAACGCTCAGCATGGTTGCTCTCGGCACCGTCATGTATGGATTTATGTGGTGGTGGTACCGACGAGAGAATGAACGACGACAGGCAGGTCTTATGGACGACAAGTTTCGAGGAATGGGAGAAGATGAGTTGGCTGAACTTGGAGACGAGAGTCCACGTTATAGATATACCATTTAAAGGGGATCTGATAAGAGGATAATGAGAACTTAGGGTTATGAGGGACGAAATCAAGGTAATGGAGGATATTGCATGAAAGGGATATACATAATGAGAACGGCTGTTGATTATTGAGGACAAGAGACAGAAATGAGGGCTTAAACATGAAATACCTACTGTAGGTAGAGATGATTGATGGTTCAGAGCAGAGCCTCAGGTAACACGGAGGAGAAGTACCGGGACTAAATGGCGCTAATATCCGTTATTAGTGGCTTGATGAGCTGCATCGTTCGTTGCTGGGGAGTTTCACATGGTTTAGAAAGCAATTTATTGGTCAGTTACATTTGGTATGTTATTGTACTTTGACCACTTTCAGCTCAGCTGTAGGCAGAATATTTTGGTTAAAGGAATTGCCAGCACGTCAAATGTTGCTGTTGGGGCTGTGTACGTCAGCTGTTGAATGGTTGCCATAATCCATCAAGTAAAGTGGTGTCGTGTAATAATGGGGCCAATGCGTGCATATTGAATACGAGGTCTGGGCTGTGTTGAAGAATGTCGCCTGAAATATTGTCAACAGTTGAAGACACTCAAGAACATTATACTAGGCTGTAGGTCTTGACCATTCAGTATCATTGTATTGAATAACTTTCAAGTGTACTGTCCCGCGTGTAAGTGCTGGTTTGCCCAACCTCCTGTATCATCAGTCAACTCTCCTGATGTCGATATCAGGGCAGACTGAGCAGCACATGTCATCAGGCTCCAGTAACGTTACCGGGCAAGAGTAAATAAACAGCCCAAATACCAACAGACTCGCCACTGGTCATTGATCGATCCTCTGAGACATCCTCAGTGGAATAATGCGATGTACCCCAGGATCACAGTGGACGTCCATTGGCACTAGCGGACCCTTGTTTCCAAATTTAGGTGCCCAAGTCATGCTCTAGCGTCGAAAAACGGAGGCTTAACAGAGGCTACCGACTCTTCCCATGTTCCCCTGTTTTCTTCCATGTCTCCATTTCCACCTACTTCTGCTTCTGCCTCTTCTTTTGCATCCTTACCTTCTAACTAATTCCTTCTTGGGTGCTATTCACTTTCGTTACTGGCCAACTCAGTCTAAAGTCTCTCGCTTGTCTTCTCTGACAGTTGGAATCTATACCACTCCTACTATATTCGATCGTTGTCTTGGCATATCCCCTATTCCTCCACTGATCGACTCAACAATCCATCTTCAACACTTCGAATCATACAACACTTAATAACTCGACATCATGCGTTTCACCAAGCACGTCCTCCCCATCGCCATCCTCCTCACCGGTGTCATCGCCGCCAAGGACGAGCAGTCTACCACTGCCGTCGAAAAGGCCAAGGCTACCGACGACAAGGCCTCCGCGACTGCCGACGACTCCAAGACAGCGGACGCGACAGAGGAGGCTTCTGCAACTGCTACGGGCAAGGATGACAAGAAGGAGTCAAAGACCGACAAGTCCGATACCAAGTCTGCTACCAAGGAGAAGTCGGCTGCTTCTCAAACCACGGCTGATGGACCTACGATTACCTGGGACCCTCCTGCTCCCAAGACCACGGTCCCTGATATCAACGCCGGTTCTCCCTCACCCATGACTCCTAGTGTTGTTGTTCTGTCGTTGGTACTCGGCATCACATCTCTCGGAATGGCTCTGCTATGAGAGTATCTGCCATCCTCCTTAGAGATCATTGCACATTTCAGCTTCTGCAATGGTTCTTCTCGGCAAGCGTTTTTGGTTGAACGGGGTTTGTTCATTTTATTTCACATGATTGTGGCGCTATACGGAATGTCAATGGCAACGGGGATTGACGATTTTTATCTGGCCTGTAATTTGGTAGATGGACGCGTATGTTTGTGGCGCTCAGATAAGCCTCATTTGATTCGAAGAAGAAAAAAAAAAGATGGGAGATTGCGAAAGGAATGAAGAAGGTTATGGGAGAAAAAGTATCTGGATCCGCACTTGGATCTGGAAGAGCATTGCATTGGAGTAATACTGTCGATATAAGTAATTGGGTCAAAGTAAAAAGAACAATTTCTGGACTTTTTGATCTGCTGTCGCCGGAATGAAACCTCAGCTCCCCGTCCCTTATTCGTTTTAGAGCCAACCGTTCGTTAGCTGGGGCATGGTCTCAAAAGCCATGACCTATCTGCATAAACGTGATTGTAGGGCGAGCATATATATCCTCATAGGTTGAGAAATAAGCCACGAATATCTGTTCGATGTTAGTATTTACCGTATTCATTGATTTTAGGTATCATCGAGGGTCCTGGAGCCAGAGAATTGGCATCTCATAATTCCCAATTCGAAGATACCGATGCTCCCTGGCCAATCACGGCATCTATAATCGACGTCATAACCCACCCTTTGTCCGCCCAATCACTTGACCCCTCCCCCTCATTCCTCTGAGTACAGCTCTCCAATCGCACGGTTCCAGCGCCTGTTGTACCTGTGCTGTAGGGGGTTTTCAGCAGGTTCACGGCGCACCGTGCCTTAAGCTGTGCTAACTGGAGGTGGGAAGTCGCAATGCATGTCTTGCATTCATTCCTCCTGCCCAGCCCAACCAACAGAGCGAAGCTGAACTGGCGATAATACACTTTTTCCCACACTCAATTTCCCACGTCCTTTTCTCTTTCTTACAACAATCGCCGATATTCGAGCAGAATCAAGTCATCACCGGCGATAGTGTCACGCGATAGTCCTCAGCGTATTCTCCGCCTGACATCAACAGGCGCCCAACTTCCTGAGCCGCCGTTGACGGCGAAACCCTCGATACCTGACGTCGCCTCATATCATCGCATCTACGTCTACTTCTACGACCATCCCGACTCGAAGCTCTTGAGCAAAGACAATACCCTTTGCTTTTCAATCAGACATCCTCTCACTACCGAAACTACCTACCGTCATCATGGCGCAGACGCAGCCCCCCACCTTCATCAACCTCCCGCCTCCCACCTCCAGGCCAGAGACCCCCTCTGAGATGCCGTGTGTTCTTCCTTGCTCCTAACATTGCCTATCGTTTGATGCGATGTCTCTGCTTCCCTTAAAACTTGTTCGCTGACATCGTTGTCCGTCTCAGAGGCACTCCTACGAGCACCACTACCTCGCTTTCCGCCCTATCTACCACTGCGATCAAAGATGGTCATCGCGGCCACTTCCCACAGGGTCCTCTCAGTCGCGGACACCAACATAACCCTTCCACCCAAAGCCTCGAGGCTGAACGTGCCGACCGAATTTCCCGACTCGCTGGTCTCGAGCGAGTTTCAACCCTCCGGGCACCTCCTCAAGCGAACGCCCAAGGAGCATCATCTCCCTCGCCTCAGACCACGCCAACCTCTACAACTGGGTTTCCGCCCAACTACCCTGCTACACAGCACCTGACACCTGCATATTTCGATAGCAATGGCCAGCCTGTCGCCGTGACCAAGATGAGTACTGTCGGAACGGCCAGCGCAACTGAGAGCCATGTTGGCGATGGCGATGATACGCGCACAACTGCTGGCGAACACGATGAAGACATGTTTAGCACCGATACCAACTACCGTGAAGCCGAGTCAGTCGCAAGCATGGGTGGCTATCCCGACGCTATGGATGAGGACCTCGATGGTGCCAATGCTCGTTCTGTGGCTGGTTATGACGATCGCATGAGCGATGACGGCTCTGCCTCTCTCGTTGGGTTTGGTGAGGGTGCGGGCAGTACCGTATCTGGGCCCATTTATCATCGTCGAACGGCTCCCCAAGCTTGGGGTCTTGAAAGAACCAATTCGGGTCTGAGCGACGCCCGGCGGGAGCGTGACACTCATATGGGCGGTGACACGCCTGTGAGTGTGTCTGCCCTCCAGGAGCGCCGGGACGCTCGCATGATGGACGGTGTCGCGACTGATCCGAATCCAGGCCAAGCACCAGAGAACGACTCTTTTGTTGACACAACCTTCCGAGGCCCTGTCTCTGCGTCGCAACCTCAATCACAAACTGCTGCTGCTCAGGAGGCGGCAGAGCGTATTGTCCAGAGGTTGGACAGAGGTGAGACAAGGGCGCCTGCTTCGGGTCTTGTAGGACCTGGGCGGGGTGACGAGCCTTTGGGCAAGTTCTACTTTGAAGGCGAGAAGCGTGATGATTAGAGAGGCTATTATATCAAAAGAGATATCCCAGCTGAGCCTTCATCTGCAAGGGTGGGGATGACTCCAGAGCTGGATTGAAGGACGCTGCTAGGCACGGCGAACTTGAGAGATATGGTCATATTTCTCATGCTGTGCTCGCCCTCAGAAGGAGTTTCTATGTTGTTTAGATTATATGCGCACGCATTGCTGTTCCGCCAGTTTATGTTTACATGTTGATATTTCGTTGGGGCCCCCCATCTTGAGATGAGCTCAGGGCAGTTTGTAATAAAGGCCGTTTATGCTGTACAAACACGTCCTTTCAGCCATTGACTTTAGTACCTGTGTACAGAGTATTTTGTTTCTCTTGCGAATATGTCACGATGCAATCGGGGTTTGATTGGACGTTGAATGGTCTTCCAACGTTGCCGAGGTCAATTTAGATCCTGGCACGTTGCTTCATGTTATTGTGGTCAAAGCCAAAGCATGCTGTATTATCAGCATGCCCGTTGTACCTGGTCTCTAAATATGACGCCGCTATCTATTCGCCTCAAATTGTGTGACCATGCTCCGTGCACTTCATTTGGCAGATATCATGAAACTAAAATAGCGGGAAAGAATGGCGTCGGCCATGGCTTCATCACTCTCTGCCTCAAAACCATCGCTCGTTCTGTAAGTGCATCTGGCCAGAGATAAACGCCAGTCCCATCAAAAGGGTGAACCTAGTCTTGGAGCGGGCTAATCGCAACGCTCCTCTCAGACAAATGCCATCCAAAGCGTTCAATGAAACAACCATGGGCCTACATGAAGGCATACTTGAGGGAAAAGGAAACCAAACGGTGAACGATACAGAACCCATGTGACTTCTTGCGTCGTAATGCCTCGGTGATGAATTGATAAGATGATAATCTAGGCTTGGGTGCTGAAACACCAGACCTCATCTTTTTCCAGCTCCCGTCTCAGATATATGCGCAAGCTGCCATTTCGGGCGCTAATGAATTCTCAGAGACCTCGGAGCTGCAGGAAGAAAAGCAACAACAATAACAGACTGGTATACTGTCATAACTTGGCTCTGTAAACATTATATGCATAAATGAAAAGCTGTACCATGTGGTAACGATCTGGAGAACTCCAGTGTTGTGGTATATATGGTGACGCAAATTTGAATATGACGAATGATTATTCGCATGCTGTCGGATAAGTTCATGCGCAGGAGAAATCAAGACGCATTCGTCGAACAACGCCTTGCCAGTCCCATACAGACACCCAGTCACCCTGATCCATGCAAGCCCAAACCTTTTCTAGGAGTTCCATGACACGCTCGCAGTTCCGTAGGCCTGTATATCCGCGAACAGCTCTTACTGCAGTGCGTATGCGTTCCTGCTGGGCTGGCTCAAAGCAAGCAGTGCCAATAACTAGACAGGGGATAAGTAGCAGGGTCTGGGAGGGGTCAGAAGGCTTGAATGACTCCAAAATAGTGAGAGACTCTTCGACGGCGAGCGTGATTCGTCGGTCGTGATATGCTGGCCTTCTGGAAGGTGGGGGTGAAGATGCCCTCTCTTGGCATGTTGATGAGTCTTGTTCATGCATGGAGTTTGTCCTCGAAGGGTTGCGAGATGTTGGACAGCTACTGGCCATGTGAACATCAGTAGCCCCGGTGGCACCGTTGCCCCTTGATACTGTGGCCATCATCGAAGCTCGTCTGGGTGGTGGCGGCGGAGGAGCAACAGTAGTTGAGGCCGAGATGGGCAAGGTGCTGAACGTCGAACGGCGCATCGAGGAGACTGAAGGTGGGTAGATCGTCCGGAAAAGATACACCCACATCATCTGCTTGTAGAGCAGTCCGACTCGGTCACGGCTGTCACCCCATGGCCAGTTTGGTGTCCACTCGCGAATGGCCGCGTCAATCTCAGCAGCCTGGTACAAGCTGGTGTAGTCCACCACTGGGTCAACACCAGCAGAAATGTTGGCTCGGATCGTGTTTCGAATAGTCGTGATCTGAGATAGATACTGGAAGAGGCCATCACCAACACCTATCAAACGGGGAGGCTGTATCGGTGCTACAGGCTCCCAATCTTCAGACGACAGTCTGGCTGTCATATTCTCAGGGTGCCAGAATAAGTCATCGGCAAAGATGTGGTACTGGAAGAACTCGGTAATGAAAGTATATAAAGCAGGGTCCTCAGGGGGTGAGTGTTGAATCAGAGTCTGGTAAGCTTGGAGGTGCACACGATGTTCACCTCGAGGGTTTCCATCGGCTCTCGTCTGAAGAAGCAAGCAAAGCATTTGTCCATATCTTGCAGAAAGAATGGTCTTGTACTCGGGATCGTCTTTGTCCAATGGCCGTCCCATATCCTCGTACAGTCGCTTCATGGACTCGTCGTGGTGATAGTCGGCGCGTTGTTGCAACGCCTCCCGGTTGGACTGAGGATGGTCGGCTAATAACTTGGCACCATACGGTGTATCCCAGTCGATGTGCTTGCTGCTGACTGCCAGAATAGAGTGCATGAGGCCTTGGTGTTCATTGGCGAGGTGAAGGATGATGTCTTTGAAGGCATTTCTGGCCTCTCCTTCAACTGTTAAGACATTGCTCAGATGGGTAATATAATGTTTCCAAAAGACCTTATCCTCGACAGTCTCGACACCATGGAAGATTGGTTGCATAGTAATGATTGGAAGGGCCTCCTGGCGTAAACGCTCTGGTGCGATAATTAGATGGATGTGTCGGTATTTCATCAAAGGAAACGTACCCTCTTCGGCCTTTTCTTTGCCGCTCTTCCATATCTGTTTTTCGTGGTAGCCTTCGCATACCACAGCGTTCTTCTCGCAATTCATGCCTAGAAACAAATGATTAGAATCTTGCATATCTCAGGTGAATGATTCGGTTCGTACATCGAGGTTTCTACTTTATATTAGCCTTCTGTCCACAGCTCAAGAACTACAAAGCACCAGACATGGCAGGGAGAACACTAGTTGGCATGATATTCCCCCTTGTTCTGTGACAGGTCTAACGCCTTCATGAAATCACTTACCGCTTCATCACATTTCTTCTTGCGCTTTCGGCAGGTAATGCAACCAGTCTTTGATCGACCCTTGGTCACTTTACTTGCGCTCACTGCCGTGGTCAATGGGTGTTTCCTTGGTCTTCCTCGTGGTCGTTTCGGTTTCGGATCTATCTTGGCGGAGTCCATTGAGGCTGGCGCCAGGGGGGCGGCTTTAAGATCGTCCATGTTAAGATCATCTTCAACCGGCTCCAGCTTCGGAATGGTGAGAATATCGTCCGAGCCTTGCTCCCAATTATTGTCCATTTCAACATCGTCTCGGTCGACATAGTCCGTACTCCAAGAATCGGCGCAGGACGAGGAAGCTGAATGTACCATCGTCGGGGCAGAAGAATTGTCCAATCCTGCGCTCAACGGTGAAATTTGGCCGGGCTGTAGTTGATTTGCTGCTGCTGCTGAAGACATCCACAAAGAGTCCATTGGTAAAGGTGATGGTGGCATCATGTTGTTTCGGCCTTCGGAGGATATGCTATGGTTGTCGCACCAAGCCAGGTTTCGTTCAGACTGCGAAAATGCAAATGAACTTTCGATAGCCATCCAAGAGGATGAACATGCCCCGGACAAGAGTTGGGAGAAAGACGTTTTGTGCCGACTGTCCCAGAGCCGGCGGTAAAGACTTAGATAGACAACTAGGTAGCCCGATCGAATATGGTACGGTATGTATAGGCACAGCACAGTCTATGGAAGCTGGACGTGACGACTCAGCATGAAGCTGTGGAGACTAGAGGGTGGTGGCGGTGGACGTTAGACTGGACTAGCTATCGACGCCAACACACCAACGGTTGATCGAAGCTCCTTAGTCGCCCAGAACAGGCGACGGTTCGAAAATCGCAAGATGAAAGGGAGGGAAAGGTGAGGAGAATGGAGGGGCTACAGTATGTGGGTGGAGAGGTGTTATTTGGGAGTCAAGGTATGGAGGAGTTTTGAGATTCAGCACTGGAACCCTTCTGCAGTCTGTCGACTCCATCTCCCCACAGTTATCATAGCCTAGCAATGAGGTTGGCCTCATGGTCAAGGTGAGAGAGCCCACAGGGGCTTTGGTACACTTGGTACATAACCTTCAACACCCATGTGCCGTTCGGTCCCGCCAGGGATCCTTTCAGGCCGCTCGACGATGCCATCGATGGTCTCCTACAGACCCTGTCATGCCAGGGCCAGCTGCTGGGGGGCTAGGTCGGCTAGTTCAGTAGCTTAGGACGACCATGATGAATGAGACGTGAAGGATACTCTAAGCCTTGGCAGATGTCTCCACCAAAGCCTTGATGGGGGACATGGACATGGCGTATTTAGATATCCACCCTCCATAGATTTAGCGTCTTCAGGGCCCTGCCAGAGATACTTCAGGGTACGCAAACCAGCCAAAGCAGCCCAGCCTAAGTGGGACGTTTCCCGTCTGGACTGCTCAGGACTCAGGTTTGGTTAAGGTGGTGCATACAATGTCGTGCTATAAATGTTAGCAAATGTCTGGGATACGAGAGCAAGATCATGGCGAGGTAGAACGTGCAGTGCCTAGAATTAGGGGAAGGGCCTCGATGAAGCAGACATCTCGATCAGCTTGATATCTCTCCTCCATTTCGGAGGCCAATCAATGGTAATGAGTCGTGTCTATGCCCGTATTGTATGCGACAAGTGGAGTAACGTCTATGTATGGTTCGACAACGTTGATCTGTCTTTGAAAGTCACACGACAAAGTATCAACCAACTTTGGAGTAAAGAAAATCCAAGTCTGCAACGGGCGACGTTGCAACGCTGCTGTAGCATGATATCACTTCAAGTCCCCTGTGTTTGTAAATTCCCGTTAGGCGGTATTCGTTGCTAGTGTTTTTTCACACTTTATCGCGCAACCAACCGATGCTGCTTTGCGTAATGATCATGGTAATGGTATAGTTCGCTTGAATCGCTCAGTCAGGCTGTGTTGACTGTTGAGGCCGCAATTGGGATTACAAGACTATTCGGCTGTGCACCATGATTGACTTTGGGCATCAAGTGAAGAAAATTCAGTCAGCGGGCAAGGTACTGTAGGATTCTCAACAAAGAGGTTGTGGTGACGGAAAATGCGAGTCGGTTGGATAAAGACGATGGTGTTGACAGCGGATGAATGGAATAGGGAAGGCGCTTCTGCACTATATCGGCATCTGTCTCAAATTTCATTCCTCAAAGAGGTCAGTCACGATGCAGATCAGCCTTTACTGCCCATCTGAGAAGGCACCTTCCTCCACGAAGGCCGATGACAGAAAGTGTACAATCTGATCGAGTAGGCCCGGCCTAGGCAGGTACGCTACTCCGTCCTTCCAGCCCAACTGACATCTAACTCCGAATGATTTTCCTTAGTATCCGTACCTTATCCTTTCAACTCACATTAAAAGCTTCTTTAACCAAAATCAGACTTTTTATCAAATCCCCTATATTTTTGCTACACCAACCAGCATCATGCCTGTCTCTCTTTGATGGCTTTTCCAACAGAAAGCCTCATGTTGGCTGGAGAGATCTAGACCGTCAGCCCGCTATGCGCTGCACCATCATTCTCCCTCCTGCAGAATATATGCAGAAACATCCATAGCGGCCACTTCTAACTCGTCCGTTTATCACTAGCATCAACTACTGCTGTCCTTTTCTGCCTGGCGGAGGCACTACTCTGAATGGAACGTCCGCACCTGATAAACCTCAATCACCCCTTTTCCATCGAGACCAAGCTGACTGACATGGTATTCCCATGTCGCTATTACCTTGTAACCTCTTCCATCTGCATCGCACTACTGCAATGTATTGCTAGCGCATATGTGCATTGCTTCTGGGGACTGGAAATCGACGGCCCAGGTCAGTCCTCAACTGTTGGAGCTCTGAAGCTCTAGACAAGAGAAGTTGCGTTAATTGCTCGGCTGCTTCGAAAACTCGAAGCAGTTCATAGCCTCCCTGGACATGAGTTCACCAGTAGCCTCCCAGCCACGCGAAAACTCTAGTTTCAATATCAACTCAACCTTCTTCTTACTTCTTCACCAATTGACTCTCCAACATGGTACGTGCCCCGTAGCCGAACGGGTAGGGGTAAGACCAGCTCGCATCCTCCGCAGCCAACCGCCTCCTCACGGACCCTCAGGTGATCAAGGCATACTTTCTCTCTGAGACAATGCCTGTCTAGGTTGGTCGATCATTACGACTAAATTTGTCTGCCATTTCGACGAGTTGTCCTAACTCGGCCATCACGGATGGCCCACTCGTTGGTTGATCACGATACGTATTCAATTCTTCAAAGCGATTCAGAACCCTGGGCTCGAGAGACTCGAGGCTTTGACAACTTCGCTAAGATGCCGGCCCGCCGGTCTACCCCCACGTCAGCTCGCAAGATTTAACCCCGAATAGGACGCAGTTTCCATGATTATCGACTGCCAGGCGATGAGAGCCAGAAAATTTGAACTCTATTGGGGCCATCTACCACTCATAACACAATGTTCATTGTTTATGTTTGCTTTTTCTGCTCACATTGCGGGGGACACAGCCAAGAGCGCGACCCCTGGTTCTTATGTTGACATGGAGCTCATGAACCTTGGCTCTCAAGTACATCCTCGCCCAGTGTGTCCATAGTGAACCTTAGAAGTGGTGTTGTGGTTAGATATTTTGGCTGTCGTTGCTTTACAGAAATGCGGCATCACAGGCTCTTTTTTACTATGCACAGCTATGTAGTCTTTGGCTACTGAAGTTGATGACACACCCGAGGTATTACTTTGACAGAAGATTTTGGAATTGGTCTTTACCATTCGAAATCCGGAACCTCTCTCTTGCGAAACGCACATAAACTGGTCTGCTCTTTCTTTGAAGAGTATCTCAGATATGTGTAGTCAGCATCATTCGGATTCCCCAAAACAGTAACCCCTGGTCAGCTCCGGGGCATGCTCATCTACCATTTGGCAAGACTTGGAAGCCACAACGGTTTCATCGCTAATTTTAATCACTACGCGCAACATGTCTCAGCTAATTCTACCAAGCTGATACCATGTACTAACTATATAGGACATGGCCAAGCATTACACATTGGTGGTCGCCCTCGGTCTCCGCATCAATCAAGCTGATGTTCTCTTGAGATCACATACTGATGTTGGCAGTTAGCTGATAGAGAGCAATATCCAACGACCTTGAGGCCAAGGATGTCGTCGTCATTCCTCTTCAGGTTTAGCTGGTCTGGAGCTAAAAGCTCCCATGAAAGCCTTGAGTGGGTTGCTGACACACAGTGGTACTTCGAGGTACTTCAAGTTGTTTTATATCATAATAGATCAACCTCTCATTGGACGTGCAATTGAACTTCAAGAGGTCAACTCCAATTCAGCGTTCGGCGGCATCTATGAATAGTCTATCGCTTCAAACCGAGCATTCCGCTTCTCAGCTGCATCTCACACCGCCCCTGCTCCTGGTATGTGAACCAGTTGCCATTAAATTTTGCCCGACAATTGAGTTCGACGGTGCGCCGGCCCACGCGCGGTCCGTTAATGGAGTCCCGTCTTTTCCCTAGGCTGAAGGTTGGGCAGATGAATGGAACCAACCATATCGGTAGGAGTCAGGAGAAACATGCGCATCTGGAAGATTAAAGACGTCATCGCCGACACCAGTTGTTGGTTCTAAAATAAGGGACTTATATTTGGCTCGTCACAATCGGCCAATGACTTCCCGACTTTACAGTTTGATGTGCTCTGTAACCTAGTCACGGCGGATAGAATATCACTCTCAACGAAGAGTCCCTGGCATCTTTGCTGTCGACTGCGACCAGGCCGGAAATGTTTTTTTTTTCTTCATGGAGAAGCATGAGCACCTGCAGCTTTGACATACATGAAGTTGTATCGTGTCTAGCTTAGTGTAGTCCAGGTACTGCTCGTACTACTGTACTGTCGTGCAGTATCTGCCCGACCTAGGCGAATCCATCGTGAGAGGACCCTGGCGATCCCACATTGACCACCTGAAATACCCAAACACCAGTGACTTTCAACCCTGTTGGGCTCACAAACAGACCACCACCTGAGCTGGACTGGGGGGGTTTTATTTCCAGGACCAAAGAGCTCAGCTCGTCAGCAAGCGCGCGGGTCAAGTAGGCTAGAACATCTGGAGCTGGAGGCGGGTCTGCCTGAGCGCAAGATTATGCTCGTCCTCTAAATTACTCCACCAAAAGCGCAGCCATCATCAACTGACACATTTCGTTTGGCGCTTGAAGTCCACTGGACCGGACCAAGTGGTCTGTGCCATTTTGGCACGCTTTTCGTCACGGATTTAAGCCAACATGGAGACTGCCCTATGCTGTGCCCGTGCGAATAGAATCCCCCTAGAAGGAGGTTCAGGTCACCTAGTCGTTAGCAGATCTCCCATTATCGGGCCGGCACAGATCTTCACGAATCGAAGTCCAGATATGCGGTGAACTGGGCCATTACTAGACCGAACACAGGGTGTGAAGAATGTGGTTGTGGAAACCATGGAGCAACTCTGGGCATGGCTTCAGTGGGAGCTATGAACTCGGAGGGCCTCCGGTGCTGGCCATGTGAGGAAGATTCGACGATTCATGATACGATGGATAACAACCTTTGCCTGTTTCTCGGTCTTGGGTATCACCGGTTGTTTCTTCAGACAGGCATGAATGGTGTAAGCCAGCCAGCCAGCCTTCTGACTCTATCTGCATTTCAAGCAAGTGAAAACTGGGGTCAGGCTGAATACTCCAGCCCGACAGAAACGAACAAGGCCATACGTTGTTCGGGATTAACACAACAGACAAGATCAGGGCATGCACGGACTATGATTTTCAATGCGCCAACCACGGTTTGCATCCCTGAGCTGGGCTGGGCTGGGCTGGCTCGCGCTTGGTCTGATATTCGCAAAGCTTTTGGTGTGGAGAGTCCATGATACACCATGACTAGTATTCAGGAGGCGAGATCCTGGAATGTGTCTGCCTCATATTGGAAAGCACATGTCTAAGTCTGGCCGATCGTTGCGTTAGCGGACGTGGAGTCGTGGACGTGTACGGCGTTTCCTTTCGTCCAGCCCTACTGATTGCGACCGGAGCAAATAGTCCAATTCCATTAGAACCCGACAAAACTCTGATGTGTCAGGCGTTTAGACGTCTTCTCGAAGCGTGGCTTCAGAGACCGGCTCGATGCAGTTTAATTACACCACAGTACGGTACAGATTATACTGAATCAGGCTATTTGTTTCATCTACCATTCTTGGTCAAGTATAAGGGCTCTTTCCGGAGCATGCTGTCATTACCCCAGGAGTCAAAAGCGTTGACGATACGACATTGGCTATCCTAAAAGAAAGTCCAAGGGAGAGTCAAAAACGTGGTGCCTCGGGGGTTAGCCGAAAACCGAGACCTAGACCTTTGGACTGCGTAGATACGAGTGTATGCTATCTTGGTGTCTTTCCTATACCAATACATGCAATACCCGTACCCCAGACTCACTCACGGGCTGGGGGGTGACTGACTGTGGACTGTGGGTGAGGTGACGGGCGGATGCCAGTCAAGTGGGGGATCGTGGGGAGCGGTGTGTCGACCCTCTGCTCTGTGTGGATGGCCTCTAGTCTTCATCACAAGACGACACCATAATCAAGATGAGCAACGTGGACTGCAATGGGAAAATACCACCCTACCATCGGCAGCGTAGCGCTATCCCACTCAACTACATCATCGCAAAGATTTCTGGTCTGATTATTTACGTTTGATAATACAGATATTGGCCAAGATCGACTCCCTCACGATTCAATGGCTCTCATTCAGACATATCAAACACTTGGCATGCTTACTGTGCCTCCCGGAGTTCGGCTTCTTGACTCGCTCGGCACTTGGTCACCAGCACAATACAGCACAGCATATGCAATCTCGTGAATAACCAAAATTGTCGACCCAAGCCAATTGACTGGCTCAATCTCATGTTGACAGTTGCGGTCTGCAGGTGATTCGCTGCGTGCCAGTCGATTCGAGTCCCTGCTATCCGTACTATCGCGGTCTCGTGCGTCGTCACGGGACGATCATCAAGCTAACTATCAAGATTCGGTAACCCGTAGCCTGGATCAACAGACTGATTGGACATGCTCCAGAAGCCTCCCTTGCCATGTCTGTTATGCCGTGATGAAGCGAACGTCGTCCCCTGGTGTGGCTGCACAAGCGTGCGTGTCCTCAACTCTGCTTGTCCTTGCCTTTTCGATCCTGGGGGCTTAGAGGCTGTTGGTCAACATGGATGAGGCCTCTACTATGTACCTAGTTAACTTAGTGTGCGTTTATTATTCTGCAGCACCAAATGTGATTCATGCAGGGTACGACTCGAGAACTTTGATAATGCAGGAGAATAATGAAATACATACGCAGAAATGTGCTCATCAGCGTCGTGGCGATTCAAACTCATGATATCACAGACCCTCTATCTCGCAGCATTCTCTGCGGCAAAGCGAGTAGCCCGTCTGTCTCATGCATCTCGGCAAACCTTGACTACCACCCCAAAGTCCCCTTCTGAATGGTCCATTGCTACATCTGCCTGTCTCAAAGTCATAAAGTGTCTCATATTAAGGTTGGCTGGGAACAAGAGTCTAGAGTTGAAGCTATGGCGTTCACTGGGACGGTTGTTGATTCAAAGTACTAATAATATTACATAGGATACCTAATCTAATATCTCGTCATTGGACTAGATCTATTGAAATCTAAGGTCTTTTAAGATTAGACTCAATAATGAGATTGTATCTAAACGTCAGCAAGAGTTGGAACTGCCTCTTTTCCTGCCTTATCGGGGCTGGCTGGCGGGCTGGTAGAATAGGACCGAATCCTTCTGTTTGGCAAATACAATGAGATCAGAGGCTAGAGACTATACACTTGTCTTGTACCTTCAAGGGGCTTTGTGCAAGGCCCCGGAATCTTAACTACATACAAATCTAGTCGAATCAGTCATGCATCTTGACAGATACCTCCCCGTCTCAGCCATGGACCCAATATACATAATAGCAAACAGCGTAAATATGTAGGCATCGATTGTAAGCCTCCAACATAGATTTGCCAATTCACTTGCATCTTGGAAAAGTTTCGGTTTCCCGCCCTTTACCCTGGGACTCATGGTCGGCCGCTGGTCGTCCAAAGCTCATTCGTCTTCCCTCCAAACGAAATGCAGACCTGAAGCTGCTTCCGCTGGCGGGCGTCATCGTTTTGTTTCTGCTTGGGGTCGGTGCCCCCTCACGCATTGCTTTACGTAGCTTACGTGTCTCTACTGTTAATCCCTGGGGTTTCTTGTCTCGATATGTAGCGGCTGGATTCACTTCAACCCTCGCGGTTGCCCGAGAAGGGGTTTGTGTCTGTCTGGGAGGTCGATCGAGTGCGAGGTTTAGCTGAGATTCAGAAGGAAGAGGTGGTACAGGCGGCCTAGGTGATGAGAATAGCGGTTCTGGGGCATCTTCGAGGAACTGCTTCCATTGTATGAGACTCTCTTTACTCGTTCTATCATCGGTAGCGACGTTGTTTTGAACTGCAGAGTCCCCATTAGCCGCACTTTCGAGGGGGTCCTTACGACTGGATCTCTTTAGCGATTGTCTGCTCTGAAACTCACGCTCGACCTTGTCTCGAAAGTACGCCGCTCGTTTCTCTTTCTCCCTTTTCCCTTCGCCATTACCCGAGACCCACGGCGACGCACAAGGTGGTTCGGGTTCGCAGTTAGCAAACGGGGACCATGCCAAGGTGGGCTCAGCCGGTGTTCGGGGAGTGGCTGGGGGGTTGTAGTCCGAACGTATACGCTTGCGGAAGATACTGCTAATGCTGGAGGATGGTGTTCGTGGAACGGCAGTGGTTTGTGATGCGGTGGGTGATGGGGTTCTTGGATCAGGAACGTCTGCCTCACTTCCTGGAGGTATCAAGGACGAGGCTCGAGTTGAGTGATCGAGCTGCTGGTTCGATGAACGGTAGGTGCTGCTGGGAGTAAGTCTCGCTCGCGATGGCGGCTTCTGGAGCTTGTGAGGCTGCGAGAAGTCTCGCGTAGTGGCTGACGTTGAACGCTCAACATCTCCCTCATCCATGGTCGCACTTGGCTGAAACAAAGTCTTTGGCCAATCCGCCCCAGAAGAAGCCTCCCCATAGTTCTCAATTCGTCCATCGTTTCGCGACACGGTTCTAGACTTTCGGGGTGTAGCTGCGATAGCCCTCATCCATTCTTTTGATGCAAAAGCGCGTTCATGCCGCCCAGAGTCCGGCAAATTAGGTAAGCGTCTTACTTTTGAGGTCTTCTCCGTTATGCTTTTACTCATTTGAATCCCATTAGACTCTTGAGGAGGGCATCTAAGACGTTCCTGAGTACTCTGGAGGTTGAGCATCATGCCAGACCTGGGGAATGTACCCCTGGAAATACTTTCCCTACGACGCTCCGGGGTAAAGCCTGGTTGCCCCATGGCTTCCAGGTTGAAAGATACTTTGTGTTCAAGCCTTTTCATAGGCTGTGTTGGGGTAACAATTGTGGAAGCCGAACGTTGAAGGCCTCTTGGCGCAGGTGTTGCCTGCAGGAGGCCCTGCTCCTGGTGTCCTAGCCCACGAGGCGTACGATCTCCTTCTGTTGGAGTATCATCGTCATCTCCGAAGACTTCGGGATCGAAGGAGTCGTCTCGCTCAGTTGGGGCACTGATCCTAAGCATCTCAAGTGTGGTAGGCGGACCAGCATACCCCCTATCAAACAATCTTGGCCATCTACGATCAGATTCGTCAGTGTTAGCCCTATGTTTCCGTCGATTGATATGCAAGGGACTTGGCTGAAGTTCAGAGATAATTGATTCTGTGTCGGCCTCCCATAAGTCCGCAGAAAGCCCTTGGTGATACTTATCACTAGGACTTGGAATTAATCTTGCTTGTCGGGTATCTTCAAAAAGGAGTTTACCGCCAGAATCACCAACAACACGCTTTGTAAGTGTTCCTGGAGTCAATCGATGAGTTGGTTCAACTGCGATAGGGAAACGAGCTAGGGGACTGCGTGTGTCTGTTGTTGCCAGCGACTGGGGAGTACAGTCAACAGTCTTGCCTCTAGGCCTTGGAGTGGCAAAATCAAAAACAGACATTTCCTCTTTGCATATACGGGATAACTGCCTCGAAAGCCTGAAGCTACCAGAGTCGTTGTGGACTTGTCTATCAGCTTGATCTGAGTCACCTATCAGATCCTTCTTCCTGACACTCTGACGAGAAGAGGGGGTGCCCGGGTCGGGCAAACTTGGTGGTTGTTGATTTCGAAAGGTAACTGCATCATCGACGCATGCAAAGCGAGCCGCAGTCCCCGTGCCCTTTGTAGTCTCGTCTGAATCCTCGGTCGGATCACTGTCCTTAGAAGCTTCAAGTGGTGTGATCGCGCTTGCTATCTCATCGTTCTCGTCAGGTTCATATTCGCTCATAGGCCGCCAATCTTCGACCTCTCCCCCGGCTAGTACTGGTTTCGTCAGTATTTATTACAAATTATTTTGGGAAGAAAAGCAGATAACGTACCTCTACGTGGCACAACCATGTCTTTTTCTTCAGGATCAGCGCCTCCACGACCATCCCCGGCTTCTTTGTCCAACTCTGAGACCTTTTTAACCTGAGCATCGCTCATATTGAAACGCAAGGTATCCATGAATGTGGGTAGAAGAATCGGCTCGCCGCCTAAGTGAAGGGATAGACGCATGGGCCCATTGGCGTAAGTTTCTGGTCTTACAGTTGATACTGATTTCCCATCAGATTCAGCTGCATATCCATCTGCGGCTGCGCTTTCTACATTGACTCCAAAAGCCATGGGTTCCAAATCACGCCGGATTACTTTTGGTATTTGTGGTATTACCAGGAATTGCTTGTAGTAATTCGTCCAGAACCAATGTTTGTCAGGGGGTGGGAGTTCACATGGTCGATCCTCGCAGTCAGATACGTACTTCTCCATCAGATACATTCGACAGTACTCCATAGGCGAAAGGCGTGGTTTCGTAAGTTGGCAACTCAGTCCAATACTTCTACCCCCTCTGTGGAAGGGCCGGAGGGTGCTTCCCCCCACAGTGATCTGTCTCTGGGGTGATTTGGGACTTTGTATTGGGCTCGAAGATGTATTACGGGCCTCATAGCTTTTGGCTTCAAAGCTGAAACTCCCCAGAAATGGGCCTATGATAGATACTGGCTCCGAGGTGTTTGCTTTGAGCGACGGCCAGCGCTTTCTATCACTTGACTTGCGTGTAGTGGAAGTGCCCACGTGCTGGTCCAGTGCCTGGAACGGCACACCACTTTGGTCTGTCCTTTCGGATCTATCAGACTGATAGCGCATTCTCTTTTTTATCTTGTCCAAAACGCTGGGTGTGAGATGTGCTTTAAGTCTCTCAGGAATATGTGGTAAGGGGGGCACAGGTGGCATGTCATTACCCTCATCATCGCTGTCGGGATCGTACTAGAAATCTCGACTGTCAATTTCTCGAGGTAAGATAAGACCCAAAGCTGCTTGTTCGACTGGCGACATGTTGAGCTTTCGGGTGAATGGGTGCTGAAAGAACTCTGTTTTGGAGAGACTATCAGGATAGGACAGGACGGGTGGTGCGCTGAGATCTTGAGAAAAAAGAGCGCCATCTGTTTTAGCTGGACTCATTTCTCTTCCAGGCATTCCTTTTAGTAGAGGATGTGAAGTCGATAGAACCCATGGGCTTAAGGGTGTCGCTGGCGCAGAGTCCTGGTTGTCGTTTGGAGTCACAGTTGTGAAAATAGCGCTCGCGCCCTGGGTTGCATTTGCTGAAAAACCAGAGCTTCGTGAAGTTTCTGTATCAAACAACGTGGACGAGGTTGGAGATTCTACATGATACGATCCGATGCTGAATGATTTTCGTTCAAGATCATTCATGATCGCCAAGCACACACCTTCCAGCTTCTTGAACTCTTCACAGTATCTCACCATAGCATCTCTGGCTTGAGGATACCCGGGGACCTCGCACCAGCTAGACAGCTTCATTTTAACGATTTCTTGCAGTTGAGGGGAGAAAGGGCTCTCGGACATCAGGTGCTCAAAGACAGAAAACCGAACACTGTCTCGAAGACTTGGTGAGTGTGGAGTTGGGTCGACATCGTCTTCGTCTTCGAGAAACACATCTGAAGGCACAAGAGCATTGAACATTCCCATAATTTGAGGGATCTCCTTCCTGCATTCGGAATCTCTCGTCAATTCTTTGATAAGGATCTGGGGGGTAGTCAGTTCACCAAGGCGCATTCGGGGAGCAGTATGTGTCTTACACAGGCCCTGAAACCGGCGTGTAGAAGCCGAAAATTTGCGGTAGAAGTCCTATCAAGCTCTTGGAGCATTTGTAGTTGACTTTCTGTCGGTAAGATGGTCTCCATGGCAGCATGGGTAGCTTCAAGGAGGCGAAGGCGACGAATTTCGATGGCATCGAGGTAGCCAAGGCCATCCATGGCGCGTTCAAAGTCAATACCTCCATCCTTGGGCTTCCGAAAGATATTTGAGGCTATGTACTTGGAATTCTTGCGACTATTCGCGTCATAGTCGACTCCTCTTGCTGCACGGATGGCTGGCCAGGTTGTTTGAAGGGAGGCTTGAATGGTTTGGTCGTTATCGAATGCCAAAAGCCTCATTTGCATCTGCTGCGCAAAGCCACACTGTCGAGAGTTAAGATTATCTGATTCATCATTGACCAATTGTTTAAGGGCTTCATAGCCTGTCCCTAACCACCAGGTTTCGAGTTCAGCAGCATAGGGTGGCATCGCTTCGTGATATTCTGCCGAAATATGTTGCTCAGAGTGCGGAGGAGAAAGCTTATACAGCGCGATCGCACATGATGCATCAGTCAGAGACGAAGAGGATTAAAACAGTGGAAGGAATAGATCTGTGAATGAAGAAGAAGGTATTTCGAGAGTGAAAGGCTGCCAAATATTGATCTTGGCAGTGAATAAAGGTGGAAGGGGCGTGAAAGGAAAATTCTGCAGGCAGCGACTGATCCACTGTAGCCGTGGTATTCAGGCTGACTGTTGAAAGAGCCGTTTGCGCGAGATGCATCTTGTTGTTTATACATTTGTTCATGATGAATGTGGCCAGAATCGTTTGTGGTCGCGTCACTGTTCACCCTTCCTTCCGTGAGTTGGACCAGCTGTTTGAAAGCATTGTAGACTAATCACGTGGCCTCATAGTACATTTGACTGCCATTAATTGATAGCGATTCGAATCGTTGAGGATATTCGTTACTGACGGGAAGCTGAAGCTGTCGATACTGCCGTTACCCCGTATCTCATGAGGTCATTTCAGAGTGGGAAAGATCCATTCGGTGACATGCATCTCAAACCCCCTGTCCTGCTGAGTCTCAGCTCAATTGACGAGGCCTCCTGCATTCCCCGCTAAAATTACAGTGGTTTTTGCACTAGCGCAAGGAATAGCGGGCACCGTCAGTGGAATTGCAGGGGGAGCTTCTGCAGCTGTCGCCGAGGATCTGGTCAAGTCTCTGCCAAGGCCAATGGCAGCCAGTTTCAGGGCAGCTAACTGTCACTGGTGGCCCCGAATCTGTTCTGACGCAGCACAACCAGGAACCTGAGCTAACTTTGTTTTTTGAACCTTGACCAAGCTTGAATTGGACTGTTCCTTTCGTGCCACGAAGCCACTGGTCGTCCTACTCCCTTCTTTTTCTTCTCTCCTTTGTTCTACTGGCGTTGGTGTAACTCTTGATAGCCTCAACCGGCACGTCAATTGACTCGTGGAACTGCTTTCGTCTTTCTCTATTGCACTGCAAATCATTAATTATGATTTTGAGGCATTCAGGGCGCCTGGTGCGTCGCCTCAACCAACCTGTCAGCTCCTTGAACTTGGCACGACCAGTTGGACCGCAGATTCGGTATCTGGGGCCGAGATGCACAAATAGCAATGTTGTCAGCAAGCTTCGATTCTCATCTCAAGCTCGCAAAAGAAAAGGTATTGATTGATGTTTAATTCTTGTCTTTTGTCACACGATCCCATCAAGAGGCGACTCTTCACAGCAAAACTTGGGTAACCCAGAGGTTCCGGCATTTGCATTTCTGTTTCCAGAAACGGCACTTTCAGTCAGCATCTTATCGAGACTTGGCTTTGAGCAACAGTCCCAACTATTTCTGATCTGCAAGTGGGGATCAGGCTGAAGAGCGGGAATCGCTGCATATCAAATTAATATGTTGCTGGAAGCCCAGAAATCGACATGAAATCGAACTGTTGCTAACTTTTTAAAGCGGAAGAAGCACCTGAGTATAATGCAGAGGCAGAGGCAGAGACTCAGAAAGGCCCCAAGTCCTCCTCCTCAGAGCCTTCACTTCTAGGCAAGATGGGAGAGGCCGCGGCCACGACCTTTGCGTCCATAGTGGTGTTGGGTCTGGGCTTTGCTGCTGCGGGCTATATTTATCACAAGTTTTACAAGATGCTCGTCCTCCAAAAGATGAATCACGCTTTTGAGCCAGGGGATCCGGTCCTGGATTTGGCTGCAATTGGTAAAGATGTTCCTCATCAACCAGGTGGTTCTGGCGAACATTGGATATACCGCCCGGAGCAGCAGCGTGTTGATGACATTGTCATGGGGCGCGTTGTCGGGCACTATTACCTTTTGATCGGTGATAAGGGGTCTGGTAAGAGCAGCATGCTTATTGATGCTATGCGAAAGAATGAGGGTGATGGTGTTGCCATGTTCGAAGCGCACGCAGACCTGGAGATCTTCCGTATTCGTCTTGGCAAGGCCCTCGATTATGAGTTTCACGAGGATTACATCGGAGGGTACTTCAGTGAGAGGGGTCCCCGCGAAACCACAGCTCTTCTGGACATTGAACGTGCTCTCAACAAATTGGAGAAAGTGGCCATGCAGAAGCGAAGAGAAAGGGGCAAGCCTTTAGTGGTGATTGTCAACCAGATGCACCTCCTTCGCCATGATGATGATGGTCGAGATGTCATTGAACTACTACAGCAACGAGCTGAACAGTGGGCTGCTGCCAACATTGTCACCATGGTTTTCAACTCAGATGACTACTGGGTGTATGAGCGCCTCAAACAGCTTGCTACCAGAATGGAGGTTCTCCCTGTCACTGATCTACCTAAACAACAAGCTATTTCGGCTCTCCAGCGATATCGTCAGAAGTACTGGAAGGAAAGCATTGACGCCGCAGTTCTCGAAGAAGTCTATGAAAGGGTCGGAGGGCGGCTGAGCTTTCTCAACCGAGTAGCAAAGAGCAGGGATATGATGGGAACTTGCGAAAGGATCAAGGAAATTGAAAAGAAGTGGTTCCTCAACCAGTGTTGGATTCTCGGTCCAGAGATGGATGACGATGTCATGGATCAACAGAAGTGGGCTGTAAGTTTGAAGAAATACTACATTGCATTTATAGAGACAACTTACTGACCGAATCATAGGCTGCCGCTATGTGTTTGGCCAAGGCATTGGTCGACAAGGAAAAGGATATGGAAGAACATGAGACCTACGACCCTATTGTTGGACATGTGCTTCCGACCTACCCTTTCCACATCGCTCAGCAAATCATGACCCGCTGTGACTTTATCCGAGATCTCGATCGATTGAACCTCTTCAGCATCACCAGTGAGGCAGATGTTCGAGCAAGCAGCGTTCCGATGCATCGAGCTTTCAGAGAAATTTGTGCTGAGCCTAACTTCGAAAAGCACCTGGAGGGCACGATACAAAGAATTGCTGATATCGAAAGTTTGGGCCGCACTCGCGAGCTTGTTGCCAAAGACTTGGTTCTTGGTGGACAGTATGAGATCGAGCATAACCGCAAGGGTATTACAGTGAAGCTGAAGGAGGCTGAGAAGGAAGATGACTGAGGCAATTGCGTGCGCTTTTGGATTTGCTTCCATGGAAGTAAATGGGAATGATGACGCCCTATTAGTGTTTTTGGATTTCTCTGGTCATATACGCCTGAATGAGGTATGACCGGAATAATGTTGAAGGACAAGCGCAGGTGATGGATGTTTTTGGGTCTGATGAAGTGACCTGTACAATAACTGACTGACTTACATAGATTTTCTTGGCACGTGTCGAAATAACTCTGTACAAACCTGAACTGTTTCTTTAGATTAGTATAATAAACAACAACAGTATATATTTGACTCTCAATGCTTCGAGATTAGCGTAACATCATAACTGACCCTCGGAGAGCAAGAAAACTTAAGGCTTTGGAAAAGGATGTTGAAATAAACTCGGTAAAGAGTCCCCTAAGCTTAGATTATATTACCTGAATATTTTATTGCTTAGGGTCAAGGTCTTGAGTTTTCTTGCCTCCCCTAGCTGACCTCTTGACCTGAGCTATGGGCAGAGATCAGAGACCAGATGAAAGGGGTACGAGTGTGGGGTTCACGTGATCAATGTCACGACAACGCGAAGGAGCAACCATCTCTAGGTTAACCACGCCGTCAGTTTTTTTCGTGACGCCCCACACCTTCTTCCAATTTCCCCTTACCCTACATCCTCAACTCGCGTTCTGTCGACGAGAAAGAAGCTATCGTCGCGAAGCAGTTCACCGATGTCAGGCAACGGCAACAGCAGTAGCAAGTGGCCTGACTTCCGCCTCGCGTCGACCCTATGGTCTCTTATGCCCGGCTCCCAGTCCAACAGGCCAGATAAGCAAAACGACGAAGACCGCGACGGCAACGAAGGCCACAAGAACGAGCAGCAGCTCAAGAACGAACCCCAAGAAGAGCTTCCAGAAGAGCTAATGCAGTCACTCGAGTTGACCCAAGACGAAGTCGGCACCGAAAACCGGCCAATTGACGAGATGAGCGGTTTCGATAACTACGATGGCGATGCTCAGGCTGGCCCAGAAGACGACGTTCAGGACCAAGACTTTGGCACACTCGAAATGTTCGACAGCAACGCAACACAAGCCCCCTACACGTCGCAACTCGACAACGCGTCCCAGGAAGACCAGGCACCTGAGGCGCCTATGTTGGAAGACATACCGTCCTCTCAATCCCGAAAGCACAAGCGCGACAAGAAGGGGCGCAAACAGAAGGGCATAAATGAAAGTGAATCTCCACAACTGCCAGCTGCCGAAGAATCCTCGCGCAAGTCCAAAAAGTCCAAGAAAAAGTCAACGGTACCGGTCGAAATTCCCGATAGCCTGGTCGAAAACACATCAACCATATTCCCATCTCAACCTCTGGAGAACTTGGCTGCTGACTTTGATGATGAGGCTGCTGCTCCTGCTACTCAAACGAAGCGCAAGCGCAACCCCTCGGATTCTACTGACGGCAAGCAACGCAAGAAGCGGAGATCCCGTGACGAGGCAGCCGTCATCGAATCACAGTTGGTGGAACCAGGGACACAGGATGGCCAAATTGAGGAAGCCGACACTAAAGAATCTCAAGCTGCCTCTTTCCTTCGCACTAGGGACGCAGCTCGCCCAGCTGCCATTTACGATGACGTCGCAGAGGATGCACCCCAATCTCCCAGTGCTGCACGCCTCGAGGTGCGTGATGCTCGATCAAGAGAAGGTAGCGCCGCTCATGACGAGATGGACATTGACGCATCAGTGAAGCAGAACCAGGATAAGGAGAATGAAATGTCTAGCTTTTCTGCAATCAATGGGCAAGAGAACACAGAACAACAGGAGCTTGAACAAGTGGCCAGGGATGTGTGGAATGCGCACATCAACGGCCAAAACCAGCCCAACACACAAGACTCATCTGTGCACACTGAGATGGAAATTCCAACATCTGCACAGCGTCCTCATACAAGCAATGATGTGTACGATGTTCCTGGAAGCCCAGTTCAGGCCTCAAACCCCCCAAGTGCCAGCGCCAAGCGAACACGATCGGGCAAGGCTAAGAAGGCCAAGCCTACTTTCTTTGAGAAATCGCCTTCCCCTGAGGTTCCTGAGGGTGACCTCCCATCACCTTCTGCCATGACACCGATGCCACGAAAGCGTACCAAGAAGGCTTCAAATCGTAGAAAGTCTGAAGCCAACCGTGCACTCTCGTCTCAAGACATGGAAGTCAGAGATGACGACGACTTATATGGCAATCCAGCAACCGGACGACGCAACCGAATGGCTGGCTTCACCCAGGGACGGTTCAGCGATGAGGAACTTGGTCGTATCGCACAAGCAGTTGAGAGTTACCGTGTCGAGCGCAACATGGTGCAGCATGAACTGAATGCTATGATCCATGCTCCTGGAGGTACAACCGCTGGTGATGAGCATGCCGCCCTTTGGGCACGCATCTTTGCAACATGCCCGGACCGACACAGACAAAAAATCATCAATATCACCCGAAAGAAGTTCCACAACTTCGTTGCTCGTGGTACTTGGACCAGTGAGCAAGATGCCGAGCTCCGTGACCTTATTGAGGCCAACGGAACAAAGTGGTCCAAAATTGCGGGTATCATCAACCGTCACCCAGAAGATCTTCGGGATCGTTATCGAAACTACATCATCTGCGGAGACTCCCAGCGGAAAGATACCTGGGACGAGGATGAAGAGGGTAACCTGACACAGTATGTAATGGAAGCTATGGCCGCCATTGACGAGTTGCGAATCATCCAACCTACCCGCGAACTGCTCAAGAAGCCATATGAGGAACTTATCGATTGGCAAAATATCAGCGAGCGTATGGGGAGAACTCGCAGTCGACTTCAGTGTATCACCAAATGGAGGGCCATGAACATCAAGACTCATGGCAAGGATAAGTTGGTGTCACATGCGCCCGATGCATCTATTTCTTTCCGCCTCGAGAAGGCCCGTCGTCAAATTGCCGCGATGCCTGAGGAAGAACGTTATCGCATGATCATGGCTATCTCAGGCTCATCCGCATCAGTTGAATCCAAGATTCCATGGCAAAGACTGGTTGACAAACAGTTCCGTAACAGCTGGCATCGACCAACGCAGATGCTTCTTTGGCGACGCCTGAAGCAAAGTGTGCCCGAGTCAGAACAGAAGACTGTACGAGACTCTGCACAATACCTTCTTAATTTGTACGCCCAGACTGGCGAGCTTCCTAATGTTGAGGATGCTCTTTTCGACGATGCGGAGGAAATGGAGTTCTTGAATAGTATCCCAACCACCCACGCTTCTCACAACAACGCTTCTGCCAATGGTCAGAACCACATGAGTGCCGAATTTGTTAACGAGGCCGATGAGGAGGAATCCGAACAACCGCAGGGTGAATACGGCGTTCCTGATGAGAACATCAATCCTGATTTACCTATCGCACCAATGGAGGACTTCAACCCAGCCCCAATGGCATCAATGGATCCCGTTGCTGCGGTTGCAGACCTGGCTCCCATGGAGGATACTGAAATGGTTGACCCAGCTCTTTCTGCAGAGCATTCAGAGCCTACAGAGCCCGAAGAGCCCGTTGATGTACCAATGAAAGAAGAGCCTGCGCCTGTCGCCAAGCCCGCCAACACACCTGTGTTTGATGAGCCAGCTCCCCCTAAGGCAACCCGCGTTGCAAAGAGAACAGGTATGGGCAAGGCGAAGGCACCTAAGCCCCCTCGCAAGTCAGCTGCTAGATCTACTCCGGCCAGAGCCACACCTAGCCGTCGATCTGCTAGACGTGCAGCCCCTTCTCAGGACCCAATTGAGGATGATGGGGATGTTCAGGCCGGGGCTCCCGCAGAGGACAACTCTGAGGTTGACGAGGCTCAGACGCGCAAGCGAAAGACGCCTAGCAGGTTCCGATCCGCTGGCGTCCCTGAGGTATCTGCTGCCGCCGACGATTCAGACAGCGTTATGGACGATATGGAAGATTTGCCTGCCCGCGTTATGTAAGAGAGAAAAGGAACATGAGGGCCACGACGTGGCAGATGAGTGATAGAGATTTGGGAGGGGTCCGGCGTATTTGTACAAGTTACCACCAAGATGGCCTCGACACTAGAAACAGCGGGTGTTGCAGTAATACTTCAGTGGCTAATGGAGGATGTGAAGGGGAGAAACATGGACGATATCGTGGATAACATGAATTATAAAGGAGGGACTACTAGTCGCAATTTATCATCATTATCTGAATATTACAGTTCACTGTGCAAAAAAAAAAAAAAAAAAAAAAAAAAGTTTTAAAGAATCGGTATCAATGCAAATTCTGGTATCTATCATCTCTCATCCGTCTACTTTAGCCATTTGCTCAGGCGCAATTCATAATGCAAGCAAATCCATCGTACCAGTGCCGCCATCGTTGGGCGCAGATCGTGATAACAAACAAGTGTCTTTTACTCCAAACTCCACCGAAATGTTTTTTCTTGTGCAAGTGACCCGAGCACTCCGAGCCCGTCATGAATACCGGGCCCCAAAAAAGAAAAAAGAAGAATAAAAATACCCGCCGTGTAGTTACCGAGTTCATAACATGACAGATCGCAAGTATAGTACCGTTCGTGGTGGTTACGATAGATTCTTTAGCGGATCTCAGGCTCCCGCATGAATTCAGGGATGGCGAGGCCTCCCTCACCAGACTCAAAGTTGGGAGCTCCAAAGTTGCTGAGACGCGAACGAGTAGAAGTGGTGTTGATGTGGCTAGTGGCCGTGTCCATGAGGTCGAGGACATCTTCGACAGGGTTACCATCGCGACCGGGGCCAAGGGCGGAGTCGTTGTCGAAAGAATAGATCTTGATGCCGCGAAGATGGGTATCTTTTCCGTTCTGGTGGTTCTCGAGGATCTGCATCTGAACGACCCAAGCGACGAGGGTGTTGCCGTCAGGACCACCGCCAGCGCCGGCAATGGGAACCTGCTGCCAGCCGGAGGGGTTCTCAAGAGCCATGGTAGCGAACTCGATAACGTTGTTCTCGCTGGTGCCGGCCTTGAAGACGACCTTGGTAGGGGTGTAGGACTCATCCTCGTTGTAGTCAACGTAGAAGCGAATGTCGCGAATACCAACACGCTTGGTGAAATACATGGTGAGCTTGTGGGGCTGAGGGCCATCGGATCTGAGAAGTGTAAGTCGGGTGAAAAGTGCTTGGGAGTTAGCGGATGGACTCACTGCCAGAAGAGCTTGAGGTCATCGCTCTTGAGCTCCTCAACACCATTGCCAGGCTTGTGGCTGCTGACAGTGAAACGGGCAAGGTTGGAAATCTCCTTTAGGCCAGCAGTTGCTGGGTCAAAAAGGGTAGCAGCTTCATGAGCCTGGTCGTGTTCAGCGGCTTCTTCGTCATCCTCGTCTTCGTCGGCATCATCATCTTCTTCTTCGCCGATTGAGTTCTCATCCTCATACTCTTCAGGGGAGTGAGACAGAGTGCGCTGATCAGCATCGTCCTCAGCAGCTTGGTCGTCGTTGTAAGCCATTGTGGCATCAGAAGAAGGGCCAGCGGGAGCAGCCATTGGGCGAGCGCGGTTGAAGAGAATACTCTCATCAGGCTCAGCATCGGAGCTGGAGGCGTCAGAATCGCGGGGAGGCATGCTGAGACGAGATCGATCTGTAGGCTGCTGGGCAGCTAGGAGAATGTTGTTAATATTTGTTCGCAATTCTCGTGATTCGCGAAGAAGTTGCATGCGCTCTTGATACCACTCCTCAAAGGTGACACTGAGATGATCAATGGCTCGGTAGCAGGCTTCCACGTTCTCCTTGTCTGGAGAAGGAACGGTTCGGAAGACTCGCTTGCGCTGCTGGAGAAGAGCGCCACTTGACTTCTTGAAGGCAAGTTCTTGGAGTGGAACTCGCTTGATGCGATGATCACGGTTGATTTGATGAATTGAGGCTGGGGGAGGAGGGATGTAGATTTCGCGACGAGAAGGCATGTTCAGGGATGAGATGGTTTGTTCGGATAAAGGGTGAACAAGCTCAGTGACAAAGGAAGGATCAAGCTGAGAACAGCAGATGAAGGTATCAAAGGAAAGGAAAGATGATGAAAGAAAAAGAAGGTTGACAAGATAGTTGTTAGAAGAAAGTGCAATTGGGATAATGGGAAAGATAAGGTAGTGATGTGTTGGAGGAGTATGACGTGTAGAGTCGATGAAGAAGAAGAGAAGGTACAAGAGCAGAAGCGAGATAGTGGCATCAGTCTAGTTCCTATCGAGGCATCTAACAATAGAAAAAGAGGCCCATCGAGCTAGTATGAGGGCAATGAATCACTGGTGGCAGCCGTCGATAAGTGGCAGATGACTACTGGCAGCCAACTAGAGCTGCAAACACTTTAAAATCGCAACCGATATGAGATCATGGCACTGCCAGAAAGAGACGCTAAATATGCACGTTTAATTGAAAAGATTCAACTTACTTCTATACAGACGAAACGGATTAGGAGGAGGCGCTCGACGTCGTCTTTGGTCAGGAGGTTGATCTGGTGTTCGATGAATTGGAGGACCGTCGGGCGTTACCATTGGACCAGCAGCAAGAGGAGAAGCGCCTTGACTTGGATGCAATCTAGTAGAAGGTCCGCTGGGAGTAGCAGCTGGAACTTGAGGCACTGGAGATGAGGTTATATCGGATGGTACAGGTCTCGGGCTCGAGGCCATGTTTGCCTGTGCCCTGGCGTTTGTGTTTGAGTTTGGGTTTGCATGAGTGGCAGCTACATGCCTTGCTCTTCTTGAACCACGAGTGATGTCCATCTTGATTGGCAGTGATCACTTAATATCTGGCCAACACTGCCAACGCTCACTGATATCCGAGCTCCTCTAAAGTCAATTAATAGGCGCGGTCGCGGTTGTAGCTGTCGTTGGAAAATGTGATGTGAGTGGACAATTGGACGCGCTATCACGTGTCCTCTATCGAATCTATTTTAGGTGTCTGGCCTCTAGCTCAGCTGAAGTTGACCCCTGTCCATCTTGCCTTGGCCTTGATTGTTTCAAACATCACCACCTCCAATCTCTTCAGTTCAGCCATAAGCAGAACCAATACTGCAAGTCAATGCAATGCAATAACTTTGCAGACCCGATACACTCTGGATACATTCCATCAGTTGTTCAATTGAGCTACCTATTTTCACACTCCAAAGTCTAATCATAACCGAAGTCGCCTCTTGCCGACCGAACTTCCTGGTTGCAACTTACAGGGTCCTCCTCCTCTACCCCGCCAAAACTATCACTGCAACCCAACCTCTCCCACTGTAACCCCGGCCTCATGCTTAAAAAAGCTTCCAGAAAATCTTGGTCCGAGATCTGACGCATGTCACGTCAAGTCAAGTCACAAGCCACCAACAGAATGCCCCTGACACTGACAGTTCTTGACTCAACTACAAGGAACCTTTGGCCTTAAACCTTGTGGGCCTACGAATATGGTACCCTCCATCTTCTTCGGTCTTCGGAGTCGTATTGCTGAAAACTATGCTACGCCGCTGACTTATATCAAGCAGGGAGGTTGATCCTGATGACGAATGCGCAACACCATATGCCCTTCCCTATGATCTTCGATCTTGTTACATTGAGACAATACGACAATTCCTTAATCAATTGAATCTCACGGGTTGCCCGTCCAGTCTCTCCACTACAGCGCCTTGACCATGCCCGTTATAACCGTTCAACGGCCAGTGTCGTACCTGAAGCTAAGCCAAGGCCCCTGGCCCGTCCTCATATTCAGAATCTGAGGTTGTACGGGGATACCGATATCGCTTCGAGTCTCACCGTGCCAACTAAGAGTGAGGCATGCAGGACATCGTCTGGTTTAGCTCGTTAGCGCACTCTTTCAACATGAAACATAAGCTCATGGCTCTACGTGGAGTTAAAAATTCTTCTCGTCGTTAGCTAGAAACGCCTTCAGCATGCACGGTCTACGTGTATCCTTCAACTTGAGTCGAGTGGGCCCGCATCGCCAGCCTCGTCTACAGCCATCATCCTGGTTCATCGCCCAATGTAACGCCTCATCTCTCCCGTCTCATTGGCAACGATCCAGATTAACGGTCCAAGCTGTCACCATCGCTGAGATCTTCAGCCGTTCGCGCTACGTCATTATCGTTTTCACTTAACTACCGGCCTCCCTCGCGCCACGTCGGCTCGCTCCTCTTCAGGGTCCTCCCATGAAACTGGTCCCTTCACTGACTCTCACAAGATCCAAGCTTTTGGGTCTTCCTCTTTGCTTCTTCTCGTGTAACTCAGGGCTTCCATGTTGCCCATCTCAACTTGCGCAGCTTCTATTCGTTCTGATGCACGCTGACGCCTCGGCTTTCTTTAGAGCTCAACTTACATACCCACCATCAAAGCCTTCCTCAAGATGTCATTTGCAAGGATAGCCTCAAGAATCAGGGCCGAGTCGGGGTGACGGGTCGCTTGGTGAACCCTTGAGGACCCTGACTTCAGCCTCACGAGATGATCCTTTTCTTAGCATAAATATCGACTCTTGTCGACTGTTTCTCTCACCTATCAATCTACAATAATCACAATCATCTTAACTACTTATCTCTCAACTGCTTATCTATCGAAGTGAAAGACAAGAGCTCATCCTGGGTTTTCAACTGATTCCGTTCGATGTCTCTTGATCCTTTGCCTACTATTGAAACGACCCTCACTTCTTCTTCTCCATCCGACATGTCCTCTTCCATACAAAGCCGATCTGCTCGCAGCACACCTGCTATCAACGCATCCGCCTTTAATCCTCCTGAAGCCAATGGCTCCTCTAATGAAAGAGTTCCTTTCATGCGAGACAACTCTCCCGAAGCCGATAGCCTACCGTCCAACCCAGCTCTTACTCCAGTCATCACCCATGGAGACAACCCTTCAGCCAGCAACAGAAACTCCGAGGCCGATACAGTAGTCCCCCTCCAACCTGTTATCAGTCAAGATCCCAGTCGAGTCCGTCCTGGCTCTCGCACCGGTAACTTTGTCACTCCCAAGACGGCTCGCTTCTCTCAGGATGGCGGAGAGCCTCTTCAGTACTCTGGAGGTTCCATGAAATCGTCTCGACGACGCTATCGTGGTGAAGACTACGACTTTGAACAGGCTGCCGACTATCCCACAGTGAGTGACTATGAGCGATACTGGCGCAATGAAGGTCGCAATGATCGCTACACTGCTCGAAGAGGCCCTTACCCACCTCCCACATTCATGAACCGCCGTCGAGCACACCCTCATGATTCAGACGAAGAGTTCTATAGCAGTGACGACCCTCGCATGCCTCCCACTGGTGGACGCAGAATGATGGATGAGGAAATGGGATACCCCCATCGACCTTTCCATCACCGGCGTGCTTCTACCCTCAACGGCTTCAATATCTCTACAGGCAAGCTTGAGTGGAGTAACCTCAGTCCCAAGGAGAAATCAGAGATCATGCGTCTTCCTTTGACTCAATGGATGAACTCAAATTTCAAGAACCACTTTGTCGCCAGTCTTGGTGAGCTTATCGGCACTACCATGTTCCTCTTCTTCGCCTTTGCCGGCACAGAAGTTGCCAACATTCAAGCACAAACCGACAGCAAGACTACCACAGGAGAGTCTACTGGTAGTCTCAACGTTTCCAAGCTCCTCTACATCTCCATCATCTTCGGTTTCTCGCTCATGGTAAATGTCTGGGTCTTCTTCCGTATCAGCGGTGGTCTCTTTAACCCTGCCGTCACTATCGCCATGTTGATGGTCAAGGCTATTAGCATGACAAGAGCTATCTGCCTGTTCCTCTCTCAGATTCTTGGGTCAATGCTTGCCTCCGTTATGGTACGGTACTTGTTTCCTGAGACATTCAACGTCCGAACTACTCTAGGAGGTGGTGCATCTCTGGTTCAGGGTGTGTTCATTGAGGCTCTTCTTACTGCTGAGTTGGTCTTCACCATCTTCATGCTTGCCAAAGAGAAGCACCGAGCCACATTTATTGCCCCCGTCGGTATCGGCCTGGCTCTTTTCATTGCAGAGATGGTCGGTGTCCAGTTCACTGGCGGGTCGCTCAACCCTGCCCGAAGCTTTGGCCCTTGTGTCATCACCGGTACCTTCGACTCTGAGCACTGGATCTACTGGGTTGGTCCTGGCATTGGCTCTCTCATCGCTGTCTGCTTTTACTGGTTCATCAAGACTCTTGAGTACGAGATGGCCAACCCTGGCGCCGATGGTGATGATCTCAACGATCCTACTAAAAACCCTGAAAAGCGAGCTGAAATCCAGTCTAACGCTGCCCCTTCAATTGCCTTTGGCGGTGGCAAGACCCCTTCAATTCGCAGCTGAATGACGAGGCCATGAAAACATGACTCTTATGAGTGAGGGCGAGATGGATACGGTCCATCAACGATTACACGATGAAAGTTGATGAGCAAATTCAATGATGCTTCATGAGATCAAATGCATGATAAATATACACGAAATGCGAACACGCCAGAGATGGATAGAAAATTGGAATTCGTTACTTGTTTATACGGATGTTGTGCCTTAAATGGTTGGAGTTCGGTTTGGCGTTTCGTTAATTTTGTACTCCGTATTGCCCGGCACATTTGGTGCTTCGAGGCTGATTCCTCCAGATGAAGGAGTGTATATATAGAGTTTTTAGGTAGAAAGAATTGGCACAGGTCTCCGACTGGAACCCATTTACACACAATTTCCCAAAGAGCGCTTGACTCTGGGGTCGCCTTGATTACAACATATAATGTTCTCGGTCTGATATAGTTGTATATTCAGGAATCTCTACAATGCTAGTTGGTGAGATGATGGCCTAGTGATATCTCTGACATCCTAGGTCCTACCAAAACTGTTTTTCCAAAGACACTTGGTCCTGGTCTTCAAGTTCGCGAATCCTGTGACTCTGCTATGATCGTGGACCTAGCTCTTGTCCAATGCAATATTGCGTCCAGTCCTATTCATCTCATACCACCCTCCCAGAACTACCCAAACCTTATTTTTGGATATATATCGGACTGCAAGGAATTGACGTTTGACGCTGCATCCTTATTCTATAGCTGTCTGGCGTCTGTTGCGCTGGCGTCGAGCTCGAACGACGCTCATGATGAAGCAGACGATACAGTACGAGATAGCAAAGCCAATGACACCCCCAAGGCTACCAAGCATGAAGCCTGCTCCAGCGTCTCGAGAGAAGCCGTCAGGGAGAGATCGGCCAGGTTGAGGGGTTTCGAGGGTCCCGATAACAGGGTTGTTCATTGTTGTTGCTGGTGATAGTTCGGGACAGGGGGCTCCAAGGTTCTCTCTTATAGTCGTATTGTGCAAAATGTTTCTGGTGTATGTTCTCCTGTATTGTATCTGGTTAGGTAATCTTTTCACTATGGAGGCATGGGTCTAGAGAACTCACTTCTGTCTGTTGATGGAATAGAGCTTAGCAATGTTTCTTTCTGGTTAAAATCTAGACGAGTGTATAGTTCTGAATGTTTCGGGAGTTGTATTTGTATTGCTGCAAGAAGAGTCGAGGTTGGGAGGACGCAACATGGTAAACAGAAGGGAAGGTATAGTTGCTACAGCGTTTGTATGCAGCAACATGGCAGTGACAGTGGCATCCAGTTTGCAAATAGCACTGAACATTCAACTTCAAACGGAGTGAATAGAGGAACTTGGGGGAGGGGGTAGCTAACTAATTCGTTCGTTTGTTCATGTTGAAGCGAACAGTGATTCATTGTTTGGTTGTGCTCGTTTGTAAAGTGATGAACAATGTTGAGAAGTTATCGATCTGCAGGGTTCATTGGGATAACTTAACATCTTCCGGCTGACGAATATTATTGTTTGGGTTAAGCTCCATGGATAGATGAACCGTCTGAACCGGTTCGGAATTAGTCGTGGCATTGGCCCATTTGATAGGATGAAAACATGATTCCAAGATCAACGTGAAGTTAATACAGTATTCTAAATTTATCGTAAATGCAAATACTCTAAGTTTAGAGAACATGGTAGAGTTATCCGTTCCGCACTTTAGCTTCAAACTTTACAATCTCACTTCCACTTTGACTTACATCCAATGGTCACTATTGATCATCTATCATGACTAGTATCTGGTTCATCCTATGACCACCAATTCCACTGACGACTTTCTATCTTCAAGTTCCCAATTTGAAAACGATCCTCCAACAAGCTCGCAAGCAAGCCCCGTTGGCTCAGTGGTAAAGCGTATCACTAGTAATGATAAGATCACTGGTTCGATTCCAGTACGGGGCAGGTGAACTTGTTCTTTTGACATTTTTGCTGAATTCTCAAAGTCGTTGTGATATTACGATATCATGAGATAAGTGACCATTGGTGTTGAGACTGACTTTTGTGGTTTCCATTTTGTTACTACGATATTCACTTGTGCAGGCTGCACCTTGGTGAACGTCTGAAAGGCAGAAAGAAGCACAGTAGAGCGAGAAACAGTCCTTCCCCGTAAACGTAAAGTTACTTACTGAAACGACGTATGAACATGGATCAAATCTTTTGATGCATCACATCGGGATGACCGAGTCTCGGTTCGAGCCGTGTACGGATAGTGGGGGGATGAGATGAGGGAGCATCATAAATGCCTGGTCATCAAAGAACGTGGTCGTCACGTCTACCCTAAACCAAACCCTCGCTCAGTCTTATTTGCAATGCTTATGTCCAGACGATAAATGAAACGGAAGACCATGGCCATATCACATACATATCTACAAGTCACGGGAGATCTTTACTCTTCCTTAGCCAGTACAAATGTCGGGTGTAAGTGCCCCATGACATGTCTCAGTTCATCACCCTAGTCCAAATCATAGCCGTGATGACTTCACGAGAATCACTTCATCCCAGCCAAAAAGCGGAGAGTCTTGGTCAGTGCAATCATCAAGATCGGGCATGAAAGAGCAAGGAACAAGAAGGAAGTGGAACCAGCATTAAATTTCACTCGATCCCAGTCTCGTCAAGATGGCGTGTGCCTTTTGAATCGATTAATGAAATGGCGTTTTATAGCCCTGTCTCTTTTAAAATGTGTCTTATTTATGGCAACTAACCAAGCACGCGACAAATGCAGATGCTTTCGTTTCGAATCACAGGAGAGAGTCTAGAAGGAGAGAGAAGCAGGTATCATCATTCAATTAAAACAATGGAACCGGGATTCAAAGTTGGAGTAAATTAAAATTGATGTCATCCGCCCACTCGGCCCCCTTTTCGCTTAGGCGTGTTAGTTGATACAGTACATGATGATAGGCGCTGCCGAGCCATGGCTGGGTAAATGAGTGGAAATTTGGCGAAATAGAGACTTGATAACGAGGTCTGCACCAAGAACAATAGGTTCATGATTACTAGAATGTGCTGTAATGAAGTGAATTCGTTGTTGCCAGTATCTCAAAATAGGGGTTCTCAGTTAATTACAGGCTCAGGAGCAGTCCGCATGTAATGCATTGTCTTGTCTTGTCCTTCAGTCTCAGCCTCTTATGTATTGATGATGATGATTTGGGGGCGTGTGTGTTCCACCAGATACGACCTCGTCCATCCAGGCCATCTCGGCTGTTGATTAGCCATCAAATCGATACGGAGAAGTCATATCCATTAACTAGCCATTAAACAAATAGAAACCTTCTCCTCATCTGCTCATCAAGTCTCGAACAGGGCAAGGGGGGTCGTATCACCGCCTGTTTGCGGGGGCGTAAGGACTATTCAAGGTTATTTGATCAATGCACGGATATTGACGACACAGGAGGAGAAGAAGAAGAAGAAGAAGAAGAAGTATCGTTCGAGTTTAACCTTAGCGACATAATCATAAGCTGAAAGATATCACTGTAGCATTTGGTCTGTCATGGAGAGTTTATGAAGAGTGTCTTAGACTTTTCCTCCTGACGTACGTTTTCAACCACGTTATCACATCTCCAGACCAATTTATTGAGCCTCTAACCGTTTTCACACTGATCATCACCTCTTTGTTCTGAACCGTTATATCATCATCTCTTCTTTCAATCCGCATCCGTAGGTGGAAAAAAGGTTCACTCAAAGAACCTGAACTTCCCAACCTCATGCACACCCTTTCTCGACATCACACGCCCCCCTCCCCTCTCTATCAAATTCCCCTTGAACTACCAGAAAAAGCCGCTAATTCCAGGGGACCTTCTGCCCTAGGGACAGCTGGAGTGGATCTTGCAGTGAACCCCTCCCCCTAACAGATGCGCTGTG
The DNA here is from genome assembly GCF_013085055.1 of Fusarium oxysporum Fo47. Lineage (NCBI taxonomy): Eukaryota > Fungi > Ascomycota > Sordariomycetes > Hypocreales > Nectriaceae > Fusarium > Fusarium oxysporum. The sequence continues at coordinate 2,655,455 of NC_072847.1, forward strand.
CGCGTGGGCGTCGGGTCGCGTGTGGGGCAAAAGGGAGAGCCCACCTCAGGAAATGGCTAAGGTAAGGTAGCTTTAGCTCTAAAGGTAGAACCCGTCCCTTGGAAACTTCCATTAATTACGGCCACTACAAGTGCCTCTTGTCTTTAGAGCTGAGCTCCCGTCTCATTTCTCCCTCCATCATTCTCATTCTCAACTCTTCATCTCTTTGCGCCTTCAACTGTGATACCCAATTCCATACTCCTCGACCTTTAGCTTTACTTCTCTCAGCTTCTATCATATCAACCTTCTGTAATCAGCAATATGACTCTCACCGATGAAGAGCTCGACCGCGACTGGCAGCCCAGTGGCCGTCGCCCTCAATCGTCCGTATCCCCCTATACTCACCTCAATTGAAGACGCCCGCCATGTCGTCTACAAAATCAATGTGATCGCAAACCAAGACCTAACACGCCTCTCTCGTATAGTACCATCGCCCGCTCTTTTAGTGCAGAGTTGATGGACATCTTCCGCATCGAGAACTCGCTCACCGATCTGGATCAGCAAGTCCACGATAAGTTGGTCTACCACTTGCTCACCGTTTCACATCAGAAACCTTGCATCTAACCGCCTTTCACCTTCAGGAAGCAAACAGTCGACAAGAACACCGAAGAACTCGCCTCTCTCGAAGCCCGCATCCGCGAAATGGAAGATCGCCTACGTCGCTCTGTAGGCGGCAGCACCCAGCAGCGCTCTCCTCTGCCACAGGTCCAGACACAGACCGCCAACCAGTCCCAGACTCAGCAGCAGCAGCCAAGCTCCCTCGATGCTCCCACGGACGACTCCAAGGCTCGCTCACGACCGGGAACGGCCCGCGCTGCTCAGCAAGCTCCCTCCTCGGGCAACATGCCCCCAACCCCGGGTGCCAGTGAAGGTGAATACTACGTCGTCACCCGCGATGACTTGCAAGACGGCCCGCGCTGACGAATATTTTTGACTTTTTATAAAGATGGAGATCATGAATAAAGCAATCTGACCTTTTTTGCTGCTCCCTTTCTCTCCATGAACCATTCAATTCTGTCGAGGGCAACTCTCATTCACCACCGCCAGTCAGCCTCCTACAAGAGAGATGTCGCCCCTCATGAGCTAGTGGACGGTAGCGGGCGCGGAGAACTAACGGCTGAGCTGCATGCAACCCTTGGCCAGACCGCAATTCGCACTCCAACCCGACCGTTCATCTTTATGGGGAACTTGTTTCAAGACTCACTCGGCGCGCCCCTCGACAACTGGCCAATTCATTGTTTCGAAGAAAGCCACGAATTACAGCCGAGGCGCATTAATAACGTCAAACGCCCTCGGACTATTTTTTTTTATTAACAATGCTTTCCGGTTGCTGGAGGAGTTTTCAGGAGCCGGGGGGAAATCAACGGCGCATCCCCAGCCTGGATGTCCCCCCCCCCTCCTTTTTTTGTCGTTCGCTACCAAGATTCCCGGCGTTCATAGAGGCAGCATTTGCAACATCATTTTATCATCATTATTTTCATCCTCCCGCTTCAACTGTTGCGTTAGGCTGCTGCATATTGTTTATGGGAGGATAGCGTCCACATCCACGTCTAGCATAGGTGTGGATGTGTATGAGTGCGTGGATTGGATGGACTGGACTGAGACTGTATGAGATGAGATGAGATGCGATGGAATGAATAGGACGGGAACGTATTTGGATGGACTGGTATGCATGTCACAATTGATAGCAAGTGCATCAACAGTACCTCAATCGACTTGAATTCACGGCCGAAATAATGAGGTTTATATGTATCTTTTCCAGTTACGGGTGGAAATACACGGGTAATCCTTTACCTTGTCACTTGAACAATGCCTCACTTCTGCCCTTGAGTTCTGATATCGCGTTGACTTTATTACACATGACTGGCTCTAGCTCTTCTCATCTTACAAAGCATCACAATAGCCGACCTGTATCGCCAGCTCCAGAATTACATACCGACATGCTCTAAAATGCTGAACGCGAATCCACACTACCACCACTACCATTCATCGATATCGTCGAGATCCTTGTTGGCAAACCCGACTTTGTTGTTCTCGAGATCAAATGCAACATATAAAGCCTTGAGCGCAATATCGCCAATGATGGTAACACCCAAGCTCTCTGCACTCTGCAAACCGCCCCAGCAGTAGTCCGAATCGTTGTCGGTTGTGCTGTAGCTGAGGTACGGTCCAGGAATCTTCAGAATGTGCTCTGTGCCTGGCACCTTGAACATCAAGTCTGGAAGATCGTTGGAAAACTTGCAAGGAAACGTGAACGAGTCACCGAGACGAGGATCAACACGCATGTCTGGAACGTCGTACCAGTACATACTGGCAAGATCTCCGGGCAGAAACAGCAGCGTCGTTCCCGTGTCGATAGTAGCCTCAAAGGTGTGTGCCATCCAGACTTGACGAAGACCGGCCCAGGCTGTGGTATCGAATGTGACGTCCCAATGGGGGCTATCCTCTCGCGTGGCCATCCACGAAATGTTGTCCTTGGCTCGGCTCTCGTCAATATAACCGAAATCGAAGCGACCTGTCGCATTTCGACGCATATCAACAGTGAAGACTGGATCATCGAGTAGTGGACGAAGCTTATCAAGGAGAGACGGAGTCGGAGGGTCGATGTTGCTAGGAAGAGACTTGGCAAGGCCCAAGATGCCAGTGAGTTCAGTTTCACGCTCAAAGCGAGGAGCAACGATCTGAGCAGACTGGATAGCTGTGTTTTTGAGTTCAAAGTCTCCCAGGCGGACGGTATCGAGGTAGACGATGCCATCAGCATGAGTTCCGTCGACTACCAAACAGGTCAGCATACCATGTCCCGACGGCATGGAACGAGAGATGATTCTCACCATACTCGACTTCCCATTCAGCATCGCGAAGTCGGTGAGATGTCTTGGAAGAGTTTGGCTTGTATCGAGGAGCCCAGGGACCTTCAGGGTTGGCTCGATAGATTGTGTCTGTAGATTGCACCCACCTGAAGTGGAGGTCAGCATAAATCATTCGTATCTCAGGGCATGCCTCTCACAAGTCTGCAGAGCCAGTGTCGAGGGCCATCTTGAGGGTCTGAGGCGGAGTTCCAACTTTGACGTCGGCGATGTAGATTTCATCTGCCCCAAGGGGCTTCACATCGACACGACCATCTGCAGAACGGTTAGCATATGAATGTGCGACAAGTATTAGAGTCAATACCGTCATCAAGAAGTGAGAATGCAGACAAAGTCTCTGGAGAGACAGCCTTCCCCCATTTCTGATGAGCTGCGACCCATTCTCGAACGAAATCGGGCTTGGAATTCGAGTTCTTGGCAGCTTCGAGAGAAAATCCCTTTCGGCCTTTGTGCTGAGGAGTGGCAGCAGTAGAAGAAATGCTGACTACCAAGAGCACAGCAAGAAAAGCGAGGCTCCTCATGATTTAGATTGAAGGAGACGAGTTGAGGGTTGGTAAAGAGGGTGGAAGAGAAAGAGAAAGTTGAGAAGAAGAACAACGAGATAAGCAAGAGTTGACTGGATGTTGTAATACACAGGAAGGTGTAACTGAGAGAGATTGACGAAGGAAACAGAGGAAGAAGGAGGGAAAACCGGAACTTGGTAGACAGCGTCAGTGAATCATCTAAATATCAGACCCAGAGGGAGGTGCTACAGTTACAGCTATCAACACTGCCGGACACTTTCTCGGCCAAGACAGTCTAACACAACCTGTCAAAACCTGTTTACTATTGCAGAAATTTAGCTCCCGGTATCCTCGCAACGTCTCATTCGAGTAGTATAAGCCGAGACCCCTATATCGCCAACCTCCATATCTAGGTCCTCGGCCACGCTCTGTACCACCCAAAACTCACTCCCCGTAGACGAGCCCATCACCTCGCGCCGACCATTACGCAACCTCTTGTAATCAGGTCGTTTTTCTCGCCTGCAGCTCCAGGGACAAACACGGGAACCTGCAACTGCGACGTAACAATGCATGAATATCCAATCCACGTCTCTGGTAGCAACAATCGACGACGGCACATTGGATATTCCATTTTGGAGAAGACAGATATGGGGGGGACATGTACTCGACTTGGGCCATGAGATTGGCTCACAAGACCATGAGGATGGGTAACGACACTACTAAGCTAGGTAGCTAGACATGGACGTGGAACGGGTAGAGACAGGAAAGGACACGATATAATGCTTCGTTACTCGCGGATCCGTCGACCAATGTATCTAAGCGATACGGCCCGTGGAACAGGACCGACATATCCGTATTACCTGACTTCACTTAACATCTCACATTTGATCCCGTTCATCATTCATCGGTGAGAAATTCATATGTCCCTCTTCATGGTATTCTACTTCATATGGTAAGTATAGTCAGAGTCAGATATTCTATCGTTCGTCATCTGACCCGGTATCAATCAACCAAGATGCGTATCAACAGCCAGCTGCACCTTCTTCTTTTTCGTTATAAGAGAGTCAAGATCAAAAGTCAATACGCCATCGTCTATAGTTCGTCGTGAGTCTGCTTCTCTCCCTCGCTCTTCTTGCTCTTCTCATTCTTCTCGTTCTCCTTCTTCATATCATTGAGCAACTTCTCGAGCTGCTCCTTATCGATCTCACCGTCCTTCATGAAGTCCTCAGCGTTAAGCTGCACTGTCTCTTGTGATGCCTCTCCGCTTGTTGTCTTGCTCTTCTTGCTCTTCTTCTTGGCCTCCTTGGCAGCCTTCTTGGCTTGTCGGTTCTTCTCCTCCACCTTTCTGGCACCCTTGAGGGCGGCCTCAACGCTGACCTTCTCGAGCTTGTCACGCTTGGTCTTGAGGTCCTTGATGAGGAGCACAGGGTCGGCAGTGGCAGCAAGCTTAGACTGCTTGGCCTCGAGGTTATTCAACCAGTCCAGAGTGGCCTTGTGAAGATCAATGACTTCCTTGAGATCCTCCAAAGTGTACAGAGGAGGAATAGGTCCCTTCTCTCTAATGACTTGCTCCATCTTGCGGGCCTCCGCAACCGCAGGATCTTCGTCTTCCAGTCCGTCAAAGTCACCTGTGGCCTTCTCTTGTGCAGCCTTTGTGCTGGGAGACTCAACTGATGAAGATGCAGAGGCGGACTCAGAGGCAGACTTGTGCCAACTCTCATGCTCGGCAATCTGCCCCTTGATCTTGTCAACGAATCCCTGGGTGTTCTCCAGAGTCTGCTTTAGTGCATTAAGGTATTCAGGTCGCTTCTCGGTCTCTTCAACTCTCTTCTGAATGGGTGTGACCAGGTCCTTGAGAACCTTGAGCTTGGACTTAAGAACATCCTTGCTAGCCTCTGCACCATCAGCATAGAGCCAGTCACTTGTCTCGCTGGCAAGTTCTGCCAACTTGGTCCTCTCCTTCTCGGTAGAAGCCGCGATAAAGGCATCTCCCTCAAGGAGATCCCTAATCTTGTAGGTGAATGCTTCAAGCTGGTTGAGAGCCTCCTCTCGCTGTAGGCGCGCCTTGTCAGACGCAGCAAAGGCCTTGAGACGGTCCTTAGACTTGGAAATCTCGGCCGGTGTAAGGGCAGGAATACCACGGTTCTCAATGGTGATCTCAACAGGGATACCAACAATCTCTCGCTTCTTGGCCTCAGGCTTGACCTCCTCGGTGCTTCCAGAAGCGGCAGAGTCGGCTGCTGAAGCGGTAGCCGACTCAGGAGAGGCAGTGGAAGAAGAAGACTTGTCATCCTTCATCTCTTCCTCAGAGCCTTCACCCTCCTTGAGAGGCTTCTGATCCTTCTTGCCAAAACCAAACAAATTCTTGACACCATCTACAAGGCCTTCCTTAACCTCGGCCTCGCACTCAACAGCAGCCTTGGCAATCTCAACCTCACCATTCTCGCCGCTGAGCTTGACACCGAGCTTGAAGCGAACCTCAGACTCAACGCAAGAGGGGTACTTCTGCTTGATAGCAGCGATAGTGGCAGTCAAGTTCTTGGTAGTCAGAGTCTTAACATCCTTCTCATCAGAGCCAATTTGCTGGTAGAAAGTAGCAGTGAAGTCCTTCTCGTTGGTGAATGTAAGCTCCTTAGGGGCAGCGCCTTGAGGGGAGACGGCAGACCAGAGTCGCTGGTGCTGAGTCTTTCCCTCCTTGGCCTCCCACTTCACACCAGAGGGGTAGAAACCACCCTCGGCAATTCGGATCTCCTTGACACGGAAGCTGGGGCTGAGCTCAGCAGCGCGGAAGCCGGCACCGAAAACGGCGGCCTCATCAGAGTTGACGTTGGATCGAATCTTCTCAGGAGAGCCAGAGACCTTCTCAAGGACCTTCTGAACGAAAGGAGTGCGAGAAGCACCACCGTGAAGGATGATAGAGTCGATGTCAATGATGTCGAGGTTAGCGGCCTTCAGGGCATCGTTGATAACAACAGTGATTCTCTCAGCATGCTCAGCAGCCATCTCCTCGAATTGGGTGCGGGTAATCTTGTATCGGAAGTCGATGTCCTCGTACAAGCCCTCGAAGCTGGCTCCGGTGTTCTGGTTGGCACTCAAGACATGGCGAACCTTCTCGACCTGGTTGGTGAGCTTCGCAATGGCGCGGCCGTGGGACTTGACGCTCTCAGCAGCGACAGAAGCCCTCTGAGCGGCCTTGGACTCGACGAATTGCTTGACCATATCATCTAGAATGAGGTAGTTGAGGGAGTCACCGCCAAGAGTGCGGTCCCAACCAGCGCCTAGGACGTGAACCTCCTGAACGGTCTTGTTGAACTTGCCAATATCCTTAATAGATCGGCCTTGGAACTTCAAGATGGTAGCCTTGGTGGAGCCAGCGCCCATGTCGAAAATGATGTTGTACTCGGGCTTAGATCCATTGCTGACGTTGGGGAACTCCCGGGTAGTAGCGTAGTTCAAACCAACGGCGAGACCATCGCTGAGAAGCCCCAGAACCTTAAGACCAGCAAGCTCAGCAGCTGTCTGAAGAGCCCGCTTCTCATCGGCGGTGTAGAAAGGAGGAACAGTCAGGACAATGGAGCGTACGGTGGTTCCGTCACCAGCGGCCACCTCAGCGTTCTTCTGGATGCTCTGCAGCTCCATAGCGAGCAGCTCCTCAACCATCCAAGCTTCCACATCGTCAGTAAAAGACTTGCTCTTGAATGTGGCGGTGCCTCGTGTAGGATGGGACTGCAATTGCAGCGCAGGGTGTCGGGCAGCGTACTCCTGAACCACAGAATCTTGAGTGGTCAGGCCGAGGATGGTCTTGAGGTTCGGGTAGACGTCGCTAGGGAATCGAGAGGCGAGAGCCATGGCGTCGGCACCGTAGGCCCTCTCGGGGTATTCGCCCTTCTGAGGTCCATTTCTGGAGGGCTTAAAGACAACGGCGGAGGTTTCTTTTCGTCGGGAGTCCTTCGTTAGGACAATCTCTAAAGGAATTCCAGGCTTGACAAGAGTGGCCTTGATGTACTCGGTACCAAGGTCGACACCCAGAACAGCTGAAATTGCGAAAACATTTGTGGTGAAGAGGAAGATTGTCGCCAAAAGCGTCATGAGTGGCGAGACTCGAGATGCCATGATGGTGGTTTTGGTGGGGTGCGCTCAGCTGCGCACACCAATTCACAGAGAGTATGTCTTTTTTATCAACGAGGAGCGTTGCCTCTTGAGAAAAGAGAGCAAAAAGACGATATCGTCTATGGGCAGGAAAATAAAAAGCCCGGAGAAACTCTTTTCTTTGTATATATAAGTTAAAGAAGAGAGAGAGGACTGGACGATGTGGCCAGAATGGAGACCTCTTCCAATGGGGGAGCAAGAAGCCACGATGGCTGTTAGAAGCTAAGTTAGTGGAAGCGTCCAGCCACTCATGGAAAGAGGACAGCTAACAATAGGTATTATAGCGGCGGTGACGTTAGTTCTAATGCAAGGCTGAGAGACAGATAAGACAGAAAACTCGAAATTATTGGGGCGATAAGAATTTACAGTGGAACATTCGAGTCAAGGCCTCGCTCTAGCATCGAGTTCGCTTGACACATCAAAGCCCCAGGGATTCCCCAGCTACCGACCGAATAGTGACAAGTGGCCTATTTGGTCTCAGAAGTTCATGATGTTTGGTAATTAGGCTATAACTTATGATGGCGTGGAGGTAATCTTGGGTAATTTCATGATCATACTGACTCGATTCGCAATTGCATAGTATGATTTGGGGATAAGAGTTGAACTTTGATATAGACATCGTACGGTTGACTAGACGTATGAACGTTTCTCTAACTGCTATGCAAACAAGACATGTTTCTTGGTGTTTGATCTCATAGAGTATCAGGTCTACCTGAAAGCAATATCCAGTGCTGTCTCGTTATGGCCTTATCATGAGATTGAACGCACGTGGCCTTTGCTCTTCTTCTTCAGTGAAACAAAATGTGGTCAATTTCTCTACCAATAACATGACACTTTGAGCTCCCCACATTCTCCAAGACCCCTGTCAACCCTATGACGGCACACTTTCGAGCTCTAGCTTCGGCCCTCAGCCTTGCCATGAGGCAACATAACATGTCCAGCATCATATAATGAGACGATACTCTTGACGTAATATGTAGTCCCGATCTTCATGGTAGTCTTTGAACCATACTATAACTCAATGGCTCAGTTTACAATCTTCACATGACTTTGAATCATGTGTCACACATCAAACACATTTGGCGGGTATCCATTCACATTATTTACCTACTGCCCAATCCCCGGAAGGCCTATTTTGTTACAAAGGTATAGAGAACTCCAACCGAAACCGTGGCCAGATGTATATCCGAGTCCCAAAATCATCAAAACCCCAAAATGCAAAGTCCTCAAGTCCACCGTCCGTCCCCTGGCTATTCGCCCTAGATAGAAATCTTGACTTGTAAACGCCGTCATCTCATGGTGTACATTTGCCTCCGGGAGATAAAAGGAGATTCGTAAGTTTGTGTGTTTACCGCATGCCATGTTTCGAGGTACTTAAGCCTCATCGCCGCGTCGTCCGCCTCGACCAGCACCACCACGACCGCGGCCGCGGCCACGACCATCACCGCGGAATCCACCTCGACCACGGTGCTCACCTCGTCCGCGACCTCGGTGGTTGCCACCTTCGTTACGGGGACCCTTTCGCTGCACCTGGTGGAATCCGTCGTTGGGATCAGCAGGGGCAGTGGTCTGATTTATTAGCATCTGATCGTATAATATGGAGTAAACAATCGACTTACCTCCGGGTGGTCATCAGCCCAAGAGTGGGTGTTGGCAACGCGAGTGGGAGCAGCAGCATCGGCCTCAACAGCCTCGGCAGGCTTCACATCGACCCACTCCTGCGAAGCGGACAGATCGTTACTCGTGTCCCAATGGCTTTCGGCGACAGCATTAGCAGCGTCATCAGCAACACTGGCGTTGGCCAAGCCGTTGGAGGTGGAAGAGGGCTCAGTGACAACGGGAGCGGCGGTGTCGCCAGCCTCAATCTCGGTAGCGGCAGCGTGCGCAATAGTGGGATCGGTAGCAACTTCCTTAACGTGCTCAGCGTCACCCTCAGCAGGCTGGGGCTCGTCAAAGTGAGTCTTGTACTCTTGAGCGAGGGCCTTGACCTTGGAGACTAAGTATTGTTAGAAGAGACAAGTCTGAAATTAGGCTGGATGGGGATACTCACAAGAGGTCTGTAGTTGCTCGCCGGGTACGCTGAAAATCTGATCCTCAGAGCCATTGACAAGCTTCAGCATAGACTGGACAGCGTTCTCGTCACCAGAGTAGATGGCAAGAAGCACACCCTCGATAGCTTGGCTCTCATCAGAGTCGGGGTCCTGAGCTTCCTCGCGGCGGTAGGCAGCAAGTCGCAAGAATTGTGAGAGGACGAGGAGGTTGTCATGGAGAGCCTTGGTAGACTCAGCCTTGGCCTCTGCAACAGCATCGGCCTTGGCCTTCTCCAAGTTCTTCTCCCATTCTGCCTTGTCACTGGCGGCACGTGTGCGGTACTGCTCGTCAACCTTTTGGTATTGCACAAGCTGTTCCTCGTATTGCGCTAGCTGGGCCTGCAGAGCGGGCTTCTTGAGGATCTGGGCCTTCTGGTCGTTGTTGATGATTCGAGACTCGACCAATTCATCAAGGGACTTGCCGGGGTTCTGGCTCAGGAGGGAGTCGGTCTTGGAAGCGTTGGTCTAACGGTAAAGTCAGTATGACGATGATCGACAGTTGGGCTGCAACAAGGCAAAAAGGCACGTACGATCTTCTTGTTGACATTTCGGATGTTCCTTTGTAGCCGTTAGCACTCTACTGTCTTTGCATATTAACTCAAACTCCAAAAACGTACTTTTGGATCTCCTTGATGTATGGGCTCTCGAAGCTGTCATCGCTGTTCTTATCGGCAGTGGCAGAGGCAACGCTGGGCGCAGGAGATTCGGTTCGCTCGAGGGCCTTGGCGGCCTTCTTCTTCGCGGACTTGGAAGGCTGAACAGCTTGAGCAGCCATCGCGGTAGGATGCAGAGATCGTGTGATTGTTGGTAGAGTTTGCGCGGAGACGTTACGGCACTGTCAACGATGTGTACGACAGGCTTACAGAGGCGATGGTTCGTTGAGTGTTTAAGTAATTGAAAACGCTAAATGCTAGAGATGCGTTTAGAATGTTTTGGGGGAGAGAGAAGAGTTGAGTTTGGGAGAAGCAGTTGGTGGAGAAGAGTAAGGTGAGGTAGCTGAGCTGGAGCAGGAGAAGGAGAAGTCCGAGTTGTGGTACAACGAAGCTTTGCCTTGCCTGTCTGTGCCCGCCAGTGCCAGTGCCAGTACCAACACTAACCTCAGAGTGCCCAGGCAACCCCCTGCATTGACACTGTCATTGTTTCTGGCCGAGAATACGGGGCTGCCTATTGCTCTATACAATTATGGTCTAAGATGGTTTCACATTATGATGGATTTTAGGCTGGGTACAGCATTTTCTTTATGAAGACTCATCCATTGTTTGTCCTAATCTATGTTGTTTGTACGGATAGAGACGGAGTGTTCTCTCGTTGGTCTGCATCATCGTCATGACAAGGAAAAGCCCCACCCAACCGTCGCATTCAGCTGAGGTTAAGTGGATGAGGTGGTCTCGTGCGCAAGCGCCATGTTCTTTCAACCTCGCGATGCCCTCCTCCCGGTCGCGGAATCCGTCAGGGGTTATCATACAGTGGCTCAATTCCCAAGCCTGTAATAGTTGCCGTGTATGTGATACTGCTGTATCATGTCGGATGTCGCGGCTATGCCTGTATGGCTCTCAATGGCGGTGCGGCTCTTGAGGATCTTAACACTGTAAGTTCGGTGGGTTTTGTTGTTTGTCGCAATTATTCGTTTTCTTCAACCCTTGAATTTGGTCAAGGTATCCTAGACAGCACGGATCAGCAGATGCGGAGAGACGATGCTTCACACGACATACTCTCGTCACCTTCTTGACGCTCCTCGCAGAGAGACCTCGTTCGCCCGACTGTTTCGAATGGATCGCCGCTTCTTTGATAAGACTTTTGATTTAGTTAGCTTAGGTCGTCGCGGTATAGGAAGATTCGTCGAATTCGTACGTTTCCATGAATAGGACGTAGTCGAGGAAGATCTAAGACAAGTAAGTAAACATTAGCAGCATTTGCGACCATGAGAACGTCTAAACGCACAGTAACATCGGCATTCTTCTTTAAATTATGGTTTGAATGAGCCTTGATGATCTTCTTGACCGTCGCTTTGGGGTATGGTTTCTTTCCGAGCGCCATGGTTGAAGAGAAATGGTTGTTGTTTTGTTAGTTTGCAGTGTTGACAATGCGCGTTCTACCGCTGCTACTCTGACCTCACTGATCTAAACTTCGGGAATAAGCCAATCGGCAGCGCCCGAGATGCCTACAGTACGTAGCTTGAGCGCCACACCCTCAAATCGAAGAAGCCCCTGTCTCCCATTGAGGGGTGTACAGTGCCAGGTCGACGGCTGGGAATCCGCACTGTAACCCACCTTTGGATTGGGATTGATTGTGCTCAAGGCTCACAAGCTTGAGATCTGTACAATAGCGATAGCATCTTCAGTCTCCCACCATGGCTTCATTAGTACAACGTCGTATGGTAAGTCATCCATGATCATAAGTATGATCCTACTATTTCTGACAGCCCTCTAGCTTTCAAAGGCGGACGAGGAGGCAGCGGACGAGGTTGAGGTTCGACGTGAGGACCAGGACAAGATCAACAGATTCAGTCGCCTACACCAGCGAGAAATCCTTTTGGAGGAGGAACTGAGCACAAAAACCGTACGTCTACGAAATACAAGCATCGGAATGCCTCCAGAGCCTCTCTGAACACCGACTGATTCAATATTGCTATGTAGAAGGAAAAGGAAGAGCTCGACGATTTGTCCACCGAACTTGAACTCGCCGACGAGGACGAAAAGATCCAGTACGAAAGCGAAATACCCCTCAAAGCGAAAGCGAAAACACAGTAGACTGACTTCGACACAGATACAAGATTGGCGATGCATTTTTCCATGTCTCGGTAGAGCAGGCTCAGGAGATGCTGGAGCAGGCAACAGAGAAGCTCGAGGAAGAGTCAACATCTTTGGAGGAGAAGCTATCATCTATCCGCGAGGAGATGACCAAGCTCAAGGTCGAGCTATATGCCAGATTCGGAAAGCAGATCAACCTAGAGACTTGAACAAAGAAAGTCGAAGCCTGATACCCCCTCCAAAGAAACCAAAAAAGCCACACCGATTCAGCCGGAAGAATTCTTATCCAGCCTCCCGTGAATGCAGCAATTCTTCTGCACATAGCAACGTTTGCGGGCAACCTTATTTGTCATCCCATTGGGGGTCGCCGGTCACGCACTCCGGTATCGAGAGCCGGGTCAGCAACTTGCATGTCTATGGAAGAGCTCACCTCCTTAGTCTTGTGTCCGGTGGCTATTCCCGGTTTATCGGTCACCAAGAACCACTTCGATCAACCCCAACTTTGATGACCAAACAACACCGATTCGCTCGCTCTTTGAGTTGATTGAAGCTAATGCGGGACCAACCCTCCAGACTATCGAGAATTGAGCTGTAGTACCCTGGGAACTGCTCCGGGGAACGATAACAAAGGTTCTCATGACGCCCTACGACCTCCCCTCACCTGTGGAAGAGGCTCCCACAGATACTGTAGCTCCTCAAGCTCCCACACCCGCCGCCTCCATCATCGGCGCCGCGAATCCCACCTTTTACCCACGAGTGCCCCATATTTGAGTCCCGGCTCCGGATCTCCTGTTGTGGTAGTTATGGGGACTTGCCACACAGATGCCTCCATGCATTGGATTACGCCTTACAGTAGCAACCCAAATGAGATCAGGAAGAGGGAGGGCGTAGCCACTTAGCCGATGGATATGCAAACCCCCGTATCGGCCATTTTTGAAGTGTCATGGGGAAGAAGAGTGCATGCAGAACCTATCCACTTCGTGTGTTTGTCCGTATTGTTCATTCTTTTCTTTTCAACATCATATGAATGTAGCTGCTACTGCTGTTTTACTCTTCCAATTGATTGTTTTCTCATGTGAATAGCTTCAGTATCTCCATTCACCAAGAAACCATGGCTGCAAGTGAATCCAGTGAGACTACACGGGAACCGTCACCATACCGTAAGTCGTTGCTAATATTCTTCTTCCCAAGACTAAACTATTGTATTCTGGAGTGAAGTCAAGCTCACAATTTGTTAGGTGGACGGAGGAGAAGTAGCTCATTCTCAGATCATATACATCATCTCGACGAAATCGAAGCTCAATCTCGGTATGAAGAAGAGGCAGCGGACCGAGGTCTTGGCGCCCTTCACAACATCCGTTCTCGGACCCGGAGCCGCACAAATGAAGTCCTCGTCACTTGGGAAGTTGACGATCCTGATAACCCAGTAAATTGGTCAGATGTATGTCCTTCATCCTGCTTTTTTTTTTTTTTTTTTTCAGCAGAATGGCTTTATTAATTGTAGAGACCTATAATAGACAAAAAAGAAAATAGTTGTACTATGTACATCCGTTCTCGTCATCAACTCTACCATGGGTTCTGCCCTTCCAAGTATGGCCATTCCTGATATAACCAAAGACTTTGGCATCACTTCAGAAGAACAGAGTGTCTTGCCCATTTCTGTTTACCTCATCGGCTATGTACTAGGCCCGGTTGTTTGGGGTCCTCTCAGCGAACATTATGGACGGAGGGATCTAAGTCTAGTCACTTTTTGTCTCTTCACCATCTTCACTATGGCTTGTGCTCTGGCTCCGACTTGGCCTGCTCTGTTAGTCTTCCGCTTCTTCTGTGGAGCTTTTGCTAGCTCACCTATTGCCATCGTGGCTGGTATCCTGGCAGATGTGTATAATGATCCGCGGACAAGAGGTAGAGCCTTTGCCATTTTCATGGTGGTGAGTATATACTAATAATCTTCAAAAGTTCCTGCATGCATGGTATAAGCTGACCTGGCAATAGTGTACCACTGGTGGTCCCATCCTCTCTCCTATCCTATCTGGCTTCGCTGGCCCTAATATTGGTTGGCGCTGGGTCTTCTGGATTGCTCTCATCATCGCAGGCTTTACGCTCGTCCTCATCATCTTCCTCCCTGAGACATACGGCCCGATTCTCCTCTCACGCCGCGCTCGAAAACTCCGCAAGCAAGATCCTTCATCTCGTGCCATTGCCCCTCGAGATCTCGAGACAACAGACCTAAGACAGCTTCTCACTGTGGTTCTGACTCGTCCTCTTCGCATGATCATATCTGAGCCCATTGTGACAACCTCTTGCGCCTATCTCGCCCTTGTCTACTCCATATTTTACATGTCTTTCCAGGCATTCCCAATCATCTTCCAAGACGTCTATGGCCTTTCGCCAGGCGTTACTGGCCTCGCATATCTTCCAATATTTGGTGGTGCAGCTCTGACTCTTCCCATCTTCTGGACCTGGGATAACACACTTGCTCGTGCTACAGAGCGTAATGCCCCCTGGGTCCAACGCGAAGAGTATCGTCGTCTACCTCTAGCCTGTCTCGGTGGCCCCCTCTTTGTCGTCTCTCTCTTTTGGCTCGGCTGGTCTGCCCGTGCAGAGATTTCCTTCGCCGCCCCTATGCTTGCTGGTGCCTTGTTTGGGATGGGTTTCATGCTAATCTTCATGGCCATACTCAACTACCTCACAGATGCATATGAGATCTTTGCTGCCTCTGCGAATGCTGCGTCCTCTACAACACGCTCTCTCTTTGCTGTTGTGCTACCACTTGCCACAAACCCCATGTTCCGTCAACTCCACATCAATGGTGCATGCTCTCTTCTCGGTGGTCTCAGTGCCCTCATGTGTTTCATTCCGTTTGTTTTCATCTGGAAGGGTCCCAGCATCCGGTCTCGCTCAAAGTTCTGCATTGCGCTACGGGAGCGAAAGGAGGAAATGCAGCGGAAAGAGGAGGAGGCGAGAGCTAGAAAGGAGCGTTATGAGCTCAGAAGCGAAGAAAGAGAGAAGGAGAAGGAAGTCGTTTAATTATGGCACGGCTTCCTTCTTGTTGGTGCAACCTCTGGTCATCATTACACCCGCGTTTGACCGGATTGCAGCATAACAGGGTACACGGGAAGGCTTGTGAAGTCGCACAAAAGTCTGCCAATGAGTCAAGTCACCTGATCTATTGACAAGGGAGCAGAATAATAACACTCTAGTATTGGAGATAGCATACGCAAAGCTTGTTAACTTCAGCAGGCTAAAAAGACAGAATGAATAAAATTCCCTAGTTCGACCTTCGTTCACAAGTACATGGTGCTTGTCATGTCCTCCCCATCCTAGGATATCTAGCATTTTCACAAGTGTGCTTGCCGGCCAATATAGCCGTGGTAATAAATTTCGTTTCCTTTAAACAGACTGTTACAGTTAAGTCGAGCCCTTTTCGGGCGTAGAAAGTTGTGTGTGGGGCCCCACGTCTTTGATACTGGTCGAGGAGTTGCTCGGGGGAGCGTCCTTGATACTCTCGGGTACCGTTAGCTGTGTCTTCTGGTCTTTCACCTTATTTGATTCCGCTTCTGTGCCCGTCTTTGCTTCTCCATCCATGGCATCATTCGAAAATCGACTCCTCGGCGTGACAAATACATCTGTTGCGACAATGCTCTCTCTGACCACGCTTGGTGTAAGAGGGACTGTTGGGTACTCGGCGACTTCAGCAGCGTCGTCATGTTTCGAGTGTTGTTGACCAATCGCTTCGTGCATTAAAGCAACTACTCTATCACCCAAGCTTCTGGAAGACTGTGGCCTCGACATCTCCCTGTCCGGGACATGCAGGTGAGGCTCCCCCTTCATGTTGCGGATCTCTCTCCCCAGTGCTTGAAGCTCGGTATATCCAGATTCGGAAGGGCGAATCCCCATTTCGGGATATTCCATACAAGCTGAACTTAAGGCAGCATGTCTTCTGAAATGATCTTGACTGACACGATGTCTAATACCTTTGGATGGGATAATCCGTCCCATCTTTGACTTGACCAGCTCACCAAATTTGGTCGAAAAAGACCGTGGCAGAGTACGTGCACGCTGCTTTGCCTCATCAAGGGGCGCATCTGTGGCCCATCTAGTCTGACCTTCAGACGTCACATGCTTGACCGCAAAATCTCTGGGATGCACTCTGTCTCTATCTGTCGCGTTCTTGTTCCTCTCCTCTCTATTGTGGGACGGGAATCTGGACCAAGACTTCGGAGGCCCCGCGAGTCGTGCTAACCTCATATCTCCTGCTGATTCCCCTATCCTAGGTCGCATTGTGGCAACCCAGCGCTCAATGAGCCACTTTGAGTTCCCTGGCGAGGACAGCTCATCCGTTGTGGGAGTTAGTTGAGAGACCTCTCGTCTCGTATCCGAGACACTGCTGGTGCTATTTCTAGCTGCTCCTAGGTCATTTATTGACCTGTTGGAGGACTGACTTCTCTGGCTCGGCTTTGTTGTGCTTAAATGAATACTGCTGCTGTGTCTTCTCTCAACTTCAAGTCTGATGGCCCGTTGCCACAGGTCTGTCGCGCTCTCTCGGCGCTTTAATCCTGGCTTGTGATACTCCTCGGTTGGCAGCCGACTCATGTGAGGTCGAATGCTCAAGTTCGAACGACCCTTTGACCTGTCACTCGCTTCTCTTTCGTGCCCTCCCAATCTTTCCACAGGGTCGAGCAGGTAATTTTGCCCTTTGGGTGGCGCAGAAGAGCCCTCTTTGTGTCGGAGGTCAATGCTATCAGATTTCGCCCTCAGGTGGCTCGGAATTGCCAGCTGGATTTTGCTTCTAAAGGATTTGTGGACAGTTGGTGGCAGCGAAGATTCGGAGAACTCCTCACGGAAACGTGTAGCCACTCTTTTCTCCGGTTTCTTCAGTGCTAATGCTTCACTGAAACGTCGCCTAATGGACCCGAGCTCAGCCTCACGTTGCAGGAAGCTGGCAGATTCTGATTGAGCTAAGGAGGTCGTGTCTTGTGGAGCCTTCACTGGAAATTCAGCACTGTGGATGTTTCCATAAGACTGAGACCTTATCTGGGGCACGTCGGTATTCACACTCTTGGAGTTGTGGTCATTGGCATTATCCTGGTCTTGGGAAGAAGTATGGCTTCGCCCTTTTCACCATGTTAGTCATTGAAAAGTGGTGGTTAGAAATCGCTTACATTTGAACGGAGATAGCTCCATGCTATCCAGGTCCTTGGGGTCAAGTTTATAAAGATTCTGCTGAGATCGCATTGGACTAGGCTGTGACTTTGATGGGTCACTTGAAGGCGTGTGGTCGGTAAATGAATTGAGAAGGGCTGTTACAGCAGGGCCCCATGGCAACTCTCCAGATAAGCTTGATATTTCGTAGCGATCATTCTTTGCATTGAAATTGGACCGAGAGTATGTTTCTACCGTGTTGGGTATGTCAATAATGGTTGGTGCATGGGGTATATTTGGATTTCCATTTGCTGGTGTCTCTCGAGGCTCTCGGGCGTGATCCCCCTCCGCCCGTTTCAGTGAAGAAGTATTGTAATCAGTTGGCTTAGTATCTTCAGTTGGTTCTAGTCCATCTTCTTCGTCAAGGAAAAGGGTTGAATTGTCCCTTGAGCGGAGGCCCTGGGCTATGAGCCATACGCCAAGAGCAGAATGCCCATCTCCTGAAGAAGCATGACGGCTGTTGAAGCTGCTGTCTAGTCCCAGAATACGGTCGAGACGCCTAGTGCCGTTTGACAGCTGGAAAGATTTCTGAGAATGTGTGAAGTCACCGTCTTCGCTCGCTGAAACGTGCCTTTTGGGGTAAGAAGGAGAGGGCCTTGAATGCACGTCATCTTTTCTCCAATCATCAGCGCCGTTAATTGACTCTGATTTCTGTGAAAATGTTCTTTGTGGCCTATTTTCACCTTGTTGAGAAACTCGACTGTCTTGATGCGTGTCCTGATCGACCTGATCCGAGTCGAGTTGAGTAGAATGTCCATTGCGAGAAGAAGACTTGCTGACGCCGAATTCAATAGCATCTCGCGGTCCAGAATTAGGCAAGGTCACATCAACGGCTGAAGCCATACACCGGATACTGTTCGTGGGTTTACTCTCAATGTGATCATCCGACTCATCTGACTTGAGTTCATCCTGAATCCTTTGGTGCATGATGCGCTTCAATTCGGCTCTGCGTGCAATCTCCTCTTCACTGTTCCCAACAGAGACATGGGATGGGTGGTCTCCATTGTTGCTATGCGAGATGGTGCGAATGAGCTTATTGCGTACAGTATCAAACGCAGTGCTGGACTTCTTTGTTGGTTGTGCTCGATCTTGATCTGGATCTGAATCTGAATCGTCGTCATCCACATGCTGACGTATGACAGAGCCGCTTTCGAAAGAACTATTGCGTACTGGTATTGCCCAAGCCGTGTCCGGCAAACCTATGAGGGACTGTCGATTCTTCTCACTGCGTTCTTGATGCTCTTCCTCAGTAGGGGGAGCCAGAACAGGAATCGGCTGGAGAGCTACATCGTTTGCGGTAGATTCCGAACTCTGCTTACTGCGTTTTGGGATCTTGCAACAACAAAGGAGTTTTGAGAGGTCGAAGGAAGGCATTAGTGAGGCTTTGGAGGATAGGGGTATTCTTCCAAGAAACGACCAAAAAGCAGTGAAGGGTCACCAAAAGAAAGAAGTCATGAGGGTCGTCCAAAATGAAGAGTGTTGATGAAACAGGAATGCCTCTTCCTGGAGAGTTCGAGTGGAAGCCTGGTAGCGTTTGGTTGAAGCCATCACGACTTCCACGTCTGTTTCTTCCTATCTGCCCACCTACACCTTGCTCATTGGAAGGTGCAATGCACTCACCACGAGGTCAGCCTGGAGAGTCAAAGTCACTTGATCCATGCTGCCACCTGTTGGAGAAGGAGACGACCTTTCATCATGCTGTTATGACTTTCTCAATCGACATTGTTACTGATTTGTGTTGTTTGAGCATCAGATCTCTCTTTATCAGAAACAACACACCTAACCTAGAGCTGCACCTTATTATTATATTTCCTGTTATGAGTCGCGTAAGTAGGCAGTGTAGAACAAATTTTATCGTAGAGCAATTAATCAGTTTTCTAGTGAATCCATCTTCTTGAAAATGTATGAAGTTTTCGGCACTCTCCTTGATGCACCTTGGCTTGTCATACGTAGTCCAAATCCTGTAAACTCCGAAAATTTCCGGTGTAAGCGCAATTCCTACAACATCACAACAACACAACGCTAAAGCACGTGGTCGGTCTCCAGTACGATAGGCCGTTGCAAACCATGAGTAGGTAGACACCGACACCGTTGAACGAAAAATTAGGACACGTCCTCTTGTTGGAGGCTACGAATGGTCGATCTTCTCAACAAAGTGGGTTGCAAAACGACGCCAAAGGCCGATCTGCGGCGAGGTAGAAATTGGCCTCAGCACTTCTTCCTGCTTCCTTTGCTCCATTGTAGCTCCTGAGAGAAGAGAAAATTGGTTGATGAGGTGATTGACATCCAAGCACGCAATTCGGGAGCCGAGCAAAGATTCATTGAGGCGTACTAGCCCCATTGTGCCCTGCGAGAACGGTGAATACCCCTGCCACAAGCTGCAGAGCTGCTGCAAACTGCCCCTCCATTAGCGCCCACCGACAGCCCGTGAGCCGTGGAAAGGGCCCTGAAAATCCACTCCGGCAACCGCCTCCTCCGATTAACCAACCACCTCATACCGTAGTAGGCTAGGTACGAATACGCGAGATTCGAGGTGGATGTTGTTAGAGGCTCCCGCCTGAGTTGTACAGTCCTGTAGCAGTGGCAGTGGCTAGAGTGGCCGTCAGTGGCAGGCAAGCTACTCCTACACTTATCGGTGAAGTGGGTAAACGAATGGTAAGATATCTCGAGTGCTCCGGCGCCAATCAGATCAGCGGCGTAGCTTTCCTCGACCACTTTTTTACCCCTCCCCCGCTTTCGGCCTGGCTTGGTTGGTCCCCTCTGATTTTTCGTCTGAGCAAGCTCAAAACATTCTTCTACTCTCGACTCCCAACTTTTCTTCTCTTCCTTTTTCCTTTCTTCTTCTTCATCTCACTCTTGCCCTTTGCTCTATCTCGAAAAGGATCTTTCAATTGATCCAATTTGGCACAGACAAGGGCTCTTAACCACTTTGTACGTGAAGCTCTTCACACTTCTTCCGCCTTTCTCAACTCCCCGCCAGCTCCCCTCCATCCAGTCCAGTCCAGCCCTGCTCGATTTCCTCCGCCCCTCTCCCCGCTGCTACCCCCGCCTGCACCGTGCTCTCAACCAAAGATTCAAAATAAAAGACTAACTTGACAACAATAGTTATAACCAAAGTAAGAATCAGAAGCAGTTGAATCAACCGCCAAGATGGTTCAGTCCGCTATCCTCGGTTTCCCCCGTATGGGTGTTAACCGTGACCTGAAGAAGGCCACCGAAGCTTGTCAGTCTCCCGCAAAATCTCTGACTCGTGTCATCATCGACTAACCAAACTTTAGACTGGGGTGGAAAGATCTCTCAGTCCGACCTCCTCGCTGAGGCTAAGCGCCTCCGTCTTGCTCACTGGAAGATCCAGCAGGATGCCGGTGTCGACATCATCCCCAGCAACGACTTCGCCCTCTACGACCAGGTCCTCCACCAGATCCAGGACTTCGGTGTATGTATCTCCCTCACCTTCGAGTCATAGAACAACATTTGCTGACCCACAACCTTTAGGCTGTTCCCGAGCGATACACCAAGGATGGCCTTGACCCCATTGACCAGTACTTCGCCATGGGCCGTGGTCACCAGAAGGAGGGTGTCGATGTTCCCTCTCTGGAGATGGTCAAGTGGTTCGACTCCAACTACCACTACGTCAAGCCTACCCTCCAGGACAACCAGACCTTCAAGCTCACTGATAGCCCCAAGGCTGTTGCTGAGTTCAAGGAGGCTAAGGAGGCTGGCATCAACACCCGCCCCGTCCTCGTTGGTCCCGTTTCTTTCCTCCACCTCGGCAAGGCCGACCGTGGCCAGTCTGTCGAGCCCATCGACCTTCTTGAGAAGCTCCTCCCCGTCTATGAGCAGATCCTCACCCAGCTGAAGGAGGCTGGTGCCGAGACTGTCCAGATTGACGAGCCTGTCCTCGTCTTCGATCTTCCCCAGAAGACCAAGGCTGCCTTCAAGCCCGCCTATGAGAAGTTCGCCAGCCTTGGTGACAAGATCCCCAAGATTGTCTTCACCACCTACTTCGGTGACATCGTCCACAACCTTGACCTCCTCCCCAAGGACGTCTATGGTGTCCACATCGACCTTGTCCGCAACCCCGAACAGCTCGAGAAGGTTCTCGGTGCTATCGGCCCTAACACCATCCTCTCTGCTGGTGTCGTCGACGGCCGCAACATCTGGAAGACCAACCTGAAGCGTGCTATCGAGACCGTTGAGACCGCTATCCAGAAGCTCGGCAAGGATCGTGTCATTGCTGCCACCTCCAGCTCTCTCCTCCACACCCCTCACACTCTTGCCAGCGAGAAGAAGCTTGACCCCGAGATTGCCGACTGGTTCTCTTTCGCTACCGAGAAGGCATCTGAGATTGCTCTCATTGCCAAGGCCGTCACTGAGGGCCCTGCCTCCGTCCGCGAGCAGCTTGAGGCTAACGCCAAGTCCATCAAGGCTCGTGCCGACTCTCCCCGAACCAACGACCCTCAGGTCAAGGAGCGCCAGTCCAAGGTCACCCAGAAGGACTACGAGCGCAAGAGCGAGTTCACCACCCGTATCAGCCAGCAGCAGAAGAAGCTGAACCTTCCCCTCTTCCCCACTACCACTATCGGATCTTTCCCCCAGACCAAGGAGATCCGAGTTCAGCGAAACAAGTTCACCAAGGGTGAGATCACCGCTGAGGAGTACGACCGCTTCATTGAGAAGGAGATTGAAGAGAACATCAAGATCCAGGAGGAGCTTGACCTCGATGTCTTCGTTCACGGTGAGCCTGAGCGTAACGACATGGTTCAGTTCTTCGGTGAGCGATTCCAGGGTTATGCTTTCACCACACACGCCTGGGTTCAGTCCTATGGTTCTCGATGCGTCCGACCTCCCATCATCGTCGGTGACATCTCTCGACCTCAGCCCATGACCGTCAAGGAGTCCAAGTACGCCGTCTCGGTCTCCAAGAAGCCCATGAAGGGTATGCTTACTGGCCCCGTCACTTGCCTTCGATGGTCTTTCCCTCGTGACGACGTCCACCAGTCCGTCCAGGCTGAGCAGCTTGCCCTTGCCCTCCGTGACGAGGTCGTCGACCTTGAGAAGGCTGGTATCGACGTCATCCAGGTCGATGAGCCCGCTCTCCGTGAGGGTCTTCCCCTCCGCTCCGGTGAGGAGCGTGATGCCTACCTCAAGTGGGCCGTCCAGGCTTTCCGCCTCTCCACCGCCGGTGTTGAGGACGCCACTCAGATCCACTCTCACTTCTGTTACTCTGAGTTCCAGGACTTCTTCCACGCCATCGCTGCCCTCGATGCGGACGTTCTGTCCATTGAGAACAGCAAGTCTGATGCCAAGCTCCTCCGAGTCTTTGTCGACTCTGAGTACCCCCGCCACATCGGACCTGGTGTCTACGACATCCACTCTCCCCGTGTCCCCAGCGAGCAGGAGATCAAGGACCGCATCGAGGAGATGCTTCAGTTCCTTAAGCCCGAGCAGCTCTGGATCGACCCTGACTGTGGTCTCAAGACCCGTCAGTGGAAGGAGACCAAGGAGGCGCTTGCCAACATGGTTAACGCCGCCAAGTACTTCCGTGCCAAGTACGCCAAATAAATGCCAACCCATAATTGTATAAGAGGTTGATGACGGTGATGAAGGCGTATGAGGATTGTGTTAATAGCATTTTTGTGGAGGCTGTTCTTCAAAACAGCTACGATTTCAACATCGGCGTTTGGGACTGGCCTAAAAAAGGGACCAGATATGTTTGTGGTAAAATCCTAAAAGTTAACCTGTGGATTAGGATCTGGGTACGGCTGGTTTGGCGAGCATTCAACATTTGCATATACCCTCCCGATTGGGAGCAGATGAGGGTCTAAAATCAACAAATTGACCTATTTTTCATGATGATGATGAAACTTTTGTTCCTTCTCTATAATTGCTGTGAATGGTTATGATATGATAATGTCTCGTTAGTGGTTCAATGAGTAGTTGTAGGTATTATGTGAGTCTTTCCATGCCATGGTGTTTTGGTCTGATGCAATTGAAATTTCTCACGTGCACACGCGTGGATGAGCTATCAAGCCCCACGTCACAACGCGCTTCTTTGTTATCCTTGTCTTTCAAGCGAAGATGTCAATTTATGCTTAACTTCTTCAACATTGAGGATTCATACTTCACATGTGACCTCTGACGCGATGCGCCACTACTTATCAGGATGCCTCCGATTGTAATACTTGATTCTGACGACGAAGATGAGGATGGCAGCTTTTCTCCGCCCCCAAATATACAGGCACCATTCTCATTTGGACCAGCCGGAATTGAAGCTCAGACTGAAGCTGCAAATGATTCTTCTGGAGGTGTAAGCCGTGCGACGACATCAACAAACCCGTCATTCTTTCAAAATATTTACAATGAGCAGAATGATGCAGCCCGTGGATATGTTCCAGAACCGACAGCCAGATCACATGACCAGGATCAACATTCAATCTCAAGCTCTGAGATGACAACGCCAGCACCTTTCAAAAGAACGGTAACGGGACTTATTGAACCCTCTTCAATGCCATCTGCAAGAGACCAAACAACAAAAAGAGGACAGACCAATGGAAACGGCCCAGATGAATGGACTCAGGCCTCAACACCAGGCAGAAGAAAGGCACCCATAGCTGTTATGGACGATATGTGGGATGTACCAAGTTCACCTGATGAGCGTCCTGTTAGGCCCAAGATAAAAGTCAAAGTCAAGAGTTCGAAGGCTCAGTCTGATTCCGCCTCTGACTCTCGTCACACGCAAGAGTCGGACAAGCGAGGAAAGACTCCAAGCTCAAAGTCTGGGCGATCAGATGGTTCGCCTTCAGGCAAGAAGCGTAGAAGAGTCAGCCATCCAGAACCTTCTTTCCAAGGTTCCAACGAAGTGGACTTGGTTGCTATACCTTTCAGTTATGAAAATGAGGGAGAATACCATGAATCCCAGCCAGCACCAACACCCAGCATGCTCCCGCCAACATTACCAGTCAATCAAGACGATTCTTTTTTCATCACCACAAACCCGCTTACTGATGCCCAGAAGCTGGAGTACGAGAGTGTGCAATTGCCTTCTAGTGACAGCCAGAATCACCAACTCCCTCTGGTCCGTCAGTTCGAAATCAATCTTGCGTCAAGCGGAGATGCAACAAACATCAATACACCCAGAAGCCATGCTCATTATCTCATGAGTACCGCTCCTCCTCCGCCTTCAAGTGTGATGGATCCAAATAGAGCAGCAATCGGACAAGCCACTGGAAACAGGTGGGATTCATCTCCTGACGTCATCTCCGCCATCGATTCGCCTCCCAAACAAAAAGCAACGAGACAACTAGAGCAAATAAGGAATGGTGACTCACCCAAGCCTGCAAATGATGAGACGACGGATGAACAGCAACCAGAACAACCGGAGCTTCCAGCCATGCAAGAAGAAGCGTTTGATAATTATGAGCCTGACAAGGTAACAAAGACAAAGAAATCTAGGGGTCGGCCAAAGAAGAAGGCCATCGAAGAGCCCATAACAATGACAGAGGCACCTTCACCTCGACCAGAGGTTGTCACGCCTGTCACGAAACCCAAGAAGAAGCGTGGGAGGCCAAGAAAGTCAGATCAGACAGACACAAGGGAGGAGAGTCCAAAGATTGATCCGTCAGCATCTACAAACGATGCGTCGCTATCTGAAGATGCTGTGCGGCCAGAGAAAAGGCCCAAGATAGACATCGATGAGTCCGAAAGCAAAGATGAGCTAGCAGATGAAAGCGAGATGGAGCCCTCGCCGAAGAGCAAGAGTCGAGAAAGTTCTATTTTGAAGGAATCCGATCCAAACATCCTTGCCAAGTCTGTGTCTCGTTTGGACGATGACGCGGCGTCGAAAGCTTCAGATGCTGCAACAGAAGAGAAGGAGGAGAAGCCAGAGAAACGAGCAATCACAAGCAGAAGCTCAACACCCTCCAAGGGATTGTCAGCAATCATCAACAAACCCGTCTATCGAGTTGGGTTGAGCAAAAAGTCGAGGATTGCGCCTTTGCTGAAGTGTTTGCGTAAGGAGTAAGGACTGTTGGCTTTTTGGGACTCAGCGAGGATGGTGGCTTGGTGATTGCATTTTTGGCGTTGCGTGGCTTATTTCTGGTCTATGAACGACCTTGGCTTGCATTCGATATCCGTTGCTCAGGGAGGTGAACTTGTAGGCGGTGGGTCAAGATGCCCGCCTTGATTAAGCATGGCGTTCTGGTAATCATATTATGGACATCAGGGTAATAGTAGCTAGGACCATGATGATAGACTACTTGCTTCTGCTTACAATAGAATATATATCGAAAGCACGTTTACTGTTACCTTGTAGCCAACATAAACCAACAATCTGTGCATTCATTTGCGTTGCTTCTGTCATCAGCGAGGATGCTCTGTCTTCAATCCCTGAGTTCAAACAGAGCCCTTCTGTCATCTGCCTCCCATGCCGTTAGCCGGATGAATTGGTATCAAACATCAGCTCTTTATCTCTATTCAGTGAGCTAATTGTTGATCCAGCATAACATTTTTTGTTTGACTGCTATTGCTTGGTGTATGCCTGATCAAACCACAATTAGAGCAAACGGCTGACAGCATCACGACCAGAAAAAGCAATAAGAAGCGATAACAAACAAACACGAAGATCAAACCAAGAATACTCATCAAACAGAGAGACAAAGAGGTTTCCTGGAAAAGTATAAATACCCCCCAGACTCTCCCACCTTTGGATATCCTTCCTTCTCATTAACGACAACTCCACATACACACTCTACTCTGATCTACTCACAACTACTCTACACTCTACAACACATACACAAAACTTAATAAAACGCTCTACTCAATACACTATTCATCATGTCTGACGTCGAGAAAACCATTATCCCCATGATCAAGGAGACTACGAAGCTTTCATATGTGCTCTGTATAAGGTCCATAGTGACTGGCCAGCAGGCTGAATGTCAGATGCTCAGCAGAACGTGGCAGTAGTGAGATGAAATGAGTAAATTTCTTATTCATGAGGACAACCAGTTTTGGTGTTCCCGTTATCTTCTGTCCTTTTCAGACTTCAGTCTTCTGTTTCGAGGTATTCATATCATCCACCCCTGAACAACTACCCAGATGTGATAGCTGAAGATAAATCACTAATTCCCAATAACGCCCATTCGTAATGCATGCATGCTTCTGCATTTGGTTCCCGGTTACCAACCATCCAAAATCGACATATACCTTTCCCAATAATCACTTGGCCACCTGATATTCCTGCTTATTCCACCAACACGCAATTGGGCAGATTCTGTTCAAGTTAATTCTCATCGTCCATTTGATGAATGTGCTTCTTGACAAACTCAAATGACGAGAAAAATATGGCGTTCACAACGCATGACCGGCTCATAGAAACTCCTAGGCCACGGTACATGTGACGCTTAAAGAATTCGATCTTTGGCGCAGGCTCGACCTTTTCCCCCTTGGAATAGAGTAACGAGTTTCGCTGGTAGATGCTCTTGGCTGAATCGATTGGGTCTGTCAATTGTGAGTAAAAGGAATTCACAATATGGTGCAGCTCAACTTACAGATCATCGCCCACGATACTAAACCACACATACCACCAGCAGCAACAACAGCCACTTTGTTACTGTTGGGATGATCGCCAGCCAATGTGTTTCCAATTTGTTTCCCGCTTTCATACACCATAAAATAGATAGCAGTGCCTAATGTGTCACGAACTGCAAATTGTTAGCCAGTGCAGAAACCGCGTCATTCGAGTGGCCACTCACGAAGATGAAGCTTCAGGCCAGTATACAGACCAAAAACACCCCGGTGTTTTATGATGTTCGCCATTGTCCGCAACGTGCCCTTGTTTTGGTAGCTAGCTGCCACAGCGTGACTACCTTTATTGGTCGAACCGCGTTCAGCAAGCAGTACAGAGACCTGCGCACTGAGCTTAGTGAGCTCGAAAGGGCAGGCGAGAAAGGTTATACAAGAGCCAGCGGTCGCACCAGCAGCGCCAAAGCATGCGACCGAGTAGAGATTCGGATATGTGCCAGGACGATTAACATGGCCAATGATATCAAAGCCGAAGTTGCGCTTGACCCAAGCTGAATAAGAGTATTTGGCACGTTGGTAGATCGAAAAGGAGACGGTGCGGACAAGCGTTATACTTGCCATCGGTGCTGTGACGCCTTCAATGTCGGGTTAGTCAATTGCGAACGACTACACCCTGTCAATTGGCTGCAACATACCTCGAAAGAAGCCGCCAAGCTTCTCAGCATGATATGTCTTGCGAACACAGTCGAGGAATCCATTGTAGTGGTAGGTTTGCATGCGCGTCTTGACGCTGTCGAGTGGGAAAGCGGCGAGGGTAGAGAATACGCTGGAAGAGCTGGCTGCGATTTCGGTTCGGTATCGTTTAACAAAACGGTTGGAAGGGCTATTTTTCGGTACTGCAGAGACGGCGGCACCCGTTGCAGTCAAAGCCGTGGTCTCGCCATCGCGTCGCCCTCCAGCGCCTAGAGGCATGCTGATGGCAGAAGTTGTTGCTGGAGATAGTGACGACAATTGCGATTGATGGCCTGTGACATCTTGGTGGGCCAATTTAGCTCCAGTGGTCATTGCTTCCTCCCGCTCTCCGGGATAGAGAGCGAATGGACCTCAAACCGGAGCACCGACGAGAGGATACGGGCGTGCGCAGCCCAAGAGGTAGAATATAGATGTAGTCGAGGTATAGCTTTATTTAGAGGCGCGGTCGAAACACGGCCTATCGAGAGCAGCCGTAGGGTCCATTCAGACGTGAGGCACCGGAGAGTCGAGTACAGGTACAGAGACGTTTGAATGGAAAAAGATGATCGGGTGGGTTTAGAGGACCCAGATCGGGGGTCGGGAGCGGAGCGGCGTCGGGATATCGGTGGTGTGCGGCTCTTCACTTATGTCTCTGCACGGGCTCGGGCGTCCGGGTGCCCTCGGCAGAGGACGGCGACGACAACGGAAGCGACGATGCTGATGGTTGCAGTTCCTTTACACAGAAGATCAATTAATGGGAAAAGATAAGAAGAGGAGAGTTGGAGGATTAAGGTCTGAGGCCAAAGGTGGAGATTGATCTAGTATGGGCAGCAGGTACTGACCTTACCTTATGGTACGAGTTAATTGGTAGGAAAGGTAAGGTAGATCTTGACGGGAAGGAAGTGGTAATGGAGGACGGCAGGCGCAGGCGCAGGCGGGGGAGAGGACGGGTCATGCCTGCCTCCCGGACTTGCTACTTTTCTTCGGTGTCAAACTTCCAAACCAAACCAAACCAAACCAAACAGCCCCTCGGACGGGAAGGAACAGCCCACCCAGGTTTCAAGGTCGCGGGGTTTGACCGAGCAAACGCCAAAGACACAATCCAACCTCTTTCTTGGTTCCTGGCTCCCTCCCGATGAGACCTCTTCGAAGATCGTTTAGAGCTTCCGTGCCCTGTAATTGATCCCTCTCGTTCCCTGCGAGCTGCTGTGTCTCAGTGGGTGTATCATCTGCTGGCTGGGGGCGTTCATCACATGTTTTTGGGGAAATACTTGACTTTATACTACGACACCGACTTTCTTTCACCAAAGCTTCAATTTGATTCCTTGTCAATATTAAGACTCGAATACTCTCGTTATTAACTCCTCAGCCGAGATAACATCCGTCGGCCCATTTCCGCGGAGGCAATAACACAGCCAAAGTCTCAACGTCCAAATTATGACCCGATATCCCATGTCATTAAGCGGACTTCAATGTCCGGGTAAGTTAGATTGTAACCGTTAGCTACCTTACTTAGCGTTCGCCCAATAACGACCACCGTAAATCCT
Source organism: Fusarium oxysporum Fo47 (assembly GCF_013085055.1). Taxonomy (NCBI): domain Eukaryota; kingdom Fungi; phylum Ascomycota; class Sordariomycetes; order Hypocreales; family Nectriaceae; genus Fusarium; species Fusarium oxysporum. The sequence goes on from NC_072847.1 coordinate 2,684,862, forward strand.
CACCCCGCAATCATAGTGAGATGATTTGGGGTTGGACAACCGCGTTAACCTCAGTACGAAAGGACCTCTCTTTGGCCGCTCCATTGTTGTGCTTCACAAACGATCACCACCACCAGGGCCTCAAAACTCCCAAGATCGACGCCTCTCGATGCATTCAGCCGTTGAGACTTTTGGCTATCATGCATCATGCCTTAAAGAGTAGTTGACTCGGCAGGATAAAACCAACCATTACAACCACAATGATCGCGAATAAACCATGTATGGAAATGCACACATCTAACACATGAGCAAGCAATTTCTTGCGCGAATGCAGCTGTGGCTTAGAGTTTATACAAGTGTTGGTTGTCATCTTGACAGCTCGCACGCTGATATACTGGTACTGTAATTTATTCTACTCGGAGGACAGACGTCATCCTTCCTCTCATGAGGATTAGCAAGATGACGAGATCGCCATGGTAGACCTGCACACGTCTCTCACTCGTGGGGTCACTGATGTGAGGTCTGCAGCAGGGCTCGGCTTGCCTCTGGATGGTCTGTTCTCCGGCGAGCTCCAACTAGGAGAGCTTGACGAATCCCAGATCCAAGGTCTTCTAGACTACATATGCCACACGCCTGTGTCTCTGTTGACTCAAGATCCGGTTGCTGTCTCAGCTGGAGTATCCTCTGCCGGGGTTGCCTGGCCCGTGGTACCATTATTAGGAGTATCATAGCTTGACAGCAGACGCTCCTCTTCCTTCTTCGAACGGACAGCCTCTGTCTCTTCACGAAGCTTCTGCAGGTTCCAGACATCGTCATCGTCATCATCATCGTCGGAATCATCCTCATCTCTCCACTTGCCACTCTCGAACAGAGCACGGCCAGTGTTCTCCTTGGCCTTGCGGGCTTGCTCCTCGGCTGCCTTCTTGTCGAGGCGATCCTTCTTCCACTTCGCGAAAGTCTCGGGAGTGACTGGCGTAAGAGTACCGGTCAGTTTGTGTCGCTCAGACTCCAAGAAGTCCTCGAGTGTGAGGGTCTTGAGTGGTGATTTGTCCATAAGCGCCTTTTCTGCTGCTCTTTGCTCCTTAGTCTTCAGGACGAATCTAAGTTGATGTTAGTGTAACTGCCAAAATATTTTGATGGAAGAAGCCATACCCAGGTGGCAGCGCATGCTTATACTTGCACTTATCTCCTCCGTTAGGGCAAATCCAGAACCAACCATACTTGCCATCCTCAATGGCCTCGATGAAGTATTTGCACACTTTGTCGGTTGTGGTTTGCTGGTTGCCCTTCTTTGACAAAACGACACTTCGCAATTTGTCTTCGTCCCAGTCTGCTGAAGTTTCGGCCTTCTTGTTCTCCTCTTCGTCTCCTCTTGAATCGTTGTACAGGTTCTTCTTTTCTGTCTTACGCTCAACAGAAAGGTCGTGTGAAAACTTGCACTTCTTGCCCTTCTCACAGTTGCCTTTCTTGTAAAAGATACACACAACTGTCTTGGGATCAACGCCAAAAGGCACCTTCTGAACTTGTGCTGGTTTGTTCATCATAGCCTCCAGATCCCTCTTGGCTTCTTCGGCCGCCTTCTTCTCACGCTCACGAGCCTCCCTCTCGGCCTGTTTTTTCTTCTCCTCAGCTGAGCCACTGTTCTTGAGGTTCGCCTGCATGCGCGAGATTTCCCTCTGAGCAGCACCTCCCTTCTTGTTTTTCATACCGAAAGTTCGGTCCTCGACCGTCTTTGTGGCCTTCTTGGCCACGGGCTCCTTACCCTTCTTGGGAGGCATGATGGGCAGTTGGTGGCGGGGTAATCGTGGGTATCAAAAAGATATTCAATGGGATTCGGACGATCGTGAGGTCCGTCGCGGGTTTCTGTTGACGTATATGCCCACGATTTCGTGTTGGGAATGGCGAGAGGCTAAGCCACCAAATCTAGGTTGAAAAAAAAGACGAATGTCGAAGATTGCTGATAGTTGGTGGGCTGGGCTGCCTTGGTGTGGAGGATGAAGTCACAGCTAGTCACGTGTCTGCCGCCCAAGACTTTTCTTCGAGGGCAAGTGGCTCAACGTGTATAAGTGATTAATGATGTCTGTGTTGCCAGGCAAAGTATTATCGCTTATTCAATAGAAATCAAGTAATTTACTTTCTCTTCGTATTAATTGCGATAGGAACTAATTCTTGTCCGGGATGCGAAAACAGAACTGCGTACATAATGAAACAAAAAAGTTATTCTCACCTAGAAACTCACTCAGTCGCTCGCAGTGGGGATAGTGAGTCGGGAAATCTTTCAACTGCGGGCCGCGCTAAGAACCCCAGCAAGAATACGTACCTGTCTCTGCAACGCGGACACTTTAGAGCTCCATCTGGCCAGTTGAAGCTCCATATCCAACATCTACAGATACAGCCTCGCGTCCATCCCGCAGCACTGTCACAGATCACTCAGAGCATTGACTCAATTCTGGTTTCTATTCAAACGACTCCCTTCTGAAATCAATAGTCGGTTTGTACCATCAACGCTTGAATGCTTGCGCACAGGACCAAGTGCTGATCGAGAATCATCTAGCTCCCCAAGCCTACGCAGCTTCCCTTCCATTTCCTTCATCACCGCAAACATGATCTCAGACGGCGATCTCTACCGACTAGCCATTTTCTTTGGCACTACGGCAATGATTCTCATTGTTCTCTACCACTTCCTCGAAGTCAACGCTGCGAAAGATCCGATTGAAGCCGGCAAGGAGGGAGCGTCAAAGTCACTATAATTGCACAGTATCACGATTACTGCGCATTGTAATTTTTTACGAGAAGGGAATATCCAGTTTGCAGCAAAGACTGCTCGGCGTTAAGGAGAACTCTTTGGACGAACGATTCCGCCTATTCGAAAAGCAGAGCTTGGGTTCCATACAACTAGACTAGGGGGGTTATTTAGATCTTTTGCTGGGAGGTTTTCAGCTATCTGCAATGCAATACTGAGAATCTTTTCCAAAAAATTATCTCAGTCGACTTGAAGTGAAGGCAACTGGGATAGGAGACTTGATGGTACACGCCAACACCAGCCTATCACAGATCATATTTGCCTAGCATGAGCTATGCACGCATCCTTAGGCAGATTCTGCTAAGCAAAGAACAAACAACACATCTTTGTAGCCGTTTGTTTCCCTCCTTAGAATTGCGCTCGTTTGTATTTGTGACAGAACTCTGTCTTGTCTGTGCAAACTGTCCCTTTTGACGCATGTCCCTATTCGCATTGTAATTGGTGCCAGATGTTTACAGTGTGGCGGTGCGAGGCTTACTGCTACCAAAAGAGACTAGCTTTCGCATAGCGCCACATCCAGACCCGCGCGCATTGAGCTGATTAGGCAGTAGAGGGCAACAGAAGGAGCAGGAAGCAGCGCCCACCCCGTGTTTTTTCTGTGCCTTTGTTTCCCTCCCTCCCTTGTCTCCCTCTTCCTTTCAACCGTCACCCAACTTCACTCAGCTCCCAACTTCAACCGATATACGCCCACTTCTCAACCCAGCCCAAGCAATTTCTTCTTACTCGGCCGCCTTAATAACTCTTGCGCGCCTTTTATTTCTTCTCAAGTCTACCAGACGTTTATTACCACCTTCTCTTCAACCCCCATTCCACATTCGCGACTTGCGCCGTCATCGAGCTCTAGTCTTCACCATACTTAATCGCGTCTTTGACACCAAATCGCACGTGTCATTCGATATCTTCTGCTGATTTGACCAACTGCATCAGCTTGAACAGCAGATACAGCTTCTTTCTCACGGGCCTGTCCTTCTCAGCCCGTCTTTGACCTACTCTTACCAACTTTACAAACACACATCATCATGTCCGGCAAGCTCGACCAAGCTCTCGACGATATCACCCAGGCCCAGCGCCGTAGCGCTCGCCGCCGACCCAACCAGCGCCGCGGTGCCGGACGCCCTGCTGCGGCCGCACCCGTTGGTGGTATCCAGAAGAGTACCAAGCCCGCACGCGGTGCCGGCGCAAAGCCTGCCCCAGCCAAGGCTACTCCTACCAACAGTGATAGCAAGATCATTGTGAGCAATCTGGTAAGTCGCAAACAAGGATTTCCAATTGTATTCATATACTAATACTCCCAATAGCCTAAGGACGTCTCGGAGCAGCAGATTAAGGTATGTTTCCGTTGCGGCCCTTGAAGCCCTCGGACTTTGTTCGACCTTTTCTCCTTCGCCGCTCTCATTTTTGCCTTCGAAGTCGCGTCTTTCCGACCAGTTTGTCGACTTAGCCTAGGCCTGGAGCTATCGGACGCCCATTCTCCTTCTTTGACTCGGTAAAACCTGGAATATGGTACTATGTCAGAAGTTGAGATGACCCTTGTCGCGTAATGACACTGTAGGAATCGCCTGGTCAGCGTTCCTCGCTTATGTAGCGCCGACTTTTCAGGGTAGAGGCTTGTCATAACGATATGCGTATTTTACCAGCCAACGGCCAGCGAATTCCTCCGGATGAAACCTTTTGGAATCCCGCATCTACTTTAGCGAGCAAGCAGTGAGCACATACAGCAGCTATCCCTCGCAGATCTTGAGACAAAGTTGTGTCGGCTTGAACGAATCCCCTTTTGGGGAGAACAGCGGGTTGCTTGTCTATTTTTCAGCATATTCTCGAATACTACACTTGTAGTATACTTGGGCTGGGTCCAAGTTGTGGGTTACTATTTGAATGAGAGCCATGTGGGTGTGGCCTGGTGCGCTTAAACTGATCTCAAACCCTTGCTGAGCGGACCGAGGGCTCTGTTTTTGTCTCACTGCTCTGCTTGCTAGCTGTCAACCAACATGATTTCCAAATCCTGGCGGCGTGATACTCTCCCGGAACTGGAACGACCGAGGCTCGATGACGGAATGACGATTTTTGTTCAACTACACTTCGGAAGACTAACGCTATTTTCCCCCGATAGGAGTACTTTATCCAATCCGTTGGTCCCATCAAGCGAGTTGAGCTCTCCTACGGCCCTAACTCTCAAAGCCGCGGTATCGCAAACGTGACCTTCCACAAGTCGGATGGCGCTAGCAAGGCCTTCCAGAAACTGAACGGCCTTCTTGTTGACAACCGACCTATCAAGGTGAGCTATATTGGCACCTCCAGTTGCATCAGTAACTAATTTGAACAGATCGAGATCGTTGTCGGAGCTGCCCAGGCTGATAAGGTCATTCCTACCGTCAAGACGCTTGCTGAGCGCACCACGTACGTGAAATACGTTCCCCTGTTCCAGACAATCACTGACCAGCGACATAGCCAACCTAAGGCTCAACCCAAGTCCGCTGCTGCTGACAAGCACAACGCCGGTGCCGCCAAGGGTGCCGCTGCCAAGGGAGCTGCTGGCAAGAAGCGCCGTGGTCGCAACAGCCGTCCCGCGAAGAAGACCCAGGAGGAACTCGACTCGGAGATGGCTGACTACTTTGACGCCTCGGCCGCCCCTGAGGCCAGCAACAACGCTGCTGTGCCTGCACCCGCACCAGCTGCTACTGGTGATGCTGACATGGATGAGATCGCTGTATGTAATGTTGTCCTTGATCTGCACTGTTGATACTAATTACGATACTAGTAAATTCTCCAAAAGCGCCACGACGATGGCATGAGACAATAATAAATTACAAAAACAAGGGACCTGGTATTTTATGGACACTTTGCGGAAGGATACGGTGGTTACCCGGTTTAGTGCTGCGGCAGATTGATCCGAAATGAAAGAGGAAGAGAGGCCTTCGAGGTCGAACAGCGGAGCAGCTGGTTTTGCATTTGTTACTGTTTGGTCTCAGTTCTCACCCTTGACACGTCGAACTTATCAGTTCGGCAGCCATGTCTTAACGTTGCTTAGCAGCAACCGCGAGACCTGGAAATTAAATTGCACTGTACAATAGATGGAATAAGAAAAGCTCCATATACACGAATCTCTGTGAAGATATGATGACATCTATTACCCATGATAAAGTATACGAAGGATTCGGTATGGTTTCTCCCCAATTATTCTTTGTTGTTGAGACATCCCAGTCACTGAACCGAGACTGGTTAACTCGTTCGTATCTGGGACCGGTCAATCACCATTTCTAATCCTAATACAACGCCCATGCCAAGTCATGAAGGGGTCCAAACGCAGACCTGCCTCAAGCATGAGCCTTGAAATCACCAGGATACCTTTCGACGATCACATTGAACAGATTTTCAACACAATAGTGAACACCGTGGGCTTAACAGTTTTTCCATTTTTTTCTTCCATATCGTAACAGGCAATGTAGTCTTAACTACATATCCGAAAAATAAGCCTGCCTTGGTACGGCACAACGCCAAAGTTACCCAGCCTAATCCTGTACTGTAGTTCAGAAATGCTCCTCTTTGGCAACGTCAAACATTCATAATTGAGAGATTTAGTCCTTCTTCTCGGTGGAAGCGGAGGCAGCGGCGGGGGCGGCCTCCTTCTTGTCGTCGCCCTCGAGGGCAGGCATGTCGTCGTCGTCATCCTCTTCGTCGAGCTCATCACCAGCGCCCTCGGCACCAGGGAAGCCAGCACCGCCACCTCCCAACTTGGAGAAGTCGATACCGCCAAAGTCACCACCCATGTCTCCCATACCAGGCATGCCGCCTATTGAAATTTGTTAGTCATAGGGTTCTGCGAGGCGCAATCAATTGGGATTTGTAATAGACTTACCCATGCCACCGAACTGAGAGAAGTCGTCCTCAGGGGCCTCGTTCTGCTCATCCTCGTCAACCCACTTGTCGAAGTCGGTCTTGAGGAAGTGGACGCGCTTGGAGTCCTTGAGCAATCTGGGCCAGTACTCCTCCTTGAGCTCCTTCTTTTGCAGCTTTATCTCAACATTCTTGGCAGTGTGGTTGATCTTGCTCTCAGCGGGGTCGATCTCGCCCCAGAACTCGAGCTCGACATGGTACTTCTTCTTGAGAGTGGATGAGGTGCCGGTGAAGGTGAGCTTGGTAGGCTGAAGGTCGAGAGTAAGGCTGTCCTTGGGCACATCAGGGACAGAGATGGTAAGGTAGATGAAGTTCTTGGAGGCGTCGGCGACGGAGGATCGCTGGGCCCAGAGGACTGCGGGAGGTTAGCGGGTGAATTGCAAGTGATACTGAGTGTATGCGCAGAATGCGATCAAGATTGTAGCCGTGGAAAAGATTATCGGCAGATTGCATCTTGAGAGCGGCATCGGGAGAGGGAGGGGGAATACGAGCACAAGGGACGAGCAATGACATACCTTCGGGGTAAACAGTGTCAGACATTGTGAAGGTTGAAGTAAAAGGGTATCTTATCGTATCGTAAAGTTACGTGAAGGAGGAAAAATCAGACAGAGAAGAGAGAGAGAGAGAGATAAGGAGAAAGGAGGCGAAAGATGTTGCAGATGGAGATGCAGATGCAGCAGAGAAAGAGAAATGGAGACGGAATGGATGAGTTTTTGGTGGGCGGAGGAGGTGCAGCTTTAGCTTCTGTACCTAGGCTAGCAAAGTACGCAGCGGGCAGTACCTAAAGTGAGAGGTAGGCAGGGCGTACTTCATTCAATTCGCCTTGAGGCTTGCACGTTTGTCTGGTCACAGGCGGGATGGTAGAATGTCTAAGAAGGGGAGAGAATAGAGGGGCAATTGATCAGCAGATACCTCAGCTGTCACTGAAGTATAGTGCTATCTAAGGTACTCCCCTACCACAGCTTTTGAGTGCCCACTCTGACGTTTGCCCGCCCCCTTGAAAGTGGCCAGCTTTTCTCCACTATTACTGGGCTGTAGCTCCTAGAAGGTGCTGGAGCTTTGTCACCTCAGTTGGAGGTTTGCTGCGTACAAGCAGCTACGAGATGTATCCAGATGCAAATCCAGATGCAAATCCAGTGCGAATTTAGCTCAATTCTTAGTCTTCTTGCATGAGACTCGATAACAATCCCTTTTTAAACAATCAAAAGCCATTTAGTGTAGTGGCTCTTTATCTCTGGATTAGCAATGGCAGCCTAGTCCTACACGCGGCCGGCATTCGATGGCGGGGTAAGCACCTCACACAGCTGGGCCGGAGGCGAGCCAGTGCTGATCTTGGTGCCAGGTTCCAGGGAAGCTCCAGCGGACCTCTCACTGAAACCCCTCCAGTCCCTGTTTTTGCTCGCGGGCCAATTAAACCTCGGCCTGCCTATCACCTCAGCCTTGAGGCTAGTATCGGGCGAGCCTCACCACCATGACCCAACATCATCAACGACTGGCTGCGGCTGATTCGACGACATCAAGACGTTTCGAGGTCTGGTAGTACTACGGGCAGTTTAACAACTTTTCAGCTCGAACATACAGATCACTGTACCGTACTTGCACCTCTACACGAATTCTACTCCGCCATTTGGCCATCTTTACAGTTGCGTCATTGGCGCAGGCATTTCCTACTTCCTTGTCCATCCAACCGCCGCCATGGAAACATTCAAATCTCTATTTGCGAAGCCTGATCCTCAGGCCCAGGTACACACACCGATCTATACCTAATTCCGTATCATACTCTAACATGTCTGGCTGTAGATGCGCAAATGCAATGCGTTGATGAGGCAAAACATCCGCAAGATCGATCGAGATATCCAGACTGTGAAACAAGTCGAATACAAGACGAAGAACCTCATCCTCCAAGCCGATAAGCGAGCCCAGCGCGACCCATCTCGCGCCAAGCAAGCCCAACAAGAAGTTCGCGACTTTGCTCGTGAGCTCGTTCGCGCCCGAAAGACCTCAGCACGCCTCATCACATCCAAGGCACAGCTCAACTCGGTGCAGATGCAGGTGCAGGAGGCCTTTGCTGTACGAAAGATTGAAGGGTCCATTCGAGCGAGTGTCGGTATTATGAAGGATGTTAACTCGCTTATCCGTCTACCGGAACTGGCTGGTACCATGCAAGAACTAAGTGTGGAGTTGATGAAGGCGGGCATCATCGAGGAGATGGTCGAGGACTCGCTTCCTGCTGACGGTGACATGCTTATGGAGGACGAGGAGGCCGACGGAGAGGTTGACAAAGTCTTGGGGGAGATTCTCAAGGACCGCAAGCAGCCCGCTCTGCCTGTGGCGCCTGTACCGGAGCCACAGAAACCCCAGGAGGAAGAGGAGGAGGAAGAAGATCCAGAAGCTATGATGGACCAGATGCGCAACCGGTTAGAGGCGCTTCGAAGTTAGTATACGTTTGGTGATGAGGCTTGCTTGGTTAGCTGTTGTTCGAAGATGCCAGTTGTTCTTCATCATGGGAGGAGTTGGGGGAGTTTGGCGTATCTACAGTTTTGGCATACACTCGATCCTACAAAGACTTGTTGAGGACTATAGGATTGGCATTACATTGTCCGTAGTTTGCACTACGACGAGATATATAACCGTGTTTCATGATATTCTTTTATGCCACTTGTTATGATCACCATCTGAGCTCTCGTTCCAGCCTCTGTCAGCTGCCCACTTGCTGGGGGTGAATATCATATGCACTTCACACAACGTGCCTGTAACGTTCGCATCTCCTGGTTTTGTAGACTGACCGTGCTTCGAGTCAGTCTCGTTGCGTATTGTACTCTCTGAAAGAGTAGCATTAGCTTACGGTTCGCTCTTGGAGAGTCACTGAGCACCAAGTCCGAAAGCCCATGTGGCAACGTCGCGAATAGTAAGGACACACAACGAAGTTCGGGAACTTCATGCTTTAATATGTTCCGGTATCAAGTTAGGCTCATTACGGATGCCTCATACCTCCTTGAAAGAGCAACCAACACTCCCGATTTGCTATTGAACGTGTAACTGAATACTGAGACTATACGTAATGATGATAAGTGCATGGATGTAAGAACTGCGGAACGCCATTCGAACCAACTATCAACGATGCTCTACCCTACTATACTTCTTTATGAAGGATACTGCAGTGTTTACTGGGTGTTTCCTTGTCGTTGAGTTGCTCAGAGAGCAAGTCCACGAATCCAATAGTCAACATATACATCGATGTTCAGCTTGCGATGTGCTAACATATAAACTTGTGTAGTAATTTAGCTCCCTATGCTAAGTTCATCATATTTTTCTTCCGTTTATGGAACTTTTGTATCTAGCAGGCACAGTGGCCATTGTGTCTATCCACGAGCAAGTTCAGCTAAAGTGAAAGAATCAGGTCAAGACTCTTGCTAGAACTCAAGCTCAACCTACTAGGTTCCGGGATGATATATGCTCTAGTCTTCCGTCTTGACTAAAAACTGTCAATGCGGATAATTGTTTATCTTTTGTTCATTGAGGGTGTGGATAGCTACGGGCGAAAAGGACAATATGTTTGCTGTCTCTTCTCACCCCATTGTGGCATAACTAGCAAAATTGATGTGCAAACGGTATTGTAATCGATAGACTAGATGCAGATTGATTTGTTTCCTTGAGCTTGTGCCATAAATACAATCATTGAAAGGATGTTTCCCACAACTCAACTCCTCTATTTCATCACATCAACAGATGAACCTTCATGCCCAAACATTATCAACGTGTCAAATAATATCAAATATTTAATCAGGTGATACCATGTCTGGTCCAATTCCAAATCCATCGATTATATTCATAATTGCGCATCCAGATCTATTATCTGCGATGTATTTCAGTATCATGTACATATAGTGGCCTACCCTAAAGCATATACTGCATCAGGTGAGCGATGCCCAACCACCAATACTTCAGAAGCATTGTGATACGGGGAACAACTCTAGTCTCGGCCGAATGTTGGGTTACCCGATGTCATCGCGGCGAACGAGGGGAAACAAGCAAGTTTGACCGATGTGTTGTTGTTCACACCGGATAGTCACATCCGCAGATGGCCTCACTTCACCGCAATCAAGCCGCTGCCACAACCACAACCACAGTACCTAATTTGAAAAAAATATCCATCGCCTAAGCTGTGGCACCCTACAGTCACATCACAGAATCAATTAAAAACTTTTCTTATGTGACTCATTTCCAAGGACAGCTGCAAGGGACCAGACCAGATATAGCTGCTGTCGTGTAAGTTAGACCCGCCAGCTCAACACTTTGTCGATGGAGAATGCGCGCCAACTACAAGCCAGCGCATATGAGCAGGTCCGTATAACCTGAATATTGGGAAAGTGCATGCATGAGGGTTATTAGTGTCGTTGCTGTGAGTAAATGTATCTGCATGGCTGGTTTCAAAAGGCGGTATGCTGGCCGGCCAGAGGGCCTGTATGGCTAGCTGAGTTGATGCGGTGAAGCTTGAGTGTAGCAGAATCTTGAAACACATTGATCGGTGTAGGATAAAAGAGTCAGGTCAAGTCAAGTCGACTCGAGCTGCATATGCAGCAGGGCAAGGCTGCATGAGAGAACGCACACGCATTGCAGTGCAGTTGAGGGCGTGTTGTTATCTCTTTTACCCGGCACTATCTATTCACTGACACTGACACTGACACTCAGCATAACTGACCGCTTCTCAAAGCACGATTCAACAAAGTGACAACTCACAAACAAGATTAATACGAGAGGACATTTGCAGCTTTAGGAAAATTATATTCCAATAAATCAGTAGATTAACCAGGGAATCATAGGGTCAAAGCATAACAAACACTAATTGTTTTCCCCCCCTCTTACTCAAACATCAGGCAAGGGCAAAAAGTAAAGTGCCGTCTCATTGCTCGTGTTCATGTTCATGTCCATAGCGGGAACTAAGAGGATATTCCCTCGTGGATCGATTCCTTGGCTGAGAATCACCCATTAAACCCTGGGCAGCACCTAGGTTTTGCTTCTGCGTGGGGGGAGAAGAGGAGACTGTGGTGGGATGTGATAACAAGACAAGGCCAAGTGTGATGTGATTGATGAGCTAAAGCAACGGATGCGAGATCATCGGGACGGTACGGCAAGCACCTGATCCGAGCCTAACGCTCTTGCCGCGTGAGACATGCTCTAATTATACAGGGGCAAACAATTTCAAGTTCAAAGTGTAAGGAGTTTGTTGGTTATGGCTTTGTTAGGCCTTGTATCGGCAGTTTGTTTGTTGTATTGAATAGCGGCATGGCGCTGTCACGACAAATCACATCCAATTAAAAGCCCCCCCCCAAATTTGAGAGAACAAAAGAGACAACTATCCCCTCAAGCCTTCAACCCCCAACAACCATGGATGGCTTGCGAGGCGTGAGGCTGCAGCTGGTGATTGCTCTAGCTGCTTCGTGCCTGAGGAGAAGGCGAGATTAGAACTCTTACTGCAGTTGATGTTGGCTTGATGTGCTGTAAAGCGGTCAACCCCACGAGACCGCCTATGCACCCCCACCCGATATCACTTCAGCAGGTGGCATGCCTCACATGGAGTGATAGATTGGGTGCCTTTGCCAACACCAACGCCAACAGGGCTGTACTGTATCAGGAGACAGCCAGCTCAAAACACCTAGGCCGACTTCGGATGAGAATACAACCCAAATTCGATATCACGTCTTGGGCTCATAGACAGGGGCGTGTACTAGAGTATCGAATTTGTTTCAATGACGGCATCATAAGGGGGAAATGAGAAATTCCTGTCATGGAAAGTCATTACACATTTTGAGTATCATGATGCCTCGATAGGAGATTATCATAACGCCTTGTCGCTCAGTGACATGTCTATCATGACGATCAATACTGTTGAAGAGCCCACCTCCCCTCCCTACCGGAGCAAAACAAACGAACTGTAGCAGATGCAATATTTGGAGGCATATATGCCGGAATGATGAAATAATCAACCAAGTTACCCTTGAGCATCAGTTAATCGTAGTCGATGGTTTATGCGTTTTACAACTACCTACCCCGGATTCTCAGGTGATCGATCCCCCCAGATGACGAGGCGTTCCTGGCTGACTTACACCCAACTTACATGCTACATGGTAATCGTCATCGCCAGCCTCAGCCTTAGCCTCAGCAACTCAGCCCCAAATACATACGAACTGAATGTCTGTAATAATCACACCGTAGCTGTGAGCTCCCAAGAAACCACCACGTAGCAAGCAGGCAACAACGAAACATTGGATTGTTACAGTTCGGGGGCCAAGCCAAGCATCACGGGACCAGATACGATACTGATAGCGTAATCAATCAGACTGCGGAACACCGGGACGATGAACCTTTTCAACTGTAAATTCGGAGGCGAGAGATCCGAGCCAATCTTTGATCAAAACATGGGGGAATGCGAAAAGTATTAGGGGAGCACAACGCGTAGACATTGTAAGCAGCCACGGCGTCCGTCTCGCGAATGCAACCTGATGCTATTTCTAGCAGGCGTAACAGTAACAGCGAAGGAGTGAGCAATTCGGAGACCGTATTATCTCAGCCTCGGCGTATTGCAGAGTGAGCATTGCATACGACGTCACATCATATCATACCCCGACAGTGCAACCAATTCATTCATCACAGCAACAAAAGCCACAGTTCGGTTTCGCATACCATTTCTGCCATTCACGCCGGATATCTCGAGATGAGTGAGATTAGCAGCGACATATCATATTTCAGCGTGCACGACGTCATATTGATCTCTTTCTGGATATTTCCCACGACGCGGGTTTGGAATCGCGATCCTGGGGTAAATCCAGGTTTCGAACGAAAGAGGTAACCTGTTGCGCTGAGTCGTGGCGTAGGCGGCGCTCCCACGTTGTGGCGTACATACGTATACCTTCATATGTATACTTCATACCTCGGTGACATGCTTCGTCTCGCAGGTTCCTTGGCAGTGAAATGACTGACTCGGTTGTTCAATAATTGCTTTCTTCGAGGTTGCATCAAATTCAGGAATCTCAAATCAGCTGCGTCAGGATCATTGTTGCTGTGGCCGGAAACAAACAATGGATGTCTCAACGTCTGCAGCGAGAGAGTCATAGACAATAACACGCCAAAACCTGTTATCATCTGCGACAAGTCTCAGCCAAAACCAGAAATCGTAGACATGTTTAATTGATTTCATTAATCAATTACCATTCAGTTTTGAAACTATTGACCGTCGAGGAACCCACTGATCAACAGTGCATACTCACCCTGACGGTCATTCCGTGGGTGATGCATTATCATGATGAATGAAACGTCAAAGCTGTCAATCGCGTGGCAGACTTGGCTCTCAGACTCTCGAAATGGAAGCCCTACACGAGTCGCTCGCCCACGTTGCTTCGATAGTGACACCGACAATGACAGCGTCGGTGTCAGTCTCGGTGACCTTCCCTTTTCCTTAGGAATTTCCGACATTACACGCCCCCTCCTCCCATTCGCCCGTCACCTCGACTCTGCCTAAAAGGGGGAATTTCCGGGACCATTATCGCTTCTTCCCCAGCTCCGGGCAACTCTACTCGTTTTCCCGCAAGCCACATTTTTCTCGATCGGATTCTAACCGCGGACCTTTGCCGGAATTGGCCCGAGGTCTTTCAAGAGAGATTGAGATGAGCTCCTCGCTCGGTACTCTCCCCGCGGCACCGCAATCGCAACCGCAACCGCAAACACGTGGAAATTGCGGAAGCTAACTATAGCTAAGAACTGAACCAAGATCCGGGAGGCGTTTGCCCCAAACCCGAGGTAGCACGGGACGAAGTCCGAAGTTGGAATATTTTGAGTTTGGACGTTTCGAATGATTCAGGAGCTGCACCCTGAAGGATGCATAGAATTTTTCTTCATATGACAGTTACTCACTGACACTGACGCTTGCAATGATTTCATGACACATGCTTCTACATTGTGGCTATCCTTCCACGGCCCTTCTACCGATGCTTCTAGTGTCCACAACTGCATCCTCACCACCACAACTTTATGCTCCAGGCCCGAAGTAGAAGGTGGACAGCATGTCAGGGTGGCTTCCAAGAAAGAAAAAGGAAGCTCTGGAAAGAATTGATAGAAGCCCCTCCGATAAGACTCCAGTCTCCATCTCCCTCTCGGCTCTACTTACTCCGTAGCATCACTGACTAACAGCCCCCATATTAAAGGGGGTTCTTTACGTTATGAGCGACTCGTGAATGGGGTCAATGCAATGCCTGTCGGGAGCAACTCAGACATGGCAAGCCTTGGCTTGGCTTCACTATTTGGTGAGAGGAGAACCGCCGGTTCGGGTCGGGGGACCAGGGCTTCTCACAAGCGGTAAACCTCAAGGGGGGGTTATGGACGCCTCAATCCTATCGCGGCAACGGTAAAGGAGGAAAAGGCTGGTTAAGCCGCCAGGCCAGGGGTTTAATTTCTATTTTACAGGCCCTCGGAAGGTGGGAATAGTATTCCGTCCCATGCCGTCCATTCGCTTGGGGGGGGAGCTAGGAATGGCAGCCCGCCGTCCGGAGCTGGGGTTTTGATTAGAGATGAATCGTCAAAGCAACGCCAGGCAGGGCAAGGCAAGGCAAGGCAAAGCAAACAACAAAGTTTCAAATGCAGGAGCAGGCCGTGTCCGTGGTATCGGATACTTGCTTTTGGACATGGGTTCTGAGTCGGCTATGTCACAAGGAATTGTGATATTATAATGCAGGAGAATGTTATTCCGTGCGCCGGATAAAGTCGCAAGCGAAACCGTGTAAACGGGTCAAAATACTGACTCTTGCTAGACCAAACAATTCTTCAAAGAGGCTGCAGTACGAGAAGGGCTAGTCTTTCGTTAGTTAAGCATGCGAGACCAGTAAAGCATATCGCGATGCAGACTCAGAAACCGATACAGTGTTATTAGAGTGTCTGGTCCAGCCTTCGATAAGCTTTTCCTTAGCCTTGGCACAGTAACTTCCTGATTGAGCATCTTGTCACTTCCCGCGGGATTCGATAACAAACAGGTAATTATACGACAAATGAAGGGACTGATGACGTTTACTTCCTTGGTCTTTGCTGGAGACTCTTATTGCAAGCATTATCGCATTATCATTATCAAACTCAAAATTCCCCAGACGCCAGAGCCCAACGGCGACACGGGTCACCCCCAGCCAGCGGGATATCCAGGGCTGGTTGACCTGGCCTGGCTGTAATTTTAATGACCGATCTCTGACCGTAGCATTGGGAATTTGGGATTGGAAACTTGGAACTTGTCAATCCCGGAACGGCACCCGGCCGCGCGGACCGCTGTAAGGATCTCATAGCTGTTACTACAGCGAGATTGCTCGGGATGAAGAATTTCAGGTGTCAATTATTTGAATTGCAGTGAAAATTCCTTCCTTGTACCGAGGTGGAGTTATCTTAGGTAACATGAGAAGAATTCTTCCATGGAATCTTCCCTGTCAAAATGGAAGGCCAATCTTGTCGGCGAGTAATGTAAAGTTGGTGTTTCCCCAGACCCGGCATTATACGGAAAAGAATGGATCGTGGGAGTGGCTTGAGTGAAGAAAAATAAGAGGCGGTGGAGGTGGAAACACAGAGATAAGGTCAAGTAAGGAAAACTGGAGGTTTGCCATGACGAAGGTATCGCAGACGGCGCAAACAGCGCGGAGACAAAGGACCCTGATACCCATATCTGACTCATATCACGAGTTATTCCCGCCGAAGCTGCAGCTGTAGTGCACCTCATCCTTCGGTTGATCACCGAACAACTTGACCGCCGGAGCCTTTCTTCTTCTCGGCGGGCATGAATTGCGTGCTGTGTTGTGCTGCCTCACGGATAAAGGTGGAGTGAGGCGGGAATACACAGGGTCTTTTCAGCATTGCCTTCACGCTGTCGTTGGTGCAAATGAGGACCAGAGCCACTGGAACCACTTGTATCTCCAGCGATCAACAAGCTAGAACGCTGCTGTGAATCCAGACGGCCAAACACATCCATTATCTGCAGGGTTCACTACGGGCCAGACCGTTAATCATGAACATCACTTTGTATCGCAGGAGGATCAGCAGCAGCTCCTCTGTCTGATAAGCAGATCTATCAACGTTCTGGGCTGCTCGGCTAGGAGCAAAAGCCCCTTTGTGCAGCTCCTGCGACAGCTCCAGACTCTCACAGCTGTGTTTGGCTCGGAGGGCTCGAACTGCAGATCATTTCTTAGCCAGAGTGCGGAGAAGCTCTTGAAGCTGTCTCACTCATCCTCAGGCGAGCACATCCGACAGCTCAAGCTCACCAATCTGATGTCTTCCGACTCACAAGCGACAGCGCTAGATTCGGATCACAGCTCTGAATGCACCCTCGCATATGTGTTGTTCCTATCTGAGTTCTCCTGTTTCCGATATGTCAAAAACGTTCGCCCTTTGACTCGACCGGGGCGAGACAAGCGCCGAGGGAGAGTCAGTAGTTCAGCCGAGCGCCAAGGCCTTTCGGCGAGGGGTAAAAGCCTTCACAGTCAAGGGATTAAAAAACTGAATCCAATTGCTGCTGTAGAAAGGCCGAAAGGATTACGGAAGGGAGACCGCCACAGGGTGGAGAAAACGCCGCAAAAGCGGCTCCGACTGTGGATGCGGGTCTCCGAAGAATACGCCGGCGTATCGCATGTGGAGAGTTTGAGAGAAATATCACAGTCTTCACCAGGTTTAAGCCGTTGCCAAACGTAAGCGAAACTGTATTGCTTTGTGTAACTGGGGAGCAATTGAGAAAACTCTTCACTTTTTTCGTTCTATCCAAGATTCTTGCTTCTTCCACCGGATTTTGAAATTGAATATTGTGCCCAATGGCTAGGTTAGGACTAAACCCTGCAGCTGTACCACCGAGATTCCTACCGGCCAAGACATCGCGGAGAAGAAATACAGTGCCGTGATTGGCTACCGACATCGATACCCATGCCAGCTAGCGGTTAGAGGGACGAGCTGCGATTCGTGCGCTCAAGCAGCCTGGACGAAAGGGGAAACTTGCTGGTCCTGGGGGGAGCTGTTCAAGGTTTGTAGGCTAAACGGGCATGCAGGGTAAAAGAATGCTCGGTCCAGGATTGAATTCTACAGTTCAACTATAACCCTAGTGGGTAGTTGGGAAGAGGAAGAACCTTTGAACTTTGTTTTACTAGGCACCCCCTGTGCCCTGGGGGACATTGGGGGTTGATGTTTCTGGTAGCCTGGAGTTTGGATTGACAGCTTCTAGATTGGGAGGGGAAAACGGAATAGGTTGCGATAAGACGCGATATTAGGTAGGTGGGTAGGCTTCGGCGGGAAAAAGACCGAGAGGTCGGAGGAGAGAGTTTCAAGCTGTGTAGGCGTGGTTGGTTGTGTGTCTACCGAGGATGCATTTGCATATGATATGATTTGTTGTTTACTACTGTATGGCTGTTGTTTATGCCGTCGACCGGCGGTGAAATTGAACTATCCTCGGC
The DNA here is from genome assembly GCF_013085055.1 of Fusarium oxysporum Fo47. Classification (NCBI taxonomy): domain Eukaryota; kingdom Fungi; phylum Ascomycota; class Sordariomycetes; order Hypocreales; family Nectriaceae; genus Fusarium; species Fusarium oxysporum. The sequence continues at coordinate 2,703,000 of NC_072847.1, forward strand.
TTCCGCAACTTTAGTGGTTGATGGCGCAGCTGGATCGGACAGTCGCTGCAAGATGGTACCCCAACCGATTGATAGATGACTCTTCGGATGGTCGCTGATTGACTGCGTGTGGTAAAACAATTAACCAACTACAGACGAATGCTGCAACACCACGAAGCACGTATCCAGCAAATAGAAACGAGTGCCCTTTGCGTCAAGGGAGCGGTCAGTGATTGCGAAATGCAAGCTGTGCCCTACCTGCATTGGATCGCATCTTGTCTTGGCCCTTGCTTGAGGACAAGACCAATCCAGCAATCCCTCAATCCTGCGAATGCCCTCCCCCTCTTCCCAAGTAGGAAAAAAGAACAGCCAGAGTTGGAGTGAGTTGAGTGTCAGCCAGCCCTGTGGGATGCATATGGTGTGGTGTGCGGCTATCAAAACCTACTCTTGCCCGACGCGACGGGAAGGTTTGGGCGCTGAGCTATCTCGGGACAACGTATGCCAGGGCAGAAGAAGCAGAAGCAACCCGAAGATCGACCGCGGCCAGGGACCGATTCTGGGTGTGTTGGGCGCTGGAAGAATGGGAAGTCGGGCCTGGAAGGGAGGGACAGGGCGTGCGGGGGGGAGAGAAAACGGAACGGAAGAGGAGAGAGGAAACTTGAGAGACATAAAAAAGCAACCAAAGACAAACGCATCAATCAATCATCAGTTTCGATAAATTACAAGATAAGACAAGAGATGAGACAAACCTAACTCCGAATGAGTTCATCAATCATTCTCCGAATCGTAAGCGGATGGCTTTTGATCCGAATCGAATAGACAAAAAGGAATGAATCGTCTGCGATCATCCATGGAGGAGCGAAAGCGACGGAACTCCCACTCGCTCGCTACAGGCTATAACAGCACCAATGAAGCATCAATACCTCGGGCTGATGAGTGATGAATACGTTGATTCGTGTCGCAAAGTATCACATCACATCGTATCCAATTCGCAAGCGATTGCTGCGCTGCGCTGACTCTGCCGTAATCACCTACGATTACATTATACGGTGGTGAGTAATCCAGTTGGTCAGCCTGGGCGGTAAAAAGATAAATCGCTGTGCTCTTATTACAGCTTGTGACTCTATTGATGACTGTGACTTGTGTCCCATTGCCGCCTGCGCAGCCCGTGATTTGGTAACTTGACCCGCGGGAGGGAGGCTGTGATCCAGGCGACGGCAGCGAATCGCACACGGTGTAATTGGTATTGTGGTTGCTATTCGTAGCTTTTCGCCTTTTGGCTTCTGACTTTCACCTTGGGCTTGGGGATCTGGAGGAGGCGTTTTTTCAACCCCGGATTACGAAAAGCCACAGGGCAGATGAGACCAAGCCGGCTTGCTTGGGGACAAGCAAATCAGACAAACAAGTTTGAGGTGTCTTGCATGAGAGCGGATTGTCTTGGACGATGACGGGATTCACCCAATACGGGTCCTGAGTCTTGTCTTGTGTTATTGTTGATCTGGACGTATCCGTAAATGAGATGCAATGCTGTGATCCGTATGAAAAGGTCTTGCTTTTCTCACCGGCTGTTGGGGATTTACTTAGGTTTGTACAGGTTTTATTTTTACAAAAGCAAGTTACTTTCACGGACGGCACAGCTCTCAGCTCGTCCGTCACCGCAACACGAGTGTGCATACATACAGTCAATGCTGGTAACCATCCATTACGAGGCTTATCAATTTATGCTTTGCTGTTGTTCCTATCAATAGCAAACAACAATACAACACAGCGCAACGGTGAACAACAAACTTGATTTCTGGAAGACTTCGGCTTCGTCTTTACGGCGCGATCTCGGCACATTCAACGATTTGACCCGAGCGCGATAAGCCATTCTCTGCTCTGCTTTCCTCTACTGGACTCTATTCAAAGAGTCTTGGCGAATTCTCTGATTGATAGAGAATAATAGATCTGGATACCGAGTTGGCTACCCGCTCGGCCACACGCCCCCCATATCTCGACTCAACCGCCATAACCAGAGCCTTCAGAGGCCTTCAGAGTCTCTGACTCTTCCTTTTCTCCCCACGGATCCGCTTCGGCCACCCCATCCCCCCCAAGAATCACCAGTGACAGGCGTTGTATCCGCTCCGCCCGTCCACTTAGCCGCCTCTGTATCGCCCTGATTTTCCCCTTCCAGGTCTCTCTGACTCGAATTTCCCACCGCTCTTTTCCTCTCGCCACGCCCCCCCTCTCGTCTCGTCTCCTCTTCACGTTCACCTCCTCTTCTCCCGTCACCTCGTTCCGACACCCCTACACCTCGGTCGGGATCAATCCGCAGGCTGAATTTCAGCAGGAAGCCTAAACGACAGGGCAGTTGGTAGCGGTATCTGGTTCTCTTCCCAGCGACCGAACTTGAGGACCCTTGACCCGCACCCGCACCAGTTCTCGGTCGCACCCCCAGGCTCAGGCTTCAGGTCCTCTGTCACCTACACACCCCACGCCCCTATTGCAAATCATCCATTCCACACCTCACCCAACCCGATCTTTCTTCTCATCTCACACGCCCCTGGCCTCCCTTAGCCGGCTGCCTGCCCGTTCTGCTTCATTCATTTATATCTACCCGCATCCCCAGGTTTTCATACCAAGGATCCATATATCTGCCGTCCACAAAACAACATCATCAAGCCAAGTGATCAACACTTACACTTGCTATCTAGCAACAGCTACAGCTCTTTGAGCTTCACTCACGACCATCACCTCGCCTATCATCAATATCACAACCGCAACAATGTTCGGCTCATACAGTTCCATCAGCTCTATGTGCGCGTCTTCAGCGCCCATGGATATCGCGTCTCGCAACATCTACCGATCTCAGGATTCCGCCTGCGCTTTTCCATCATGGCCCCGACGCGACTCTCTCTCCGAGTCTGATCGAGAGGAGCGACCCACCTCTTATCTATCCGACGACGATCTGTTCCTCTCCGATCCCTTCGACGACGACGCCCAGAGCGTCTCCAGCGCCGGAAGCTCTTCTCCTGGTGCCATGGCCTCTCCTCCCAACGTCATCACCGACTTCGAGCTCATCCAGGCTGAGCGCGAACGCCAGGCCGCTTTGCAACGCGAGTGCCTTCGCGTTGTCGCCCTCGAGAAGGAGCGTCGACGTGCCGCCGCACGAAAGCAGCGCCGTAGCAGTTCTCACAAGAAGAGTCCCAAGACCAAGCTCACCTCCATCAACGAGGAGGCTATTGAGTAAACAAGCTCTGGGAACTTCTTAATGACTGTTACGATTTACGATAGCGTATGTTTACATGTTACCTCAAAACAGCAACAGTCACTAACAATATTTTAGGCTGCGTTTTGCATTTACATGGCATATGATACCCCATCATGATACCCCACACAACACAACTACAGCATCGCATGTGCGCAATAATAGCTGCACATGCCAGATTTATCTACACCACTATTCCATCATTTGAGATGGGAAATCTCTTCACACAACCACAACCGAGCAAGCTGTCACTCGCTATACCGGGCAACCTTATTCAGCTTTCGGATCGACTTCTAACCGCCGGCTTGATTTTCGGGAAACAACTTGACACCACCACTATCTTGGTCGATGACGCCATGGTTAGACCGCCTCAGACCCCAGCAAATCAGAGGTGGGGGTGGGGGTTCACCCAACCAAGAATGAGTCAGATGGATGAGCCAAGCTTTGGAAATAGATGACAACAACAACAATCAAGTCAAGCACCATCATTTCCCCATCAATTCCTCAAACTTTCCGATCGCGGCCGAAGTTGATGCCGCCGGGCGGGTGGAAGCTCCCCCATCTAGACACTCTTCTAGATGATGTGGATGTTTCTTCTCCGGACCGTCGGCGACTTCGGCCATCTACCGCTCACTTCTCTTGTCTTCCCCCGCATGGCGGCCCGGTAAACGGATTCGTCTTCGGTCCATCACGATCCGCTTGCTTCTTTTTTTCTGTTGAGGCTTTTAATCGAGCCCGACATTTTATCTTTTCCGTCCCGGTTCACCGGGCTCATTATTGAGTTTATTTGATCGTTTTCGTTTTCGCACACCCTCTTAATGGAAAGCATTCATGTATTGGAGTTCTTAATATTGCATTGTCTTCTGGCTTGCATCATCATAGGGCATGGGACATTTGGATACAGGTTATGCTTCAGCCTCCCATCACTGGGATGAATCAGCTGGCACACACTTGGCATATGGAATGGGAAACATTGGCATGGGACTGCATAGCATTGGATATGCACACAACACTGCATGGTTTACACGGCGATCTGGGCTTTTAGATACCTTAGGATAGTTTGGCGGCCTTGAGCCTGCCCTGATTTCAAGATACCCCCTTAGTTAGCATCAATCATATCTGGTATACACATCTACCCTACCTAGCTCTTGTCTTTGATTCATGTGATGTGCCGCCTCTGCTTGTGACTCTTGCTCTGGTCTCCAGGCGCTTAGCCCTCTGTATTATCACCAATCTTGGGCACACTTAAACTTGGCAACAATAAAGGGCCACAAGCCAATCTCACCAAAGCGTGTGCCACAACAAAACCCTATCATCCAATAACCATCAACCGTTACCGAAGCACACTTTTTTGAGTACCGGCGACAGTAGGGACCTATCTATTTTCTAGCCTGGCCCGTGGTAACGTCCCGTGCCAGGGACTTCAAGGTCAAGCTGCTTTGTCACATGGGGGCATAACGCCTTAACCGCGGGGTGGTGGAGAGCGGTGAGTGGGAGATCGGCGATAAGAGACAATGAAAATTCACGTGGTGAGCTTGTGATTGAGAATAGGAGCTTATGATATTTTTCTGCTATGGTTGGGTGTTTGGACAGGAAAGATGATTGTAATTGTGAAAGGGTATCGGTAGTTGGTGATGTGAGTGTCAAAGAATCGTGCACGGTTGGGGATGTTAGTTTAGATCGCGGGGAAGACGGCATTTGCTTTGTTTGCTGTGATTTTAAGTTGGTTTGTCCCGTGTGGCTTGACAGGTTAAATGTATGTTGTATAGATGTTTGTACAGACATAAGCTTTTGTATTGTTAGAGCGTTGTTCTTGGCTGTTTGTATACTACCAACTTTAACTCAGGAACAACAAACACAAAGAGACTACAGACTATCAACGGGCGCTTGTGCCACCTACATGTAGATCATGTCTCAAACGATTTGGATGCCGTTGAGTCTTTGTTTGATATGGGGTGTATGTCGCGCTGGTAATGCCGACAGCGTGAGGCATGAGGAGTGAAACTTACACCAAAGAAACCTAGAATAGAACTACAACGAGATGTCAACGGTCTGAGCGGGAGTGTCCGAGATGTTATAGGCTATCTGGCTTAGAGTAGCCGAGATAGGACAGACTCGTGCTTTGAGTTACCTTTGTTTCAGAGACCATCTCGATGTCCGGTCCTGTTGTTCGCATTTTGAGGGTATACACAAACGCAGGTATCCGGGTCTAAGATTTATACAACATGGAATTGAGACCTTCTAGAGGTCTGAGTTTATTCTTGCATTGCTTGTGTGACAATCGAGAAGTTGGAGAGAAGGCCTTTGATGATCTGGAGCATGCTGCTCGTGGATGACAGGACTGCCTTGATCGAGATGAACGGATGCATCGTTCCACATAAGAGATTCTTTCAAGAGTCATGGTAAGATATTGAAGTTCTTGGATATCCTTTTACTGATCATGTAAGAAGTCTCTTTCCTTTCTAAAGATGCTTGATGTAAGTCAGATCGAGTATTCAAGACCGATATCAAGGAGCAAGCACAATCGGACCATAAACTAATTGAGACATATTAATGCATTGCAGATGAATTCGAGAACCATTCGGTAAATATCACTCTCAACAGTTTGCCACTTGTTCTAGACAGCAAAGGTCAGGCCAACCGAGGAACTGGCCTGGAAGAATCACATGGAGTTGTAGCAGGGAAGAAGGGAAAGCAGCATACTGTGAGTCCTTAACCAGGGCCTATGGAATAGTTCCTTCAGGATAAATCCCTTCTTATGGAAGTCTATGCCGGGGTATCGTTTACCCATAATGTAGTTCCATGGCTTTGATGATAGCAAGGTCGCCAACATCATTACTTCTTCAGAACCCCCCCTTGAGCATCTCAGCAATGTGACTAGGCAGAAACTGAATCTGATATAAGTGAGTTCAGTAAAGCTTCAACTTGGCATTCTATTCCCAGAGATCATAAATCGATCCCGCGGCTCAGACTCATTCATGATATAGTCCTATGATGACTTGAAATAGCAAGAGACTCTTTCATCTGGCACATGAAGAACATAAGTGACAATTAGCTTCATGTTAGTAGATTTCTAAGCAATATAAGACTACAGCATTAATAAGTCATGATATTTGCGTGATGTTGTACGGCCATGAGGTAATCTTGATTAGAAACCTCATTGCAATCATCATCTTCCCCGCATCATGGATTTGTCAAGCCTCACTCCCTCAACCTCACTACTCACAAGTCAACTCACCACTAGCACCTATAACAACACAGGTATGAAAGACTTTGCACTTGATCTTATAGTTCATACAAGAAATTGACGTTTACTTGATATAGGTACAGCAAAAATGATCAGCGACCAAGATCTGGAGCATCTCCGTCTGGCAGTCTCACTCGCCCACGAAGCCCTCAAAGCAGGAGACGCCCCTTTCGGTTCAGTCCTCGTCTCATCAGACAATAAAGTCCTTCAAACAGACAGAAACCGCACCGTCACAGGCTCCAACGGTGATGGTCGTGCTGACTCGACGCTCCACCCCGAGTTCACCCTTGCGCGCTGGGCACAGCTCAACCTAAGCGATGAAGAGCGCGCAAAATCTACTGTGTACACGAGCGGTGAGCACTGCGCTATGTGTTCTGCTGCCCATGCGTGGTGTGGACTTGGAAGGATTGTGTATGTTTCTTCAACGGAGCAGCTGGAGGCTTGGAAGGCCGAGTTTGGGGTTGGAGCACCGGTTGCGCCGTTGAGCATCAACCAGGTTGCTCCGGGAATTACCGTTGAAGGACCTGTTGAAGAACTGGCTAAGGAGGTTTACCAGTTCCAAGTTGAGAATTGGACGGCTAAGGGTTTCAAGTCCAAGTCCAAGGCTTGAGGTAGAATCTGCGATGTTTCTGAGATGAGATGTAGCGTGGCGAATTTGGCTGGAGATGTACAAATGTCTGAGAGTGATTTGGTAGCGGAAGCTTGAGACGTTTGAATGTAAAAAGATGCCTTTCAGAATTGCTTGTTGTAACATTCGTGTAGAAGCTCGTGATGTGAGGCCCATGGGTTGAGTCTTGGGTTGACTTATATGCTTGTTCCGCCAACTCCAGTAAGCAAGAACCAAGCCATAGATATGGAGAGATCAAACCAAATACATGCTTCAGATCTCTTATTTGATATAATTTAACTCGAGGTCAACGAGATTGCAAATTGATCGATTTCGGCAGGATGATGAGAATATGTCCCCTATTTTCAAGCTGTCTACCACCCAATCAGCTTATCCCCTGTGGCTTAGTTGGCTAAAGCGTCCGACTGTTATTCATAGACAATCGGGAGATCGGAAGTTCGAGCCTTCCCGGGGGAGATATGTTCTCTCAGAGTTTCTCTTTTTGTATCTTCTATTTTTTGTTCATTTAGTGTTACACCTTGATACGTATATTCGTTTTTGTTTTGTTGCTGCGGCATATAGTTTGCCTTCAAGGATCTCAACTGAGACTCCACAGACATCTGACGAGAGACATCTCTCTGCGTTCTTTGAAGGAATGTTCATAGCAAACTAAATACTGCTGATTTGTTTGAATAAGTCAACTTGAATTCCAGTAGTGGGTATAAAATGTCGTTGCGCTTTCTGTCACAAGCTCCATATTCTCAACCTGCTCAGTCGCCAGGGGTCGGTCAGCTTGACTAGGACTCCTGTCTATCTAGATGTAGCAAGTGAAGCAGACTGCATAATGCTGAAGCCCTATGCTCCATTCTAAGTGTGGTTTGTCTTGGGATTCTGCTATTGGCATAGAAGCAAAGCGCAGAGCAAAGATCTCATCATCGTGTGTCGTGAGATAGTTCATGCGAGCACAGGCTGAGTTCAAACCACACTATTGGGAGAATACCGTTCAAAGATCAATTATAGCTCACAATTATACCATAAATTCGAAAGGTTCCCGGAATTCTACCCTCTTCTCTCGCACAATCCAAGGAGGTTTTCATCGAGTCTCGTGAAGGCGACAGTGCAACTATGCAGTATAGACACGCATTGCAGGAAACACGAATAGGAAACTGTTTGTATAACATCAGTTAGAGTTGAAAAATCATGTAAGAGATAGTCTTGGACCACAGATCGAGATGAAATCGTGAGCCAAGCATGCAAGGCCATCGCTATGCCGGGAACGATGGGCAAGCCTCGTCGATGGCATTTTAGTAACGCCACCTAGATCCTAGCCTGAATAGCCTCATGGGATCTTAATGAATGATATCTCAAAGATAGAATTATTACTTGCATCACTAGTTGTTCCCATGATGATAGCGCCACTTGAATGCCACGGCTTGTCTTCTCAGTGTCTCCTTAGACATCATCAGCCATTACCACAACCCAATACTCAAGAGAACACCTTTTAAGGCCATTTAAGCTGGGCAAATATGATTTAGTAGCTTAATGGCCTGGTTGAGAGTCTATCGAAAGATGAGAGTCGACCACAAGGTTCATCCCAGAGACTGAGCCTGGCCGACAACGGCGTTTCTCTTTAGTATACAACACCACCGAAAACCCTGTTATACTGTTGAATGCGGTAGGGTAACTAAAATAGAATGGAAGCGTTTACAGAACAGATAAAAATTGTCTTGTGTCTAGGCGTGGATGTGGCTAAATGACATCTATCTACACCCGCGTAACTCTCCGTTATTCAAGATATGAATGAAGTAACCACGCAGCATCTTTGGATACAATATATCAAGATAACTGTAATCACGTCTGTTATATATAATTTGGTCTGAGACTCCACGAAGCGTTTCTCAGAGCAGTTGGAAGGGAGACACTTTGAGAACCCTCTTGAGCAGGTCTCAACTCTAGGCGGACTATGAATTACGATAGAGGCACCGGAGAGCATACATCAGATGGATATTCTGACCAATTGTGACTGAATGCCAAAGAGAAGATATTTGGACTTCTGCAGACCACAAATCAGTTTCCATAGTCGAATCTGGGCAGATGATGAAGGCCGTTCTGGGTAATACCTCAACAGTACATCAACACCAATATCTGTCAAAACTGATAGGTGATCAACACGACAAGAACAATCAAATGCATCCATAATTGGAATTCGATAATTAGCCACTTGGGACGCATCATAAGAGCTTTAAACATGATCTGACCTTGCCCAAGTGACGATGGACCTACAACCAACAACTTCGACCATCCGGATAAAAGGATCATGATGCACGAGACCAATTGAGCTCAATCTATATACTCAATCAAGAGTTGACAACTATACTGCAGATGCATAAATACCCAAAGAGACTGGGAGTATGATCCGACATCAAGCCTCAGTCTCGGGTATCTTGTGATCCTTCTCGAGGATCAAGCCCACTTCCACGATTTGCGAAATGATTTGTCTCCAAATCGAGACAATCAAATCTGAGACAATAAGCCAATAACGGCCGATATCGAACGCCCGCTATCGTGAGCTCCGTCTCGTATCGATTCATTGCATATTCACATTTCTCAGCCTCTGATGGGCTCAGATCGAGGCTGGAATCCTCTTGGCACCTGCATTCCTTTCATGCACAATGTCGAATATCGAATGCCCCGCGGAGCCGGCTTCATTCCAATTGGGCCATGATCGAGACAAGTGAGATCTAAATATTGGCCTCTTTCAACGCCATGTAATTCTTTAGTGGATGATTGTATGCATTGTTAAAATACCCCGTAGAAAGGCCACTCGAAACCGTTGGCTTCCAGTTGGATCCCATCTAATGCTTGGAAATGGGTCAAATGGGTCTGATTGCGGGGAAGCCTGAGGCCACGCGAGTTGATGGTTGGCGATGCAAGGGATTTCACTCACCCAATTTTCAACGTTACTGTGCTCGGTGTGCCAGCCTTACGTTGCAGTTATGGAAAGTGATTGAATTCGACTGAGATGTGATGAGAGCCATGACTCTTGGAAGAAAGCAGTGAGACAGAAGAACGTGGCCGAGCCTTTTGGGTAAACCCAAGGATTTGGTAGACCTAGACCCTGCCATGCGTGGGCGTTGATCCCCAACTTATCACATCTGTAAGTCAGCTGAAAGTGATCAACAGTAATGAGAGAGCAACGTTGACTTGTCAACCTGTCAACGAAACTAATAGAAAGATGGTATAAACTCCACTTTGCAACCGTAGACTGTTTTGACATGAAGACACTAGATAGGGCCTCCGGGGCCTTCTTCCTATTTCGAGTTTGTCCAGTATAACATTTCATTACCAGGGTCAGTTTGTCCAACTTGCGCGATTCTTGCGCTACTAATTTAGTCAAGCTCGAGTCATTATGCGCCTGGCTGAATGTCACTCGAATATAAGCGTATTCCAATGGGCCGAAACCATTCGGACAGTTGAAATGTCCAGATTGATATCTCGGCAAATAAGTGTACAGAGGCTTTGATCCATAGCGGGGCCTTGTTACCAATCATGTATAAAGTCACATATATAAATCTTACATGCTGGCTTTGTCCCTGGGTCGATCTGATGAAGAAAGGCGGCCGACACTGCGACCGCAAGAAAGACCGTTGGACTCGGAGTCTTTTATCAAGTGGCGTTATCAAGATGTGATAGTCACCATCCATCAGCCTGGCCGCGGTTTGGGCCGCAGGTTATAGCATGGAACCGCATGCTCATACCCCAGTCGCCATATCGAATGTGTGAAAGCAGCGACCGGAAGCCCCGCGGCCGAGAAGAATGTCCTCACCAAGGACCAGCATGTTACGGTCAACAGGGGAAATGAAATGTGATGGGAAAATCACAACCCAGTGCACAGACCTGAGATTTTCTGAGCAAGTGAGTTGTGAGAAACTGAGAAAAGTTGTAGCTTTGGCTTGGGTAGGAGGACTGCTTGATACGAGCTGCATGCGCGAGGTGAACCAGCAGCAGAAGAAGCAAAGAAAAGGTAAGGGAGCTTAGATGTCTCTCAGATCAAGTGCCTGCAGCAATCCGTGCCCAGATGTTGCACAAAGACACAGCTTGTGCGAGGCTGCAGCAGAGCCTGAGGAGACTGCAGGCGACCGTGGGGTAACTTGGATTATAAGTTCTGAGGCCAGACAAGCCAAGCGAAGTTCCGGGATAATGAAATTGCGTAGGTTCTCGGCTGGCAAAAGTTCTTGCTCTCGGTCAGTGGCGTTGAGGCCCGGTCGTGTCTGAATATTAAGTGTGTGCAGCAGAATAGTATGTATTTGCGGAGCTGCCCACTTGCATCGTAACTATCTGCACATCAACAAGATAGGATCTTGGGCAGTAAAACACCAAGCTGTAATCCAACAACTGATAAATACGTGGTCGATGTCTGAATGCATTTGACAATGATTCGACGTTCATGACCCTCCGCATGCACGTCTTTGAGGTCGAAATCAGTTATCAATTCACTGGTCATGCTGTGCTTGGCTTGCAGGAAACTATAGAAGTAAGAACCTGTACGGCGGAAGCGAGTAAAGCAAGGCGAACCGACTCAGCAAGAAAGGAACCGTGACAGTGGACAGCATCTACTGCAAACGCCTGTTCTTAGCCGAGCGGTTGATAAGCAAGATTTCTATAGGTGGAGGCGCTTGTTGGACTTAAGACGTCGTGCCCACAGAGGAACTGGAAATGCCAAGGTTGTGACAGGGAGGTTGCCTGCCGGTCAGCGATGCTAAGTCTGGATAAGCAATCCAACTTGGGTCTCAGCCACATGTTTCTGAGACAAACATCGGAAGAAAGGCTTTATACCGGCTTGAAATAAACAGAAAGACGTTTTCCGTCTTTTGTCAGCCAGAATTGACCAGTTGTGGAGGCTGGCGTGTAAGTGATGCTGATGTACAGGTCTCAGGCACAAGGGACAATGACGGTATCACTGCATGTATCCGTATTCGCAGTTTGAGGGCTGTTGATATCCATGTTCTCAAGTGAATTCTTAGTGCAGTTTCTTTTTTGACCCCCAGATCGACTGAGTCAATCTGAAAGACAAGTGAGGGAGCCAATTCAACGGTCAAGACCCTGTTCGTTTGACCGATGCGTTGGTACCGTACCCATCTTGAGTCACTATCCCCAGTTGCCAACTAAGGAGCAGGGTGACGTGTATGAAACGCAGATATCTGCGTTGTCAGAGGCTCGTCAAAAGATATACGAAGTTTGAAGTCTGAAGTTTGAATAATAGAATATCGCTATTCTCAAGCATCATCCACCAAGCCACCCACGGCAGAGAATAAGGTGTGGGTGTGGGTATGGTAGCACTGGAACGGGATGGACCAGGGGCACGGGAAAAAGCAAAGAAAGAATCGTGTATGCAGGAGCAGAGGAAAGAGAGATCCACAACCTACCTAGTAAACGCAACAAGGAACAACGAACAAGGAGACTTTACGAATGGCAAGACCAAATTAGATACCAGCAATGCTACTAAGGCAAGCCCACAAGGTAAGGTATCAAAGAGTCAGGCGTGAAAATGTTCACATCGAGACTTGCTCCTTTCGAAATATCGCATGAGGTCAAAAGTGGAGAAGCAACATATACTGTCCGGTTGGATATCAGTCGATAGGCGACATTTCTATCCGAAATGATATCAGTGGCTGTACAATATCTCGGTTATTAGACGCGCGATCTTCATATCAAACACTATTGTCAAAATTTCCCTCATCATCTGATTTTCACGCCAAGCAACGTGCTTCTTAGTATCAGAACATCTACAGGCTGAGAATGACATTGTTCATCAAAGTCCATGCGGAGAGAGCTCCTTGCTCTTTCCGTCAGAAATATGTGGGTACGGACCCTCTTCGCTAGCGGGACGGGAAGGAGAAGGCGATTAACTCCCTGCAATAGAGGTGATCGGCCGGCTTATTGGCCCGTTCCGTTAAGCTAACATGGCCAATAAGCGCCGAGAAACGGCTGTAGCACAATTTTGGCAAGCGGGGTTTAGAGCTGTAGCCAATCAATGTTAGTCTACAAGCGCTTGCTCAAGCCCCCATGTTTCGTTTCCCCAACCACATGCTTTTCTATCTTCTTCATCTCAACGTCGAAATGTCTCCGACAGAGGCCATAGAGCACTGTAATCGACCGTGCTATATGCCCTACCGACCACTGCAGCTGTAGAGCACACCCACTGTAGGATATGCTGCATCAGTCTGCATGGAGAAGCATCTGTGACGCTTCCATCAGAGATGGATGGATGTTGTGTTGATGCACCCACAGACCTCAATGTAAGGTACCGACCAGTCTTTGGTCTCGAAGGATATCCAGAACAACTGGATCGAGCATATCATGTCGTGGTGCCTATTTTCTACTGCACCAGCGTTACAGCAACTGCACTGCGTGGGAGGACGCCGTGCTGCCCCTAGGCTGCTGCACTATGCTCTGCTGTGTTGTCCTGCAATGCTTGAGAAGCCACCGCTTGTCGTCGTACCAGACGCCGCTTGCATATTGCATACCTCTGATCATTTCACCAAAAGAGGGGCCGCAGGGACATTGATTTCTGTGCTCTACGTGATTGATGGATTCCTATCAATGCAAATTCAGGATGAAATTTGGATGAGACGACGGCGGAGATCGTGACGACCAAGGACGTGCTTTCATGATAAAGAGTTATATCTCAAATGGTGAAACTCGAGCCATTCATGCGCTTGCAAGCGAACAATGGAATACAATTGATTGATTGATAGGTCGAGTCCCTCGAGTCTCAAGCCGGAATGGATCTGGAGATTTACAGGGGTCCCAGTCTAGTGAACCACACAATTTGATGCGCTATCCAACGACTTTTTGAGAGACTTGAATTCAATGGCACGCGGCCAGCCCACGAGGCTAAATTTGGCAGGGGGCATTGCTCGCTAGACAATTGACTTGCTACGACACATTGCTTGTCATTTCGCCTTGTCTTTTAATCCAAGATCCACAGTCGACAATTTACGATGCGATGGCAATCCCACGCTGGGCTTTGTTCGTCATTGCAAGGCCGCAGCCGCCGGCCACGATCCATTCACGTCAAAGTGACTGCCTCCGCCTCAACTGGTGTCTTTTAGATCGATGTCTGATGCTATACCATACCCAAAACCCCTGTCAACGATACAAGAGGGGATCCCAGTCGTCTGCGGCTTTTCTACCCCACTCAACTTGTTAGCTCGAGTCCGAACAGCAGAAAGGTGCTCATGTTAACCCAAGCTCCCAATCCCCAGCCGCCGTCGACCATCCTCCAAGACGACCCCTGGGTACCATGTTGCCTATGAGCCGGTCCGTCTCCGCTGATCCATTTAACCCAACGCTCTCAGGGCTCTATTTTAATATCGTCTCTTTTCTGAATCGTCCACTGACAGGCCAGTACGCCACTCTCTAGGCGCCATCTCTGACTCTGGACCCCGACCTTGATCCATGATTGATGGTCAATCACACATAGCACACGCAGTAAAGGCACCCACACTGGTACGAACCCTGTGTCTGCGTCTTTCTCAAAATCATCTCAACCTGCACTTTTTCTGCTCTGGATTTCCTTCTTGGGCCTCCCTCTTCTTAGTCTTCTCTTTCCGCCTTTGCATTGTGTATTGTGTCTCCCTGTCTGTTGGTGTCGCCTCATCACACTGTCACATCTTCAGCTCCAGCAGTTACCTTGAACCTTGATATCATAACTCCACTAACGACCGTTTACACCAGCCCCCAAAGAGACTGATCAACTTTCTTCTTAAGGAGAAAAAGGATCAAGGTAGGAATTCCAATTCATTTTCTTTTTGGAATTGTCTGTATTGTCTGTTTTCTCATGCCCCTAATTGCCTATTGTACGTCTCCTGCATCTTGCCCTGGACCTCTCACCCCTTGTCATATCTTCCGTCTAAGTCGCATGTTGTCGCTCAGCATACATGCACACGCATACAACACCTACCTAGCCTACACAAGGACATGTTTGATGGACCCTAGAATCATCTTCAAGGGATTTCAAGCTACGTCTGCAAGTCAAGCGCCGGGTCACACCCCTTTCACATCCTCCATCCCTATCCGCATCCACTACCAAGCTCTTCCTGGTAGCTACACTTTGACCTCGACCACTTTGCGCGCACATCTCTATTTGGCGTTGTCCGACCCCAGGCAATCACATCGAATCTGAGCAGGGTTGGCGGCTGTATTCTTACTGTTGCCGAGTTGCGCCTGTAGCGTCGTTTTTTCCACTGTTGCCCTGGTTGATGTTGCTCTCGACAAGCAAAACCATTGCTCTGCCCATCTCCACACACATCGAGTCTTTCTTTACGCCTTCTTGTGTGTTTTGACTTTCTCAACTTTTTCACACTTACACTAATTCGCATTCCGAAGACTTCTCTCTCGCCTCACCGCATCTGCCTCTTACTATTCACCGTTGCGGCCGAGACATACAGCCCCAAGAGTTCCGTTCGTTGTCCAACCTCACTTGCCCGTCGCTACCCGCGTGCCCGTATCGCATCGTATCGCGCAGTGACAAAACAGAATTCAGTATAACACGATCCGAGACTTTGGCTTACCGACACATCAAGAAACCGTCATTGTCCGGGTGCGGGCAGCAGAGGATTCCGAGGCATGTTCGACAGCCCTAAAGTGTAGCTTTCCGACTGTTCCTGCGACCCCGAGAGCAACAAAAGTGTAGACCCCGCTATCGGGGGTCGTTCGTCGTCGACATCGATTCGCATCAGAACAGTACGTGCAGCGTCGCACAAGGCGGGCATCCTTGCAGAGCAGCCATAGCCCTCCGTGGTCATCCGACTGGCTAACACGGGCTCCGTTAACGCAGGTCAAGATTCAAGAAAGAATATCAGGCCCATCATGTCCGTCCCCGTGGCCGGTTCGTCACGGAATCGCACCGTATCGTTAAGTTCCGGTGGAAGGTCTGCAACAAGGAGTAAGACGTCGCAGGTCCCAGACAGCACCACGATGCCTCATGTTACCGATTTAAAGTACTTTGACCCCTGCGCCGCCACTGCGTCCATGTTTTTGTACGCCCAGGGTTCATCCGTTGTTTGCTGTCACCATGATACTCTTACCATTGAACGAAGGTTTTCTCGACACGCTGATGAGGTTCAATTGTTAGCGGTCGATAATCAGAGTGAGGCTGGTGGTGGCCGCTTCGTTGTCAGTTACGATGCTGGCCAAACAGCAATTGTGTGGGATCTAATGACAGGCGATGAGATCTCTCGATTTGCCTGTTATGATCATTTAACTGTCGCAGCGTGGATGAAAAATGGCAATGTGGCTTTTGGTCAGTTATTGGAATGAGTTTCACATGATCATGACTAACGATTTGAAGGCAACACAAAAGGAAGCATTATCATGTTTGAGCCATCAACATCCGAACATGTTTCTTCAAGGACTATTGACCAAATTGCTGTGACTGCATTGGCACCATCAGCTGATTGTCGAACATTTGCCATCGGGTGAGTTCTTATCCTCCTCTTACTCAAATCTCACTAACACAGTCTCAGCTACCAGAATGGCTCTCTATTTGTTGCAACCTTGCAACCACGCTTCACTATCTTACACAACCTTACCACTTCCAGAGGACCGTCACCTATCGTGAATCTCGCGTGGCATGCTTCCTCGTCTCGGCAAAAGTCGGACATGCTTGCTGTCCAGATGCGTGACGGTGACTTGCGAGTCTGGAGCGTGGCAAAGAAATATAGCGCTGATGACCCTGCAAAGGTGGTTCGAAACCTCAGGAAGGCTGAGATCTCCATGGATGGACCCAACTGGATGGGATGGTCTAAAAACGGTCGCATAATTCAGTACTCCGACTCGTAAGTTTGCAGCTTGCCACCACCATAAAACGCCCTAGGCTACGCGCGCGCTTAGCTGCATGACCCCTATCATCAACTAACATCTGCACAGGCAAACACAGTCATGGGATGTTAGGACAAAGCACGTCACTCATGATCCCATCCCGACTCTCGATCTTGTTCGCGGCCTTGCCGTCTATGGCCCCGGTGCCACGTTGTTCACCCTTGGCCCCAATAACACCGTGCAGCAATTCGATCTGAACTCACCGGCCATCATGGTCGCCAATGTCCAACACCCAGCAAACCTATTGCCACCCTCGCCTCCAGTCTCAGAAGAAACTGGTGATCGATCAGCGACCTCAGCTACTACTATCGCCTCCGAGTCTGAGACGAGCTCTATCCCCCTGGACATGAATATTTCCGAGAGTGACGAGGATCACCTATCACCATTTGCTCGCCTGACTCGACGCCAAGCTTACGATTCTGGTAATGAGCCTTACGAATCAGCCAGCCCTGTCTCAAGCCGAAGTGGGCTCTCATCCTTATCTAAGTCCTCAGCTGGGTCGTCTCAAACCCCTGGCCGTTACCCCGGATCCATGAGGTCAAGAGGACTGTCAGAAAACACCTATATCTCGGCTGGAACCTCGATCAGGTCATCAACTATTGGCAACAGTGCTCACGGTAACACAAGAGATTTGGACACTTATTCCATGGGATACTCTCTTGGCACTACAAGTGTTCCTTCCATGGCCTCAAGCCGATCACGAAGAAGACCTTCTCGCCTGCGCAATGAAGTTCCCCGTAGCCCTGACGACAACAAGGTGCACGACCTATTCAAGTTTACTCGGGCGCGTCTCAGTGATATTCCTTACAAGCATGCTATGGGTGCCAACAGTGCTCGTCTCACCAATGATGATCTGCGCCGTCAAATGCTCAACACCATCTTCGGATGGAACAAAGAAGTTGAAGACCTGATTAGGGATGAGATGAGTAGGCATCCCCAAGGATCTCCCAGCCGCATTCTATTGGCCAAATGGCTTGGTGATATCGATCCCAATATCATGAACACAAACTTCGAGAACATGACTTCTTCTGACTGGATGTTGTTGGCTCTGAGTGGCATCGGCGGCCATACCTCACAACAGAAGCTTGGCCATACGTACGTCCAGCGCCTACTTGAGGCTGGCGACGTGCACGCAGCAGTTACGATTATGCTTGGTATGGGTGATCACAACGACGCCATCGAGGTTTATATCTCTCACAAGCGCTACATGGAGGCGCTGATCCTCACATGCCTCTCAGCCCCTAGTGTTTGGGAACGACAAGCTGCCATTATCAGAAAATGGGGAGAGTGGGCAGTTCAACATGGCCAACAGCAGCTAGCTATCCGATGCTTTGCTTGCACCGACCAGGAATCTACTGAGCCTTGGACTTCTCCATCCGCCGCGCAGCTGAACTTCCAGACTATGACTCCCAGTATTCCTGAGATCTTAAGCCCGCCTCTCTCACCTCCGGGTGTTCAACGTGGCCCCCAACGCAGCATCGCAAAGACCTCTGCTCTCAAGCTCATCACCTCATTTGGTGATCAAACGCAAAAGTCAAAGTTCTTTGCTGGCGACGGTGGTCAAACCCCGATTGCCGCGGGTGTTACCCCTATCGCTGACTCTGCCGGCTCTCCCGCTTTCTCTCATGCCTCCAACAACGAGGCCACGACAGCCTTCCTTCGCCCTTCAAACAATAGCAGATTCAATACCCCAGTCTCTGCCCGAGGACGTGGGCGTTTGCCATCCATTGGTGAGATTCCCTCAGACCTCAACCGGGAGGCACTTCGATCTGCTGAACTGTCTGCTGTGCCATATGACTATGAGCCTCGATCTGGTCATGCTCGAACACCATCTGGCAATGACAACATGATGATGGGTACCGCATTACAGCGCGCTGCTACTGCGAGCCCGATGATGATGCGAGAGCACGCTCAACGCGTTGTCCAACCAAGTGAGGGCGATTTTCCACCACCACCTGACCAGGCTACTATGTTGAAGATGCAACAAGCATCACGTAATCATCGCAATGGCTCCCGTGACCGCATTCCTGTGGGCGTGAATCTACAGCTGCATCCTGGGCCGGCTCACGACGACATTACATCTCCAGAGCAGTCAGTTACTTCTTCTACCCGCTACCACTGGCCAACTCGCCGCAGAGGTCCTGCCTCTGTGACAAGTTCTGTCACTTCTGCATCAAGCGCTGGAAGAAGTCTTCGCCATCAAGCTGTGCGCAACCGAGAAGATTACATCCATAGCTTGGATGCTGCCAATCACTACTCCAAGAGACAGCGCAGTCGTCAGCGTAGCCATTCAAGAACTCGGGATGCTTCACGCAGTCGTCCTGGAAGCCGAGAGCGAACTGCACGCTCCCGAGAACCTTCTGAGGAACGTGGACGTGTCAGTGCTCGCAATTGGCCCAAGGCGAAACGATCGCCTACTTCCCCCATCCCCATGTCCCCAGAGGACTTGCTGAACTTGAGCACTCCGCGACATGGTCAGGTCGCTGAGCCAAACACAGTACGCAAGGTTAGCGGATCAACTGCCAAGCCAAAGAGCCGTAATTCAAGCCGTGGAAGCCGTCGCAGGAGCCCAGAAGGCCGCTCTCGCCCGCCAGCTCTTACACTTCGTGGCCGAAGTCAAGGCCGGGAGAGTTCTGCACAGCGTTCTCCTTCTTCACCATTGCCTCTGAGTGCTGCCATTCACCATTATCAAGGCTCTGAGGATGAAGAGGACTACAGAGCAGCCATGGCTGCCCAAGAGGAATTCAGGAACAAGCACAGCCGCAGTGGCAGCCGAGGTCTTGGCTCACCGGCCTTGAGCAAGCAAGATGCTTCGGAGCACCGACGCAGGGCCAACTCTGAGGTCGCCAACTTCGACGGTTCTATCTCTGTTCACGGCAGAGCTGCCTCAACTGAGCATGCTGGTGACCTCAAGCAAATGAAGGACGAGCGTCAACGAAAGAAGGAACAAGCTGCACGGGAACTCGAGGAGCGCCGCAAGTCTCTGGCCAAGCGCGCCCAAACACCCTCAATCCCTCATCCTAACGAGTTCTCTCCCGCGCTTGCGATTACGGTTGAGACTGCTGAGCCAAAGCCGCTGCCTGACGACATCCCACCTCGCAGTGCTACTGAGCCACCACAAAGGAGCATGTACGCCCGTAGCGGACCCGTTATCGGACTTCCAGCCACCCCAAAAGCCATGCGACTTATCATTGAGGGCAACCATGATCAATCAGGAAGCACCCCCAGGCCGGATGTGCCTAGTATCCCAGCTGGCTTTTCTCAGCGATATTCGCCAGAAACTTCACCTCAACAGTCGCCTGAGAGAGAGGAGCCAGTTGCCGAGCCCAGTCTCACTCTGCTGCCATCCACCGTCTACCAGCCACCAGCGCGACCTCCTATTCCTCGTAGCATGTCAGCTCCCATTCCTGATGAGCCTGGCCAGCGCCCTGCTCGCTTCGCACGCAAGAACAGTGTTGGACGCATTGAAGAAGTTGTCCCTGGTGAGCGACGACGTTCTCACGAAGACCCTATGCCCCCCCCTCCTCCTCCTCCAGCACCCCCTGTTCTTAAGGAACTCAGGCATTTGGCTTCACCACCCCCACCGCCTCCTGCCCCTCTGCAACACGCCCAGCGACATCAGCAGGCTGGCGCTGTTGCATCAGGCATGATTGAGATTGTCATGGACGACGATTTATCATCTGGTAATGATCAAGCTTCAGAGGCCAGCCCTCCGGCTCCAGCTTCCCACAGGAGCCACAACCGAGGCCGAAGCATTGGAGACAGCAGCAGCATCTCAGGCCGCATTCACAAGGCCACTGAGCGACTTCGTTCTGCCAGCCGCAGTCGAAAGGAGTATGTCCGGTCTCCTCCTTTTGAGGCTCCCTACGAAAGCATTCCCATGCCTCGACAGATGAAGTCTCCCCCACCAGTGTCATTCAACCCCGATGTTTTGCGTTCGCCAATTGATTCTCGAAACAAGCACTTGTCGACTGGCTTGAACCGAAACGAGATGATCTAGGAAGTCTCTCGCGACGGTGGCCAGCGCGCTGTGCATTATTTTCTTCCTTTCTACCACTCCCTATAAACCTTTGTATTGTTCGATTCTGTGCATGGCGATCGGCGTTCTCTCTCATCACGAGTCGATACCATAGTCCTTCAAGGCTCGCATTTTGGCATTATACTTCTTTGTCCTTTTCTTCAAGGATTTAGCTGTATGACGACTGGAAACTATTGCATCTTGTTTCTCTCTTCGCTCTTGATATCACTTTCGGATCTCTCAAGGCCCTTTTCGCATTATTGGCAAGGATGCCAATGAACGTATACGACTTTACATTTCTTTTGGTCGGACCATGAAGGTTTCTGCAAATTATGACCACATTTACTTACAGACTATGTTTGAGGAGGATGGAGGCAGTACTCGTACTGTATCTTGTTATATTTACATGAAGGCGGAATGTTGGAGGTAGTAAATATTGGGTATCGGGGAGATCAAGGTTGACGGAGGCTGATGGAGGAGAAAAATGGGTGAAGTGATAGGGGATTAACGTAGCGACTGCTTTATACAATGTTGCCTCGCGGTACTTGTTTGAGTTAGGGGATGAGGAAAAGGGAATTGGAAATGGAAATGGGTGAAAGATGGGTAGGAATGGATTGAAACAAGCTGGATTGGAAATGCATTTTGATTCCCCCGGAGGGTTTTAGTACTTACGAATTGAATGAACAGCTGCTTTGCATTATGGTTATACTCGATAATAATTGTGTGTATGTGTGTGTTGGGAGCAGATTTCCTGGAGCGAAGGAGTGGTGATAGCTTCACGTCTGCCAGGTATGAGATGCACTTGAGGGTTCGAATCACCCCAACCCGATGTCGTATAAGTACAAGAAGCTGATATGTGATTGACTGACTATAGAAGAGGTTGTATCGATATTTTAGAATGGTGTTGTCTGTTGGTGTCAATGGTCAAAAAATGCAAAAAAAGACAGTTGGCTGCTCCATCTCATCCACTTGCCATCCCAAATCCCCCCGCACTAACGTGTTCCCACCCGCCACGCGACGGGGGAGAGATCTCTGCAGAGTGAAACCTCCCTCAAGGGTCATCTCCAGTGCTTAGGGCCGCAAAGTTCCAGCATCGTGAGTTACCTGCACGAGTGGGCGGCCACCGCAGCGTTCGGACGGGGCGCGGCGGAGGGCTGAGGTACCGAAGTACTACAGTATTGGGATGGGCGGTTGAGCGGGTTTGAGCGCCTTCACCGTTAGACCATTACAGTCGGGGATCATGTCAATACTGACAACTTATATACCCTTCCTCTCAATTGTGGCTGGTGGGGCGGTGTTGGGGCGCTACAGTGGGTGACACCTGTAGCTTCAGTGGATCACCAGTGAACAGCTTCGATTCACCCTTCAACACCACTGCAATCGCATTGCGATCACAATTACACAGCACAACCATGTTGCAATAACAACGATCTCGTTCGACCTCACCGAAGACTCCCTGCCATAAATTCCCCCGAAACACTCTTTACAGCCATGATCGATCATTGAACATACTCCAACCTGTCACAATGCTCTCAACATCGCCCCGTCTTCTCATTCGACATCCCTCTCCAACAACCGCCGAATTCACAGTCACGACTCTCCGGCCGATACCACCGGCTCTACATACACTACTTATCATCTCTCGAATTCTCCTCTCGATCTTCGCCCTTCTTCTACTCCACGCGCGCCTGACTCTACATCCTCTCTTTGCCTACGCCCCTCCCTCTCTCCTCAAGATCATACCAGCTTCATACCTCCGTGCACCAACTTCGACAGCGGCCCTTGCGCAAAACATACCATTATCTGTCCTCGTTCCCGCGAGTATAGCTGTGCTATGGCTATCCAGTCGAAGAGGCTACGCCAGCGAGAGCATTCTTGTCATGAGAGGCTTGGGTGTACAGACTAGTGAAAGTCCAGGGAGTTATCTTGCTGGTACAGCGACGAGGTTCATACCAACCGAGAAGATCCAAGACATTCTTGTCAATGAAGCGTTTCTCGGGTTTGAGGTAAGATACTACCTCATTGTTATAGTTGAGGGCGAGGATGACGTGGTGGTTGTATTTCCAGGCTTGTTACCACGACGAAAGATTGTGGAAGAAGTTTGGAGGGGTGTTCGGCGGTGTTTGTATGAGCAAAGAGGAGAGGATAAATCACTGGGCTAAAAGGAATTATACCCATAGAGGAGCGTTTAACACATGGATGTGTCCAGTATACGATGATATGATTTAATTCTTTATTTATTTTTATACTGAAAGGCATTGTGCGATGTCTACTCATCCATGGCCTCATCTACCTTTCGCTTTCCAATGCCCTTCTGGTTTCGCATATCTTCTGAACTAGCATACCCCTTTCTGATAGCATATCTCTCATTCTGCTCTTCAGGAGACTGCAGTTTAACTTTTTGCAGCAATGGCACGTAGCGGCCACCCATGCGACCACCGTTGCCACCCTCGTAGACAACTACACTGTTCGCCTGCTTGCCCGAGGGCTCAGGACGAGTGACATGCCTCGAGGGATCTTTGCTGCGCTGTGTAGACACCATTTGCAATAATTGGTTCGAGAGCAACTCGTCCAACTTGCGCTCCCGCCAATACGCCCACATACCATCCATGACACCAAAGGGACCAGGCTTGCTAAGCGCAGGGTCATCTGCAAGGTACACCCAGTCAAGGCCATCGGTCTTCTTCGCCGCGGGGTCAACGGGGGCAGCATCTAGACCAGGGAAGATGCAGTCCCAGAGCACTAGGGGCACTTCATCTGCCATGACATAGTTAGGCTTGCAGGGGTTGGCTTCAACGTCGAGCAGAGTCGTCACAACGTCAGGTGTCTCCAACTTCTGACCTGCAAGGAAGAGTACAGCAACCATGTGACGAATCTGGTGCCACAAGAACGCGGACCCTCGGACGTTGAACGAGTACACCTTGGGGTACACGGTGCCATCGTTGGGCAAGCCTCCTGCAGGGACATACTGGGATCCAGAAAGATATGGCAAAGCTGAGCTGACGTCCTTGACCTCTTCGATATCGGCCTCGTAAATTGTGCGAACAAAGTTTGTGATCTGCTTTCCAGGGTCGATCTTGCAAAAGTTGCGGAAATCATGCTCGCCTTCGTAGCGCTTAGCCGCCTCGCGCATCGCCTCAATGTCGAGCCAACCATTCCTTGCACCACCAGCGCTGGGTTCAGGAGTGAAAGCAGGTTGTGTAAAGAAATATCGGTATTGACGCTCGCGACATGAGAAACGAGCGGAGAAGTCTGGTGGCGGAGACGGGCACCAGGCGAGGATGCGAATATCAGGGGGTAGAACACGGTTAAGTAGTCGAGGATATTGAAGCTCATCCTTGATATCATCGAAAGATGGTGTCTCCTCCACGGGTTCTTCTTCTGCGTTCTCTCCCGCTTGTTCGTCAACGACCATTGCCTCGCCTGCTTCACTTAGACGTCTTCGCTTTTTGGGTAGGGGCCTGTTGCTTCGAACTCGAAGGCCGATGACTTGGCCAAAGGCGCTGACTCCTTTGTCTGTGCGACCGCACTTTGAATACTCGCAGCAGTCAAAATCGACAATCCGTTCATCTTCGGGAAAGATGAGGCATGCTTTTGTGAGAGCATTCCACAGTTCCTCCTCAATCGATGGAGCGTTGGCCATGGCCTGAAACTCAAAGCCACCGTAATTCTTGCCCAGATATGCAAGTTTCAAGGCGATATATCGTGTGGAGTATTTGCTGGGATCCATCTTTCTCTTCCCCTTTGGTTTTGTCCTCTTGGCCTCATCTCCCTCTTCATTCTCAGGCTGAATCTCAGGTTTTGGTTCTGGCCCTGGAGCAGGTCGATTCCTGAGTTCAGCCTCAAGTTCCTTGACTTTCTGAATGAGACCGTTTTTGGTCCATGACTGATAATTCGACTCTGCAGACATGGTGAGGTACTTGGCACCTTTTGACTGCACAGGAAGTTTTGAAGAATCACCACTTGATGATTTTTTTAGTTGAGGTTGGGGTTGCGAGAAATTTCGACTTTTGACTCGGCTGACTAGGCCTTCGAGCGAAGTTTGCCGCCCAAGACAACGGCCAAAGGGTCTCATGAAGTTGGTGGGTTCCAATTTTGGGCGATTATATGCAGACCCATCAGAGTTTACAAGTGGAAAAGGGCTTTGCTGCAGTTCGAGATGTGGCTTGTCTTGTAAATGTGGCTGTGCTAAACACGACGCCACAGTTGGGGGTATACTGATAAGTTACGTACAGCTCTCATCTCATCTCTATCTCTGGCATTCATTTAATAGACGCCGTATCTGCTCCTCTCGAGCTGGTTCATTTTCCATGCATCAAACTTGAATATAAGCATACTAACGACTTTGGTACTCTCACATGCAAAATGGACCCCGAGGTGATCAAGATTCTCCTTGTAGGCGATGAAAAGTGCGGCAAGACAACCTTTCTCTCGTATGTAGTCTAAATTCCTCCATCGATTCCTCGACGTATCATACTAAATCCATATCCTCAGCCGACTCAGTGCAGGTGAAAAAGCCAACCCGATTCCCATGCTCCGTGATATGGATCAACCTTTCATCTTCGGTATTCAGACAGGAGCCAAAAAGTTTCAATTCGAGTTCTTCGACACATCATGTCCTGATAACTGGAGGACCCTTGACCCTGATGCCATTGTCATTTGTTACGACATCAGCCAACGATTGAGTTTGATCAATATGCAGAGATATGTAAGTATTCCATAAACGGTACCAAGCATGCAACTCAGATTTGATAGTGGAAAGACGAAATCAAGAGATCGTTTCAACGCATCGACACCCTTCCCCTTATCATCCTTGGGCTGAAGCGTGATCTGAGATCGGAGCAAGATCCAAACGGAATTATATATCCGCAAGAAGGATACCAGGTTGCGCAAACTCTGCGAGCTGATCGATATGTTGAGTGTTCGGCAGTTACGGGTGAATTGTTGAAACTGGCGTTTGAAGATTTGTGCAAGACGGCGATGACTCTGACAACGGGCGCAGACAGCCAGAGCGCAAGCACATGCGCAGTATTATGAGATTTGAGGGGCGGCGAGACTTTGATCGAGTAGTGGGAACATGATTTAGTAATTAGTTATTGTATTGGTGGGCTGAGAGCTCAGGCAGCGGCGTCGTTCATAGAAACATCAGCGCCCTCTTCCTCAGCACCCTCCTCCGCAGCAGGGAATTGGCCAAGGACTTCTGCGATGATATTGACCATGGATTCCTGCTGCTCCTCGTTGAATCGCTCAGACATCTCCTCAACAACAGTATTGAGAGCAGCGACCGAGGCGGGGCGCAGGTTGATGATCATGACGACTTCACCCTTTGCGAGGTTGTAAGGCCGTAAGCGTTCTAGAAGCGTGGATATGCATCCCTCAGTATAGGGGAGGGGTTCTTGGCTTAGAGGACCAGGGTTTGTGCGAAGATATTGGAGGAGCTATGAAGAGTGTCAGTTGTGCTTCTGGGCATTAATTTGATATGAATGAAAAATCTTACTTCGCGAACTACCGTCTCGAGATTTGGGGGACCACGACGCTTGGCATTTTTGTATCGTTCGCGCTGCTCTGATACGTGCTGATACACCTCGTAATTTGTGAGAACAGCCGATTGTGCCTCAAGAATCTTCATGGTGAGTGTTGAGTGAGCTCATGTAACGAGCTGTGAGATTGATACGAAGCATTGAACGAAGGTCTAGATCAAATAGTGGAGTCCAGTATTGCAGAAAGAGGACGGTCTGACACTAGCCAATCAAAAGACCAGTACCTCGACAAGCTCTGAATCAGCGGAGGTGTTCCAGTGGATGCAGGCCTGGAGCGTGCTACAATTCTTGTGCGACACTGGAGGGTTCCATTTTCTCTTCTTTTTACACTGCAGCTTGTTCCTTTACGATCTGGCTTCTGCTACCTTGTGTGAATTTTGGACGTGGTTTCTTATTGGGCAAAGCTAATACGTGAAGTTGAATGCGGTGTATTTTTGCATGTGAGTCTGGCTAAAAGCTGGGGAAGACTTTGGACACACGTCAGAGTGCATCACTTTATACCTTTCTTTTCTTTTTTCCGTCCAATGAATTCTTATCATACATCGAACCAATAAGGGGTTTCAATTATTAGGAGAGAAACCGAGAGATATCCGCTAAGGTTGAGGAGCATCTTGAACATGGACCGGTAGCGGTAGTATGCATATACAGGATCCAATAGGGAGTCATATGATGCCCAATGGCATCATCAAATAGGACAATATGTCGAATTGACAAATTATCTGTCTTAGCTCTTTGCGTGCCACTATGTTCGAAGAAGGAGGTCGCGTGCATCTCCACAGGAAAAGGCATGCATGCAAGCCACTGTTCCAGAACAAAGGTTGACCGATGCCGGCCACATCAGAAGAACAGGAAGCTAGAAGCCTCGATAAGTTCCAGGCTGAGACAATGGTTATGTTTGTTTGTACCTCGTCGTGGAATTTGGACATGGGAGAACAGCCAAGTACCTCAAGCAGTGGTGATCTTTTTGGTCTCGTAAAGCGCCATGTTAAGAGAATAGTTTCTGGGCTGTTCTTCTGAGAACGAACACCTAATGATTTGGGTTGGCACAGATCAAATGACTGACAACCCCTGCCAGGCTGAGCATCCAATGTCGTACAGTTCAAGCAAAAGAGTTTATTGGCACCTTATTCACGGCGTTACGGAGAAAGTTGTTTGGCGGGAGTACCGAGTTTTCCTCTACAACTGCAGAGAATACAATACCAAAAAAGAACAGAGCGGGATATTCGGATTATGATATGGCGGTATGCAACCGCTATCCCTGCTTGAAAATACTTTCAGTCTCTTTTTATCTCTCATAAATCGATGACCACGGGGGTTCTTAAATGGCGGAACGGGAGAGTTCCAGATGCCCTGACTCTATCCGTAGAGTACCCTGGATACATGAGAATTGGCGGGGGTGGGTACAAGTCAGCCATGTATAAGGTAGGTACCTCTGGCTTTTCGAGTTTCAGGTTAATTAGGTATCTTCGAGAGTTATTAGAAGAAAATCCGATATGCAACATAACATAGCTTTGTCAAGCTAAGGACTTGATATAATCCATACTGTAAGTAAAGAATGAGATATCGCAAAGCATCAGATATATCTAAATCGGAAAGTATCAGGCGTCAGTTGTGTCTTAGTATTTTTTAGTAAGTTTACCTTGTGGGAATGTCAACTTGGCGGGTGCCGCCATGTCATCATCTTTTTGGTTGCTGGAGGGTTCCCCCGATCACCTCATGTACCAGGCTCTAATAAATCATCCATTTACAAGCTCAACTTTGACAATGAGCACAACGGATACTTTCTGATTTGACCATAAACTCAGCCTGTCCAACTTGACCCTCTTCCACAAAGGTTATATTTGTTCACTACCTACAAAAGCATTCAACATCTCACACAATGGGTCTGTGATCTCCTTCCACTCCCCATCATCTCCACTCCTCCACCCGGGGACTGCCCGTCGTTACGACCATCGCGCGCCATCCTCGACTATTATTTCGTCGATTGTCGCTTGGCTTTTGTTCTTCTGGGAGTCTCCCTTCGTCAACATCTTCTCCTTGGAGACAATTTCCGGCTACTTTCACTGTCGAGCGCCTCATAGTAAATATTGTCTGCTCGAAAAATCACACTGCCTCCGACACCGGCAGACCGTCTGTTTACTTGGAGATCCCTGCCCTGTCATCCGGCTTTTGAGCACTGAACACTGAGCCTGAGCCGCCTGCTCCAGCACAGCACAGCACAGTGACGTCGATTTGGCCCTGTCCGACTCTCCTGTGCGTCAACTTCGGCCCTGAATCCCTGTTGGTCCGCCAAAACGGTATCTGGACGCAGCCATCCAAATTCCCCAATTCCGTCAATAATAGCATCGGCTACAGCGTTCACGGCTTCGCATTGCATTACCGTGCCGTACCGGACACTGCTTGCTTGCTTGCTTGCCAGGCCAGGCCAGGCTAGCCAACTCTTGCAGCACGGTTCGACACTTGAACGACCTATTTCCAATCACACCTCCGCTAAATCCACAAGCTCCCCACCCCACACACTGCCGTTGCTGCGCTCCAAGAACCCGGGGCTGCCATTGACAGAGGCCGAGTTTAAAAAAATTCACAATAGGACGTCAACACAGTTTAAACTTGCAACCTTTCAACCCAGCCTCTATTTCGATCTCGACTGGCTTCAGTCTTACTCCGACCTGTTTCGGATTGTCTCAGGTCTTCTCCATCTCTGCTTTGTCTCATCAACAGCAGTCGAAACTCCATTCCACCGCTTAGAAGCTCTTGACTCGGTCTCGTTTCCCCCTCAGAGGGTAAAAAAAAAAAAAACTACGTACTCACCCCTCCGATTCGGGGCCCCTCCGCATCCGTTTTCCGCTTCCGTCCTTCGCCGCATCAAAACTTTTTGCTCTTCTAGCCGACAGCAACCTTCACCTCTACCACAAACCGACACAACTTCACCTTCACCATGGTGCGCAATATTGTTGTTCTGGGAGGCAACTCCCACCCGCAACTCACAGAAAATGTCTGCCAAATTCTTGGTGTTCCGGCAAGCAATCGCATTCTTGGAAAATTCTCTGGCGGCGAGAGCCGTTGCGAAATCAAGGACTCAGTTCGCGGCAAAGATGTCTACATCATACAATCTGGCTCCGGCAATGTAAACGACAACCTCATCGATCTCTGTATCATGATCTCAGCCTGCAAGACTGGCTCTGCGAAACGAGTCACCGCCGTTGTCCCACTCTTCCCTTATTCGCGACAACCCGACTGGCCCTATAACAAAGCCGGCGCACCTTTGTCGCAGATCTCTGGTGCTTCCAAAGACTACACATTTGAGAGTGTTCCTCCCACGCCTCGTCCAGGTGGCCCTAAGTCAGCTGGCCTGCCCAATGGTGTCAACAACTTGACCGAGAAGCTCTCAAAAACAGCTCTCGCAAACGAGGGCGCGACAAATGGTGCTAACGGCAATAATGGCGTCTTCAGCACTCCTCGTCGCTCAGACACCATCTCGAGCAGCACCTCTGAGGCCCGTGGACACCACGCAGAGAACTCGACCTCTTCCCAGAGGAATGCTTACACCACTCACGACTATGAGAACCAGTCAAACATCTCTGCTTTCCAGCCTAAGCCTGGTTACAAGCAGTGGATCGCTCAGGCTGGTACTCTCGTTGCCGACTTGCTCACCTGCGCCGGTGCCGATCATATTATCACGATGGACTTGCACGATCCTCAGTATCAGGGCTTCTTCGACATTCCTGTCGATAACCTGTACGGAAAGGCGCTACTCCAGAACTACATCCAATCTCAAATTCCTAATCACCACACCGCTGTCATTGTGTCTCCCGATGCTGGAGGTGCAAAGCGAGCTACTTTGATTGCGGACAGTCTCAAGACTGACTTTGCTCTGATTCACAAGGTAATACCACAGAATTCTGATTTTGCTGCTTTTGAAAACTCATGTCTTGCTACAAAGGAGCGACGGCCCATTCGATTTACCGAGCATCGTAACGCCAGTATGATGCTAGTTGGAGATGTGTCAAACCGCATCTGCATTCTAGTTGACGACATTGTCGATACTGGTAACACGATCACGCGTGCTGCGAAGCTTCTGAAGAAGGAGGGCGCTACTCAAGTCTATGCCCTCGTCACCCACGGTGTCTTCAGTGGCGACGCTATCGCTCGCATCAATGCTTCTGCCATTGACAAGATGCTTGTAACCAACTCTGTTCCTCAAAACGAGCATCGCCGTCTTTGCCCTAAGCTTGAGGTACTCGATATCTCGGCCGTTTTTGCTGAGGCTATCCGTCGTGTTCATCACGGCGAGTCTATCAGCGTCCTTTTCCAGCACAACTAGAGTGCTGGAAGCGCACTTACGGTTTGTCAACAGGATTTCATCTACTCAAATCATATGAGGGCTCGTTTCCTCATGAATAGCACCACGTCGAGATTACTGGGTACTCGTGTTTTCACGGGACATATCCCTCTGCCACGGATGTCGCAAAGTTTATCCCGAGTTGCGACGCGCTGAAATGATATGGGATATTTTCGTTTTGGAGTTTACCGGGGAGCTTCTGCATCATACTGCATTCGCCGTCCGCCAGATTTGGTTTGCTGGCGTTTCTTTTTCTCTAAAAATTTCCCATTTACACTCACCAAACAACATCGATAAGGTACTTGGACCGGCACACGACAGTGTGCAACGAAGATTATTGGAGGGAGGGATTTGGTTGAACGACTGCAGCGCGGGTTGGGGCACGGGTTAACTTGCTTTCTGCTATGCTGCACAATTTCACCTATTCCTTAGCCTGGACTACCGTGTTCTCCTTTCCTGGGACCTAATTCTTCTCTTTGCTCTACACAATCTTTCCTAAACATCTGTCTTGGGGTAATACCTGTATTTCTTACCTTTCGAGGTTGGAAAAAGAGTGGTATGCTTGGAGATATAAACCAAAGGACATTTCTCGGAGATTCGGTTCTCTCATCCTAGTCCTGAAAACGCATAGAAGTAAAATCAAAACGTAGACATTTGGATCAACCAAAAGTAGACAGGTGCTGGCCTAGTTGCTGTGCTGTGACGGGAGACTAGGTCGGCGGTTCAGTTAGCCTTGCAAATGGCGATGCTGTCAAAAAGTTCAAGAAATAAATATAAGAAAAAAATGTTAAATATGTCACTTCATGCTGTTCCGGAATGTCGATCGTAAGACGAAAAGTAGATAGTTCCATCACCAGTCAAGTGAGCAAGTATAGTTGTGAAGAGAAATATCATAGTAGAAAGGTTTTTATTACTACCTATGATCTACTTACTGGATGTCCCGAGTCTGGTTCTCAGCTAACTCCCCTATAGAAAAACAAGAGTACTCATAACTCGTAATTCGTGACAAGGCGGGCACATATTCTCTATATCTGTCAGAAAGGGGTCCCCAATTTGTTGATGCCACTACGTCTCCGTAATATTACTCATGGATTGCAACATCTGAAGATCGGACGGGATCTGCCATCCATGGGACACAGCCGCTCGTCGGTACGCATCCACAGCCTCGAACATACTGTAGTCCATGTTCCCCGAACTTCTATTACCGCGATAACCATGGACTCTTTCGAGACGAGCTGGAGGGTCCCTTTCGCAGAGATTCATTCTGACTTCAAGGAACACCTTTTCCAGTGAAAGAGCCGGGGACCAACCTGAGTTTGTGAGCAGCTCTGAGCATATAGCGCCGCCAATTGTGACATGACCTCCACCTCCTTGAGCAAAAGGTAGAAAGCGAGGTCGTATCACACGAACGAAAGGCGGCGAGATTGGAAAAGAAGCACCAAATCGAAGCTCGAGCACGATACTCGAGCATCCATGGCTGGCCATGTCTTTGGCAAGTAGTAGGTCCGAGTCGAAACTGTGAAGCTCGACGAACCAATGGAAGAGGTTATCCAGCTTGTCAAAGTCGATGTACCATCCCAGCGTGGCCAGGTTGGTTTTGGACTGGGTCCTTTGTAGGTCTTTGATCTGGCTGTTGAGTGCGCGTAGAGCAGCTGGTGATGATGATGCCCACGTAGGTTCGGCAAGTTTAGGCAGAGAATCAATATCAAGCTGACCTGGTTGAAATGGTGTTACATCGTCAGGTCCTTGTTGTGTTTCACCCAGACCCGAGTCTGTAGACGTCCGCCGTCTTTTTCGTGTTCCTACGAACTGGAGGTCATCACCTTCATCATCCGAGGCTAGTAGAACATCGATATCGTCGCTTGTTTCAGGGCTTTCCAAAGAGCTTGAATCGTTGAGATTAGGGCTTCCGTTTGAATCCGAATCATCGAGAACGATAGGATGGTCTATGGATGAACCCGTGCCATTCTGCTGGCCTTGCCGGAATGCACGTCGACGAGACTTTGGTATGGCTGATAGAGGGATATGAATTCGTTGCTGCCGTCCATAAGCTAATTGGTAAGCAGGGTCTTGTTCGATATAATACTCATCCTGCACCCTATCAGGAAATAATCCTTCAGAGGATAGGGGGACTGCGGATTCTGGTTGAAGTGCTTGGACTTCAAGAAAGAGATAGCGGCATTGTATCCAATCGATCCTGTTGACGACAAAAAATGGATCCGTCGACACAAATTGAGATGGATTATTGACGATCTCACACATGCTGATGGCACTCGCGACCTTCAATGCTGAGCTTGGCCATCCTTTCAGCGTATCACGGTTGGAATATCCGCGACTAGTCTCGAAGTTTCTTGCCAAATAAACGCCGTTGCCATAGGCACGCCCATGAAGCGTGTTCGAAAAGTCAAGGCCGGTTCGAATGATACTATGCCAGTTGGAAAGAGGGCTTCCATGCCACGCGAAAAGTGTTTGGTAGCTTCTACCGATTCGAGACCTCGGTATTTTCTGCAGCTCATTGAAAAAAATGAGCTCCTTTTCAGGAGAGCCCTGTGCAAAACGAAACTGCATCCAGTGGTTGTTCATGCCGCCAACAAGGCTGCCGTTCTGTGTTTGTTCCTCTGTTGCAGATGCCCCAGGAACTGGGCTATCCTGTACAATATGTGACCTATTCGAGGAAACGATCCAGTTCAGCAGACGGAGTGTTGATCCTTCCATTCCTCTCCAGGAAGATAGCCGGCGCCCGGGTACCTCTTTTAGGTATTGTCTCATTGTTTGCACAGGTGGGATGCAACTGGTCATGAAGTTGAGTGCTTCATCACGGACATTATCCTCGAGTTCGTCGATGTCTTGTCCATACTTGTAAATCAATACTTTTACACCACCTGGGGTAGGTTGGGTAACCTGATTCACAGAATTCTCTGGTGTTTCCTGTCCTATATTGTCAAGACTCGTGAACGTATGCATGACCTTGAACGTAAAGTCGGTGTCGATGCAAGATTCGACACAGCAGATATGTTTCTCGCGATCTACATACTTTATTAGCCTTCTTGTCCAAGCCGATACTTGACACGGTTTTGCATGCATCAGGTTTCACTTACATGTTCTCATGACTGGTGTCAGGGAATCCAGCGTGTTGGCTCCAGGGACGAAAAGCAGTAACCAATGGCCCGCCTTGATAGTTCTGCATGTAGTAAGGTCTTTGGATTCAAACCTCAACACGCCAGTTTTGAAGTAAGCATCAGCGTTGACCGGGGTAGAAGCGCTCGCTGTGAACGCTAACGAGGGACATTTGAGACCTAGTCCTCTGGGAAACTCGCGGAGACGGGAACGGGTGACAGCAGCATAGAAGAAGCTCACAAGAAGGTCGACCACGTATGGATTGTTGATAATCTCGTGTTCGATGCTCTGGCCGAAACCAAGGGACAAATACTGGTAGAGACAAAGCTCATTCTCACAAACGAAAGGTTTTACGGCCTCAAACCCTCCTTTTGCTCTTCGATGGCAAACCAGACAGTACTTGGTGCATTTGATCAATCTCTGGAGGCCAAATTGCATCGCAATGAGAACAATGTTAATCTCGTCTGCATTCCTCGATAGGTAGTCATGCTGAAGGAACTCAGGCTCGAACCAATCATCAGATGAGTCTCGGTCCTGACAGACAATCATATCTTGAGCGTGATCTGACATGTCTCTAGAATGGCGACGTAGGCTCAAATTGTATTCCAGTTCTCGTGCTTCATCCCATGATATCCCTTCTGATCGGCGCAGCCGTAAAAGGGTTGGAAATAAACGGTTGAGAAGTGCATCGAGTGACAACGACATATAGAGGGGAATAAAGGAACCCGTGATCTCTTCGTCTCTGTTTATTGGCATTGCTGGATCGTCCACTCCTGCAAACATCTGCCTCATGGATTTATAACTTGGCCGCGGACTGCTGCATTTGCCGACTCTGAAGTGCATTCGGGTTTGGTCGGGAGGAAGATGCTGGAAGTCCAACACATGAGGATAAGTTGATGGTAGCTTGCAAAGCATGACAATGTATTCGATCGGCCCAAGACCCCAAGCTTCCAAGGCTTCTTCAGGGATCCCAAGCTTGCATACTCGAATAGAGAGCGAGAAGAGGCCGAAAGACGACTGTCGTATTTCTTCAGGCGGGATGGAGATGCAGAACCCCTTTTGTTTGGCTTCTCGCAAGTGACGCTTCAGACGTGCCATTGATTCTGGATCATCGGCTTCAGCGGTGTTCTCTGAGGCAAATTCGCCAGGTAGTAACGGGTCAATGTCTATCTCATCGAACTCGGTTTCAAAGAAGGAGTCTTCGTCATCGGAGAGTAGATCAACATCTGATTCTTCGCCGTAATAGGGCGGTTTCTGTGAAGTTGACTGATTGGGAGTGCTCAGCTTTGTAGCTAACATGCTAGAAATCAATGTGACGGCATCCGCGATAGTAGTGCCATCGGTCAAGCTAGAGGTCTCTTCCAGCCACTTCTCTAGGTCTGTTGGTGTTTCTGAGGAAGTGAAGATCATAAATCCCGGGTGGTTTGGGTACGAGTCTGCATCTTTTGATAGTGCTTGAACATCGATGGGGGGTAGTTCGGCTTCGTGTTCTGCTTCAGGCGTATAAGTGAAAGCGATCTCTCCATCAGAATCGCCCTTGCGCAGATTTGATACATTAGAGAAGCTATCAAGAGCTTCTATCGCGACCCTGAGGTCGAGATTGAATTGCCCGAGACCCATGGCCCCTCTCTATTGTTGTTGAAGGGGGGGAGATGGGAAGATGAAGAGGGAAGATTCAGAAATTTTGGGGAATAGAACAGTTGACCTTGTGCCGAAATTTGACAGGTTCTGGCAAAGTTCGTTTATTGAATGTTCCAGTCATAGCTGACTGTGATTGAAAGTCTGTGTCACGCAAGTACCTCAACTCGAGAGCGTGAAAGAGAAATGGTAATAGGGCTGTTGCTGCCTGCCACTGTCACTGCCACCTTAGTCATTCAAAGACTCTAAAGGGATAGGGCCAATGAAAGAAAGGCCATTCTGCTGCTCAAAGGATTGGCCACATCATAAGTTAGTAGTGATACGAAGAGCATTTGTTGGATAAGTTTACTTAATTTTATTCCCGCCTTTATATGAACGCTCACATCGTTTGATACTGGAGGATGATATTAATATCCATTGATCAATTATATGGACCTGGGCCTAGTTTAGACAGGTAGCTAAGAATCCCCCCTGCTCAGCCCTACCAATGACGTCTGGAGAAACGGACATTTATGGCAATGGCTTTGAACTATGTTGGCAGATAAGAGGTACTCACAAAGGATCATAGCTTGGAGACTGTGATAATATCACACAATTCTGCTTGAATTTATGTGAGTAAGGCGAACTCGCATTTGCAAGAAGTGTCTCTCGGCCATTTCGCTTTGTTACTTCACGTTCGCCTTTCTTTGATCCTTGACTTACGAGAGTGGAGAGCTAAAGCTTTGGTGGGTCCGACTAGAACCCACTCCAGCTTGATCAAGCTCTTCGAACAAAAGGCAGGGATAGAGGTAGGTACCTTGAGGATTCAACCTCGACAAAGACAACAAGAGTCCCTAACAGTCTAACGACGATAGGCTGTAAGGCATTTTTGCTTACAAAGAAGTAAGGGTTAAAAATAGTTGGAGTTCTATTCCAGGAGTATTCTTTCACCGAAATACCTGTATCCACTCAAGCTCCAGGTCTTGGTTTAGGTGACGACCTTTGGTGGATGACTTTGGTAACTTTGGTGACTTTGTCTCCAAGTGAATGGTTATACAATCTTGAACAAGTACACAAATCTACGGAAATGTATTTATGCAGATCGATTGGCAATCAAATCTTGACGCCTTCGCTAATCCATTGGTACTATTGATTAGACTGTGCCATGTCTTATCGCGTGACTCTCGCTCGTCTCACCTATGGACCCTTGCCAACCCCTGCCACAAAGGGATCACACCTCAGTACCTTAGTAGCTGGGATGGGCTGCTGCCTCTGTCAGCAATTCTCGTATTTGACCTCCTCTTCCCCTCCCTCATTTGCGACAACAAACAACTCTACTCTACTTCATCCTCTACACAGTCGCATGTGCATGTTGTGTCCTCTCGCTTCCTATAGTATCATCGAAATGCTTCTTTGACCTTGAGAATTGGCGCGTCTCGACCAATTCAAGTTCGCTGCCCTTCGTTTCATCGTACATCAACAGCAAACGCATCCTACCAGATTCATCCGTGATAACCGGCTGTCTCATTTTCCAATTGACCCAATGGCGATAAACATCTTTTACGGCAGACAACGCCGCTTCGTGTCTCGTCGTTTGACCTATCTCGTTCTCGTTCTCATTGTCTTCGCCTATTCAACCTTGACCCTACTGTCTCCAAATGCCGCCCAAACCGATGTTGCCGAAGATGCCGCAAAAGCAGACGCTTCTAGCAAGATCAAGACTTCTGTCGATGGCATCCGTCACTCGCTCAAGAAAGGCGTGACAGAGCTGAATCCGTTTCGTGGCCCTGCCCATCCACCACCGACTCGAGCACAAGATTCATACCAAGGTACTTCTTGGTGGGCTGATTGGAACTGGTTATCTGTGCCATTCTCCAGCTCGCTTACCCTTGACGAGGATAGAGCACTGCTTCCCCCGCTCCAGGATCGCCCATTCATTTATTGCTACTACGATGCAACGGTAAAGAAATCGAGGGAAGAAAAAGATGCCGACAGCGATCTTCTTCTAACGTGGCGTCGCGCTTGGTGGGCTCAAGGTTTCCGACCAACCATTTTGGGATCGTCTGAGGCAACTGGAAATCCGATGTACCAGGAACTTCAACGGCTTGAGGTTCAGCCCGAACTAAAAGCCGACCTCATGAGATGGCTCGCTTGGCAATCTATGGGAACTGGCATGCTGGTGGATTATACACTGCTTCCAATTGCGCACACTGAGGATCCTCTCT
Organism: Fusarium oxysporum Fo47; assembly: GCF_013085055.1. Lineage (NCBI taxonomy): Eukaryota > Fungi > Ascomycota > Sordariomycetes > Hypocreales > Nectriaceae > Fusarium > Fusarium oxysporum. Next base: position 2,740,824 of record NC_072847.1, read on the forward strand.
TGGTTTTCCTCCGAAGGGGAAAATATCCTGCCATGACCAGGTGGAAAGGTCTCGAAAGTGCACTATTTGTAGGTCCCAAGGAAGAAGTCACAAAGACGATCCGGAAAGTGATGGACTCGCCCACACTGAAAACTGCTAAAAGTGTTATTGATGCATCAACAAAGAATGACTTCAAGGTCGACAAAGCACAAACTGCACTGGTGCATTATAGCCCAGAGATCATCAAAAAACAATACCCCAAGGTCCATGACAGTGTCACTAATGGAAGGGCAAGAGGATTAGGAGCTCTCAATCGGCTTATCAACGCCCATCTTCACGCTGTATGGCAGAGTAGCTTCCCCGAGGGTATCGAGGTCCTCAAGCCCTTTCCTGAGCACACTACCGAAATGGTCACCCCGGCCTTGAAGCTTGCCGACTCCCTAGCCTTCTGCCCAGACAACCCCATCCCGTCATCATGCCCTCCTGGCATTTCAAGCTGCGCACACTGTGCCGCTGGCACCACATCTATGAAGGTCACTACTCCTGAGCAGTATCAGAATACGAGCGGTGCGTTTGCAATTGGGACAGTCCCTCATCCTTGGACACTTGCGACTTTGACAAGCCTCAAGGAGAGGGTGGACGTTAGTTGGATCCGGAAAGAGGCACCTCGAGACCCTTGGCTTGAGACTATCACAAAAGGACTCTTGGGCTCCAAGGTCTCCAGCAATTCCCGAATCATGCACTTCAAACAGGCTGTGGCCGATGAACACGCCCCGACTCATGCACTGTGGCTGTCGGCTGAAGCTGATATTCCCCCAGATCTGGAGTGGTACTTTGGATTCCGCATTCCCAAGGGCTTGGGAGAGACATATATGGCTATGAGCGGCAAATTCGAGCAAGGGCCCATGCCAGGAAAGGTCAAGGCTGATAAACCAGCAAAGGCGGAGCGTGCCGCGAAGGCTGATGGCGACACAAGGCCTGAAAAGCCTCAACCTCGACCAGAGGATACGCCGAAGGGGAAAGAGCTCACACCAAAAGAAATGCAGGCCAAAGAAAAGGCCCTTCTGGAGCATGCCAAGAAGATTGTTGCCTTCAAGAAATCGACCGTTGACACTCGACTACGGGCATCGCTCGAAGCTTGGAACTTGGCAGACACAGAAGCCTGGAAGTTCGCGCGCGCTTTCCTTGCACGTCGCAGCATGGAACGGATTGAGTGGGAGAAGCAAGAATCCAAGTATAGCGGCGGTGCTGGCTCTGAAAAGGGACGTAATGCTTGGAGTCGTTGGAAGGATTCGAAAGAGCGAGAGTAAAGGATGGCCATCCTCGCGATTCGACACCACACAACTTCTCGACAACATTTTTGGTTTGCGGCGACTGGTCCTGGGCGTTTTTGGGCGTATATATAATGGGATTATGATAATGACAATTGAGCAGTGGTGTCTTGACGGGATACTGAGAAGGGAGGCTTGTCGTTTGACTGGAGTGGAGATGACCAGAGACTTCGGCAGATTAGGAGAGTCACTCATGAATTCAATAACGAAGCTTCCACCACCGCCGCGAAACGAGACTCAGCACGTCGATCATAAACGAATGTGTTTGTGAACTAACTACCTACATATCTGATACCGATGGGTTCTTCAACAGCAGCAACATCTTCCAGTCGCCGCCATCAAAGGCCTGGCCTCTAAGCGCGGACAGTATCACCACCCATCTCACCGCTCAGCTCACGAGAGGTCGGGCCGCGATGCTCCAACACAGCTGCCTTTCCAAGAGTTCCGTTGGTGTACTTGGAAGGAAAAGTACCATTTCCGTTCTGAGCGTGCGCGTTGCTCGTGTAAGAACGAAGAGCAAGACGAGCCGATTCAAGGACCTTCTCGGCGTGGACAACGGCGTCGCGGAGGGCGTTGGCAGTGGGATCCTCGGAGCGGGCGAGTTGCTCGGCGCGGAGCTGGATGATGTGACCGTTGAGCCAGATACCGTCGAGCTGGGCTTGGGTCATGTCGCGCGCACCAGAGACGCGGCCGCGGCAAGAAGGGGTGCCGCAGAGGCAGTCGAAGGGCTGGGCCATGTGCCATTCGGTGGAGGGATAGAAGAACTAGACGTCTCATGAGCTATTGGGCATGAGATTTGAGGGGTGAGAATAACGCACTGTAAGCTCATCGCCAACCTTGAGACCCTTGGGTCCAACGAGAATGTTCAAGTTTCCTACATCAAAGAGCTATACCCTCGCGTTAATCAAATTGTCCCTTTCTGAAGGACGGGGGCATTTCAACATCTGGGGCTTCTCCTTCAAGTAGGTCAACTAACGAGAGTAGGTTCGCAAGAATGGTTAATGTACAGCAAGTCACTGTTCAAGTTGAGATGAGTGTCGCGGCCGGTCTGAACGGTAGCGTAGGTCGGTTCGCTGGCGGGCGTGCAAGGAGGGAAATCGAACTTCGCAAAGACAGCAAACGGTGGGAGGGAAACGCGCGAGATGCTCTTGGTGGTGAATTCCTCGGGGTTCACGATGACGACTTCTTGGATGTCGGGGTGAGAGGGCTGGTGCCAGTGGGGAGTGAGAGGAGCCATTGTTGATGGTTTGGTAGCGGGTGAGGCTTGAATATGAGTTCGATCTCTGAAGGTAGGAGTTAGACTGAGAATTGAAGGATATTTTTGACAGGACTTACAATCGAAGTTATATGATGTCGTTGTAGGACGGTGTTAGAGATCGGCAGCGTTGGTGAGACCTCGGTCTAAGTGGAGCTATAGCTTCTGAAAGATGAATTTCGATCAATTGAATACAAAGGTACAAACGAGAACGAGAACACGAGGAAATACAAGCATTCTTATTTAGTTTCTCAATAATCTGCCCACAGCTAATACGCCCGCATACGTACAGTAGCTCGTGTTGGCGAATTGCTTAGCTTGGAGCCTCCGCAGTACCGAAGCAATTCATATGCCTAGACCCTGTTTGACCCGCCCCGCGAAGACATAGGTACGCATACCTCAAGTTGGTTGGTCTCTGGATATTTCGCGCTTGTGTCTTGGTAGTGGCGGGGTAAAGTGATGGGGCCGAGGAGGACTAAGATCCGGAGTACCGGCAGCACCTTGTTTCATTCTTTGTCTATACCTAGAGCTGTAACTATAGCGAAGGCACCTTATATCCCGGAAAGTTATTATCCGCTGGTACCGCCAACATGGCATGAGATAGTCTGTAGCATGAGGCCTTGGCCAGGGGTGACCTATCAGCAATGAATGTGTCACAGAATTAGTGACGTGACAAGAGCAGGAATGAATCTAGACCCAGGGGATTGGCTGTTCCTGGCCCGTGGGGTTGAAGCTACTTTGCAATGGTGGGATATTGGTGTGGAGGGGTACATTGGCTGACAATCACAAGATGGAGGGATAACACAGCAGCTCATGATAGCTAATAGGATAAAATATGCTTATCATGAGGAATGCGTAGTAGGTAATTGAGCCTATATTATTCGGTGTCAATAGTCTTGGGCATCTTGCCCATAAGACAAAGGAATATATCTTGTGGACCATCTCTCTATAGCTCGGCATGACAGCTGACATTGCATGAGGTCTCATGAGCCGTGGTCATGGCTGCGGCGGGCCGAAGAGGTGGGCCGGCATCTCCGTCCTTTAAGCCGAGGTACGCCTCATCTCATCTTCCCATGAGGTGTTTCACAACAGTCATACAACTCTGGTATTATCGAGGCATGTAATCAATAAACCCGCAAATGTTAGTGGTGCATGTCTACTGAGAAAAGGACGCAATTGAGGCTTCATGTCCTACCTTGAAGTGCTGCGTCGGTCAGGTTTTTTTTATTGAAGGGACAAAGGCATACGCCAAGTTCATAGGCATCAACGGTCAAACAAACATAGAAAGAATCAGCTTCGAGAAATAATGAAGTTCTGTCATCATTTGGTGAGTCCATGTGTGCAATTCATTAGCATTGAATGTCTATCCACCAAGCGCTACAGTCTCTAGGCCAGCGTTACTAAGGCTTCAGTGCAGGCGACAAGAATAATTATGTTCCAACGACTAGGCCATTTTGTCACCAGATAAGTAGGGTTCTCTTCAATTCATTGATATCTTGAAACCAAACACTGGATCAACAGGGTCCAATACTGTGTTTTCTTTATTTTAATATCACTGTTTTTATTGTTTCTTTGAATTACATTATTGAGACAAACGCTTCCAAGTTACCCCTCACTTACACATATTCAACTCCCTTTCACAATATCACAATAGTACCACTTTAAAACGAATACATTATAATCGAGTCTAGTAAACGAGAAGTCTGGGAGGAAATTATTGAGCATTTTCTCACCAACTTCGAGACGGTTCTCCCTTCGGTGCGTGAACTCTTCTGCAAGTGTCCAATGAATTACACCACCACCTTTGGTCCCGTGCAAGAGAGAATGAAAGAGAGCAACACCAATATTCCAACATTTTATTGAGGTGGTTCGAAGAAGCCTCTCTAAACGTAAGTTCTTTGCAATGATTGCAAAGTACACATCCTTTAACAGTACTTTTGCTTCAACTTCTCCTTTTCAGGATGGTTGAGAGGCACTCCCTGATAACGACAACAGTTTCGCAGGACGAAGCCATTCACAGCTTCAAAAAAAAAAAAAAAAAAAACGCATGCTTTAACTATTGTGAGTTTGACACTGAGTTAGGATCGTGTTCATAGAAGCTCATCGCGGTCTCCAGTTCGCATTGTGCTTGAGTCCAGGCGTATCACAAGGCATGCACTAATACTCAAGTTTCAACAAATATGCCTAAATCGTCTCTTCCATCTCTCATCCATGCAAGTGTTTCGCACGGAGAACAATAGTGTGTCTTCAAACGCGGAGATCACTTAAGTGTTTGCAAGCCAGGGAGTGGGTGAAGGAGTTCTCGTGCAAACGCTAGTGCCCCCTGACTTATTGATGTGTTGCATTGTATTGAGAGGAACCTGTTATTACAATTAAAGCAACCAGTCTTCTGTCCATCACCTCAACTAAGTAAATGTGACATTAAGTTACCGATCGTGGTATCTGAAGTGTGTAGATGTCCCCCCTGCAGTCTCTCCTATGATCAGCTCGAGTTCTTCACAGTATGCTCTGTTCTCCCCCAGGGATATCATCTCCTGGCACAAAGCAAAGCATTCTCAAAGGCCATTCAAGAGACTTTAAGCTTATACTGTGAGCTTTAATTCACTAATCCTCATCTCATCTTCGCCTTTGTGGCCATTTCCTTCCTCTCTACTCCCCCACCCTCGATGTGAGTATTCCCTTGGTATTATTTCCTTTTCAGAATAGCTTCGCGTCCTTTTACTCTTCTTTCTCTTTCATTTTCCCACCTCTTTATTATCCTTATTCGATTTTGGAGTAGTTATCGTGCTCTTGCCTTCGCTTTCACCTGAGTGTCAGGCGTGCTCGTTGACTCCTTTCCTTTCCTTCTCTCCTCACTCTTCTTTCCTGTGAATTTTCTAACCGTTCATTGTGAATAGATACCGCTCACCGAAAGAAAACACCGCGAGGTAACTTGATCGTGGCTTCTGTATCATTTCACTGTTGGGGTGCTCCTCTCCTCGAAGGGTGGAAGGGGGTCCTTCCCAAAACCAGTGACTTCCCTCTGCACCTACCTCCCTCACTTCGACCTGCCTACCAAGCCTTAACACTCTGATCTTTGAAACAATTACGATCATCAACCTTTCACTTCCATCATCCTCGTTCACTTCACCGAGTATTCGACCCTTGCCTTCGCTCACGACCACACGCTGTTGCTCTCATTGTCAGTCTTTGTCAGAAAACGTTCACTATCTGGCATTCACATCAAGACATTGTCATTCAAGTTGGACGCCTAGAAACAAAGGGCACTGTTCAGTTTGTATCATCTACTGTTTGCTTTTTAGCTGTCAGTATATATCAAGTAAGTTGGAGCTTCCTCCTTTTTCTACCCTTGTGTCGACCTTTTCGCTGCCGGTCCGTTTGCACTGGCGGGATAGCATTGCTTTTTGGGCTGCCCCAGAATCCAGTACACTGTAAAGTCTCCTAGCTACTGCACTTGGCGGATCACCCCTGGTTTCTCATCATGGTCGGTTCAGCCTTTTTATTTAACGACAATATCTTGGCTTGCTTGCTCCTGGTTCTCGTCAACAACTCTCCATTTTGATGCAGCGAGATTTGGCATTGGCTTCCCAAAGAAATACTTGAAATTTTGCTAACTGGGTTCTTTCATCGCAGCTGATTGCTGTCTTTTTACTTGGACCCTTCCAAGATGAGACACATTGTCTACACTGCTCGTGAATTGTTGCGTCTACGTCACAGGCCTCCCCGAAAAGAGATTTCTCGCAAACTCGTCTCCAAGGTCTTGGAAGACAGAGAATTAGGTACGTTCCAATCTCTTTTTTACCCCCAGAACATGAACTTGAAATCTAATTTTAAGCAGAAGACATCATCCGCACCCCTCTCGTGATCAGTCCATCATTGTCCCTTATTATCGAAGAGGGTAACTCCAGCGACTCCGACGAGATGCATCGACGTCCTGCGCAGCAGCTTGACGGCACCGACTCGGATCGCAAGTACCGAGGCCGGAGTGATTCTGAGCTTGATCGAGCACCGACTGTTGCTCCAGCAGATCTCGCAACCCAGAAATCCGAAGGCTTTCAGAAGTTTTACAACTCTGTTGTTTCCCCCACCCATGTTCGGGTCACTGCCGGTGGTCGAATTGTGCCCAACACTCGAGGGCCTCATTCTCCAACATCGAAATGGAGCCGAGAGCGAAGCTCGATCGATGGGCAGAACCAGGCTCGTAATATGAATGGTAGTCAGCCTGAGGGCGTTGCTTATCCCGTTTTCCCTCCTAGTTGGGGCCACTTTGCTCCAATGGTCCCTCCACATGCTCCAGGAACTTTACCAGGAATGGCACTTCGACCTGAAGGATACCATTTCATACCTCCTCCTATGGGTTATAACTTGGCTCCCGTTTCATACCATCAGTTTTCTACCTCTGGTCTCCCAATGCAACTCCCGAGTCAAGCTGGTCCTTATGGCAAGCTTCCGGACGCGGGTATGGAACAGGCGCGAAATATTCACCTCTCTCCTGCCGAGCAGTTCGATAACTCCTGCCCATTCTTATACAACGGACAGTGGTGGATCGCGAATGGAGGCGCTCTATACCCTATCAGCATGCCACCTCAGATGAGCTTTGCACCCCCTGCTGTCCCCAGTCCATCAGCTCCTCGCCCCAGTGGTGATTTCAACGTAGCTCCTGCTAGATATGGACGCCCATCGTCGCGACAGCCTGGACCATTGCCTCTTTGCTTACAGAATGATCCTTCACGTTCCGCCAGTCCTCCCGTGTCGTCAATTCGTCCGAGCTCAATTACCCAGAAGCAGCTTGAGGTTCTTCGCAGCCAAAAACGTTACCACGAAGACCAACTTCGGTACAACAAGCACCAGATCGATGCTGGAGACATGGAAGAACGGCTTCAGAACATTTGCCGAGAGATTGAGCATTTCGAGCGCATGCTGGCGACTCAGCTCGAGTTCGAGTCCAGGAAATACCCCAAGGTCGGGTCTCCTAGCGGGCCCCCTTCCAACTCATCCAATGACTATGGCAACAGCAACAGTGAATCCGATGGCTCAAACGCAGTCAATCCATTGCATCCCTCAGGCTTCGATAATAAATCGTCAGTCGACAAGACTGACACACGCCTTGCGAGTGTTCAAAGTCGGCTACCAACCACGGCAGCCACCTCGGCCAAGAACTTCAGCAATGCGTCGAAGAATGACGATGTACAACAGCGTAAGCCATCAAGCCTTCCGATCCATGCTGCTTTGGCACCTGTCTTCCAGCCGCGCTTAGATCTATCAACATCTGCTATTGCATCTGATGAGGTAGAAGAAGTCGACGAGGGGGCGCAAATCCTGCAATACGAACGCATGTACAAGAACGCTGAGGGCTGGCGAACGTTCTTTAGGAACAAGCTTCATGCTGACAAGAGCATGGGCCCTCCCTATCTCGTTGGGAAGCTCAAGCCAGGAGTTCAGCCAGAAAACGCAAGAGACACTGATTATGTGTACGATCGCGAGTTGACGCCGGATGAAGAGCACGCTCGCTTCACATATTGGGGACGGGCACCTTTTGTCTTCGAGAATGGACTCCCTCTGTATGACGGCAAGAATTTCTATCCACCTTGCGTCATCAAGGAGGAACCTATTAGCGCTGGTGAATATGTTCCTCAAAACGCCTCTGGGTCAAATGAGCCAAAGACGTCGCCTATGAAGCCTAATGAGGTTGATCCTTTCCACGCTGTCTCCGAAGCCACCAGGTCTTCTGCCCGTTACGGCTTTGATGACGCTACTCGCTCCGAGTCTTTGCATCGTACTGACGACTCTCTTCACGCAAGCTCAACCTCTGAGGTGCCTCGATCCGAATCCCACGCTGCTCATTCTGGAAGTCGATACCTGGAATTTCGCAGTGCGATCAATGAGGGCCCACGAAACCCGAGTGAGAAGTTGCGTGCCGGAGTTTCAGACGACTCGGGTGACGAAGAGGGCAATCTTCTCTTCAAAGGGCGCCGAGTTGATCGCGACACGAGGTATGTGAATACCATATTACTCAGTGTGACCGATGCTAACTTTGTAGCAGCAAGTATCCGAAAGACATCTGGTCCACGATGCGAAAGAATGGGAAAACGAGCGCGAACGTAGTTGCAGGACAGGTCTCCCCCATGACTGCTCAAGGTGTGCTGCCTCATTACGCCGGGCATGCTACTGCATCCTTAACTCCTGCAGTTACTACCAACTCTCGTGGTAATAGTGCCAGGCTGGGAGACGTGAACGCTTCCCCAACAGCAAACATCACTGTCGGAAGACGTGAAGAGAACAGACCACCACTTGAACTTCTTGATCAACAATTGCGCGGCGTCAGCCTTCAGGACAAGAGCCACCATGGGTTCTCTACTCGCTGAACAACCTCCCTCTCACATTCTTTCTTGACAACCTTTCCAATTTCTTGGACGCGGGACGATCGATGATGCCGCATCTTCCTTGCTTTCGATAGGCATCAGCCATTGCTCTTATGATTACAATTTGTATTACTTACTGCACAGCTTCTTTCACATGCTACTCATGGTTAAAGCATGGTTTCACAGTCCACCACAGCCGGTGGCCTTTGCATTTGGTTGAATCGGTCAACGCTTAATCAAATAAAGCGCCTAGCACACAGACGCACAGGCAACATCGGTGTTAGAATACTTAACATGTTAGGGTTTCGAGGGTCATGGACAGACGTCAAAAAGTTTGCCTCAATGTGCAGAATAAGTGGTAGATGGATCATTCTCATCAAGGGCATGGATTATGTTCATAGGACTCTATGTTAGATACGTTTGCTCACAAATATTTGTTAGCCATTAGACTCCTCTTCGCACTGGGTCTGTGAATGAACGCTTCTCAGTAAGGATTCTAAGTACGACTTGTCGGGACAAGTGAATGGTAAAATATGACGAATGAGAAATGATGTTTGATTGCAAAATACTAAAAATAACGCTAAAAGCATGTACCTCACCTTCAAATTTCCAGCCTCATTGGCAACTCGGTGAAAATCTTCTAGGGAGAACAGGACCCCATGATAGTAGTTGGGTCCTGCCGGGTTTACTCTTCGCTAGACGTATACCTCGAAAACCATGGATCTAAGTGGTTGACGCGGAGATATCCTAGCGGTGGATCAAGTCTACGACTTACCGCACAGAGGCACCGAAGTGCGACTCAAGTCTACGACAGACAGGCATTGAATTGAATGCGTCTGATGTTCGTGTTAGCATCCTACGAGAGGACAGATGGGTCAGCCACCTGTCCGACATAACATCACGAGGGGACTCGCAAATGTGCATGTGGGGAGACCAGGTCAAGACTTCGGGATAAACCTCCCATGGAGCATTTCACCAGTTGAGTGAAATGGCCATTGAGAACCCTAAAAATTCTCAATTCATCTACCCTGCTGTAGACCAGGTACCGTGCGGTTAGAAGGAAAGCACGTAGGTATCGTAAAAACGCCGGAGTAAAATGCCCATTTCCTCATCAACTTTTGCCCTTTGAGTTGCTCACATTGATGTCGTGATCATGTGAGTGGTGAAAAAAGAAAAAAGATTCGTCCTCGCCATGGAGGAGAGGTTTGATCGTGTCGTCTTGAAGGTTTTGGTGGTTTGGTTTCTGTTATTGCTCGACAAAGTTCATCGCTTAAGCGGTGACCTTGTTGTTGGCAGCGAGCTCACGGCCAACCTTGGAGCGGGCCAGGATGTCCTCACGGTCCTTGTCAAGCTTGAGCTTGGTGATGACGACGTTGGAGGGGTGGATGCCCAGGGGGACGGACTGGCCGTTGGCCTTGTCGCGGGTGACACGCTCGACGTGGACAACGTACTTGAGACGGTACACGGAGGTGATCTTGCCCTCACGGCCCTTGTTGGAGCCACGGACAATAGTGACCTCGTCGTCCTTTCGGATGGGGATAGAGCGGACCTGGGCGTTGTTAGGGACGTGAAAATTTGGGTTGACTGTCGTTAGGACTCACGTTGTACTTCTCACGGAGCTCCTTGGAGAGGGGAGCGCTCATGATGACACGGCGCTGGTCAGAGGGAGCCTTGAAGTGAGCGGCACGGCTCTTGCGTCGAGAAGACGAAACGACTAATTGAGGTCAGAATAAACACGAAAAGCTGTTGCTGCGTATAGAGAAACTCACTGGGGCTGACTTTGACCATTTTGTCGGTGGTTGGCGAGGACGACGCTGGTGAGTTAGTTGAGCGTTGGGCGATGAAGAGCGGATTGACAAAACGAAAGAAAAATTGAAGGAGAAAAAGTTGTGTGGATTTTAGTGAGGTTTGTGGGCACGTGACTGAATTACCCTACTTCGAGCTCGATGGTGGAGTTGGCTGAGTCAGCGATTGCGGGCCGCATTTGCCGCATTGGAGCATTAGAACACCGTTTTTCTTTGCAGGTATCGGCATCAAGTTGAGGAGATGAGAAAAATCTGCATGATGTCGGATGCTAATGGCACATGCGAGGAATTTAAAGTTTTATAGAAGGAATTTTTGACTAGAAAGAAGTGTTGATCATTGACTTGAATCCGTGTGACACGGAGTCATAGTCTTCAATGTCATAGACATGTCTAATCCGAAATAACTGTATGGTATGCATATTGTTTTACAAGAGGAGGGTATTGTACATTTAATCCAACACATCTGTCCCATCTATGCAGACATAGGTCTCTGGAATCGTCCATTGTTATCGTATCTGGCTTCTACAATAGTCGTTAGGCTTTCTATCTTCCTTATGTGACTTGAATAACTTACTGAAGAAGGTGTAACTCAATGTCACAGTCTCTACGCCCTTCATGTTCATATCATTGAGCAGATCAGGGTCCAAGTAGAAGAAAACGGGCATGTCCACAGTCTCGCCCGCATTGAGACGCTGCTCCTCGAAGCAGAAACACTGGATCTTACTGAAGTACGGCGCACACTGGGCAGGTGTCACACTGTAGGTAGCAACTCCGATGATATCCTGGTCACTTTTGTTGGTGGCCTTGTAGAAAGCCAGTGCGGTCTCACCGGGGAGAACTCGCACTTCTCGCTGTTGAGGGACGAACTTCCAGGGCAGGACATCGGAGACAGAGGCACTGAAAGTGACTTTGATTCGCTTGGCGTCTCTAACGGGGACGACTCGGCTTGCGAGATCGCCTTCGTCGCCTGATCCTGGACCGCCGTGGGCACGTACAGGCTGACCGCCCCAGCCGGTGGTTTGGCAGATCTTCAAGTGCATTAGAAAGGATCATGATATTGAGGAGGGAGTGCCTCACCATCTTGTAGAAGGGCACAGAGCCATAAGTGAGAGTTACAAATCCGAGGATTGTACTCAAGACGTAGTACCTGATAATCGTAAGCCACGACCTCTGCAGTCCCATTTTCAATCGTACGCTACGGTCCTGTTCTTCTTGCTATAATGCGCACGAATCTCCTCCATCGTAGGTGTATAAGGCTGTCCCGTGCGGGCGTTATTCGATGCATTGCGGGCAAAGTTGAAGGCATTTCGCTGGAGCTTCGGTCGGGTATTCTGGCAGAAGAAACATGACCATTGTGAAGAAGCCGCTCGGGCTGAACTTCGCGCGAGTCGAGGCGCTACGTTCATGGTCAATTGGGGCCAATTGGTGGTTTTGTTGGTGGTGAGACGTAGCTATTGAGTCGGCTGATGTTTGGGGATTTCTTGCTGACGTCGGGGATCGGGATCTGCAATGCCGATGGTGGAAAGTGAGCTACCCTGTGGAAAAACGCCTATTGATCATGAAGTTTGGCATGTTTAGTAATTGCTTAATTTCGTATATCACATTCAATATCTATCTACTGCGGTATTCCTACTGAATTGTCACTCATTTCTATTTATTGGTCTCCAGTGAACAACTTGTCTTTATATCACAGATGAATAACTAGGTGGCTTTTGCAGACAGACAGACATCTTGGTGTAAGTGACGATGCGAATAGCTTTCTTAAACGCTAGAAAGTGAAGACATGTTCCTTCATTTTGTACTATTATCCTTTAATAACTTCTCCTCTAATAACTTCTGCTTCAATAGAACATCACGTTTTGAATGTGTCAACTATGCCGTCTAGCCGTTAACAACCGCTACACTACAACTGTAGTGGAGGTTTGAGTTCAGCTTACTCAACTGGACGGTTAACTACCTACCATATAAAGACAATTCATCCGCTTGCGGTCCCTGGAACTATTATATGTCAAACCGAAGCACGTGCCATTTAGGTAGTATGGGATCTTCCATGATCATCTTTTAGCAGGAAGTTCGGCAGTGTCTGTGGGTCATGAATCCCTGCTGCAATGGCTACCATCATTAGCTCGTTCGTATTTTGAGGTTCTAGACACCTGCATCGTTTAGCCCTGTCGGCACCACCGAACTTACAGTAGTGTAGTGTAGATGCAGCAGGAGGCCTCGATTATGCTTCAGCAGCTGGAAAGCTTCTTTTTTCGGATACCATAGTGATGCTATCATCTCTTATCCTTTGTGGCTTTGACAGTTTAAAGGGAGTATGCATTGAGCGGTTCTATTGGTTGCACTTACGCGGTGGCACATCATAACCACTCAGACATTTAAACGGATCGATCTTATTAAAAGCTTAGTATCAACCAAGACCCACGGCAGTGACTCTTCAGGCGTGAGGCAATAGACGGAAAGGTACTTTAGTAGCTGCTTGTTTCAACTTGACTCCGAATGGAATGGACCTCGGATTGGCCTTAGACCCGCCGACACGAAAGCTGTAGGCAAGGCAAGATGCGAAAAACCTTAAATAAAAGCCAAGCCCAAAACATGTGTAACACCAAAGAATTCGAAATGTTTCCCGCCATTGACTACTTCTATCCTCTATCCTCTCAGGTGATTGACCATGGAGCGAACGGTAGAGGATAGACACAACAATTCACACTCGGCTCATGAGCTGGAGAGGTTTCATACACCAAAGGAAGAGTTCCAGACTCAACCACATCATGACTACCAGCGAGATGAATCGAATCCCCTCTGCAGGTCAAACTCAACGCCAACGCCAGGCTCGCCACAACAATCCGACAAAGCATTACACCATCGACGACCAAGTAGGGCAATTGCTTTAGAGAAGCTTCGAAATCGTCCAAAGAAGCTACGGAAGGCTCTGGTTGCGAATATCTTAAGATGGTTCGCTTCAGTGCTGTTTGTCGTCGCCATTTACGTGATATTATGGTACTACTCGAAGCTAGATATCATGTCGACAACGACAAAACGAGAATTCAACGCTCTTATTATTGGACTGTCGCTCGGTCTTGGAATGAGCATAACGATATCTCTGGAGGCAATGGCTGTGGAGATCAGATATTGGATTATCAGTCTTCGAGATTGGCCAGATCGAGAGGTAGGTCAAGCTCGGAAATATCGATTGTTAATGGTAACTAATGCCTGGTAGACCGAGTTGATACTGAAAGCAAAAGACTTGACCAAGATCATCCAACTCACTTGGGTATCTAAATCACGTTCACTACGGTCATACGCTGTGGCTTTCATAATACTCAACATAGTATCTCAGATTGCTTTAGCGATGCTCGGTCTCGTCTACTCAACAAACACAGCTGACTCGGCTGCAATTCTACACCCTGGCAATGTCACAATACCAGACATGTCCAACATCGTCACAAACAGAGTTCTCGCAGACAAGTCGCAAAACAACTCACAAGCGCTCGGTGCCTTGCGATACACTGCAAACAGGTACACTAAGGTCTCCCAAAGGTTCCATAAGTAAACGCTAACAAAACGTTTAGTTATGGCACTATCGCCCTTGGGCCGGTCTGGGGAGGCATGGACGATATTCCTAAACCTGGAACACTATGGGACAACAACGATCCTTTGGCATTCTGCGGCGGAAAATCTTGCATATACGTCTTCCAGGAATCCGCTTCACGGCCAAAGAAATACGATCTCGTGGTGAGCACCAACAGGAGTGTCGAAGCCACAGGGTATTGCCGCAGCTGGAAAGTCGCAAAAGGAGGCAACGGCAACGAAATCTCCATCACAATCGACGATGACAAAAAAACAGAAGTCAACATCACAGCCATAAACGGCGCCAACCAAACAACATTCATGTTCAACGCCGCTGCACCTCAGGGCCAAACATGGAGTGAAGTAACAGCCTTTGAAGCCTCAAGTTCCCAAGCATGGTTCTACCGCTGCAACGTGAGTGTTGCACCCGTCGTCAACGCCATACGCAAGGAGCACTACATCGGAAATAACGTCACATCGCTCGCCACTTCAGCCATAGCACTGCAAGGATACGGAGCTTCTTCACTAGGCCCTACGAACAGCGATCGACAGTTTCAGAGTTATCCAGCCGAGTCCTCGTATGGACAGCCCCTGAATGGGAGTACGGAAGATATGGGACAGTTGATGTCGACTTTTGCGATTGGTGTGATAGCTGTTACGGCGCAGGCTTCTACTGGTATAGTAGTTCCGGGGATGCAGCCTGAGAATGGTGTTGTGTTGCAGATTACGAAGTGGATGTATGTCCATCTCATCTTGGGATTGAGTTTGGGTGTGCAGTTGTTATTGGGCGTTGGTATTGCGATACTGTCCAACTTACCTTCGAGGTAGTTGCTACAATGCTTAAAAGTGTAATGGCGTTTGCTTTAGATTCTGGGTATATAGGCAAGCGAATAATGATGATATTTGGACCAATCCTTAACTACCATTGAGCATATTATCCACGTATATTGACTACCACATTTCGCAACTCTCCAGTGGCCTATCTGCATTGAGGAGATATCTCATTGTAGCGACACGTCACCTCCATGTAACATAAGGGCTCTATGATAAGGTTGATCGCAAGTCAAGTCACCACGTAGTCATATTGCGTGGAAGGCATGTGAATGTCATGTTTTGAAGGCCTCACCTTTGATGCCTGAAGTGGAGTAGAAACACTTTCGCTTTGCAACAAGTATCATATTACTCTAACTTGCGAGCCTAGTACCCCATGATGTTTGCCAACCCAAGAGTGTGAAAGAAGAAATGATATCGAATTCAGTAATCATGCAGTATAAAACCTGCCTATGCAATCTCATCGCTTTATGCTATATAACTTAACCTCAAGTGCACGCCTGCAAATCAGAAAAACTACCAATCTTAAAGAACTCCTACCAAATAGACACACAATTCACTTTTATCGATGCTTTCCGTTTGCAAATCTCACCCTGTTACCATTCACAAGCCGTTGACGTGGAGAAGGACTGCTCCCGACCAATCGTTCAAGGATCTGAACCACAAAAACCTGAATCACCAAGATGATCAAGCGTAACAAATGATCAATGAGACTTAGGCTTGGGATCTTGCCTCGGCTGTATGTAGAATCGGTAAACTCGAATGGGAGCTTAGCACCCAAGTGTTCTTGGGCCACTTCGAGTCCGCTGCTGAAACCATCCTCATGGAGACCGTACTTGGTCCACGCGCCGGCATAACTAATACCGCGAGTGTTTTGGATGTGTTTTAGAAGTTTCTGTGCTCGGACGGCGGATGAGGTGTATATAGGTTGCGAGTAATAATAACGTCCCTGCGTTTTTGCTGGCTTTGGCCTTTGAAGCGGGTTCAAAGTAACGAAGACGTCGCCGAATGTGTTTCGAGGAATGTGCTGAAGAATGTTCATGTTGTAAGTGACTGAAACCTGGTTGATGTTTCCCTTTCGTGAAGACGGCGATGACACTGCAAGATAATTCCAGCTGGCCCAAGCCTTCTTACGGCGAGGCATCATATCGAGATCGGAGTGAAGAACGGCTTCATTTTGTGACGTCTTGAAACTGGACATGATGGAACGTTCTTGCTCACTGGCGGATGACTTGATGATATCGAATGCCTCATCACCATGTGTGGCGAGAATGACGTGGTCGTACAGAGCTGATGAACCATTTTCCAGGTGCAGCCTAACTTGACCGTTGCTCTCAGTCGTAACATGCCTGACTGGTGTCTTGAGAAAAAGATGATTGGGAGGGAATCCTTTCATGACAGCATCGACATATGATTTAGAGCCGCCCTCTATTGTCAACCACTGAGGGCGAGCTCTTATTGTGTTCAGTAAATGATGATTCCAACTGAGACATGATTAGTATGGGCTTGTACAGTGTCACTAGAAATCCGAACTCACAGGAAGCGCACGAATGTCGCTGCGGGGAACTCAAGTGAGCACTTGTCAGGACTCGTGCTCCATATTGATGCCGCCAGAGGAAGAAGATAATCGTCTCTAAAGGCATTCGAGTAGCCTTCAAGCTCCAAGTATTGCCCAATTGTGATGTCTTTGCAGGTACAGTTTGTCGCTTTGTTTAAAACTTCAATGCTCGATATATCGTCTTCGTCATCGCTCAAGATATCCAAGGCGAATTGGTTGAAACGGAATATGTCGAAAAGCATTCGCCACATTCGCGGTGAGAGTAAATTTCTTCGTTGACAAAATAATGAGGCTGGGCTGGAACCGGACCATTCGAAAGCGCCGCGATCTCGAGATAGACTGAATGTTAGGTCTGTAGGTGTAGTCTTGACGTTGATCTTCTCCAAGAACTTGGTAAAGTTGGCTAAGGGAGCTTGGTGAGCTTAGGCGCATAACCGTTGAAGGGGACAAAGACTCACGGTATGTGGCGGCGTTCAAAACATGAAAGCCTGCATCGACCTTTGTCGAAAACTTTCCCTTTTTGAAATCGACAGTGTTTGTATGACCGCCAAACCTGTCGGAGGCTTCGTAGACGTAGACATCATGATACGTCTTGTTCAATGCCCACAGAGCACCTATTCCAGCAGAGCCGCTGCCGACAATGGCGACCCTTTTCCTGCGGAAGCGATCAGTCGAGGAGCTCATTGTATCGACTGTCGGTGTAGGCAGGCAGACAATAGAGAGGGAAAGGTTTGCTCTGTTCAAGCGGGTGTACAAGACATCTATCTTGAATAGAGAGCAGAAACAGACTAGAGACAGAGCAAAGAATAGAAGAAAAAGCATGTGACAGAGCCAAGCCCAATACTCCAGTTCAGGCGATGATCAATTCATGATTGGATAAATAGCGGTATCGGTATTGGTCTCGCAGCCACAGACGGTGTGAGTTGTCGAAGCTGATTTGATGACGAGGCAATGGAATAGATTTTGGGGGGTTGGACAACGGAAGCAATAGTGGAGGTCACCATGACGAGACAGGGACTTACATGTGCTGTGGCTCCAGCATGCTTTAGCGAGTAGCGGATACAGTATCCGAGATGTACTAATAGATAAGACAGGCAGATTAGAGTTAGTAGCAGTGCCGTAATGCCTTGCTTCTGTTTCTGGCTTCAAAGAGAGACAGTGGCTTTTGGGGATCTACAATATGAGAGTTTGCGGAGGGTGGGAGTCAGCGGGAGATGAATGGTCGAGCTTCTATTTTTGCTGGGGGTTCCGAGAAATGACATCGATGATTATCCCGTCCCAACATTGAGCTTATGACCCACTAACACGGACGGAGCTGGAAACCGAAGTGACTCGCGACTCAACTCGACTCGACTCGGTAGGGACCTTGTAAAGGACCTTGCAAGCTTGGCTGCTGAACTGTCAGCTGGAGCTAGTACAGCTGGCAATGGATCCCAATAATCAATGGCATTATGCGATAGCTCAGGTGGTTCATGCTCCTGTGGCTGCACTGTAGCCTCGCGGGATATGCAGCCTGCCACATCTTGATCAATATCCTGGATGTGGCTTGGCTGAAATGCCGTTTCAGGGTTTTTTTCATCAGCAGCCTCAAGATCCGAAAATCTCAACCCAACCTTGAAGAAAACTCTACACCACGCCGAGTCTGGCAGGACGATAGCTGATCCGGAACATCATTTTCACATGCATAATATTCAAGACCGCTATTTCATTATGCAATCTTTCAAAGACCTCAAATTATGGTATGTCGAACACTCAACGGGACTGGTAAACGGTAATTCGAGTCACCAATTCTTAAAAGCGCCGCGCAGGATAAACCCGCCTTCGTCTGCCCAGTTTGTTTCAACCCGACGCCATTGACCGAGGTCGTGGCGCTGAGCCGCTTTTTCTTCGCAATCCGGGGTATTCAACTTTCTATGAAGAGAAAAAAAAGAAGAAAAAGCCCAAAATTTCGTCGCCAACTCTCAGTGATATACTGCCCCAGATTCAATCGTGCACAGACCACCACATCACGTGCACCATAGCTTGCTGCGTTCATTGGTCACTTGGCCTCTCATACGCAAACGACCAGGTACTCAGTACTCGGCCTGCCGAACTTGGAACGCTGACGAGAACGTCAAACCATCAACCACTCAGATCCAACATCACCCGAATATTGCGCGTTCGACACGAATTCAACTACATCCCCCAACAAATTCTACAATTCGGCGTCCGACCCCTATCACGACCGAAATTAGTCGCATTTGCAATCCCCTCGATATCCTGTCATTCTCCAGCCTCCTTTCACGATGTCGAACCCTCTCGATACCGATGCTGGCTCTGAGCTCTTCAGCTCATACGAGGCTGAATTCAAGCTCATCCAGGCCGACCTAAACCAAAAGCTGGACCAGATTCCTGAACTAGCTGGTGAGCCTCGAAAGGCCGCTATCAGCCAAGCCGAGCGGGCGCTTGAGGAACTTGATGAGCAGGTAGGTCTATCTGGTGTTCAACATCGCCACCAGTACTCAGGTCCATGCTAACTCTTTCGCCGTTCAGCTCAGCGCAATGCGCCTGGAAAAGCAAAACATCCCCACCAGCTCTCGCACCAAGGTCAATCAGCGCTTCCGAAACTACGAGTCAGACACAGATGCTGCTCGTCGCAAGTTGACCACTCTCTCCTCCGATCGATCAGCACTTTTCGGATCGCGATACACAGACGACCCCGCTGGCTCATCAGACATTCACATGGAGCAGCGACAGCAGTTGCTCTCGGGGACCGACCGTCTTGATCGAAGCACACAGCGATTGAAGGCCAGCCAGGCCCTCGCCAACGAGACCGAAGCCATCGGCGCAGGCACCCTAGCAGACCTCAGCAGGCAGCGAGAAACCATCGAGCACACTCGCGGCATAATGCTGGAGAGTGAGGGCTACGTGGACAGGAGCGTCAAGACACTCAGGGGCATGGCGCGTAGGTAAAGTGGCCCACACAGACGTCATGGCAAATTATGGAAGAGCTGACATTTTTTGAAATTGCAGGATGGCTACAAATCGGATAATCACCATCTCTATTATCACTGTTTTGGTTATTCTTATTATTGCGGTCATCTTGAGCAAGTTCCGATGAGGAATGGTTTTGGTTATTGGAGTTTAGGCAGCCGTTTTCTTGACCCGGCTTGGCTTGGCTTACAATGGATGCGCTATGCTGTTATTGATAATGGGCCTTACGCGTACTTTCGTTTGATGAAGGAGTTTAGCATGCTTAGTGATTTGTAGATGTAGACCGTCTTGTCTTACTACAACAATTTTTGAAATCACAATGGTTAGAGTGTAATTTGGAAATCTTAAGTCTTGAGAGTACAATGTTACTAGATCCACTCTCATAATGAGTGTCACTTTTCATATCTGAAGTGAACTTTCTACCAAATTCCAATGCAATAGCAGAATACGGTCATTCACCGTCAAACGTAGCTGAATCACTCAGTTTATATATGTTGCTGCATCAGTGATCTGTTTCAGAGCCTTCGCTCAACCTCTTCTTGTTGAAGGTGTTTGAGCTCGAGCCTCGAGCTACGTAACCAAACAATCGCCGAAAAACAGCCGAGGTTAATCCGCACCTTACTACTTGCAGGGCTTTGCTCTAGAAACCTCCAGCCTCTTTTCATTCCTCATCTCTCACAAAACTCTACTACCTCCACACAACCAACCTCCCCCTCCTTCATCTCACACCTCTCTCTCCCTCTCCCTCGCTCACGACCAAACAATCTCCTTCTCTCTTCTCCCTCCCACCCATCGAATCGTGCATCTTCTTGCTACTGTATTTGTATTTCGAGCGTTTTTCTCTCCCCCACAAAGCTCACCACGTGCTGAACGTGGCTTTTCACATCGGCGATGTCTGAATTTCTCGGGTATGCTGGACGTGGTCATTGAAGCCTGCCTACGCCCGCTTACGCAGCCATAGGTCTCGCATTTCCCTCATCTCCAAAAGCGATATTCGGTATGTGACTTGCTCAATCGCGTCAATTGATTAACGTCGCTGACCTTGTGGTAGCTATGTTGGCACTCTACATGAAATCAACTCGGACGAGTCGACAGTATCACTTGAAAATGTGAGGTCATTCGGTACCGAAGGTCGCAAAGGCCGACCTGACGAAGAGATTGCCCCCTCCGACCAAGTCTACGAGTACATTGTATTCCGAGGCAGCGACGTGAAGGATCTACGAATTGAGGACCATCCCAACATCAAGGAGAACAAGCCTCCAGCTGTGCCCGATGATCCGGCCATCGTTGGCGTAAGTCATTTTCTTCCCTTTGAACATCCCCCTTCTCCTTCTCCCATATGATGAAATATTTCGGATGTAAAACATTGTCATTGTCGGAAAGCGCAAAAAATAATGTCGAGATTTCCGTTGCCTTCCTTCTGATTGGGATTTCACACTCTGTTGTCATTTTTGCTGTTGTGGTTCAAGACACATAAGCTAACAAGCTGCAAGGCTCGAGCTCGCCCTGGAGCCCAAGGGCCTAACCAAAATGCTCCACCAGGAGGACCTGCGGCTTTCGGCCCAGGCCAAGGACCTTACCCACCCAACAACTTCTACGGAGGCCCACCACCGGGAAACTGGGGTCGTGGTGGTGCTCCAGGACCTGGCCCAGGCCCTAACTTTGGGAACATGCCGTATCCCCCTCCTCCTGGCTGGTTCCCTCCTGGTCAAGGATTTCCGGGCGGCCCTGGTGGACCCAACGGTCCTGGAGGTCCTGGAGGTCCCGGACCTTGGGGCAACTATCCTTTTCCACCAGGCCCTGGCGGTCCCGGTGCTCCTGGCCCTAACGCACCTGTTGAAGCTCCCGCGAACCAACGAGCCACTTCAGGCTCTGGTCCCTCACAAGATGCGAAGCCAGCTCCTATTGGTCCTGGCGCCGATCGAGCCAAGCCAGCCACTCCCAGCGGACAGGCAGCACCTCCCACGGAACCCAAATCGCTGGCTCAAGGTGTGCGACAGCCCTCTCATGCCCCTACACCACCTGTCGAATCGAAACCTTCGATTGAGGAAGTCAAGCAGACTGCTGCGAGCCTAGCTGCCAATGGCCAAGCAAAGCCTGAGGACATCAGCAAGGCTACTCCTACTGGACCCAGGAATCACCGGGTCAATCCTGTGATTCCTTTGACAGGATCTGCTGCCAAGCCCTTCTCTCTACCAGGCGCAGGAGGTGATGCTGCCAGCAAGGCTCCTGCAGCTACTGCACCGCCCAATGTTCAGGATGCCACCAACGCTGCTAGGGCTGCGGTCGCTGTTGCTATGGCCCAATTGGGCAACAACAGTGGCAACGCTATGGACAACCTGACGAACAAGGTCAACGAGATGCGTGTCAACGCCGTCCGAGGTAGACCAGCCAGCAGAGGTCGAGGCCGTGGTGGACATCCTGCTGCCGCTAAGGTCGCGGTTCCCGACTCTGACTTCGACTTCGCCCAGTCTAATGCCAAATTCAACAAGCAAGATGTTGTCAAAGAGGCTATTGCTGGATCTCCTCTGGAGACGCCAGAAAACCCTGCTGTCGCCGAGCAGCCCGAGATCTCAACTACGACTGACGATGCCGCTGTTGCCTACAACAAGTCGAGATCGTTCTTTGACAACATCTCCAGTGAATCCAGAGAGCGAACCGAAAACGGAGGCCAGAAGCCCGGCGGTCGCGAATGGAGGGGCGAGGAACAGCGCAAGAACATGGAGACCTTTGGCCAGGGGAGCGTTGATGGTGCTTATCGCAACTACCGTGGTCGGGGTCGTGGTCGTGGTCGGGGCGGTCGTGGCTATGGCCGCGGTGGACGAGGTGGAAACCGTCCTCAGTATCAGACCACACCTGCTCAACAATAATCGGCCGCGACGTCACCGGCCAGTATAATACGAATTGAGACATATCATCCATGTCAAACGGCACCGCGAGGCTGGGCGGTACGCCACAACGTCGACTATGACTACGAACCGATACAGGTTTCATAATTGCTCGTAACATGTATCACAAATTTCCTACTTTTGGGACGATTGCATTTCTGCTGCTTTACACAAGCGAAACACGGTTCCCTACCGTTCTTGGGGCTTGAACGGGTTTAGGGAACGGAGGGTTGGCTCTCTATAAGAACGAGGCTTGGAGTTAGGATCGAATTGGAAGCGGGCGGAATTGGAGGCCCTTTCGCATAGCAGGCTACAAAAGGATTTTCTTTTGCCCTTTTTGAATTGCAGAGTTAAAAACACAAAGGACGGCCTGGCACGGCCTGGCGCTGGTGGTTATGAAGAAGGAAGCCTAGTTAATGAGGCGACGAAAGCTCATGATGATGCAAACAAAACTAGGAAATGGAGCTTGACACATATCAGAAGCACAACTCAAAGAGGAATGAGGCATCTGACATGAATACAACCAACGATTCAAGCTCAAAGTTGACGCACTTCTCTTGTGAACGTGAATGCCGTGACTACTTGTTCATACTTTGACATGAGCATGATGGTAATATGTCGTGAATATGTTGAGAGCCGAAGTTATGTTTGCTTCTAATTCGACAACGTTGAATAATTACTTTGTACTCCCCTTGACTCTATTGACCACATTGTTTGGGCGGTAGGAAGGTTAATTGATACAAGGCAACGATGTTATGCGTGAACTGTAAGAGCTTAAATTTTCTGCCCACAGCCCCGCACACGTCATAATCTCTCTTCGGCCTGACTGATTGAAAGTCTATCGAAGCCTCACGTTCTGCAACCTGATATCTCTCGACAAACTATAACGAACAGCTGTATAAATATCCCTTCTGGTGCCCTGTTCAATACTCTTCATTCTTTCCCCTTCAAGCATCTCAATCATCACTGTCACGCCTCACATTCGCTCACCCTACACCAAACTCAAAAACACTCGTCACACCCACGACATTACTCACAATGTCGACTCGACAACTTCGCAAGCTGCAGAAGCAGCGAGAGCTAGAGGAGACTCAAGTTCTGGCAGAGATGAGCTCAGGTGAGAGCGATAAAGAGAATGAGCCTGTCGCACCAAAGCCTCGCGTGAGTCTCTTTGCAGCTTTGGGTGGTGACGATGACGACGAAACACAAGATGAGGATGAGGTGGAGCAACAACAACCCGAGGAGGATGTGACCGAAGTCAAGCAACCATCAACTTCAGGGAAAAGCAAGAAGAAAAAAAACAAGAAGAAGAAGAAGTCTAAGGCCAAGGCTGCAGCTCCCGAGGAGGATGAGGACGAGATCGATAAGGCCATGAGAGAACTCAACATCAAGACATCAACTCCTGCAAACACATCTACCTCAGAGAACACAGCAGCTCAGACTCGACGAATCAATGAGCTTCTCTCTATCAACCCGTATCACCTCAAGGCCAACAATGAAATGCGAAGTCTCTTTGGCCGAGACGTCATCGAGTCCGCAGCAGCAGAGGAAGAACAAGAACGCAATCGTCGCCCCATGCAGCGAGAAGTTGATCTTGAAACTTTCCTGCGTGGTCCTCCTGGAGCCCCGAAACTTCCGGAGGTTTCCCTGCGTCGAAACGTATTTATCCAGGGACGTGAGCACTGGCCAAAACAAAGTGCTGGTGGCTTGACCATGAAGGAGGTGGCAAAAGCTGAAGATGGGTCATTCACGGAGTATGCATACGTGCACGAGCAAAGTTACGACGCTCTACAAGCTTTCTTCTTCACATGCGTGCAGATCGGAGACCCTCAGCGAATGATCGTTCTCCTCAAGGAAGCACCCTATCATGTCTCGACACTCCTACAGGTCAGCTCTATTGCTAAGCAAGACCAGAACCAGGCTCTCGCAGCTGAACTTTGTGAACGAGCTCTTTTCACTTTTGGTCGCGTGACCACAAATGCCTTCCGTCAGAACATTGAGCAAGGCAAAGCACGTCTTGATTTCCGCCGTCCAGAGAACAGGCAGTTCTGGTTGGCTGGATATCACTACCTCAAGAGTCTCGTGCGAAAGGGCACCAATCGCACTGCCCTGGAGTGGGCTAAGCTTTTATACTCTTTGGATCCAAGTGATCCCTATGCCATGAGACACTTCATTCATTGGCTGGCTATTCGTGCCCATGAGTCTCAGTGGTTGATCGATTTTGTGGAGGAGTTAGAGAAGACGACCGATAACCGAGACTCGATCTACCTTCGACAGACATTGATATTGGCTCACTTGCAACTAGGCAATACTGCTCGTGCAACTGAAGAGCTCGAGAAGGGCATGCGACGTGTCCCCTGGCTGTACTGTGGATTGTTCCAGGAGTTAAACCTTGATACACCTCCATCTATCTGGGGCATAAACGCTGATTCAAACTCGCGTTCGTTCTGGGTTAAGCTCTATATCTACCAAGCCAAGGATATCTGGAACAACGCACAAGCTATCCCTCTCCTTGAAAAGACAGCCAAGAGTCTCGAAAAGGTTGATACAAGTGTGCTGCCCAGCAGTGACTCTCCTCCTGATCAAGGCGTCACAAGGCTTGTATATCTTGAGGGCCAGACATCACTTATGGGTCTGGCGCCACGAGAGTACTTAGAAATGCAACCGAACTACGAGTTCGACCCTCTACCACCCCCTGAGGAGGAAAATATCTTTACAGGCGAAGGCACAAAGTTGCCTTTTGCAAAACAACAACGAGGTCAACAAAGTGCAGTCGAAACACGCCTGAACAACCTGTTTGAGCGCCTTGCGGCAGCTGGTCAGGGTGGTGCACCCGGCGCCGCACCCTTTGGAGATGACGGTGAAGATGATGAAGAGGACGCTCATCTTGCGGCCGTGCAGGCACTAGACGACGAAGAACTTATGAGGGATCTTGCAGAGCACGAACGTGGTGGAGGAGATGCTCCAGGATTTGTTCAGCGAATGATGCATGTCCTTGGCATAATAGCCGGGCCGAATGCTGATGACTACGATATGCCAGATGAGGCTGATGACGATCAGGAGCATGAGCATGAGCATGAGCCTGATCAGGATCAGGATCAGGAGAGAGGACCCAACAGTGGTCTTCCAGGGGCTTGGCCTGGGAGTCAGTGAGGCTGACTATTCGCTGGATAATATGGGACATGGGGTTCATGACGATGGTGCAGAAGTATGGAGTAGAGGACCCATCAAAAGTTGCTAGACGCTCTTGGCTGAGCAATCGCTTATTCCCGTGGGAAGAAAGAACACAAACCAGTTTTGCTTACTGGACTGAAGGAGTGTTCAGTAGTCTCTGACTAGTTGTACTATTATGCATTTAGACAAATTGCATTAAATTGTTTCGTTGTATCAATTGAGCAAGTTTCAACGCCATCCAACTCGTTAGTGCGGTACCGGAGATGAAGTCTTCTAGAAAGGGCGGCAGAAGTTAATGAACCCTACCAAACTGTAGCCAATTAAATTATAGAAACGTGGTATAATAAACATGCACTTTGACAAGGGTTTTGGTAAATTATCGAGTGATTTTTGCACAGTATGTAGTAAGACTTAAGCCGTGATGATGGTGATTTGTATAAACTTTCACAAATCTGTCAGCTTCATATCTCACTCATAAGAAAAGTCGTTATTGATTCAAGGTGGTAAAAGGATTCCGGAGTCTCTGTCTCTTGCGGCCGTAGCGTGCCATTTTCAGCCCTGTCTAGTGCATGACAGTCATCCTGGACTAATGAAGACAGCAGTTCGCAGAGGCGGCTAGGACTTGTTGAGCAAGCACTCCATTCCAGCTATGCTGCATTGAGAGATTGCATTTATGACAATTAATCGCGGCATTTTGGTCCATGAGAGAGCTGGCTGTGAACCGACATTAATTGGCATTGCTGAGCGAAACTTTTAGCATGAGCCAACCAGGGGTGCGCAGCTGAAAGACAATGAACAAATAATAGCAATAGAAGGTGCCCATGTCCTGGGCATATTAGCGTTTGTCGAGAACGATCCGAGGAACGAATAACGACAATGGGGATTTTTCTCGGAGCCGAGAAACCCGACACCTAAATCAGAAGCACGGAGCACATCGTCGGCCGACTGGAATTACTTGTCGTAGCAGCTCAGGCGCATGCGGCGCATGTAACATTCATGGCTGATGATTCGGAGCACATGATATACCAGGCATGGTCCAAGTCAGACTGCGGGCTCGCGACTCGACTCGGTCTGGGACTTTGGACTCTGAACTCTGGGGACGCCAACCAGGGTGAAACGTGGTGGGGAATGGTTCTAGCCTCAAGGAGCCAATTGGGCCATTTTGTCCGAGCATGTTAATGCCAATGAGAAGCCAAAGGCAACTATGGTAATCGGCGGAGAGCCAGCAAACGGGCTGTCGTTCCACGCAGGCGCTTGTATCTAGTCAAGCAGCTCGATTCAGACTTTTTTGAGAGCGAAAGGCCGAGCATCATTTATCGCAAACCAAATCCTTGCCATTGCGTTTCTTTTTTTTGTCAATCGAGACTCGCAACAATTGAGGCTTAGATAATGACGCTTGTGCTAAGCATATCTCATGACCCCATAATAAAAGTGAAAGTGAGACTGAGTTGTCTTGTGTAAGTCGATGGCCCGGGGATTGAATGGAAATGCTTACAAAAAGCACGGGTTTGCGCGTGCGGAGGAGACTGGGGATTCGATGGAGCACATGAGTCGGCCGAAAGGATTATATTTGAATCCGTGGTGAACCCGCTGATGGGCCAAGCAAAACCGTGCTGTGCCTGTGCTGTAAGTCAAGTGTCACGATCGGCATAGTTACATATGCAGATCTCCATTCAAGGCCCTCGACTAGATTCATCGAATTTCCTTTCTTTGTGCGTTTTCTCGGCTTTCGTCGGATTGGTAATCTCTTGATAATTTTTGATGGATGTTCCTGGTTTAGCACGAGCCATGTGGCCAAGCATTTTTGATGTTGAGGACTCCAGGCGGTGACATTTGATAGCGGCCCCGAAAAGAGACGGACAGCGAAACGACCGGTCGAGGCTGTCGATCACAGAAGGGGGAGGTGTTGATGATGATTACATTTGAATCAGGATTCGTGTTATTGATAGCGAATATGGGATTCAGGATCAATTTCAAGGTATCACGTGCGATTCATGTATCCTTTTGGGGGAGCACAACAGCGATCGAGACCACCTGCTTCAAAGGTCTGATGGTCTAGGCCCAGAGATCGGCTCCGAGATGAAAGGGAAGGACACCACTACAACCGCTGGTGCCTTCCTCAACAACCATCCAATCTTAATGCTGGGCACTGGGAAGGCAATTACGGCCTTTTCGTACCTGCCTTCTGTGGCAGAGTCCGTCCAATATCAGAATCCAGTCTGATAAAAGAGAAGGAGGAGCCTTTTCTCCACTGTCACAAGTAGACACTGCACACCGAGAACGTCTATTTCATCATCTATCATAAACAAATTCAAGTGATCGTTTGAGAATAACCGCCTCATCACATTTCTGCTGTTTCTAGGGTCCAATTGTGTTATTGACCATACAATACATTCCTCTCTTGTTCTCCTTGACACACAATAACCAATTCTCTCGCCAAGTGACCACAAGCGATCTACAATACCAAGAACTGGACCCGTTCTGACGTTCTAGCCAGGTTCTGGTCCCTATAACACCTATCAAAGACAAGGTACGGTGTCTTGGGTCCGTTGAATTGTCTCCATCGGCCGATCAAACCGCCCCCCCCGCCAAGTTAAAATATTTCCAGCTCCAGATGGCGACTCCAGCGCCTCCTGGCATTTAAGCAGTCCCGGAACGAACGACTCAGTCATTGACTAAAGTCAACATTAAGGAGTTTGGGGATCACTGTGCCATGTGCTAGATCCCACCATCAAGCAGTAACAATCATCCTTGTACCTCGCACAAGGCGCTTCGAGACCAATCACATCTCGGGGCCATCACGTATCTAACAAACCGAGAATATTCCTCCAGTACGACTCTAGGGAGATCCAGCCCAACTCCAACCCAGCCCAACGCAACGGGTCCACTACCCTAGCTCTCATCTGCAGCCAGGTAGTCAGGCCCGCAGGTGCGCTGCTGGATCGCCCGACTCGCGCGTGCGCGTGTCTGGGGTGGCTGAATCAGACGGAACAGCCAGAAAAAAAAAAGAGAGGCAACGGACCGGACCACTGCCACTGAGCTCTAGGCTAGCTCCACGGCGTCAACTGCGTCCCGTTCGAACAAGGTAAAGCTCAACGACCCTGGCCTGGCAAGTCCAAACTGCCCCGTCCCATCCCATCTGCAACCAAAGGTCTACACTACCACCAACCTTACGTCTACTGGTGTGGTCCTGGCTGTCCCCCGTGTCCCGTGCCTTGTGCCCCGTTTCCTATCCGAAGCTGCGTGCCTGGTGGTGCCTCTAGGTTCTAACTTACCTATCCGTCTCGGCTTCGCCTTAGACAATTCTGCTCTTGGCTTTACTTCCTCCATAACTCTGCTCGAGTTCCTTCTATTTCGTTATCCGCCATGTCAGTTGCGAGCTCAGTGCGCCAGCGACCTACCATTGTCTACCTTTCCCAGCCGAGGCTGTCATCGGCTTCGTGAATACCACTGCATCCCACTTATTGCTCAGTCCTCGAAGCTGGTCAGCGCACTTTCACCGGACCCTCGCTCGTTGGCCGTTTGTTCGACCTCGCGTACTTGCGCCTCTCTGATTCGCATACGGCTTCCACCGACCACTTTCCCACCCTATCGCTCGATCCCTCGTAGCTTCGAGCTTTATCCTTATCGTATAGTCCTCTGGCAGTCAGTCGCATGACCGCAGGCATGCCCGAGATGACCACAGCGCACTCAACTACCCACGATGGTGGCAGCGCCCCGGTCACAGCCTCGCAGTCCATTCTAAGCTCAACAGCTTACGATGCGCCGCTGTCGCAACAACAAACACCACCACAGCACCTACACCAGCAAACGCCATCGCAGGGTCTTGCGCTCACTCAGCAACAGCAGCAGCAACAACGAAGTGTCAAGAGACCCAGGCCAGTCAAGTCATGCACCGAATGCCGGAAGCGCAAACTACGATGCGATCGGCTTTGTCCCTGTTCTCAATGCCAGAAATCGAATCGAACCTGCAAATATGCTATGGATCACGATTCCGCAAATCTCTCTGAAGGCTCCGATAGCGAAATGCCAGAACCAGCTCGACCAGCGAAGCGCAATTGCAACCCCGGCATATTCAACTCAGGCACTCCTCTCCCTAGCAACGATTCAACATATGGACCTATCCGCAATGGGGATACTGGGGCTGCGCCTTCACTCGAAGAGTTGTCAATGCGCATGGAAAGGCTTGAGAGGCAAGTTATGGCCAGAAGTCCCGTTGTTTCGGAAGGCAGTGGTGGCAGACTAATTGCTGCGTCTTCTGAGACCATCCGGGGATTGACAGTCAAGCAAGGAGCGTTGCGAACAAGATATCACGGCCAAAATAGTCCTCGTGTCTTGCTCAACCTGGTAATTGTCCTTGATATCACCTTGAAGTACATATTTGCTAAACTTCATAGTTTGACGAAGCCAAGGAGTTCATGGCAAACAATTCGAATAACAACGGCGTCCGAGATGTTCTGCTAAACTTCAAGCGGTTTCACAAAGCGCTTATTGACGAGTACCGGAAATCTTTGTCTCCGATCACCGTCTTTGTGGACTCGATGATGCCCGTTCAGAAGCGGATGACTGATATCCTACCTAAAAAGGCAGTATGTGACAGGCTTGTCGCCTCATATGTCGATACATCGGAGACCATCTATCGTATCGTCCATTTACCCATGTTCATGGAGCAGTACAACCTTTTCTGGGAAGGCAAAATACAGTCCGAATATTTTTTGCCGCAACTACTTTCACTTTGCTCCGTCGCATCCCGATTCGAAACTAAATCAAAAGGGCTTGGCAACGAGCGATCTGACGGCGTCCATATCCCAACAGCATGCGCTCTTGTGCGAACATGGCTGGATAGTCTAAGAGGAAAACAGTTGGTTGAGTTCGAGGTACTTCAGGTCGAGGTCTTGCTCTTACATGCGCAGCGAATGATCACCCCTCGGATCCAGGACTCTTGGACATCTCTGGGCTCTATCGTACGCATGGCCATGACAATGGGTCTTCACCGCGATCCCTCCGAATTTGAACCTCGAATCCCCATATTCTTCAGCGAAATGCGGCGGCGGTTATGGTTTACAATTCTTGATATGGACCTCCATATCTCACTCGCAAGCAATCTTCCTTGTTTGGTACGGGAAGGAGACTTTACTTGTCGGCCACCCCGCAACTTGGATGACATTGAGCTTTTCCCAGATATGAAAGAGCTACCACAGTCGAAACCCATAGACGTGGTTACCGACAACCAGATGCAAGTTTATGCAGCTATGACTCTGGGTGTGCGGATGAAAGTAGCACACATGTTGAATCGCATCGATACAATTCGAGACTATCAAGAGATCCTGGAGGTGGGAGCCAAGCTGGAGCGATTCCTTGATGATATCAACTACATTTTCCCTAGGCAGGGCATTCTAAGTGATGCACAGAAGAGCAAGCAATGGAGGTCCAGAGTCATCCTGGATATGCATGTGCGACGGCCATTACTTGCACTTTATCGACCTTTCGCTATAGGAGCATCTGACGCGCCAGGTCAAATTTCTCGAGCATATCTGAGATCTTCAATGGTGATCATGAAATACCTAGACGAGCTGGACCCTATGCTAGCGCACTTCCAAGATATTGCCGAGATGTACCACCAGGTATTGAAGAAGGATATTATCCAGGCGGCTTTGAGTGTGTGTTTTTACATACGGTCTGCAGTTCGGCCAGCTTCTGATAGCACTGGACTTGGCTCACAAGCTCTGCGCATGTCTCCTGACTCGTCAGACGACTTCCCGACCTACAACCCGGAGAACCTTGTGCTCTGGTCGCCGTCGCGACTTATCAGCACTGTGGAGAAGACTTTGGACCTTTTGGTTCGCAACATCAGTGGTCGGGACACCAAGGACGTGGTCTGTCTTGCTGTTGTTCTGGAATGCGTGTCCAAACCGGAAGTTAAGACAGATGAGGTTACACAAAGCCTCCGCATTGTATTGGATCGTTGCCTAAGGGCAACCAACATGAACCTCGATGGTGTTCCCATGGGCTCGACTGGAGTTCCCGTCGACGGCTTCCAAGGGGACGCATACAGGCATCATGTACCATTCATGTACCAACGAAATTCTATTGGAGTCCCGGCAGCTCTGAACGACTTTGACAACTGGATGCTATGGGAAGGATGGGAATAATGGAATCAATAGCATGGATACCTATCTGAGTTTGAAGAAAGATTTAAGTCTCGAGCTCTCTGTTTTCTTACTACCCCTTGTTACTTGAGTTTTCTTTGTCTTGAGCGGCTGGAAGGCATTGATTTGAGTGTTTATGTGGATATGTGAGTTGCAAAGATGATGGCAAACTGGACTTAAAAGAACGATATACAGGGTCTGGGAAGTTCAGCGGGCGTTGGTAAGGATTTCCCTGCGGGGACGTTTGTATTAAGATGCGTTTATACTGTTGGCCATACGTGGCCCTGCGAGGCGCATTAGGGTTAGATGGTTGAAGCGTGAGCTTTTGTATGCTTTGCGCCTGTTCAGACCAAGGGAAAGGAAGAGATGTGTTTGGGAAATAACAGAGGCCTAATGAATCAAGTTGTTGACAAGTTATTGATAGAATGGACTTTGGACAATACATCACATGGATTGGATGGATGTGGGAACGAATTGAGCTCTTGATGAAGGATCAATACCAAATTATCCCCGCAAGCAACTCCTTCTCAAAATACACAGTTGAATCATTGCGATTTCTGTCATCCCAACTTGATATCACCTACTCCAGATTCTTCCCTTCCATTCGACTTGTTCTCCCGTGCTTTATCTACCAGGAAATGGGCCATCCTCGCTTTCTTGACAGTGGCCAACCAAGCAGCAACACGCCCTTCTTCAGGCGAAGCCCGGATGGTGGCGGAGAGTTCCCCAGCTAAGCGAGGACACTGAGCGAGATCAAAAGGTAAACCGCTTTCTCGTACTATTTTATCGACTTTCTTGCAACCGTCTACCTCTAACTGCATCGCATTACTTTGGATAAACACAAGACGAAGAGGCAATGCTGCAGCTTCCTTTTCTTCGTTTACTTTAGCAGACTGAATGGCTCTTAGAGCCCTGACTAGAGTGTGAGTGACTGCTTCGAGAACATGGGTGTTGTAGAAAGCGAGTATGACTGCTTCAGGGGGCTTTGGTGTCTGTAAAGCTATTTCGAGGTCGTGTTGGGATGCGGGTAGGCCGTTGATCAGAGTGACGTTTGCATGATGAGGAATTTGTGAAGTCTGGGGAGTAAGAAATGTGATAGTAAAGTTTCGAGATAGAGCAGATTGGATAATGCGAGCGCTGTTGTGGTTTGAAGAACTTAGAAGGAGGACGTGCATTGTGAGTTGGTGTAAGTGAGGCTTCAGGGGTTGTCCAAGAAGGTGACAATGACAAGACGGATGAACGAACCTCGCAGCAAGGCATTACACGGCAAATCAAGACCTTGAATCTGATCTCAATACCTAGAAATGACTTACTTTTATACCTCGTCATCTCGATCGTGAGTAGGTCTGTTGTTGTGTCTACTCGGCCGATTAAACACGGCGCCGACTTATTCGGCCGGGAGCGGACCTTTACCTTAACTAATTCTCCCGACTCCTGCCCTAAAAGCATTACAACTACTTCTCGCATACCAAACCCATTCCATTTCTCTGTCATTACTAAGATCGAAGTAAAAAGGCTGTCGTAGTCAGTTCCCAGGCCATTGAGAATTCGTTGCCGACCCAAAGAGGAAATGTTGGAATAGCAAACGAGCCTCGGCATCTCGGTTGCTTTTAGACGCCCCCGCACTATCCGATGATTGAAGCTAGGGCACTGAATGCAACGAGAGGATCGATTCTATTTGACGAGAGTTTGTGCTTGGACCGAGTTGTTTACCGAATTGGGATGAAAGCCGGGGTAATTCGTCGACCCTGGGGTTGTTGGGACACTCTATGGTAGTGATATCATGTTTTATACATAAATGAACCCTTTTGTCTGGCATCTGAACTTGATTCAAGCAACTCATCTTTCTCGGTATTTCTTATTAGCAAGCAAGTGCTTTCAACCGGCATAGAATACCTCCACCTTGTTCATATTCACATCAATACAGCCACAATGCCTGAGAAGAAAAAGTCACCCGTCTACGTCCTTGGCGTGGGCATGACCAAATTCATCAAACCCCGTGGCAAAGTCGACTACACTGAACTCGGTTTCGAAGCCGGCATCAAAGCTCTTCTCGATGCCCAAATCAACTACGATGATGTTGACCAAGGCGTTGCATGCTACTGCTACGGCGACAGCACATGCGGCCAGCGCGTCTTCTACCAATTCGGTATGACCCAAATTCCCATCTACAACGTCAACAACAACTGCTCAACAGGCAGCACTGGCCTTAACATGGCTAGAACCCTCGTTGAGCATGGCGCTGCTGACTGTGTCATGGTCGTGGGCTTCGAGAAGATGGCCGCGGGCAGTTTGCAGAGTAACTTC
Organism: Fusarium oxysporum Fo47; assembly: GCF_013085055.1. NCBI lineage: Eukaryota > Fungi > Ascomycota > Sordariomycetes > Hypocreales > Nectriaceae > Fusarium > Fusarium oxysporum. The sequence continues at coordinate 2,775,006 of NC_072847.1, forward strand.
AAGGATAGAGAGAATCCTATCGGTACTACAGGAAAGATGATGGCTGAGACGAGGGGTGTCACGAACGCTCCTGGGGCTGCTCAGATGTTTGGTAATGCTGGAAGAGAGTATATGGAGAAGTGAGTACCTCTTATACAACACAAGTAGGACATAGTTGTACTAACTTATCTAGATACGGAGCAACGGCTGAGGACTTTGCAGAGATAGCACGCATCAACCATGCTCACTCACCCAAGAACCCCTACTCTCAGTTCCAACAAGTCTACACCAAGGAACAAGTCCTCCAATCTCCCATGATTCATGAACCTCTCACCAAACTCCAATGCTGCCCAACTTCAGACGGCGGCGCAGCAGCCATTATTGTATCGGAAGCTTTCCTCAACGCTCGTCCTCATCTGCGAGAACAGGCCGTCGAGATCGCAGGTCAGCACCTCGCAACTGACGCACCAAGTCTCTTCTCCGAAAGCTCTATTGATCTGATGGGCTATGAGATGACGCAGCGTGCTATGAAGGAAGCTACTCAACAAGCTGGTATTTCACCTCGTGATTGTCAGGTTGTGGAGTTGCATGATTGTTTCAGTGCAAATGAGATGATCACTATTGACGCTCTGGGTCTTTGTGACAAGGGTAAAGCACATGAGCTCGTTCGTGCAGGAGATATCACCTACGGAGGAAAATACGTCATCAATCCTTCGGGTGGTCTTATTTCCAAGGGTCATCCCCTCGGCGCAACAGGTATCGCACAATGCGCTGAGTTAGTCTGGCATCTTCGAGGCTGGGCAAACAACCGTGCTACGCCCAACACACGATACTGCCTTCAGCACAACCTCGGCCTTGGAGGTGCAGCGGTGGTTACTGTTTACAAGAGAGCAGATGGAGGAGTTGCTCAGGCTGTGAACTCGACTATGGTTGGAAATAGGAACAAGTTGGGATATAATCCTGCTGTTGAGGCCAAGGGATTCACGCAGGAGCAGGTTGATTTGGTGAGGAGTAAGAAGAATAGGAGTGAGTGGGCGTTGCAGGATGTTGAGAAGAAGGTCGAGGCGAGGTTTTGAGAAGAGTAAGTGATGCTGTTGGAAAGACTACCCAGGTAGTTAATGTGATGGAATAAATACTTATCATGAATATACCTACTGCTGTGCCACTTAGTACAAACCTGCACTTGATACGCCAGACACAATTCTTGAGGATGTATGTAACATATCAACCTAGAACCTCGGGATTCGGAAGATGTAGAATAGAAGTATGCACTATTGTAATAAGTTCGTATTAATTAAGCTTTTATTTGATGATTTGAAGTCTGACTGCCCAACTAGTGGATTCCATTATGGGTACATCACCTATTTTGTCACGGTATTGCATATCTTGAACATTTGCATGTTACTGAAAACCACCACTTTACATGATTGGCACGTAGATCACTTCAACCAAAAGCGCAAATAAATACCCCATTTCCAGCTCCTACTGTCTAAGATATCATCAGAATTTCTCTCCCTGACAGCAATATAATAGTTGCAAACAAAAGCCGTTTGATATGGCTCGATCTAGCGACCTACCCCGGAATTGCGCGCAATATGGGGATATACTCTCCCGGAGGATGAAAACGCGATATACGTATTCAATTCAGACTGGGCAAAAGAGTTCTTCCCGTTGAGGACTCTAGGCCCCAGTACTATGGAAAATCCCAATGTATGCCTCCCTGCCCGTATTCAGGTTCCTATTCCTGCAGTATACGATGTTTGCAGAGACGCCCGCCCCGTTGTTCATCGCTGGATGGCCAAGAACAACATCCAATGGTATGATCGCCTGGAAACGGGTGAACATATTCTTGTCCGGCCATTTGATGTTCAGAGAGATATACTCTACGTGCCTCAAAATGACTGGGATATCTTTGAAGGGTTCGTCAATAGCGATGAGCATGACCCCGAGGAGCACCAGAGCATGTGCAACAAAATAATCAACCTCGGAGTCGCAGCTCATACCGTGACGCACTTACAATGTGCTGAAGGTATTGTGAGACTAATGCTACGGGCATCCAACCTCAACAAGATATACACAATCTTCAGCGACCTCCCTCGCGTCAGAACAGTCACACTGCACCTACCATCGTACCGCCAGTGGTGGGGCAACGTGCCAGTTCAGCAACGATGTGAGTTGGCTTCGCAGCCGAAGCCTAACGAGACGGTTCATGTTCATCGGCTGGATAGGCATGAACACCTGGACCATGTTGAAAAGAATTATCTTAGAAATTGGCAGAAGGAAATGAATGAGGTTTGGCGGACAGTGATGGATGAATTCCCAGACATTGCTCACAGCGCTACCGGGGAGCTCAAGGCGCCCAGAGTTGATGTTTCCATCATGGAGGTGCCTACTTGGGATACTGTGAGGTAACACCAGGATAGCGATAGACCCATAGTCAGTAACATTAGATCTAGTCTGATATGGCCTATTGTCATAACAGGTGCAAGCAGGGCCTCATACATCGACCAAGTCATCGTTGAAAGCAGCCATTAACTGGACGCACAATGCATCACCTAAAAGAGGCCACGCAGTTACATATATAGGTTAAAATTGTATTAAATGAACCGCAAATGAAGCAGTGAACGAAGTAGAGAATTCCCAGTCAATTACTGAGCTAGGAACTATTGTCGTTGCACTGATCAACCTATACCACTTACACAGGTTATCCACGCTATTGTAGGTATTGAAGCCCAACAAAATCATCACCACCATCAACATTTGTAATATTCTCAGACTTGGCCCGTAACGAAATTGCATTTCAGCCGATCCCTTGCAAGGCTCATGTTACGTTGTCCACGGCACTAATTGGCGGTATGAAACTGGAAGACAGAAAGGTAAAGCCCTAACTCGCTGTTACACGGCTATAAAACCCTCAGTCAGAGACGCGCTTCAGCGCGTCTCTGACCTTGATTCTTTCACATCACTTACACCACAACCGCATTTTTTACCATCAATACAACAAATTCAGTGAATCTTTTGAACTCAAAATGGGCCAGTTATTTCCTCAATTTACTAGACTTCCACCAGAAGTGCGTGCCGCTATTTGGGAGCACACACTCCCTGAAGGAGATGGTGGTGCCGCCTTATACATGTACAACATGGACTGGTGGGCACAGTACTCTCCCCCTGGCGTTGCATTTCACGACATGACTACTCAAGGCATTCAAAAATTGAGCCGGACTCCTCGTGTTCAAGTGCCTATTCCCACTTGTGCTGCCGTATGCAAAGAGGGTCGACGAGTGGTTGAGCAATGGAGGAAAAAGAATAACTTGGGGTGGTATTTTCGCGAAGAGACCAAAGGCGATATCCTCGTTCGTCCTTTTGACGCTGAGCGAGATATTCTCTATGTTTCTCGACTTAAATGGGAATCCTTCCAACTTCTGGCCGTGGATTGGGAGAATGATGATGAACACGCTGCCGTCGTTCGTATAATGGAAAGCATCAAATACCTTGCACTCCCGGCATTCACAGCTTACTACAGCATCAGCACCATCGCGGCTCTACTTCCATGGATGAAAAACATCAAGACCATCTACGTCGTGTGGAACAAACTCCCCAAAGCCCATACAATCAAGAGACCGCCGCCTGATGTAGCAGAGATAGCAGACATCAAAGTAACACTGGACGCACCGGTGCAGCCACGATGGGAACATGATACGTTCCTGCAGCGTGAGAATACGGTTGAGCTTCATCAGCCTGATGAAGATACGGGTCGTGACTTTGTTGAAGAGGGTGAGCTTGCGGAGTGGCTTGATGATATTGATGATTTGTGGAACACCACTGAGGTTGACCCGGAGATTTGGGATGAGGATGAGGAGAAGTTGAAGACGCCGCAGGTTCATGTAACTGTGAAGGAGTTGCCTACTTGGTATTGAGCAGGTGGTCTTAGATGTGTTTGTGTTGTTCGACTTGCTGTATTCAGGAGCTCTATACCAATGGACTTATAGGATCCGATTTATCAGTTATCCAGTCTCTCTCGTCAGCTAATACGAGCCAAGTAGACTTGGCTCGTATGTCTCAATGAGTTGCGGAAAACTACAGTTTGCATCTTGTACAAGATCAGACTATGAGTTGAGGATACTGTGATAATACTATGTGTGTTGTGGCTTATAGTTTCTCTCTAACTTATACTGCCTCCAAAGAATATACGATCAGAGTCCGCAAGTACATCTAGAATAGCGAGGAGTCCATCGAAGAAACACGTGCTTCGATACCTGGTTATGGATCGCTCACCAGATCCAACCATATGCAGATCACAGTATCTGCATCTACACCACCATGGCAAATACAACAACCCCATCTAAGAACCAAAATGACACATCACCCATCCAGAATTGACCAGACCATCACCAAGACCCCTACTAATACCCTCCCGGCTCAACCAAAGCCCACTCACCGCAAGATAAGCCCAACATCACATCAGATCATCGATATCAAGAACCCTCCCAGCCCATACGTAAGAGGCCACGAACCCATTGACGTCTCTGATGTGCATCTTACTTGATAGACCCTGCAACATGCCCAAAACTCCGTCATACCACCGTGGGGGTTCAAATCAAGTACAGTCAAACTATATCATGACTTCAACGGAAGGGCAAGTCCACATATCGAGATCTAGCAAGGCACAGCCTCTTTACACCGAGAAAACGGCCGCGATCGAAGTCCACGACCCTTGCCATCGTCAGATCAGATCATGGATACTCGGCCAGATATCCGGGGGGATACGGGCGTCTATCGTACACGCCCTGTGGCTTTTGTTTTCTTCTTCTAGAATAACGCCAACGCAGAGCCTCATCTTAAAAACTTCTCAGAATCTCATCTGCCTGTCCCTGTATCTCGGCTCTGAGTGGTTCTTTGATCTTATCTTGGGTCATGGGTAAGATATAGGGCCGAGCCGCTGCGGAAGAGCCTCAGGAGGCTCTTTTTTTCGGTGCTATAAACGGAACACTTTTTGGTTAGCAGGTGATCTGATTTCGCTGCAGCCCGATAGACTATGTTCTAGTCAGGAGAACAGTGGCTGATGCATGCATCTGCAGGGTCTGTATGTTTAGTGTTTCTGGAAGGAACTGTTTCGCTTGGTAACGAGACTTTTGCATTCTTTGGATAAACGGCTGAGGATAAGGTAGCTAGAGTCTCCTTGCTTCAACGGCGTCTCTCCTCCGAGACTACCGTTGAACTGGTTCGGTGTGGCCGGTGGCAGCTCAGATCATGTTATAAAAAAAAGGTGGGACTTGGAAAATCAGCCCATTCTGTCGTATCGTATCTTGTCTGTGCTTCTTTGGTTCGCTGTGAGTCAGTATCGTATTCTCGAGACTAAAGACAAGAATGACGAATCATATGTGCATGTCTTGGTACCGCGAAAGATTGATTGATAAGATGAACAAAGGTTGATCGTGGCTCAAAATCCGAGGTAGTGAGCAGTTCAGGTTCATGCTTCGGCAGGATACTATAGAATTGTGTCATGCTTCATTGACTGCGAGACGTTAATTACACTCGTCATTGCGCAAATTTAGGTCACCAGCAAGACACTGATTGTAACATACAAGTATATAAACAATTCATAAAAGGTTTCGATAAATCTTTAGAGAATAGGCAGTGAAAGGGGAAGCAGAATGCTAGATCTTATGTGTGGTATAGGGTAGCATCTTTGTAGAACCTTTGATCCTGCGAGAAATTCACCTCACAAACAGCCTACATAGCAAATCACCATGGCGTAATTGACGGAGTCTGTGATTCTAGTGTAGCTGCTTCTATTACTCTATAGCTGATCTACGGCTTATGTCACAGTAGCCCAAGATGACGAGAGACGATCTTTGACTGTAAATAACTAGCACCTAATTTTAGACTCTCACTTACACGGACCCTTCAGCCACTGAGCAAGTCACTCATCAAATAACAGCTGAAGCAACAGCGAGATAAAAGAATTGCGAAACGGTGATTCAGAAGCAAAAAGGCCAAGATTCGGAGTAATTACCCGTCAGAAGCGTTTCAGAAAAGTTTCCCCGTTGTATTGAGCACGTTTCACCTGAGGCTCCTCCAGAATTTATCTGGCTGAACCTGAGGCGTAGGCGCCTCCCTTTAACGAATTGCGCAATTATCGCGGCGCCCAAGCACAGAGAACAAGTGTTGCAAGCGCCTATTAATAATTCACTTCCGCCGTCACAGTCAGCGGCCAATTCTCTCAACAACTGCGACTCAAGATACCCCTTTAAAACGACTATAAATTATTTGCAATCCCCTTCGGACTCTTCTCCAACTTCCCATAATTCAATTTCCACTTTTAGCACGGACCTCTAATTCCGACAACTTTCGCATCTCCATTTGATATCAAGATACCCCGCCATTTTCTTCAACCTCACAATTACAAATCACCAACACATTCACAATGGCCGACACTCACACCTACGAGTTCAACATCACCATGAGCTGCGGCGGCTGCTCCGGTGCCATCGACAGAGTCCTCAAGAAGCTTGACGGTATGTGCACTTCCCCAAGCGACCGTTTACCGCTGCTAACAATATCCCTTCGCAGGTGTCGAGAGCTACGATGTGTCCCTTGAGAACCAGACCGCCAAGGTCGTCACCGCCCTCCCCTACGATACCGTCCTCCAGAAGATCGCCAAGACTGGCAAGAAGGTCAACTCTGGCAAGGCGGATGGTGTTGAGCAGTCGGTCGAGGTCGCCGCCTAAGCGCTGCACCAAGATAGGAGGCGAGTCGAGGAAGTAACGAGCGATCGATCCATCTGAATATCTGTTAGCTTTGCAAGCGCTTGGGAAACATTCGGTGTTTATGGTCTCGGGCAACGAGAAAAGGAGGAACATATGTTTTCATAAATAAACCTTTTAACCAATCCAGAGAGTTGATTGAATTCAACTTTAACTTTCATCGTCTGGAACCTATACCGCCGTCTCATCATTGTGCGTGAACTTCGATCGACGTGTAGCACGTATTGTGCATAATGTGGACACTGAATGTCGTATCAAAAGTGTCATTCCAGCAACCTCGAAGCTCAATTCTCCCATGTTGCCAGCTGAACAGCATACAACAGCTCTATCAACCTGCTTGTTCCCGATTTATCCAGCCGGTTAGCAGCCCAAGGTTTAACCTTATGGCTAGCAAGTACTTCCATAGCTGATTAAACTAGCAGGAACGAGGGTAGCTTGCGAAGAAACGCGAGAGCACCGCCATACGCAAGCCCTTACGAGGCAACTCAACTGACTTGCTCTTGAATATTGTGAAGTCGTTACGCTCGTACGAAGTGCTGCGCGAGAGACACTGAACACGATAGTAAGCGTGGGAGAGAGCAGGAAATGCAAGTTAGTCAGTGTTTGTACAGCGAAGAGAGGTTTGAGGCAGATGTGCATATGGAGTCTCCATAGGATCCGACTTGTACCGCTGTTTTCCAAGAAATCGAATGGGCATTTTGCGAGGATGGTCAAGAATGGGGCGAGAAATCATCATGACCAGCTGTTCGAGGGAACTTCAAAGAGCTGCAAAACCACAGAAATAATGAGAGATGCAGAAAAAGAAACAAGCAATCATGCACGAAATCAGCTCTCATGTGAGCAGCTCCCTGGTCCATGGAGCACAGCCCCTCCCTCGGACAAACGCTTCAAGTTGACACTGACGGCTCGTCGCAATGGAAGCCATCGCAGGCATATCAGCCAATAAAGGGGCACGCACAACCCCAAGAATACCTACCTGGTAAAGCCTGGAGTAGAATGTTGACCATGATTACCCCAGATCTGGGTATCATGACTCCAGATTGTCCTCATGAGAAGGCAGAGCCACGCACTTGGGCGCCACCTCACCGTAGCATTATTGGATCAGGTATAGCGTGAAGCCGAACGATCCAACATGACCCCGTGAAATGCTTCCGTTTCTCCAGATCCGAGAAGTCTCATGAGGCCAACAACTTTTCAAGTCTGGGGCCCCGTATCACAGGCAGCGCCAGGAGGAAGGGATGCAGTTACACGCATGGCTGGACTCGATGGGGCTCAGCCGTTCTCAGGGCGTCTCCAAGGTCCGGGGGGCGTGCCGCAACGTCGATGCGGGGAAAACAATTGCGGCTCATGCAAGTTAAAACTGCGGAGCCGCAGTGGATGTCGTTTTAGCACTGCACGGGCCTGATGACGGGGCCTAGAGGATAAGCGCGGCTTGAAAACGCGGAGGACCCAGGAACCCACGGACCCTGCCCCAGATATGATGATCTAAGGAACATGGGGTTCAACTTTCAAGATGTGATGACCTGGTCAAGCTAGACCCGGCTCCCCTTACTCTAGGCAGTACCGAAGGTAAAGAAATTTGAATAACAGCTTTGTGCTTGATTATAGAACACAGACCAGCATCAACTTCGCCTTCAAGTTTGTTTACATCATCTATAGTGTTGGCTGGATAAGCTGTGAGAGGAAACAACAAGCATCTTCACTTACACAGATTATGCAATCCTGATTGCTCTTTCAAGGATGAAAATCCTCGCAAGCCAATCTCCCTCTGGACCGACAAGCGGGAGGAAAACCGACATGGGGCAAAGCACATCTTGACAACCCCTGCGAAGGTATCGTGGAAGGTGGATCTTCAACAGTTGAAGGTAGATGAGGTGTTGCCACAGGACAAAGACTGCCTCCAATCATTCCCCTACCAGTTGCGTGTTCGAGAAGCAAATGGCACTCAGCGAGGGAACTTGGGGTGGACAAGGGTGCGAGAGTGGCTAGGGAGTTTGATCGTTAGGCTCCAGATGCCCCAAGCTCATTGCTCTAAGTCAATGTAGCGTTGATAAACAAGGTACATCTATCCGCAGCCGTGACTGAGACTTGTATCAGGGTGGGTTGCGATGGCAGTTTCTGAGGCTTGCTCTAGCAAACTGCCAATTGCCATAAACAACAACGCCCGGCCACCCGGAGCCTGAACGAGAAGCGTTGGCATAGGTTGGGGTAAAACCTGACCAATAGCGTCTTTGATATGCTCGTGAAATGTTGCACCAAATACATGAGTCGCTTAGACAATGCTGAATTCAGGTGACTAACCTAGACCGTTGAAGCAGAGGAGTAACTGACTTGCCGAGCAATTAGTTGTGCATACATAACATGCGCATGTGGTTCTGCCAGTCCTTGTTCGTGCCATATCTGATGGGTTTACAGTATACTGATATAAGCGAGGCACGGCCTAGACACTGTTATACTGTCGTACCAAGTCGTTATCATGCAGCCTTTGACACGATCACCTCGAGGTCTGTTGGAAATTGTACCAGAAATCCTGAAGAGCTGGTCTGTGGTTGGGTGAACTGCTCCATGCCGCAAGAGACATGTGTTGCGGCCACCAATCCGCATGAGTCCACAGCACTGTCCAGTGTTGGTATAGCAGAAATATTGCAGGGATTTCGAGTCAAGGTCTCTTCAGTGCGTAACGGACTGAGCTAGAGCTTCCCCGCACTTCCCAAAAGACCTCCATCCATCCGGCTGGGATGAACCTTGGACCTGGAGACGGTCCCTTCGCATACCGGAGAAGATAGACTCAAGTGGTGGGCGTTGCGTGTATACCCAAGATCTGTCTGGGGAAGATCCTCATTTGGAGCTTCATGTGTGTTCACGGATCCGAAGCTGCTTCCCAATAGCGCTGTGCTAGATGATCTGGGGGACCTGCGCCATGTCTGATGAGAGTGCGGGGAAAAGTGAGGATGCCTTCAGAAGTACACGCCATGATTGTATATTGATTGACGTGGTTCTCCACTGTTGTATAACAGCTTAGCACCGTTTTCTCATATTTCGTGCCTTGATGCACCAGTTGCAGTACCAGCCACGATGGCATTGGCAGTTTATACCGTATTTTGGGGTAATCGCCGTGGCTTTTTGGTTGAATGACTGCATCCCCTCCACAAGATCCTTTCGAGCGGTTTCTAGCGCCGTTGGCTCGTTACCGGTAAAAGGGAGGTTGCAGATGATTCAGTGAGAGAGCATGACAAGAAATTCTTGGTTTGGGTTGTTGGCAGAGGGAATCCCTTCCTTCCTCATGTTAAGTTGTTTTGCTGATGTCACGAAAGGAAGCTTTGACGATCTGTTGCCCCTCCATGCCAACGGATCCAATAACGCCGACACTCGGCGATGGATAACGCGAATGGCGAGATTTAACAATACGATCAAGATCAAAGTAATCATGATATAAAATTGGAAGCATTGAGGCATTAACCACAAGAATCCCAATTGAAACCTCCTTGGATCCGCAAATATGGAAATTTGAATGCGTAACGGCAGTTGATTGACGCCGAGAAAGGCAGATGAACATAACTGCACCCATAGCTTAGGGGCGTCAGACAAGTGATGCCACACCTACAACTCCGTGCTAAGGTACGGAGCCGCTGCCAAACACCACCCCAGTAATCCACCAACCTATAAGATGTAAAGGCAGTGCAGCTCCCACATGGCTCAACGGATGCGCTTGACGATGAGAAGCTATTCTAGCTCAAGGAGGCTGGCAGTAGGAAATGCGTGGGATGGATGAAGCATCTCCTAGAATAGTTGTTAGATGGATGTTAAGCGCCTTTTCTGGGACAGGACCCTGCTAATCCGCAATTCGCATGCCCTGCAAGGTTAGAGCAAATTAGGGGCTCTCATGAGGCTTTTCAACAATGTCATGTCATGTTATGTTGAGACAGACAGGGCAGGGCAGGATCTGACAATTAATGGAAGCAACCGAATTAGGACCGGATATGCAATCGAAAGATCCGAATTTACCGCAGTTTCCTCTTTGCTATCTATCTTTGGGTATCGGGCGTTTTAAAAATGGGTTTCTATGACCTGTTACAGTTTGAATGGCAAAAACCCGGTGTAATGGGAAAAGGGCCGCAAAAAGCATCTGACTTTTGGTGACCGAAATTTTTTTGATGGATGCTCGCCAGAATATCACCACCTGCTGTAACAACTTTTTTTTTCTTTCGATTTTTTACATTACAGTACCTACCTTAGACTAGAGCATCATGACTACGGATAATTGTTTTCCTACTGCACACCCCATTGGGTCCCAGATCTACTCCTTGCTCTGTAGTTGCGGATGGAAGTACCTTTTCCCTCAGAGGTACAAGACTGTTTGAAATTGGCGCTATTCCATACTGTCATCGATTTTCACTAGAGCTGCCCGCTGCTGAGGGGAAGTTGAAGTCCGGCATGAGCGGGGGGTCAGACAGAAACACGTCGTGAGGAGATCAGACCTACGGTAAGGCGCGGCAGGTACTGTAGCAATGCGTAACTCTAGGTAGGGAACGGGCAGAAGCTACAGGGAAGATAGAGAGACGGGACCTGCCCTGGGCCTAAGCTCCCTAATCCCTAACTCGTCCAGTCCACTATCCACTGGTGACGCCACTACAAACAACCCGAGCTAAGCTAACCTCACCTTACCCTCTGTTTCTCACACACACTATTCCTCCCACGCCCACACGCACGCAACCTAGTAACCCATGCAACAAACGCATAGGACGATACTGCCACTCAATCGCACTCACCGTTCGCCGCATCCCGAAAACCATAGTCCAACGAGCATGTTCCAAAATGCGGATCCCCGTGCAGCCGAAGTGGCCTCTCCCTTTGGCCCTTGTTGGTTGATACACCTGGTCCCCTAGGCTTGGTCAGAATCGAGTCGAGTCCAGAATAGAGACTCTTGTCTGATCTGCTCTGATCTCTCACATCTCTGCTCTCACACCCTTCAACACCAAGAATCTCACTCCCTCTCCCCCGCGACCGCCAAGATGAGGCTTGAGTTTCTACACCCAGACGCCTATCCTTGCCCCGTTGGCCCATCATACCATACGCTTTAGGCCCGAGTACTATCCATACGTACCATACCATACCAGAGCAGACCATACCACATAGATCAGTCCCTTCACTCTGGATCACCCGTCCAACATCTATATAAACTCTGCTCCCATCGGTCTCAAGTCGTTTCTTTCTTCTCCATCCTCATCCAGATCATCAATCAACTCTTCAACACTCTCAACAACTCTTCAGTCTTCACGACAACCTTTCGATACCCTTCCAACCAAACAGCCAACCATTCACTCCAACAATCAAAATGGCCGCTCCCCAGATTCCCGAGAAGCAGTGGGCTCAGGTTTTCGAGAAGACCGCCGGTCGTATGTCATCCTATCTCCTACAATCTACAACCCCAATTGCCTCTTCTACCTCTTGATATCATTGATATCATATACAACCCCAGGTTCTCTACCGAGTCCCACCCATCCACAGCTCCCCCACCATCCATTCGCCTAACAATTCGATCATTGTCGAGTCTTGTATACTAACCCACTCTCCCAGCTATCGAGTACAAGCAGATTCCCGTTCAGAAGCCCGGTCCCGATGAGGTCCTCGTCAACGTCAAGTTCTCCGGTGTCTGCCACACTGATCTCCATGCCTGGCAGGGTGACTGGCCCCTCGATACCAAGCTGCCTCTTGTCGGTGGCCACGAGGGTGCTGGTGTTGTCGTTGCCCGCGGCGACCTTGTCAAGGATGTCAAGATTGGCGAGAAGGTCGGTATCAAGTGGCTCAACGGTTCTTGCCTGAGCTGCTCTTACTGCCAGAACGCCGATGAGTCTCTCTGCGCCGAGGCTCTCCTCTCCGGTTACACCGTCGATGGATCTTTCCAGCAGTACGCCATTGCCAAGGCTATCCACGTTGCTCGCATTCCTGAGGAGTGCGACCTCGAGTCCATCTCCCCCATTCTCTGCGCCGGTATCACCGTCTACAAGGGTCTTAAGGAGTCCGGTGTCAAGGCCGGTCAATCCATTGCCATCGTCGGTGCTGGTGGCGGTCTCGGTTCCATCGCTGTCCAATACTGCAAGGCCATGGGTATCCACGCCATTGCCATCGATGGTGGTGAGGAGAAGGGAAAGCTCACCAAGGAGCTCGGAGCTACTGCTTATGTCGACTTTACCACAACCAAGAACCTTGTCGCTGATGTCAAGGCTACCACCTCCGATGGTCTCGGACCTCACGCTGCTCTCCTCGTCGCTACCAACGAGAAGCCCTTCCAACAGGCTACCCAGTACATCCGCTCTCGCGGTACTGTCGTCTGCATTGGTCTCCCCGCCAATGCTCAGTTCTCTGCTCCCGTCTTCGACACAGTTGTTCGCATGATCTCCATCAAGGGATCTTACGTCGGCAACCGTGCTGATACCGCTGAGGCCATTGACTTCTTCCGCCGCGGTCTCATCAAGGTCCCCTTCAAGACTGTCGGTCTCTCTGAGCTCAACGAGGTCTACAAGCTCATGAAGGCTGGCCAAATTGTCGGTCGCTACGTCGTCGACACCAGCCGATAAGCGCGCGGCTGTCGCTTGGGCAGTGCGCCAAAAAGCAAAAGCACGCCCCAAAAGAGATAAACAGGGCTACCCATCGCGCAAAGGGGTTTACCCTCTAAAGAGGAGTTCAGGCGGGAGTTGATTTGGGTTTTCTGGCGGGTGTTGTCGAAGTAGCCAGATGGATGATCTTGGTTACACTTTGTGTATAGCCCTAGTTTATGAGTTTTATGATTTCCCTTAGCATCAAATAACAGAACGAACATTTCGATCAACAATGGTTTCCAAGCGACATCTTTCACTCTGCACATTGATATGAATAATACAGCACTCTTCAGTAAACTCTTCCAATGACGAGGAGCAACGATTTCCCCCATGCTACCTTGCATCAATGTCTGCTTGCTATTCGAGTTCGACTTAAGCCCCATTGTACATAGTCTATAAAGGGATGAATATTGCCCGAGATAATAAAACCCCCAATTTTCTACCATGATCCTCTATTTGAGAAGAACTCTTCAAACTATAGTGAGTCCCTTCGAAAAGCGTGCTTAATAATCCTGTAAAGTTCTCTGAGCTGTTGTGGTTATGATCGAGTCTCACCTGGTCTCCATGTATCACAACAGATGAACTTACATGGACAGCTGATTCCGAACATGCTTAACCAGCTTGCAGATGAAATATCATATTGATAATAACACATACTTCCACGGAGCCATTCCCATGGAGTTCATCCAAACGCCTAATGGCCAAGTAGTCTCATCCTGACTAACACCGTATCGTCTACCAGGAGATGGGATAATATCATGTATGAAAATATCACCATGACGGGGGTCGATTTACCCCTCCATCCACTACAAAGCTGATGCAACCCTCTCTGCAAGAACCCCTGCCAGCCACCAAGCCACTTCTAGAACATCATCAACCGTCCAGAAACAAATAATCAGACCACTGCTTATGAAGAGCATCTAGAGCGTCTAAGCGTATCTTTTACGAACTGCTCGTTTTCTTGGCTGCAGAAGTTCTTTCTTGTCTGGAACGTCAATGGCAGGGAACAATTGAATTTGTGAATTATGATATGAGAGACTGGTAACGGAAATCGCCTATATTTGACTTCCCGACGTGCCGGAGTTCAACGCATCATGCATTCAACGATTAGAGTATAACGTTGGTACGTATCAGAGAGGGGAAAAGAGTTATGTTTTTGGAAATATGAATTTTAAAACGACTAATGTAACTCTTCAACACGTGCCGCCATCTCGTCTCTTCTCGTCTTGCCATCTCTTGTCTCCCACTTGTAGTTGCTTCGCTTTAGGCATAATTGTCAATTGAGATTTTTGCGCCATGAGCGCCTCTTCATTGCACTCCACAGTAGACGCCCACCATTCTCTCCTGCGTACTCCAAGAATATCTCTTTCTAGGAAGCTTGCTGTTGATCCGGGGAGTCAATTGAAGAGTGATTCTTGATCATCTATATCGTAAATCAAGAGCCACCGGGTCCACCAAGCAGAGCAAATCTTCGCACAATGCTGGGTCCATATTCTTGGTACTGTGATGTTGTTAGTCATGGTCCCTATACAGTATACAATTCGTCTTACCTCGGCCTTGGTATGGCAGTATGATCGGAACTCAGGGGTTTGACCAAGGAGACTGCCTCCGAACCAAGGACCGTGTCGCTGTCGCTTATGAGTGATAACGGACACGTCCAGACCACCACTACGAGCACCACCACTGCGGACCTCGCTGGCTCGAATTCTGGCATCTACAAGCTGCTTGATGTCTCGCTGTAATCGGCGACCGAAATCCTTGTACAATGTGCTTCCACCAGAAAGAACAATGTTCTTGTAAAGACCTCGTCGGACGTCGATAGGCGATTGCTGAATGACACCGTCGACAACCACGGGCAGAGGAGTCAAGAAGTCGGAGCTGTAAATCTCGGGGTTGAAGAAGATCTCGGGGGCGAGGAAGCGCTCGTAACCGACATCAACGGTAACCTGTCGGCCATTGGGGTGCGAAACAACGTGCTGAGCGAATCGAGTGCGATCCCGGTCATACTTGCTGAACTCCTTGACAATATCGGGACACACGTAACAGTACTCCTCCTTGATTTCCTGAGCCGTCTTGAGCGAAGAATCGGGCTCGCCTCGGTCTCGTAGAAGGGACTGAACGAAGTAGGTGATATCTCGACCGGCAATGGGAATTGACTTGATAGAAGACCCAATGACATAACCCTCGGCGACAGGAATGACGTGGGTAACACCATCACCGGAATCAATGACCGTACCAGTCAATGAACGATCCTGGACCTTTGAAGATGTCCAAGAAGCAGCAAGAGCAAGAACGGCCTGGACGGCAATGTACATTCCAGCGCAGTTGAAGGACTCGAAGAAGATCTCGGCGGTATTCTCACGGTTCTCGGGCGGGTTCAGAGGCTATCTATATTAGTTTGATGTTTGACGTCGTTCGGGGCGCAAGATGCTCACGGGCTCGGTAAGGAGGAAGTAATGGTCCTCAGGCTCGACGCGTAGATACTTGAAGATGGAGTTTGACCAGAATCGTTCCATGTGGTCCTAAAGGCGGTCAATTATAGGTCATGTCGGATTCGTCGGCAAGCATACCCAATTCTCTATTTGACCGTGTCGGATCGGATAATGAAGACCATATCCTAAACTTGTCAGCTGAATTCAACGAATTGGAGCTCATATGGCTGCCTACCAGGTCCTCCAGAAGCTGCTATCGCCTCATCGCCAATAAAGAAGTCGAGATCCTCGGTACCTCGCTTTCCGCTCAGATGGCCTCCAGCTCCAGCACCTCCCGTAAGAAAAGATGGCTTGTTCGCAACAGCCGGTCGTCCAGAACCAGAACCACCAGCTCCGCCAGTTGGCCCCTTTGTCGCAATCGCGGTCGGGAAGACAAATGAGGGAGAATCGTTACCGGCGAAACCTAGATTGGAGCATCAGCATGAAGCTCAAGAGTACATGATAGCCTCAGAGGCGTATTCCGTCGTTACAGACCTAGCTTGGAGAAACCCGTGCCGCTGTGAGCTGAGGTTAGCTGTCGTCGTCAGTGCGGGGGCTGGGATAAGTGAGACGTACTTGTCCATGACAACGGCGGGAGTTTGGTTAGCCATGATGGGCAAGAGTGCGTGGTGAAGCGCACAGCTGCAAGAGAGAAGATGGAGAAGAGGAGGAAACAACTGCCGCGTGTGAGGAATTGCAATGTGCGGCGATGATGGTGGTCGTTGGGAGAGGATTACGTTACGTGCCTTGTAAAGCTCCCAGCTCGAATGGAGGTGAGGCTTGAACTGCGGCTGTGCTGTGCCCCGCCGTTGAGTGGGACATGGCACTGAATGGCTGGAGATGTGGGCCTAGTTGTTGCGATAACCGGGGGGTTGAAGGCCTCGGTGACAAAATTATAGACACAATTGGCGAGTTCAACAAAAAGAGTTATATGTCAAAGTTTGACAAATCAATTGTATTTAGTATCTAATAATGCAATGTCTGTCTATCGGTTCTCAGAAGTCAACCCGAGCTCGATAAATCTCCCAAGTGCTTCCTTTGACTTGGTCTCTGTCTCAGCTTGGAGTTTAGATGTCTCAAGTGAGTTGTAATTATAGTTGATGTGCGACGTCATTTCTAGGCCCTCTTTGACGAGAGAGAACAGGCAACTGTATTTCTTCAATGTCGCTTCCCTATTGAACGCTCGTCTTGAGGCTTGTGAGGCTTCTTGAATGTTAGGTCTTTTCATAGATTCATAGATCTATAGATCAGAGATGCCTTCAAATGGTTAAACTCGTAACAATTATATGTGACCAATAATGAGGTGGTGACTGGAGATTTGAGATTGTATTAGGTATGTTTTCCACCTGACGATTGCTGCTTCTCGTCTAACACAGCGAGTCTATCAAGCAAGGAGTGACTGATCAAACCTCAACCCAATAGCTCCTTTAGTTCTTTCCTTCTCTATAGAGTGCTTTGCCTTTCCTTCAAGGCTCGGGTCTGCCCAAAACTGCATCATTGTTCAATCTCCAACCTTTTCTCCTAAGGCATTGAACCTCAATCAACATCACTTCCGGGGCATCTCCATGCCCGCTTTTCTTTTCTTTTCATCTCTCACAACTACCAACACCATCTCAATACTCTCGTAACAATAGACACTCGCTACCTCATGACTTCTCTCGAGGATGTCAGACAGTCTCGATGATGATACCTCCTTCAGCTCAGGATCCACCCCTTACGGAACCGATGGCGCTTTCGATCGGGAGATGAAAGTGGCACACAGAACCAAAGCAGTGCCTGCTATCTTTATCCACGCCGGAGCTGGGTTTCATAGTCATCAAAATGAGCACATACACCTCCAGGCCTGTGTTGCGTGAGATACTCTCCAGTGACCCCTGAAGCCCCTGGGCTTTTGAGCTAACAGCTACAGTGCGGTTGAGATGGGTATGAGATTCCTCAGAGCCGGTGCCAGCGCAACTGAGGCCGTCGAAGCAGCTCTCCGAATCCTCGAGGATAAAGAAATCACCAACGCTGGATACGGCTCCAATCTTTCCATCGATGGTGTTGTAGAATGTGATGCCACCGTAGTGGATCATCTTGGCCGCAGCGGCGCCTGTGGTGCTGTCCCCAGTACGTTTCTACTGCTCAAGGCAAGTAAAACTGCTGACAATATCACAGATATTCGAAACCCGATATCCTTGGCCAAGCTCGTTCTAGATATGAGCAATAAACCATTGAGCCTGAGACGAGTTGCACCAAACGCTCTTGTCGGAGAGGGCGCCAGGGCTTTCGCAGAGGAGCATGGTCTAATGATATATCCCAATGAGTACATGGTTTCGAAGAATGCTAGAGACCGTTTTCTGCGTTGGCAGGAAGATTTGAAGCGAGCCGAGTCGAAGGGTCAAGAGCCCAAAGCTTTGCCTGAAACTGTTGATACAACCGCAACATGTCCCCCATGCCAGTACGATACAGCATCGCCGACAAAGCCACATTCATCTCTTCCGCGGGATCAACGGGCTGCTATTATTGCCGGTACTTGGAACGAGGGACAGCCTGACTCTCCTTTCGCTGGCACACCGATCCAAGATGCGCCGTCGCCAGATCAATCAACATCCACAAGCTACTTCCGAGCCACAAGCACCTCTCCTCCAACAGTCGGCCGTTCTTCATTTACCCGAAGTCCTCAGGAGGGAGCGACACAGACGTATGCTGGTGTTGTGAGCGGTGCCCAGGGTGTATTGTCCTCCCCATTTCGACCTAGTCTATCTCGAAAGTCCAATTCTTTAGCCGAGGATTTTAAACCTGTCTTGCCGGAGAACACATCAATCCGCCATAAGCACCATGCACATGCCTCAAATAAGGTCGACAATACATCACAGCGAACTCCTACTGGGAACAGGGGCAGTGGCCCTGATCGCCAAAGCTCCTCAGGTCCTCGTGGGGCTAAGCGACCTCTCAGTCCAGATGAAAAGTCGCAGCCTCATTCAAGAGCTGTACACGACCGCTTTCATTTCGGGTCTGTTAACGAGGACATAATTACGGACACTATTGGTGCCATTGCGATCGATGATCGAGGCCAAATTGCTGCCGGCTCATCTTCAGGTGGTATCGGAATGAAGCATCGAGGCCGCTTGGGACCAGCTGCTCTTGTGGGAGTCGGCACAGCCGTTGTTCCCTGTGACGATGAGGATGAAGATCAGGTTGCTGTTGCTGCAGTCACGAGCGGTACAGGAGAGCATATGGCTACTACCATGGCCTCCCAGCGGTGTGCGGAGAGGATTTACCATGGCACAAGACGTGGAAAAGGAGGTGCCAACATTCAGGACGACGATGAAGATGCCATCATGGAGTCTTTCATTGCTGAGGACTTCATGAAGCATCCCAGTGTCAAGAACTGCCACTCAGCAGGTGCCATTGGTGTCATGGTGGTCAAGAAAACGCCGTCAGGCTACTATTTCTACTTTGCCCACAACACAGATTCCTTTGCCCTCGCTTCGATGGGAGGTTCGGAAAGACAGCCCGTCTGTACGATGTCTAGACTTTCTGATGGCGCCAAAATCGTCAAGGGTGGACGTAAGGTCAGGTTTGAGTAAAGTGCACCATTGTCTGAGATTAGCATAGGATTGACGATACTGATGTGAACTGAGCTTCTGCTCAAGCTGTTGAATGGCTGTGCTATTCGCACCTAGAAGTGCAATTGTCGATTAGAATTCTCTTATGCATTAGACTCAAGTGATAGCCTTTAGATCATAACCCTACGCCCGCTGTTTATTCTGGTCACTTCAATATTGATATCTACAGACCTTTGGAGTTTAGAGAAGTATGCGTTGACTGTAGCATTATCTGCAATAAGTGCCATGCCTGGCTAGTTTCCTTAACGCCGTGAGACTATATGTACATTGGTCATCAAGGGTATATCCCGTTCTTCACCCCCGTTCTTCAAGCGATTTGCTGGATCATCAAGGGCGGGGTGTCCCTGTCGCACTCCCTGTCTCTTCCCGTGAACCGCCTCCATTGACGATCTTGCGCTTCTTTTTCTTCTTCCTTGGTACAACAGCGGGTTTCGCTCCATAGTTACCCAGAGATAGTTTGGTGCCACACGTGTAACACTCCGAGTTCTCTGGCGTCTCACAGAAGATGCTCAGGCAGATTGAGCAGACGAAGCCTGTGTCCACAACTCGGCCGTGACAGAAACAGGCGGCGCGGAAATCAACGGTGTCGTGTGTTGGGGCAATTAGAGCTTCACGAGCTTCTGTGTCCGCGATAAGACCGAACATGAGGTAGTTCAGTAGTCCTTGGGGATGTGTAGCAGCGAGGTATGTGCCACCGGTGTTGTAGCAAGCCTGTTGTAGGAAAGTTGGCTCGCCAGTAAGAGAGAGAGTATCGATGGCGACTTGGGTATGGCCAGCTGCGAAGACAGCGTTCATGGTAGGAATGTATTGCGAGGGTTCTGAATCGGACACAGAAATGACTAGGATTCGACCTCGAACAGTTGGGGGGGCTGTATTCGACGAGCCTTTGTGGCTGTCCTCGAGATTGGCCGTAGGCGCACAAAGAGCCTGCGCAGCTTTATTGATGTGACATAGCGCCAGTGTCAAGGCCCCAGAGATTTGTGTCGTCGTCGCAGAGAGGTCCTCCTCCTTTGTCTGATCCATGAGTTTTCGAATCGCAGCCAAAACAGCAGCTTCAATCTGTGCAAACTGCGGAAACTTGTTTGCCGAGGTTTGTGTTTGCGTTTGCGAAGCATCATTCATGGCAACATCGCCAGAGGCGTCGCGTGAGGGTTTGGGAGGTGTTGGGTAGAGCCATTCTGCGCGATCAACGTGGGCGGCGATAAGAGCAACTTGGTTTGCGTTGCTGAAAGCGAGATGGGCGTTGACGAAAACGAGAATGTTTGCAATGGCACGCGATAAGGGCAGAACATTGTTGAGCGATGCCCAGGCTCGAGGGTTCGTGTCGAGGACGATGGTGAGGAGGGAGGGAGTTTCTTCGCGGGTGCCGACCTCGTAGTGCTCTGAAACATCGACGGCGTCCATTTTGAGAAAGGTGACGCTGCGAAGATGGTGGTTGGGAGACGGCTACGAGGCCTTAAGCGTGGTTGAGCTGCCTTGGTGGCCTTACTTGAGGACTGAGGCTGCGATAGCCTGAGGCTGTCCTGGGCTGTCGCAAGTTGTTGGATTCAAGACAGAGTTAAGAAGGCGAACGGGTACGAGCGTTGCATTTATCGCACGATCAGTTAATATCCAAAAACGCCAAAATAATAACGCCAAACCCAATTCCAGCAATGATTAAAAGAGCCTTGTTTTTTTTTTTTTTAGGTATTCTTCAACGCGGCTATCATAGATGGAAGAGAAAATCTGATTGTTGGTTAGACGTCATCCACAGTCATGATGGAATATGAGCGCGGCTGCTGGCACCAATAGGCCCCTACAGCAAACCCCCTAGCTCAGCTCTTCAAACGCCTGGCCACGTGATGACCAACTAAAACGCATTAAGCGTCAGTGATCTTTGATCTAACGTTAGTGGCTCAAGCCCAGTCTCACGAGCTCTCTTGTGGTAGGTTGAGGTCGTGGTGGAGGCCGTGACGGGTCTTCTTGCCTTGTGCGCGTTACGATTTACATCACAAGTTCCAGTTTCGGTCTCTCACTTTTATTCCCTTAACTAGCACCTTAAAAACAGAACAAGAGCTGGCTTCTTACTTACTACTGCCTTGCTTACTTTCTCTCTCACCTACACATTCAATCAATATTCCATGGCAGAACCTACAGAAGCCCCATCTCAGGCGCCTCCAGCCCAGTCGCTGGAGGACCAGACCCTTATCGTATTTGCGCGCCTCATGGAAGGTGGACAAGAAGATAACGAGACATGCCGCGACCTCGATGAACTGACTAAGCTACTCAACGATGACTATGAAGCCCGTCAGAAGGACAAGTCCCGTGAGACTATTTGCAAGGTTATCGATGGCGACTGTGTCGACACCGTTTTGTGCTATCTTGATATGAGACAGCCTGAGATAGTACGCGGCCACGCCACTCTCTCAACATCCGCATATCTCAAAGCCGCCGGCGATGACGGTTCAAAGAAGCTCTCGACTTTCTTCTTTGACCGTGTGCGAAGGGGAACTTATGATGATTACATTGTTGCCTTTTGTGTCGCCGCTGCGACATTTCCCATTGTTCCCGATCTCACTGCCGAGCTGTTTCTCAACGAAGATTTCCTACCCAGCCTCGGCACACTTATGCGACGGAAATGGAAGAGCCGTAAGGTTGAGACGGCCTGCTTGGAGATGCTCAACGCTGCTTGCATGAACTCACTGTGCCGCGAGGCTATCAACAAGTACTGCATCGAGTGGCTTGAGGAGATCGTCGACCAAGACCTTAGTGAGGCTGTTCGTAGCATGAACGCGGACCCAAACCTTCAAAGCGATGGAGGCTCCATTTCAATGAGGCGGCACTCTGAACAGGTTCAGTATCTTGCCGCAGTAATCTTGGCCAAGCTGAGGGTGAGATAAGATGCCTATGAGCTCTGTATTATCACTGACTGACCCAGCTTTCAAGGCAGTTCCCGCTAAACCAGCACCCGGTGATAACAAGTCTCGGATCGAGCCTGCAGTCACTAGTATCGAAGATCTCTCTGGAATGTTCACTAAGATGATACTGAGAGATGAAGATCACGGACGAAAGCACTCTATCGAAGGTCTCGCATACGCCTCCCTTCAACCTAAAGTCAAGGAGTCTATTGTCAGCAACCCGGAGTTGCTCCAGAAGTTGGTTAAGACTCTTAGTGAAGCCCAGCCAAGATCACCAACTACTTATGGAGCTTTAAGCATCTTTGTCAATTTGACGAAATACCTGCCCACCCTGACCGAAGAAGAAAAGAAGATGAACCAGCTCAAGGCATATGCCAATGCTGCCGGAAAGCTTGGCGGACCCGACCCCCTTAATGACGACGAGCATGTCGCAAAGCGATGCAAGCTGGTGTTTGATGCAGGTATCACACCGGTCCTTGTCACCCACAGTAAGAATGGCTCGCCCGCTTCTCTGGGACTGGTTATCTCCATTATTTTCTCCCTTTCCGTCGACAGGACTCTCCGCGGTAAGCTCGCTCAGCAAGGAGCGGTCAAGCTTCTCCTGGTATCATGGATGTCCCTGCCTCAAACTGAAGCTGCTTCACGTCGTCTTGCAGCACAAGCCCTGGCCCGCATCTTGATCAGCACAAACCCTGCACTAGTCTTTGGTGGCAACCGTGACACCCCCATCATTGCTGCTGTCAGACCGCTTGTCTCTATCATCCCACCCGACCCTGCTGCTCAGACACGGGACCTGCTGCCTTCCTTCGAGGCACTTATGGCCTTGACCAACCTCGCGTCGATGGATGACGATGCGACCAGACGCAGTATCATTAATACTGCATGGAACCAGATCGAGGAACAGATGCTGGCTTCCAACACTCTTGTCTCCAAGGCTGCTGTCGAGCTTGTTTGTAATCTGGTGCAGCAACCGGAGGCTATCGCACTCTATGCTGAAGAGACTGCCAAGGCCCGTAATCGCCTTAACGTCCTCCTTGCCCTTGCTGATGCCCCTGATGCTGGAACCCGAAGTGCAGCTGGTGGTGCTTTAGCTTCACTCACCAACTTTGAGGGTGTCATCCGGGGCATTATTAACCGAGACCGCGGTGTGAAAGTTATCCTCGGAATGTGCGTCGATGACAGCGAGGATATCCGTCATCGTGGAGTCTTTGTGGTACACAACTTGGTCACTGCAGAGGGCGAGGTCGGTGAGCTCGCACGAGAGAAGGTCAAGAGCGAGGGTGGAGTTGAAACTCTTACAGAATGTGCTAAGAAGAGTCGAAGCAATGACGTTGTCGAACTGACAGTTCAGGCCTTAAAGGCTCTGTTAGGAGATCAATCATGAATGAAGAATGACGAAGAACATATACATTGTGGTAAAGGTGGCGCAGATCAGCATTTTTCAGGTTGGTGAATGAGGCAGCGGGTTTCCAAGTTTACAATGATTATGACTATGGCAATGGCAATGAGATCTATCATGTTTTTCTTTGACCCAACCCAAGCAAACGCCGTGTACTTTTATTTTATGCCGTGGTATCGACCCTGTTGAGAATAGCAACGCCCTCTACATGACCTGTCTGAGGAAAGAAATCAAATCCTCGAAGACTCTCAATCTCGTATCTCTCGCCCTCTCCTTCACCACGCACGAGCACACCGACATCTCTGGCCTGTGTATGCACGTTACAGCTGACATACAGAACTCGTCGAGGACCGAATTTTCGTAGCTGGTTTAAGAAGTCTGCATCGCAGCCCTTACGAGGAGGATCAAGAACCACAACGGTCTCGTCACGGTTGTAGGTAACGCTCTTGAATAGTTCACCAGCATCAGCGGCGATGAACTTGCAGCGATCCTCTCCCATACCGTTGAGGGCGGCGTTGCGACTTGCGTAGGCGATGGAGTCAGCTGCAATGTCGATACCGATAGAGTGCTGGAAGAGCGAGGCGAGAGTAACAGTGAAGAGACCAGAGCCTGAGTAGGCGTCGATTAGATACTTGATGTCCATGCCTGTGCCGGCAGGAGGGAGAATGTTGTCTCGGACGTAGCCGGTAAAGGAGGGAAGAATGGAGTTGTTGTTCTGGAAGAAAGAGCCAGCTGGGTTGGTGAAGGTGTAAGGGCCGATGTATTCTGTTGTGGTGGCCTTGGAATCGGTGATGCAAGACTTGATATCAACCGTATCTTCATTCTCAACGCGGACGGTGTAGGGCTCTACCTCACCCTCGAGCTCTTCACTGTCCTTGGGGACTCGCTTCGTGTTCTCTCGGAGAAGAATCGTAGCACCACGCTGATAGTTGGCAAACTCTTTCTGCATGCGCTCACGCTCTCGTGTCATACCCAGACGCACAGCATTGGTACCAATAGGGCAATCCTCAATATCCAAAACCTTTCGACGACCTTTTTGCATGAATCCAATATCGGGGCACTTCTCGAAGGGAATCCTAGGGTTCTTTCCTCTCTTGCTAGGACGGAATCCAGGGGGTCCATCAAAGTGAGGCGTGAGCTTGGTGCGGTAGTTGTACTGCAGAGGACTGCCCATTGTATCCTGGACAGCGGGGACGATGTTGGGGTCGAGGTTTGAGAAGTTCTTGAAGGCCTTTTCGACAATGCGCTTCTTGAGTTTGAGTTGCTCAGGGTATTCGAGCATTTGAAATTGGCAGCCGCCGCATGAGGCGAAGTACTTGCAGCTGATCCGGGCGTCGTCGCGAAGAGGAGATGGCTTTGTGATGGAGATGAAGTCGGCGAGGGTTTGGGTGTCACGGCGAAGATGACGGAAGACCTTGACCTTTGCAGTGTCGCCAGGGACTGTGAAAGATACAACATAAACCTGATTTGAACCAGGCTTCATACCAAGACCGTCACCTGTAGACGAAAGCTCCAAAATCTCAACTTCTGTCTCAGTGCCTTCCTCTGGGAGAACTTCTGGGCCGTGCTCTGTTCCCTCACCATACTCAACAGCTCGCTCTTTAAGAAGGGCCTGAATATCGTTCTTGAGGACTTCCTCAGATGAACCCTCAGTGATGTTCTTTTCCCTCTTCGTCTTCTTCTGCTTCCATTGGCGATTATTCTGCTGGTTTGGCCGCTTGTTGACTTGTTGAGCGTTGCCGTTTACTTGTGAGTTGCCGTTTGGCACAGCTTCTGCTTGTGCGCTCGCCATGACTGTGAAGGGACGGAAATTGTACAGGCGAGGTTTGATGAATGTGGCCGAATTTTGGAGTCTCAGACGCCTCATGAACGAAAAATTTGGTGGATTCAACTGTTCTGTGAGAGGAGTGAGATTTTGGGAGGAGATTGTGAATGTTTGAGATGTTGATATTGACAAAGATTTCTTAAAGATGAGAATGAGACGAAGAAATGTTTCTTGCAGAGGCCCCACTTGGAATTCGGGGACGGTGGGGCCGTAGTTGTCTGCTTTTTTTAAGCAGGATCTGATTGGTTGATTACCGAAGAGCATGTAACTCGTATCTTTTCCATCATGAGTGCTCTTGGTATATTGTATACATTATTTCTATGATGGACAATTTGAATTAGAACAAAGAGTATGAACGAAATCTTAGTAGATAATTAGTACAGTATGAAGACGTGCCGAGATTCAATGTCCTTTAAAGTTGTCAAATCTAATAAATATTGATAGATATGACTCAACTTCTATTGGCCCTTCTGTCCATAAATGGAATCGGAGCAAGATGTCCATACGATCTAAGTTTCTCATCCGATTGCCTAATAAGTTCCTATATAGAATATGCCGTTATCTAAATAGAGTATACTTATAAACACCCTGGGTCAAACTTAGGGAGCACTTCCTCCTGACTATCGCTATCATGGTAGTGATTGGTTACCCTATTTCCTAGACTGGCAGGTGATCGCCTCACGAGCCCGGGACCATGTATCTACCGGGGTGTTCCGACAATCGGCCCTCCCAAATTCTGGGGATTCCTTATCACGTCAATACCGACTTCTATTATCTGCTTTAGAAATCAACTAACAACAGCAACTTGGAGGCGGTCGCTTCGTCTCTTACTTTATTACTTACTTTTTTGTATTGATACTTCCTATTCTTTTGCCCTCACGTGGAGTTTGGATACTTTTATCAAACTATCATTTCTTAGTAACGATTTACAGTGACAAAGTTGTTGAGACGACTAGTCATGAAGGGCGCGTACTGATTTCTAATACCAAAGAACACATCCCTACCACCAAGATGAAACTCCCATTCCTGTTACTGGCCTCCAGTATTCATTATATTTCGATATCAGCCAGTCCCATATTCGAGGAGTTCTTTTCTCCGAGTGTTGGTACCAGAGGAGCTGTTGCTTCAGAGGCTCAAGAATGTAGCTACATCGGGAGAGATTTATTAGCACGAGGTGTAAGACTTCTCACCTATTCTACATATCAACGTACTAACCAAATATCCAGGGCAATGCTGTCGATGCCATGATCGGAACGACATTCTGTGTTGGTGTTATCGGCATGTACCACTCCGGCATTGGAGGTGGTGGTTTCATGATTGTGCGTGACAAGAAGGGCAACTACGAAGCAATCGACTTCAGAGAATCAGCCCCTGCAGCAGCATTTGAGGACATGTACCAAGGAAATGTGAATGGCAGCATCTACGGAGGACTTTCTGTTGGTGTGCCAGGCGAAGTCCGTGGGTTTGAGTACGCACACAAGAAATACGGCGTATGAACCACAGACACACTGAAAGTTACCACAAGCTAACAATGTAAACAGAGTCTTCCATGGAAAACAGTCTTACAAGGGGCTATTAAGGTGGCTCAGGATGGATTCATAGGTAAGCCCAAGGAGAGTAGAGAGACAAAGAGTTACAAGCTTACAAATGTCAGTCAATGCCGACATGGCAAGGTTTATCGAAAAGACCATCAGAGACCATCACAACTTCTTTGTTGAGGATCCCTCATGGGCAGAAGATTTTACTCGAAATGGTATGTCTTTCCACAGCCAACGCTGGGACCAGGGCTCACAGGTAGCAGGACAGCTTATCCCTGAAGGAGAGAAGATGACAAGACGACGATACGCCCGGTAGGTTAAGGTTCGACGTGAAGTTTCAATCTAGCTAACAAACCCAGTACACTTCAAGCTATCGCAGAGCATGGCGCTGATGCCTTTTATACCGGCGCTTTCGGTAAGACAAACCTGCATCTGAGAATTGAGTTGATGAATAACACGGCACAGCTGAGAGCATGGTTAAGACCATCCAAGAAACAAACGGTACCATCACACTGGATGACTATAAGAACTACGATGTAATTTCTCGAGAGGTTCTTCACACTGAGTACAAAGGCTATGATGTCTACGGCATCAGCTCTCCAGCCGGTGGTGCCGTGTCACTCAATATCCTGAACACCATGAACGGCTACACGCATCAAGACGAGGATCGCAATACAACACTGCACATCTACATTGAAGCCATGAAATTCGCATACGGAGCTCGTCTGCATCTTGGCGATCCTGACTTTGTAGATGGCGTTCCTGAGCTTGAACACGAGATGCTCAATGCCACAACGGCGGAGAAGATCCGGCGCAAGATCGATCCTCGGAAGACCCAGAAGATTGAGAAGTATGATCCCGATGGAATCTACTCATCTGATGGGCATGGAACTTCACACGTCGTCACTGCAGATGGCGATGGTATGGCTGTGTCGCTGACAACCACCGTCAACCTCATTTTTGGATCTTTTCTCATGGATCCCCTCACTGGTGTGATTCTGTAAGTGTTTCTAATCTCTTGAGTCTCTACACCCATAGACTGACCATTACAGAAACAACGAAATGAATGACTTCTCTATTCCAGGAGTTCCTAACGAGTTTGGCTTCGCCCCAGCAGAAGCGAACTTCATTCGTCCAAACAAGCGCCCCCTGTCCTCATGCACACCTCTCATCGTATCCAACAAAGACGGTTCTCTCTTCGCCGTCATCGGAGCCGCAGGGGGCTCACGTATTATCTCCGCTACGACTCAAGTCGCTTGGCGTGTATTGACATCTCCATCATGGTCTATCAAGGATGCTGTTCGTGAGCCCCGTGTTCACAACCAGCTCATCCCGAATACACTACTCGTGGAGAAGAAGTTCAGTTCATACGATGTTCCATCGCTGGTAGAGCGAGGGCATAATATCACTTGGGTCGATGAGGGACTCAGTACAGTTCAAGCGTTGACGAGGGATTCGGCTGGTGTTTTTGAGGTTGCGCCTGAGCCTAGACAGAAGAACAGTGGCGGCGTGACATTGTAGACAGCACAGGAAGAGATGGAAGCATCCATGGATATATTCCTGATTGAGCGATCAACACTTCTAGAGGGACACAACATACAATATAGAACATTGACTAGATCATGCCCAAGCTTTGTGCTTGCTATATTAATTTCTCTAAGCTGTCACTTCTCTCGCTAGAATCCTAGAAAAGGGGTATCCTTAGTCTATCTCCAAAAATTCTACGCTTTTTGTTTCGCAAGTGACACCAAACGTGCCATCTGAACCGTCCACTTCCTTGCAAACTCCTCCTCGGTGAATCTCTTTGCCGACTCTCGTGCACGCAGGCGAACTGCCAGAGGATCTGGTAGTGACAAAGCCTTCTCGTAGCCCTCTGCGAATTCTTCTTCTGTCGTTGCGTGAAAACCTATTCCATTGGTTAGCAAGATCTCAACATAGCATTTTCAGTCAGCGTACCAGTTGGCTGGCCATCGATTGGCACGACGATATCGAATTTGGGCCCAGCACTGTCGTGAACCACGGAAATGAGTCCAGCAGCTTGGTATTCAACGACACCAATTCCGAAGTGCTCATTCCACATGCCGTTGACACCCACAGATGCTCTTCTTAACCAGTCCAGAACATCTGACCATGGGGCATCGAGGTGGAACTTGACACTGTCTTTGATGCCAAGCTCATTGGCAAGAAGTCGCAGCTCGTAAACACGCTTTGAGTCTGAGTCGTCTCGCACGCTTCCGATGAGAATCAGCTGTGCTCCCTTGGATGCCTCGCTCTTGGTCTTAAGGAAGGTAGCGAATGACCGCATGATGAGCTGGTGGTTCTTTTCTGGTCGAAACTGGGCGAGGTAGACAATGGCTTTTTCTCGTCGCTTCTCACTTTCTTCGGAAACTTCGACCTCGCGCTCCATTTCTCGGACAGCGGTGGGAGGGTAGACAACTGCGATCGGATCTGTCTTGCTCTTCTGTTTGCGATAGGGGCCCCATAGGCTCTTGATGTGACCTTGAGTCCAGGTCGAGTTCGTCATGACAATATCAACCGTTGAGCCGACCCAGGAGTACAGAAGGGCAAAAAGTTTCCAATAATTCTTCTTGGCGAAACCCTGAGCTCCAGCACCCTTACCAGCATGCGCGCCCTGAGTTCCCGAGGCAGCCGTTGAATCGAGCGAGTCGAGCATGTCGGTAGAAATCGTAGGATAGTGCACATATGCCCCTGTCGGAACCTTGGGGAAGAGAAACTTGCATAGACCGAGAGCGAAGGCGTAGCCCATCGTGTCGACAAAGACGTCCGGGACCAGTAGTGAGAATGCATCCCAAGCCAAAACGACCGAGCCGATTGATTGGCCCAGCAGCGTAAAGTGAGGCCATGTCGAGGGGAGTACCCAGTCCCGCTTGGAAAGGTAGAGGAACGTTATCGTAGGAGCATGAAGCTCAATATTG
The DNA here is from genome assembly GCF_013085055.1 of Fusarium oxysporum Fo47. NCBI lineage: Eukaryota > Fungi > Ascomycota > Sordariomycetes > Hypocreales > Nectriaceae > Fusarium > Fusarium oxysporum. The sequence continues at coordinate 2,805,028 of NC_072847.1, forward strand.
AATCTCGTCTTAACACAGTGTAAGCATGTCATGGCCCCAGGGTCAAGTTTCCAGGTCGTATACCTTGACTCGATTCAGGATCGCATCTTTTGTCACATTGTGATCGCCTGTGTACACCACACATTTGGCTTTCGGCCAACGATCTTGTGTGGCCCGAATCGCGGCCCAGAGCACTCGCTCTCCGCCACCTCCAGCATTGCTTCCTCATATTAGCTAGGTCCCACGGTAGCTTATATCATAACATACCAGAACGGATGGAAGAAACCAACGATCCCAGACCAATCCTTTTGCGAGCTCAGAGTGCTTTGAAGATTATCGTCGACGTCGAATACGAGTTTCGTCGCTGCGGTGCCTTGAGGGTCCTTGGCGCGGGCATCTTTATCCTCCTGTGTCATGAGGGCCAGAAGATGTGCGTGACGACCTTCTGTTCGTTTTCGAAGCGACCATCCTAGGACCCGTCGAAGAAGTCCGCCTATTAGAGGTAGAGCTATCAGAATGGCCAGAGGCACAAGCGTCGCTAGGGACGCCATCGTCGTGGCCGTATTTCGCGGTCAGGAGACGGTAGTGTCGGGAAGGCTGTTCGGGGGAGTCGCAGGGGAATCGAGAAGCTATGAAAGACACGTAAAGAAAATGCTTCGACCAGCGATATTTATATGGCCTAAGGGGCGTGAGGTTGTCAGCTTTTGGTAGCGAAAGGCTACCATGAACGAGAGTGTGTGGGATGATAGTGTGACGTCTCCAGCTGGCCAGACCAGGTCTCAAAAAGTTGAGGTTCCCTTGGTGGGGGATAGGCACCGACACCGCCAGAGGAACCGAAGCTAAGCTTTTGGATGCTGCTGTAAGCTCCAAAGCTCAGTATCTGACCCACCGTAGCTGCGCAAGCTACAGGGGGTTGAAGGCTCCTGACCCTTGTCACTGGACCCCTTCTTTAGATTCGGTAGTCCGCGGAGAGAACTTATGATAGCTCTGCTCCCTTTGAGGGTATTTACAGGCTCCAGAAAGTTAGAAAGTACATAACTTTTTAAGAATACGAGATCAAGGATTGAACGGACCAACTAGGGCTCGTCCTGCGTTCGACGGAATAATTATGGTCAAGGGACTTCCTTATTTAATCATAAGGCCACGTCTTCTCACTCAAGGCAAATTTATTCTGGTTTGAAGAACTTTTCATATAAATCCACAAGTACTTATATATTTTGTCATCAATGATGAAGCCTGGCTATTCTATGGGCTCTTTTATTAACTTATAACGATATTTGCTATAACTATCCAAGGTGAGTAAGAGTGTAGTGTATAAGTGGATAAGCAAATTTCATCCTCAAGACTTTTAAGAGTTATTGAATCATGCTACAGAAACGGACTCTGTAAGTTAAGACTAGCACTGATCATTTGATCATACTTGGAGGGATAGAGTACTAGTGAATATATTGCATCTGACTATTGTCCCGTACTGTGGTTATACGATGACTATCGAGATCTATTCAACGGGTGAAGCGTTAGCGCTGATTGGCTGGGAACACAGAAAAATAGCCCCAGTTCGACTTCATCTCATGGACTTTCAAGACTCACTCATACCATCACCAAATCCTCAATTGCACCCACAACCACGGTACTATGGGCCAAAATGTCCCTTCTGAGACGAACTGCTCATTCCATATCGCCTCATGCTAGGCCATCACTCTCAGCCATCAACACAACACGCCGCATCTCACATCCAGCCATCCTCAGCTCATTAACTTCATCGCCATACGCCAACCGCAGAAACTTCTCCGTCGCTTCTGCGCTCGGTGAAACAGTCACCGTCACAGCCGATGCCCTCAGCTGGGCTCATAGCGCTGGTGTGCCATGGTATGTGGCCATCCCACTACTTGCCGTGGGCGTCAACGCAACCATCCGATTCCCTCTTCAACTATACAGCGCTCGTTTGCGGGAGGCCAGAAAACCATTGGATCCTCTTATCACAGCTTGGACTCGTCGGCATATGATGGATAGGAGCTTAAACGACCCTGAGCTTCCAGAGCGTGTGAGATCGCTTCGCATTGCAGGTGCTGTTGAAAAGTCAAGACGGAGAATATTAAAGACCTGGGGTCTCCAGCGCTGGAAAAGTATGGCACCTTTACTTGGAATGGTTCCCTTTGTCACCATATCTGAGGCTCTACGAAGGAAATGTGGTGCACCCCTGGGTTGGATCAGTCACAAGATTGGCCTAGGCAATACTGGTCTAGGGCCTTCGAGCAGCATGTTTGACCAGTCCTTGGTGGACGGAGGCTTATTCTGGTTCACCGATCTAGCGTCTGCGGACCCTTATTACGGGCTGCCTATCATCTGTTCGTGCATTCTGGTATGGAGTATATGGGCGAGGATGCCCAAGGAACAACTCCAGGCACTGTTGCGAATCCAGCCTCCAGGCTCCAAGATGATGGTCACTTCCAGGCTACAACAACTTCTGGGCCGTGCCATGCTTATGATGCCCCTACTGCCACTCCTCTTTGCCGATTTGCCAAGCGCTATCTTCCTTTACTGGGGTACATCATTTGCGCTTACCCGCGTCAATGACTTCTTTATACAACGTCTTGTTCCACCAAAGATGCCAGACCTGAGGGCACCTAAGCCGTTGAAAGAATTTCCTTTCGTGCTGAAAGACCAATCACGGATTGCAAAGACATCAGGCAAAAAGAACAATTGATTAAGCGTTTATCTGTAACTACCAATGTAGACTCATGGGAAAAATTCGATGTATACCTAGGAAACTCCGATAGACGCCTCAAGAACAAGAACGGGCCACCCATAATCGTCAGACGCTGCGCTCTAATAATCTAGTCAAGGACAATAGCCAGAATAACAATGGTCAAAATGACGGCGAGGATCAGCAACAGGCAGCAGCTCTTGTTGCGGGCTGCCTTCTGATACCGCGCGGCCTGTCGGTTCTCAACATCAGCTTGCCGCGTGTCGTCGCGGACGTTCTCAACATTGTCTGCGATCGTTCCAAGCTGCTCTCCCTGCTCATTGACGATTTGCGCCACTTGTCGGAAGAGAACGTTCAAGTCGCCGACACCCTGCTCAATGTTGCGGATCTCCTCCTCACGCTCAATGATCAGGGCTTCCTGGAAGTCGACCTCGTCTTGGGGTGCGAGCTGGGAGACTTGTTCTTGTTGCTGTAGTTGCTCAAGCTGATTGCCAGACTGGGGACCTTCGGCGTGTTCGCCCTCCTGTGCCGCACGGGCGGCGGTAACGGATGCGCGCTCTTTTTCGAGGGCTTTTCGCTGAAGGCTTTGGAATTCTTGGAGCGCTGCTTGGAAGTCGCTCGAGACCTTTGTTTGCTCGTACTTTTGTTGTTTCTGGATAGAATTAGTATGCGACAAAGAATTCGAGACGTATTCATACTGTCAATTCTTCCCAAGTTTGAAGACGCTTGACGCCCTCGCCGATCTCTCTGCACATATCTCTCGTCTTATCCATGCTGTTGTGGACTCGTTCCCGCAGGCGCGGGGTATCCTTTCGTGTTCCCAGGACATTAACATCGTTGGCGAGCTTTCGATTGCTGCTGAGGAGGGTTTGAAGCTTGCTCTTGAGATCGTATTGAAGTTCTTGGAAAGCAGGGTCGTCACTGTAGCCGCCGCCGCGGCGCCCGGATTCGAGATCGTACGACATGATTGTGGTTGATGATGTAAGGTCGAAAGGAAGAGTCGCGTGGATGTAGGTCGGGCCTTGACCATGGACTTCAGCCGGACCTTCCTCCTACTAGCGCCGGAAAAGTGGACAGACAGAAAGTCTGGTACAACCACAGAGTCGCTAACCAAAGAAGATGGCTAGTTTTTGTTGATGCAAGACAAGAAAATGAATGCGCACGCAAGCGTCACATTCGCTATTTTGATCACCAACTTATTCCCTCAATATGACGTTGAGGAACAAGAGGGAACAAGACACCAGACCTGCTGCCTTGTTCCAGTAGAAGGTGGCTGAGGTTTCATTAGTAGTTACAGCGCCCTGCAAACATACGTAATTCGATATGCGTCTCAGTCTAAGGTAGGTAGCCAACCAGAGCGGGGCCGGACCTGGTGCTATCAGCACGTGATAGATAATGACGGAGCTTGGACCTTAGCGTTTCTGCGAGCGGGTCGTTGCTTCTTGGAGATTTTTGTTATTTACTTGGGGTGCTTGAGCTTAGAGCTTCCATTGTTAGTCTCTCTTTGAATCAACCCACGACATCATCGCCCAACAACGTCTCGAGCTCTTCTTTATCCCGGGGATGCGCTGTCAAGATGGCGCCTACCACGGTTAGAAAAGCGCCTTACAAGGACTTTCTGCAGCCTGCTCTTCACAGACGATTCACTTCTACGGCGACTGTTTTGCTGCTTGTGTCCTATTTGCTAGCGGTCGTCCTGGACGGCTGGAAATCTTGTAAGTCGAATTCATTTGAGTTTTCATTTGCGCCAACACTAAATCTCATTGTTTAGACTTTTGGTCTTGGTTTCCCATTGGCCCTGTCGGCGTACGAACCGCCTTCATCTTCACATGTGGCCTTGCGATCGTCGTTCTCCGAATAGCAAACTACCACGTTGGCCTACGAACCACTGGCCCCGGCTTCCAGACCCTCCGCAACACCATTACCCAGCTTCAGACATACGAGACCTTGTTTTGGTATGGCTTCTCCAGCCTGTTGTTCAGCCATGTGTTCCTATGGGCAATGCCTAAGCCGGCAAACCTCTCTTGGATCACTTACTTCAGCGGTGACCGTGCGAGACTGAACGAGAGGCCGCTCTTCTTGCTTGCGTATATGGTCTCGTGTGCCATTACGCAAACCTTCAACCATTACCGAAAGGACACCGATCGTCTGGTCCTCGCATCGTCAAAGGGCAAGAACGAGAAGCAGCCTGACGCGTTGAAGCTGCTAATTACTGCAGTCCCAGCAACATTTGGCGCTTCTCTTTCCGGCGCTGCAAGTGCACTGCCTGTCGCCTTGATTCTATACTACGCTATACTGCGATCTTTCATCTGGGGATGGGCGCTTATGTTCTTGCGCATCTTCTATAACCTGCCAAAGACCAACATGCTACCGCCTAGTTGGCCGAGTGATCTTTGGCTTCTGTTCAGATGTATTGAGGCTGGAACTTTCGTGCATCTGATCTGGAATATTGGTAACTTTGCTTTCTCGAAATTCATGGTCAAGGAACCCCTGAAGAACGGCAAGCCTCTTACCTCTGAATCCAAGGACCCCAATGGCAGTCTTTTGAACGGTCTCAAGAGCAAGAAACTCTCTATTAAGGTGAGATTTGTCACACACGCGCTTTTAGCGGTCATTCCTAATCGTATCTAGGCATTCGCGATGTGGGAGCTTGCAATCATTGCGCACGGTTTTGAGACCCGTCGACAGGCTATCTACGAAGACATCGATCGTAAGGATGGACCTATGTGGTCCCAGGTTTACGCCATCTGTATGGAAGTGGTTAAGTCCATCGAGACGCGAATTGATACCTACGGCAAAGTTCCCGATGCACCGCCCGCTGCGCCTGCCCCGGAACCCAAGCAGCGAGTATCTGCTCCTCTTCGCGACGATCCCATCTTTAACAGCCGAGGGGCTTCCAAGACGATGCTAAATGAGGTTGAGAAGCGATTAGGACAGGTCGCACGATCCCCTGGCGAGTCTCCTGTGTCCAAGTTGAGCCCCATCGCGAAGAAGACATGGAAAGAGGCCAAGGACCGGGTCTTGACGAAGGAGCAGCAGGAACTTGTTGCTCCCGATCACATAAAGAGCCAGTTTGAAAACTGGACTCTCCAAATGATGGAGGTAGACGCTGTGGCTGCCCTTTTCCAGCAAGATTTCCGAACCCAATTTGCTGCTGCGGTGCTGGGCACCCCATACGCTGAGCCTACGCTTTGCATCAACGCGATCAACGTGCTTCACCATCTCTCAGTGCACAGCTTGGCAGAAGACCAGTTTGGCAACGTGCATAGAGATGTGCCAAGCATTATCCGAACTTTCACATCTGTTATCAAGAAACTGGAGGCCTTCCGCCTGCAGTTCCCATTGCACTGGACTGATGTATCGGGCAAGAGGATCAGCCCCGAGGTGGAAGAAGTTGTGGACGCTTTGAAGACTGCTCTGCAACAAGTGCTGGCCAAGTTCGAGCCTTATAGCAGCGACCTTAGACTGACGCTGACTGATATTCGCTTGGCCAAGGAGGCTTCTGCGACTGCAAAGAAGTCTGAGATGGCAGAAGTGGCGCGATAGGTTAAAGGATGTAAAACACAGGCATATCGGATAGGATATTAATGTATTATGATACCACTGTAACAATTTGGAACACGAGAAAAGTAATTGAGCAACTATTCATAGTATGTATTACAGGAGCTTCACATGTTGAAGGAAGCTAATGCAGTGCAATTAAAGATAGTGGGGCCGCAGTGGTACCGTATCAACACACAGTACCCGTTCTCAGAACGTACTGTAGCCCCAAGGGTCCTCACCAACAGCCAACCTCTTTCTGTCCAACTCTGGTTACATCAATCGCATCATCACCAAATAGGTCCGCCTTTTGGACATGCCATTCTCAGCCCAACCCCCTCAACAACTACAGTGACACCACTTACTCACTGTAGTATCTTCATTCACTCGTTCAACTTCTTCTTTAACCTAGTCATGTCCCACTCTGCATCCCTTTTCTTATTATACTCACGATCCCGGTCATAACGGCCTTTGATTGCATCGCAGCGCATTCGCAACTGCGGCTTTCTTGTGCCCATGGACTAGGAATATGGCGCCTCCCGTTTCTCATCGACGGCTTGTCGCCGCTATCGTCTACCGAACTCTCTACCTTCTTCTCTACGTCTGTCTTCTAGGACTGCTAATAGCTACCCCTGCCGACGCCATTCATCGCTCGTTCCAAAATCGACAGCTCTACAACATCTGGATCGTGATCGCCGCCTACGTTCTCGCCATTGTCATCATTTCCTTCGTCTTTATCACCCGTCTATATATCAACAAGACCGATCTTGGGTCGATACCGAAAGGATGGGTACCAATCGAGAAGGGGGACCTTCGCTCGACTGTCTATAAAGTAATTGCACTGGGCCTTGGGCGAAGTGCATCGATCGCATACGAATCGCGCCCCAGGCTTCAAACAGACAACACGGCACCGGATGATGAAACTGTCGAAACAAGGGTTAAGCTGGGTTTTGATGGTCCTAGTGGTCCGGCGGAGGAATTGGTGGTGGTGATCCCGCGTAAACAGCCTGTTTGGGGAGATATTGAACATTATGGATGGTCCTCACCCAACGCTCCGGATTTACCGAACCTCGAGTACACCACTGTCTTCTCTGAATTACCAAATTTGATCGAGGGCAAAGCTTTGACTCTTGCGCCTCCTGACCCGACCTCCGATACGAACCCGCCTTTGCTAGATCCAGACGCAGTAGCTCTTCTGCAGCGAACCGCCAACATGAGTCTGCGCGATTACATAGTTCACCTGGCTGATTTGGGGGTGATCGAGATGGATTCAACCACTGTCGAATTTCTCTCACACTACGAATACGCACGCTTCTCGAATCGACCAATTTCCAATGCTCAGTTTAAGGAGCTTATGCATCTTTTTGCCGAGATTCTTCGCGCCATGGAACCCCTGGATCCAGATATTCTAGACGAGCAAGACAATACATCTTCACCCTCTACCGATGGCGATGACGATGCTAGATCAAGGCTGGGCACGTCTCGCAGTAATTTGGCTCCCTCAGACGCTAGCATCAGTAGCTCTACTCGGATACGGCGCCAGCCATCCACGAATACCTGGAACGTTTATGAGACTGCTCCTAACAGCGTGAGGAGCGGATTTACAGGGCCAGGGTCCATATCACGAAGACTTAGCAATAATAGTCTTGCGAGAAGTCGGCGTCATTACCCCATGAGCCAACCATCAACCTCCAGCCTTCGATCCAAGTCATCAGCTAGCTCAGGGTCTGTTATTCGACTTGCGACACGGCACGACTCAACAGACTTACCTTACGTTCTCAGCTTGAGAGATACGACGGCTAGCTACTAATGACTTGTTTTGGGGGCGCGGCGATTGGTATGGCTCTTTATGTTTACGAATTTATGACCAAAAGTATTATAACAGATTATAGGATAGAGATTGTGTAATTTCCTAATTTTAGTCAATTCTAGTATATATCTTCTAAACTCGTCATATAAGATAGTAAATTTTTCAAATATTTGTTCTTCAATTCACGTATGTTACTATATGAACTCTCATGTCACTGTTCATGTCATCGTTGCAGAAGTCGAAGCTCTGATCGGGGACAGCAGTGATAAGATAAGCATGCGCATTTTTGTCGCATGTGAAATTATCCTGCCAGATACTCTCCACCCAACCCAAACACCACCAATCCTGGTCAACTGTAGCAACAATAAATAACCTCTCGCGACGTCCCTAATTACCTCGAGGGACTTTTCTACGCGGCCTTCTTCAGATTGCGCACATCAGCATTACCACAACTCATCGCGACAAAACACACAATGGCACCCGAACCTCCTCCACCTTTCCCAGTCGCAACAAACCGCGATGCAATCGCAAACACACTTTCACTCCTCCTCGCCTCCAGGACATCCATCGGGAAATCTATGCCCCTTAGTCGTGATTTACCGCGCAAGCGACGCACTCTACCAGACGACAACGATGACGATCTTACCCGTGGCGCACGACCAAACGAAGGATTAGGCTATGTTCCTGAGAAGAAAGATGTTCAGAAGTTTGCAAACTCAAAAGAGGAGAAGATGTTAAGGGGCAGATTGAACAAAGATGCCAAGGGCAATCTCAAGAAGAAGGTTGAGGAGAGTGAGAGTGAGGATGAAGCTGGACGAAGTGCGCTAGGGAAAAGAAAGAGGCCTCGGAAGGAGAAGGAGATTGAACCGGGGCCGGAGTCTGAGAATCAGACTGCTCCTGTTACACCTGAGGATAAGGAGGAGAACGAAAACGGGGAAGAGGCCGAGGTGGATGTGAATATGAAAGACGCTGCAACACAGGATGAACCTAGTTTGGGCGATGGGCAGACAGAAAAGAAGCGGAAGAAGAAGAACAAGAAAAAGAAGAAGCAAAAGACAGCAAATGCGGTGGCAGAGGTAGAGGCAGAGGCATAAGAACATTTATATCAGTTTTACATCAAGATACCCACCCAATAGACATAAACTTGACAACATCATATCGCAGAAAAGGAAGACCACAAGATCAAATTTAACTTGCTTAGAATAGTATTGTCTTCTGATGGTATATACATGCACCAACCATGCAACTCCTCCCAAGAATACAACTTCCATCTCTTAGGTGTGCCGAAATCTGCCCCCTTCCTTTCGGCGAGGACTAATGATTTTCATGGGATTAAACAAAATGCCCGCCATGGTATCCTGCTATGCTTTGCGCTCGTAATGAAGAAAGCCTCCGTGACCGTATTCTAGCCAGCTATCCGATGTCCTATACTCCAAATAGGCGTCTCTTCGCCATCAAAGTCCAAGTATGTTTATGGCCTAATGTAATGCCGATGAAGGGAAAGTAAGTATCCATGTACAGAGCCCGTGTATGCGTATGTACATATATATGATGTGTTGAAAGTTGGTCATCCATAGTTTGGGTTTCAATGTTCCACAGTAAAATCAGGGTTAAATGTGTGATTTACTGCATTCGCTTTCGCTTCCTGTCGTCGTCACCTCGGGGGTCCTCATCCTCGTCTGACCGCTCGGCAGTGTCACTGGGGTTGAGAATATGAGCCATGCTCCCCCTGCGAGTAGGGGGAGCTGAGTGATCTTTCACGGCAAGGTTCTTGTTCTCACGGCCAGCAGATCCCCATGACCAACCACCAAAAGTGTCAGAGCCACCGCCAGCGCCATTTGCAAATGGAGGTGGAGGCGTTGTTGGGCGTGAGTGAGGGTGTGTTTGGGACGCAGCTTGCAACGAGTATGTTGAGAATGAGTCTCTGATCCGTTGGTCTTCTGGGGCTACACGGCTAGGCGAGGGGGGCCATGCTCCAGAGGGTGCGCCAGTGCTGAAGGGAGAGGGAGCTGGTTGCCAACCATGGGCTCGAATGTCGGCTGCAGTGTGACGACGGGCCAGACTGCCGGGGCCAGGAACAGTCTCAACATTGGATAGAGGATGAGGAGCAGGAGGAGGCGGAGGCGGTCCTGTACGCAACGGGGACGACTGCGTAGTACTGCTTCCGCTGATGGATCCATATGGCCTGCGAGTGCTGCTAGATAGGTTGGAAGGAACTGGTGGTTTATAAAAGTTCTGGCCGCGTGCGGGGGGTACGCCTAGAGCAGGGCCTCGTCTCTGGTCGTCCTGGGCAAGCTGTCTGGGTGATACTGGGGCGTTCTCGACATTCGCAAAATACTGTTGTCGGCCAGTATAAGGTGCCTCCTGCGGTGGTTCGTCGAGTGTCCGAAGTACTTCAGCCTGCCTTTGCATTTCGCCTTGTAGAGTAATGACTAAAGTCAACGTTAGCTATCGTTCGCGCTTTCGTATAGTAATACACACCTTCACGAGAGAGAGGGCTCTCAGCCGGAACAAGAGACAGCATAGTTCTTGAAAGCTCCTGATTGAAGTGAAGAAGTCGATTCACAGTGTCCATTGCGGCTTGGCTCTTGACATGCATATAATGAGCTGCCTCTTCGCTCCTCTGCAGGCGATTGCCCAAGTCGAAGAGCGTATGCTCAATATTGAGTAGTCGAGCATCAGCGCTGTCTGGCGGGATAGGTACGGGCTCGGCTGGAGTGCCTGGCTGGGATGCTGCAGGTTTGGTATAGTTGCTCTCGCGGTGCACCAAAGCATGTCGACTGGCTCGGCGCTTGATCTCACGTAGACCTACTAGGTCGCCACGCTTGAAGTTGCCGTTGCCATGCTTGAATTCCCAGAGCGTTGTATCAGGGTTTCCAGTGTGAAAAACATCGCGTTCTTTGCGCAAGTTAGCCAATGCGATTACTCGCAAGTCGTGTATGCTCTAGTACTCACCCTTGTGAAAACCGTACATGTTCAGCTGTCTCACGAATGATGAGATATTGGTATGTTTGAAATATTGGCTAGAAGGCATTAGTCGAGTGCAAAGTAGCCAGCTTAGGGATGTGTTAGACGCACGAGAGAACTTTTGAAAAGTCGGCCGAGGGCGACATGACGAAGCTTTCAGCGCTCGCAGACCATGAAATCAAGTGTTGGATGTTGGGATCTTCCAGCATGCTGTCGCTATGTTAGCAAGCTATCGTGAAAAGCTTGGCGGCGCGGTCTCACTTGTAGAGCTTATGAATGAAGGCCGTCTGTACGATTTTAGGCTGGTGTACAGCAGCAGCAGCCGGCGGGGGAGCAGGCATGCTATTGGAATTATTGGCATTATTGTTTGCGACATTGTTGGAATCGGGAGCGGGAGAGTTCTTGGGTCGATCGTTGGATTTGCCGTTGGCATCGGAATCGGAGTTGTTGTTGCCAGTAGAAGATGGCGCAGGTGATGTGATCTCCATGGGATCGCCGTTGCTTGGAGGAGACATCTTGATCGTGGGAGTTGGTATAGGAATAATGCGAGCACCCATTGACTCGCTATGGGGAATTGGATTCGAATGTGGGAAGGTCTCAGTCCTGACGGCCATGTGCGCTGTAGCCATGATGATTAGTCGACAAGAAGGGTCATGTATGTACAGACGAGCCGGGATCAGGGTCGACAGTGCTTGCTATCTCTTGAAGAAACAGAAGATGCAAGGAGAAGCGAACGACAAGCGAGGACGGAAGGAAACGGGGTGGTTAAAGGATGGAGTACATAAGGTAGATGTAGGCAAGAAAAGTAAAGTAGGTAGGAGGGTGAACACAAGGCCGGCCGATGGGGGTGTGAAGAAATGAGGGTGTGTAGCGGCTGAACTTTGAGACGACAACGCAGGAAAGGAAAAGAGTAAGGTGAGGTGAGGTAAGGTAAAGCTTTGTAAAGGGAAGACAGAGACGGTATCGCGGATGCGAGACTGTGGATCACAAGCCGAGAGACAACGGGGGAGGAGGCGATGGAGAGTGGTAGCGGAGTCGGGATCGGAGCCGGTCTTTAAAGAGATATGTATGTACCATACTGTGCATGAGACAAGCACTTGCGACGTGATGCGATACAATGCGATCAATGGGCGCGGAATGGACTGTGCAGAGTGAAGTCTTTAAAAAGCTTACCTCATTCTCAGGGCGCAGAAACGAGTCAGTGGGTTGATGTCGCGCAGCGCAGCTCAACTCAGCTCAAGTCTGTTCAAGCGCTTCCCGGCGTTGGTAGGCGAAATGCGCAGTGTCGCCTCGCTTGGAAAAGAGAAAGGTGACAGGAGAAGACTGGCTGGTGAACGAACGACAGAATGGGATGTGGTAATAGCCCAGACAAGAACGGCGATTTGCAGCTGGGCCCGCCAGGTTCTTCTTGGTCGTTGGTTGAATTAGACTGGCCAAGACCACAAGCTCTCAAACCCCAAGCCAAGTGCTTTAGGGAGGTCGGTCACTAAGGTTAGTGTTGGTTTTAGGTGACACCCTGGTTAGGATAGTTGCTGCTGATCAGCCTCGCATAGGGGCCTTTTCAGGGCTCACGTCCACCTTCTAGAAGGCGGGGGGGGGGGGGAAGGCGAGATTTGTCGCTGAGTCTATCTTGGCACCTCGGCCAGATGATAGGTTGCTCGGACAAAGGGCAAAACCACCGCAGAGACGTAAAGATAGACGAAACACTGGACAGATCCTTGATAGCGTTCGATACAGCTCGGCGATGCCGCGATGATCAAACGATTCGGCTGTCTTAATGAACAAGTCTTAGTTAGGTTTGGTTCAACCCTGGAGTCGAAGCTGTCCCGTCCAGTAATGCGCAACCGACGAATCGTCAGGGTTGCTGCTAGCAATGACACCTACGTGGGAACAAGCGGGGAGAGCTTTCAGTTCAGGACAGGGCCGAAAAAAAGATTGGCGAGTGGCGGTCGAAGTAGGTAAAGGGCTGAGCGCCAGAAAACAGCTTCTGTGCACTGTGAAAGAACAGACGGGAATGTACCTGCTGATAGGTAGTGAAAGTGGTTGCACGAGAGGTAGGGAGCAAAGACGCTCTAGCTAAACCCGAGTCAATGGTTATGTGTAAGGATAGGAAAGTTGCAAGGTACTGTTGATAGAAGGTCTCGAAAAAGACAGAAAGAAAGACAGGAGGAGAGGAGAGAAAGAAGCCCGGCAAGCTGCTGGCAGGACTGATTTCTTTTTCTGGAACTGCAAGGAATCCGATACGATCAATATCAACTGGATCCATGCGCCGGGGTTGGAAATTTGGGGGCATAGCTAGCAAGGAGTCCATGGAGATAGAATGGGGATGGGGATGACACTCATGGCTACCTACGGAGGAGAGCAGGCTAGCCCAGCTGAGATCCAATCGAAAGCAATGAGTTGAGTCTCCAAGAGAAGCCCACCCACACCAACTCCAGCCTCTGGCCTTCTGGGCACCCCCTCACCCGCATGAGCGTACATCGATTGTTGCACCCTTTCCTTCAGACCCTTATACTCACTCCAGATGTCCCACGCCCAGGAACGGACTTTGTAAAGTTCGGCAGCTTGTTTTCTAATGCTATCACCGTTTGGAACAAATTTTAACTGCAGTGACAAGCTGAAAGACAGACGTCTCACTTCTGCCAAATGCAGCCATCCGTGGTTCTGGATCACTGCCCAAAGTAATGGCATAGTTCATCATGGCCCCATCATTGGAATGAAGTTCCAGCGCCCAGGCTGAGGGAACTCATCAATCGTCTCAGTGCAACAACCAAGACTTTGACATGTCTAGTAGATGGAACAATGGTAGAAGCCAGTATAGCGCCGCCAAGATCAGCACCCGCTTGCACAGTCCCCGAAATCTAGTGGCGGCTTCAGAGACAGATCTGGGATAAAGAACCCGTCAGAGAAAGTTGCTTCAAACGGTACCGGAAATGGTAAGAAAAAGCTTACATAAAGAAGGACCCGGAACATTCAACATCCTTTCCACGACGCCATGCCGCTTCTCTCATACATGGTGTGGCAGCCTGGCGTCTGGAAACGCCGGGAGGCAAAGTGCGATGTGTGGCGCCCAGCCTCGATGACCCGAAGAGGGTGTCTCAAGGGGCATCGACAATACCAGAAAAGAAAGAAAGAGAAAATTCAGGTATGTTGCAGCAGTCAATAATGGCCTAGACCATTTTTTCTGTATCGGTAGATGCACCAGTGGATGCAGTGAGTGTGCGTGTGGAAATGTTGAAGAAGATTATAAGGCGTGGCTCGTGACTGGGTACTATATTGATCGTCCCCATCAAAAGCTCAAAAGGTTTTCCTTTGTCTGTGCCTGAATCCGAGAGCCTCGTGGTCAAAAACCATAGAAAAAGCCTCAACGTTGCTGCATATGATGGGTCTCTGAGGGTCGATCATTTAGTCGGAAGCAAAGCCGCGTTGCGAAATCGGAAAGGTGGTGCATGATCGTTGCCCATGTCATAAGAAGCAATAGCTCTGATGGTTTCTGACAATGAACCAATACCAACATGTGGAAGACATCAATCGTCATTGGACATACAGAATACTCTTCTCTGGGTGTAATGAACCGCTAGTCTTCATCATAATCCGTAATTACGGGATACAAGAAGCAGTAAGGAGTATCATCATCTCAGGTCAATCTTTGCTCGGACCCTCTGCTAGTTCTTAAGCATGGCAGGGTTCCGCATGTGGTACCACGGTGAGGGTGATCTTGCAGCCCTTGATAGAAGGCCTCTCCAGGATCGTGAGATAGTGCATCGAAGAGACGAGATGGCGGGCGGGTTCTAGCAGTGAACCGGTTGGGTAAATGGGGAATGGATCTGAATCAACATGGACGGCCCGGATGACCCTGGCTCAACAAGTCTCCCTGGTGGTCGACCCTTGTCCAGCTGGGTACAGTTTCCGCAAATGGTAACCGAAGAGTTTGTGTTGGTGATTGAACGAATGAAAGGGGTTCTAATAATTGTGCATGTTGTATTAGAGCCTCTCTGATGAATAGCCTCTACGAATGAATATCTTGGTGGTGTGCTTTGATTCGACTTTGACTTTGACCTTAATGCAGGCACAGACAGATGCTGTTAGATGTGGTCACATGATTCTCGTCCTTCATTCGACATTACTATTATGCTCCTTCCCTTTCGTCGGGCTATGTGAGGTTCTTTTGTTCCTCTTGGCTTTATCATTGGAAGGTGCTAAACACTGGCTTCACTGAAAGTCCTTAAAGCAGTCTCTGATTTCCTAGCTGGGCAGGAGACAGGTGCACTTTCTCTCCCAAAGTTCCCCAACCTATCAGATGCAAGACCTCTGTGTGCTCCGTGCTTTCCTGCCCGTGGTCCGGCTTCTCCTCCGTGGCCCGTCGCCCGTGCGGCCGTGCCCCGTGCTTCCTTCCCGTTCTAAGGTACTTGGTTGCTTCTTAACGCTAATGTCAACTCAACCTTCATGTCCATTCAAAGACGAGAGCGTGAGCTTACATCTCCACTTCCACTCCTCATCCGCAATGAAACATGCAAAGTTTACGAAGATACCAGTTCAGCATCCAATCTCCTATATTCGACCCGACTCTTTAAAGTGAGGCGTTCAGGACTGATTCAAGCCCACAGAGTCAGAAATTACCTAGAGAAACTAACCCTGCAGACAGCTTGTCGAAGTTATGACGATCCGCGAGCCACTTCAACTGTGATCAGGGGCCTTAGCTCTTTCCGCTAGTCGAACCTTGGCGATGGCGTCTGTTGGTCTCAACAACCAAATCTATGGCTGCATCTCGGACAACTTCCCCTAGCTAATATCCAGGCCAGGACCAGACGAAAAAACACAAGCCAGGGGATCAAAGCGGGATCCAAAAAGCAAACTACCACGTTCTCTGTCAACGGCCAACAGAGACCGGCCGTTGCCCACAGCGTCAGGAACCTGGAACCTTGTCGTTTGACGGGTTCTAAGCTTGATTCTAAAACGGGCATTCAAAATTTCTTCGCATGTTCTCTCGAGGTTCCTTGAGTGTTCTCAGAATGACGCCTGATAAGTGGATTTTAATCCTCTCTTCTTGAAATAGGCTCACCAACGTTCCACAACTTGCTAAGCATGGGCAAACACCAGCAACACTCTAAGCACATCGCAATCGTTTATACCGTGTTCTAGATCATCCCGATTCAATCAGTTTCTCGTGTAACAGCTCCACAGATCCAACAGGTTGGCATTTAAGTTTGTTGTCTGATGGGGCACATGGGTCTTTGCGAATATCATCGACCGGCTTTTGAACAAATGCCGTCAATGCATCAGCTTTCCCCGCAACAGGTATGTAGCATCATCAACGGTTGAACATAACCGAGCTGGCGGTTTGCGAGATGATGATGACTCGTTCCCATTCAATACTTACTATAGTATGCTGTTCAGTCCCGAAAACATTCCCGCCTCAGGCCCATGATCTCTAGCTCCGGTGATAGCGAGAGCCAGTGACAACCACGGAATGAAGAATTTTCAGCTTCAAAGCGAAACCGACTCTGTGAACTCCAACTCCGGCTGATGTCTTGATTATAGGGGACCAAATATTCTGTGTTTACCAGTACAGATCAAGCTTTGATAGGCTGTTTATCCCCGTTTCGTGTACGAATGTCATTTGTCTCCGACCGAGTTGAATTTGATCGACAGCATTTTGACCTTATTTCCAAAGGTTAACAGTCTACAGGGTTCACTGCAGGCAGCTATTGAGTTAAAAGTCACAGGCTCTTGACTCATGTAAACTGTACACGCCCCCGACTTTACAATATGTTCAGATATCATCAACCAATCAATGCCAGTACGGCTCTCAACCTCGTGCATCTGCTTCAATGTTGAGCTTCATGACATTAGCAACTTTGAAGAACCAACAACTCAACAACGTCACCCTGTCCATTTTCAAATTTTCAATAATACAGATTTTGGATAATCGTGGGAGCGTTCCACAACAGGCCCGGCGTAAGTTAGGTAAAGTGTACCAAATGGCAACACCACTGCATTCAAGGCCTCCATCTCAAAGCCACAAGCCCCCACGGCGAGCAAACCACGGCTCGAACCTGACTTCAGACAATTTAAGATTTGACGCCGGTTCGCCACCAGCTTCAGCCAGTGAACCCAAAAACTCACCACAGACCACCATCCCGAAAAGAGTGGGATGCCAAGCCTCGGACCGATGAATTGGGTCCTTTTAACAGCATTTTTAGAATGCATGTCCCCTGTGTCAGAGGAGGAGCTCATAAGGCTTCTACTGCAAGGAGTTGTCATAGGGCCGACTTCAACTGCAACCCGATAATGTTCGGTCTCTCATGATCTGTTCAGGCAGAGCTCGGAACCGACAGACTATGTACGTAGTACAGTACTGTAATTACCCAGTTGGAGGATCGAAATGCAGTTCTAGCATTTTACCTTGATAGATATTGGGGCACAGGAACTACGCGGGCCACTTGCACTGAATTTTCTGTCAGTTGCTCTCACAATAGCATATATTGCTATTTGATGAGACATATTGAACTAATGAGAATGCAGGATCTTCAACATAATCTTGCCCCCATACTACGTGGTTCTCGTCCGTAGAACAGTTTGTCCTTCTGTCGGACTGTGCTCATCATCTCTGTGATACTTGATGCGTCTCAGGCCCAGTACAAAAAGCAAAGCGTCTATCACTTCCCCAGTTCGCACGACCAGATCGTCCCGTCCCCTGATGCAAGATCCCAGTATATCGAGCTACAATCTATGATGACTGACTAGTGGCATCTAGCCTGGCATTCGCGATTCAGGACACGGTTAACGTTTTCCCAGATTACGCATGAAATCACGACTGCTTATCTTGTAATATACTTTCCTCGACTCTTCTCATCGGGTGTTGGACATGGCTATGGCGCTCTGTCCGAAACGGGATGATAATAAAAGGGGAACGGGCTGAAACAGGGATGCATTTCGGCTCATGTTCAAAACCCGAGGACATGGATGACAGGGCAGCGCACGTCACTCCCTAGTGTTGGAAATGCTGTAGTACCAACTTGAAGTTGGTCGTGTTATGCACGACAGAAACCGCATGAGCGCTAACAGGTTCTGTGGTTATCGAAATGTTCGAGAACGCTCTAAGGGACCTCATCGGTTCTTCCGATGGCAGGTTTTATGGCGCTTCATATTCGCCGCGTACCTGAGCCACTCCGCTTTCACTACAAACTTGTGCTGATATGGGCCGTATTCCGAAATCTGACCCTGTCTGTCGGTATTAAATCGACCTTTTGGGATGGGCGCCTCCGGCCGAAAAGTCTTTGCTTGCCATCTCCGACCTTTGGGCCGTTTCTCAGAATTTGTTCAGGGAATGAACATGTTTTCGACTCACATGCTAGTAAAAAGCTAGCTTTGCTGGGTCTTCGGCAGTTGATTTTGCCGCATTGCCTTGTTCATCAAAAACCAAGACACTATCGTTTGACACTGAACCCGTGCACACTAACGATGTTACTCTATCCATGACGCCTTGCCAACAGAAAAATCTCTGTTCACGATTTATTCCTTCTTTTGGAATTCCTTCTCTTTCGGCCGGACCGATGCGAAGCCACACCTAGCATACGTTGCGTGTACTGTATCTCCAACAGTTCAACGTTGCTTGCTGACGGGAGAAAAAAAAAAAAGTCAAAACTTTCAGGGTATCATGATCGCCATCGACTCCTGCGGGTACAACATCCGTCGCATTTCCACAAGGGAAGAGCAAAATTTTGATATGCTTAGAAATACTTGACATGGTACATCCATGTATTGACAACAACTGTCAGCCCCTGAGTATTAACTCCTTTTGGGCACAGAATCAGTTGACTATTTCGTATGTATTTTGAGACACTAGCCAGATGTGAATACAAGTTCTAGAGATACATAGTTGTTGGAGGAAGCTCGGTCAGTGGCAATGTCGAAGCACTTAGTAGTTCTAGATTCCGTATATATCGAAGCTATCATGACTCGTCATAGTTTCAATGGGTGTGAGAAATAGGTTGTCCCCGGGGAGCAAGAGAACTTCTGACGTTAAGCTAACTGGTCTAAATGCCTATCAAGATATACTAAACTTACCTAAGTCTTCTCATCACTTAGGATAGAGGTCCCAAGTTTTCTTGCCTCCCCTAGGTTATGTAGACATATCAGCTGTGTCCGGAATCTGAGTCGGCAACAATTTTTATTAGCAGTGCAGTGTCTTTTCGAGACATCGAATATCGTGATGAGTCTGCTTCCTAACAGTTGTGATGGAAGGGACAGGAGGCCACCACTCACTTCATATCAAAACCGTGATTTCCATAGCGATAGCATCGACAGAGCTTAAAATGAAGAGACAATTGGTCTTCCTTGATACATGATATTCATTATCTGTCATATTCGAACCCGAACGACAAGATCCTATGCTCCTCCAATGCTATACATAATCCAAATCCACATCAAGACATCATCCAGAGTCACCCTTGATATTATGGAAAGTCATCATCTTCCAGTCCTTCAATCCGTTTCTCACCAACCTCACGAATCTTTTCTCCCAAGATCGTCCTTCCATATCTCTCTGCCACTCTACCAGCAGCCTCCATCATGCGGCCTGTACGATCCCGCATGAGCTGTACCATCTCCAGCGCACGCATGCCTCGCTCTTCGCCTTCACGACACTCGACCGCCAGGAGTTGCAGAAGAGTCTTGTCGATCTCGAGTTCAAGACGCGAGAGCTGCGAGCGCTGCGTGTGACTGCTCGATGTAGCCTCCACAAGATCTCGGAGCTGAGCTGCCTTTACGTTATGAAGCATGAACTGCTGCTCGAGCTTGCGAGTTTCTGAAGAACCATCCTCGTCTTCATCCTTATCTTCATCGCCATCGGCCATGTCAATATCCTCAGATCCTTCTCGGGCTTTGCGCTTCGAGGTTTTAGGTGCTGATGATATAGGGATGGAGAACTCGAATTCAGACAGAAGTGGACGAGGGAAATAGGGGTACTGGTCACCACCCTTGAGAATGATGCAGTGGAACTTGTTATCAGCCACTGCAATAGGAAAGTAGGACTCGTTCTTGCGACCTGATGCTAAACGGTCCAGCAATTTCGTGTCTAGAAGAGGCACCCATGATGCCCTTGAAGGCTGTCGCCAGTGAAGAAGTGTAAGAAGAGTGCCTGTTGAGTCGTAGATACAGGGGTCCTGGGTCGCAGGTTAGTCCGGTCCCTTATACTGAGTCCTATAGAGAAAACTTACACCGTTGTCCGAGAAGAAGACGCTCTTGAGTGTGGCACCCTCGGGAAGAGCTACTGTATCCTCGTTCTGGCAAATCTCATCTCGCTTGACATTCTCAATTGTGTACAAAAGACGAGTGTTACCATCCGCACCCATGGGTCCATTACCCATAGTCAATACGTAATCCCTCCAGCTAGCACATGTCACCATTGGTGTGCTCTTGGGTCGATAGACACGATATGGCATGCCGAATAGGGTGTATACTCGTACATAGTTGGCACTAGTTGTGACTGTAATAAAAGACTCACTCAAAGACATGGCCGTCACAGCTTCGTCCTTGGGTAATTCAATGCGCCAGTCATATCGTTGCGTCCATGTCTCGTGCGGTCGATAGAATATGACTGCAGGGGCATCATCTTTAGGTGGGCATGAGAAGAGTGTGCCATGCTCAGTCAGGCAGGCCTTGTCGTAGAGGAAGGTATCGCTAAAGTGAAAGTCTCGATGGAGTTCGTGATCGTAGAACTCAACTGTAACAGTGTGGTGTGAGTCCTGATCGACCGTCCAGACGAAACCAATCAGGTTCAGACAAAGGTACTTGCGGTTCCCTCGCCAGGGAGTCGCTCCTGGTTGAAATGCTTCATGGTATTGCGGCTCAAGCATATGACGACGCTTATTTGAGGTACCATACCCATCATCACCATCCCGAGCTCGTTTCTGGCCTTGCCCAATGGTGTATCCAGCACCGTCATCGTCCTCCACGAAGTCATCGTCACCATATCCATCTCCGCCTTCGAGAAATGAGTCGAGACTTCCAAGTGACTCCCTTCGGGGTCTCGTTGGCAGACCTTGTTGCTTCTGGCCGTTGACTGGAGGCGGTCTTCGGTTCGCAGATAACTCGGCAAGGGGGTCGTGGATGAAGGGGGCAGGTTGTGTGGCCAGTTTTAACAGAGGCGAGAACTGGTCTGTTAGGAAGTCTGGGTAGATGTAGACTTCACCATCAGTGGTTGTGAAGGAGAGAATGTTCTTGGTAGGGTGCCACACAATGTCAATGACATTGAAGTAGTCGTATCTTGCAATGACGGACTGTGTCTTGGTTTCCCAGATGAGGACCTTTCCATCTTTGCTCGCTGATGCCAACATCGCGCCATTGGGCGACCAGGCGATGGCAGTGATATCAGCCAAATGCCCGTTGGCGAAAGTTCTTTGTTTCTCCCAATCATTCTTGGAGATGATCTGGATGTCTCGAACGGGTGTCGGTACGGCAAATGCTCTACCGTCTGGATGCCACGCAACGCGTGTTGAGGTCTCGCTGTCTCCGTCGATAGCGCCAATGATACCATCCACCTTTCGAATCAGCTCTGGCTCTTCGGCTGTGAGAGAATATACATAAACAATTCCATCGGTGCCAGAAAGTGCAACCAATCGCCCTTGAGGATCGAAGCTGACATTTCGTACAGCCCGGGCATGCTCTCGAAGGTGCTTGACCTGTGTGATGTCCTTTGTGTTCACAATCTTGACACTCAGCTCATCACTTGCCACAGCGCACCATTGACGATCATTAGTCAATGCAACATCGCGAATCGGCAGTACAGTTCGAGTAAGAAAGCGCTCAAAGGTATTTGTCTCGAGGGAGTATAAACTGACGGTGCCGTCCTCGGATCCAACAACAAAGAATTCGTCTCCAGCGGCAACAGCCATGTTCTGTTCCTGACAATCATCTATATTGATCGGTTCTCCATCAGATCCTGTTTTGTAGAGACGAATCGTGTTGTTGGAGCCTACTGTGACAAGACGACTTCCATCGGGAGTGTAGGCACAGCGAGTAGTTCCTTGTGTATGGGCGGGCCGAGGCCGTGGTTTAGAAGCGATTGTCGAGTCCATGGTCGTCGATGTGATATTGTTTTAGTCGTTCAGATCAACGAGCAATGGGATATTTGCTATGATAGAAAAAGGGCGATGATGGGTGGTGGTTGGTTTAGAAGTGGGACAGGCGTTTGTCGGGAGACGCGTCTGAGCGCGTCGCAATTAAAGTCGCGGAAAGACCCCGCGCCGTGACAGGGAAGAGCTCCACTAAAATTCAACTCCCACCCAAAGATCTCCAACTCTTTTATGGCTGCCTACCTAACCTGGATCAAGAGATAATATCACGAGTTAGACTCACGACAAGCACAGTATCTACCACTGAGGCTAATATTGCGTTCCGGTATCAGAACCTGTTGCTATAACACGTATAAATCTTGATCATCAAAATGCAATCTGCAGACCGTGATCACTTCTTCGAGACAGAGTATGTACAACCGTATCTCCTATTACAAAGCTATAACCAACCAACCCTACAGTGCTGTTCAGGCTTCGCGGCAACGCAAGGCTGCCAAGGCAAGCAACAAAAATGGCAATCCCGTAATTATGAAGTCCAAGATTCTTGCAGCTGTCCCAGACCCTGCTGCACCTCTCACTTGTGTGTTCATCGCTGAGTCTGCTGGCGCTGTTCGCCGAATCAACCTCGAGGTATGTCTGGATACTCTAAAGAAGCTACATCTACTAACCATTTATAGACCTCAGAGACCAAAACGACTTACCGTGGACCAAAGGCCCCTGTAACTTGCCTTGCAACAGGAGGTCAAGATAACAAGACGGTTTTTGCAGGTTCGTGGGACAAGGACATCTGGTCATGGGACATTGAGACCGCCAAACCTGGCCGCAAGTTCAGCGGCCATACCGACTTTGTAAAGACCATCATCTGTGCTACAGTCTCAGGCAAGCACATTCTCATCAGCGGAGGTGCCGACAAGAAGATTTTCGTCTGGGACGTAGAGTCAGGTAAACGACTACATACCCTGCAAGATCCCACCACGACAATGCTTGCCGTCCAGCACCTTGCCATCGATCCTGTACTCAGCGATCCTACCACTGTCGTATTTGCCAGCGCAGGCAGCGACCCGCACATCCGACGGTGGAAAGTCACCCTGGACAGTTACGAACAGCTGCCCGAATCTTTCTCCGACCGCCCCGATGCTGAGCGACTTACCATCCAGGAACACGAGACCAGCGTTTACCGACTTGTCTTTGACCAAATGAGTGAGGATGCAGACCTCTGGACTGCCAGTGCTGACGGAACTGCAAAATGCCTGGCGCGTTCAAGGAACTTTGTCGCTGATGACACACTCACACACGGGGACTATGTACGAGGTGTTCTCGTAACAGACCAATGGGTCATCACGGCAGGCCGCGATGAGAATGTCAAGGTTTGGGATCGCTCATCTGGTAAACTGTACTGTACATTGGTTGGCCATTACGAAGAAGTCACCGACCTCGTTCTGCTCCAGGACACCGACGGTACCCCTCGCAAGGTTTGCAGTGTTGGTATCGACGGTACTGTCCGAACTTGGCCGCTTGGAAAGTCTGAGCTTGACGAGGTCCTTGTCAAGATCCAGGAGGCTGCGGAACCCAAAAAGGAAGAAGAAGAGAAGGATGGCAATGTGTTGACGGCTGAGGAAGAAGCTGAGCTCGCAGAACTCATGGACGACTAGACCACCTCAGCAAAATAGCAACACCAACATAACTTTCCCACCTTTCAGAATAGTTGGGCTCTGACCGTCTTTCTCACGGTCACTCTGGTGTTGCTCAAGCCCCTGAAACACTTGCCATGAGTTGCGTACCGTGCCACAAAATTTCAGCTCGACTTTTGTCTGCGGAACATAGGACGGAAAGCCGCATTCAAGTCGTGTAACCATAGGTCTCAACTCGCTGTTCTAAGCCACGACAGCCCGGATCGTGTCTTAGACTCCGTGTGCAAGTGCTGTCAGACAGTGACCTGTATTGACGGCACCTCTCCTTTTCCATGTGCAGAGACAAACACTAAAAAGTAACCTTGTATGCCGCCTCGTATCAATTTACAAGGCTCAATGTCGATGGCCAACCAGAAGCACCATGGCTACACCAACGAGGAATATGTCTCATATGGCTCTGACGTGTTGGCCACTAATTCCTTGAACTGGGATACAACGATCTGTCAAGAAAAAGGAATGTATTCCTAGGTAACAGGGACATGGCAAGTGATAAAATCTGTTGTCACAAATGACAGGATCTGATCCCCAGCGCATCACATACTCGTCACGTTTTAATTGTCCGTGGTGCTTGCTTTTGATTCAGCCGCAAAGCGCTGGCCATAACAAACAGCGCTGATAGTTTGCTTTCTAGCAATTGTCTGCCAGCGTTGCGGGGTCTTACTGCAGGAGAGATGCGAATATAGCTTTGCCTAATCGCACAAATCGCTGGTATGGCTGAAAACAGCAAGATAGAACACCTCCCTTACGCATTGATGTTGTTTTGTTCAAACGTAACACAGAGCAACGACGGGTGTATTAAGCACTCACTGATGCACTCAGCCGTGGTGTTAGGGATTGTTGCCGAACTTGAACTCAAAGTTTCGTCCTGTGAAACCGTGAAGTTGCACAATTCATTAAACAAACTTGGATCCCGTTTTGGGCTTCGAAGTTCTCGTGGCTTACCCGAGCAACTTTAACTTGAAAGTTTACCACAAGCCACAAGCCCGATGATTGTCAACAATAATGGCTCCGAGTTGGTCAATGAAGATCCTTTCCAAATCTTCAATGTCACCATACCATTCCAACTGATCTACTCTGTACCGAAAGTCAGCTTCCTTCATGCACTGTAAATCCAATGCGCCCGATCTCTATCGGCCAAGACTGGCCCCCTTGCTCACGAACGTGACATATTCAAACATCCTGGCCATTCCCCAAGATTGCAAATTTGTTAAGTTTGCGTATGGAGTAGGCTGTTCATTCTCCGCCTCGTAAGTATCCTGGACCCTGTTCAGTGACAATTGTGTCCCTAAAGTGGACCTGTCGTCAAGCCGAGTATCCATGTTAGTTCACAGAATTCATAAAAAACATAATCGACATGTGCTGTGTTATGTTTTTCGGGGAAAGGGAAAGACGTCCCCTTTTCACCCGCATCGGCGTCATTTGTGAGTGATCATTATCAAAATGAGCATAAGCCACGTTGTTGCTGAACAGATTTGTCGTAAATGAGAAAAGTTAGTATGCTGAATTGAAACGATAGCCATAAGCCACAGGCATGGCACACGTTATGACGATGCCTGCCAAACTTCGATCTGGTAAGACATGCAGGCCCTACTCCGAACAGTCGGAACCCATTGCTCTCTACCAGCGTGTACTGCATGAGCAGCACCAGTTCGCAGTATGCTTGGCTTCTGCACGATCGCAAGGTGCTGCTGCAAGGCGGGCTCATACTCCCAACCCTCCCTCTGACAGTCACGAAACGATGGTTGTTCGGTCCAGTCGTAGATGGTCCAAGGAGGATCAATAACTAGTACTGCTGCGTCCAAAACTACCATCAAGTGGTTCCGAAGTCGTTTCCTTTGTCTTTCTAGGACTTGGCAAGTCACACTAGCAAGCAAACAAACAAACAAACAGTAAGTGGGGGGTCGAATAGCCGCGTGGTGCGAAGCGTCTCGAGGTTGATGTCAATGCTACCCTTGTCGAAAGGATCTAGTGAGATCGCGAGACATATGACTGATTCAGAGATCACCACGACGCTAAAAGTCTGTTGGATAGTTGCGGTAACCTACTACGTCTTGTATTGAATACCGCGGATTGCGCTGAGCATCACCTGTATACGGTAAATGAGGTAATTACCAAGACCCTATATTGAAAGCTTGACCGCCCCGTTTTGCATGCTGATCAGCATTGTGAATATGTATAGGCCAACGATCGCCATTTGAGATTTTCGGATTTTCGGAAGATGATGGCCAAAATAGAATTCGAAACCCGTTAATCGACGTGGGGGGATCGACGGTGTATTTAATGACCCACAATGCCAGAAGCTATCCACAAGGCTTGAGCATACTATTTCCTTACCTTGCATTTTCCCTTTTCCATTGATTAGTTCAAGTTAGAGTCGAAGCCCTTGTGGTAATTGAAGCACAGCAAACATTGTAATGATCCCGCTTACTGTGCAACGCTTGACAAATAGGCTTCGAGCCGGTAGCTTCCTCACCCTGTATCGTGTGTAGCCACAGTAAAAGGCCAGTTTAAGCCGACTGGCTTGGGAGTTTTGCGTGGAAGCTGAAAATGGGCTGGCTGGTATGACATGAGAGGCTGCAATACGCGCAGTGTCCGATGCCAACTAGAACATGCGACAGCTATTTCCGGTTTCTGTGTTTCATGTTTTAGCTCAGTGTTTCTTGTTGGGGCTTGAATCTTAAGAGGAATCGGGTAATAACAACCGAATAGATGATAATGGCTATCGGCGATATGATATGTTATAGAATGGGGTCAGCTCTATTGTGCATGACCGAATCGCTACCGAAATCCATACTTGGGTTGAAGACATCATAAAGGGATAATGCGTCTCAGCTGAGCCTAGACTAGATCCTGGATCATGGAATATCCTTGACGGGGGTCCTTGCACTGTGGGACTGGGCCGTGAGCTGCAACATGGAACATGGGACATGGGTGCTGTCAATCCCTGTAATTTGAGCAAACAGTTTCTCTGCCCCAGACGCACGACACGCAAGGACCTCGCTACCTTGCGTATTGCAATTGGTGTTTGTATTTGTGCTACGTATGCTGAGTGGTCTCACTCCATACTTGGCAAATGCGTTGGAGGTAAGGGAGATTTACTGCAGGTGCCCGATAGCTTGGTTCCAAGTTGCGAGCAGCCCAGTCCCAGTCAGCCTGATAACCCAGCCGGCTGGGATAGGATAGGCATTCAAACAGCACGGAAATGGACATTGATATCGACCTCGAAGCTTGGACCTCCCATCCAGTTCATATCGGCATTGTTCTGTTTGGCTCCAGCTCAGGAGGCTAAACAAGCCCAAAAGCAACCCTGCAGTGATGAGAGTGATTAACTGGCGGGATGGGTCTCGGCGTCTCTATGCTGTTCGTTCGTCGGGGCTCCTTCGTGGATGTATGGAGACCCAACAGATTCTCAATAAACCGCTAGAGTGGCTTGCGTTTTTGCTGCGGTAGCCCGATTCTTGCAGGGTTCAACAACGACCTGAAATCCTGGGCCTAGAATGGAGACTGATGAACGAGTTCAAGTGGAATTAGAGGAGTCGGCATCCGTTGACAGTGGAGAAGAACTGACGACCTGACCTGCAGCTTCTATACCTGGAGCATGCACCACCTGCACCTGCACCTGCCTTGAATTAGATATTAGTCGTAGTTACCTCCAACTTTCAGGTCGTTCTTTCCAGTTTACATCTCGATGGCACTTGCTTCAAAGTTCTTACTCCTCGTTCTTGCCTTTTCTGAATGAGCATTCTTTTCTTCACCCTCTCTCCTCCCCAGGCCGGGATCTTTAATTACATTCATCACGTCTCATATCTGAGCGCATTTTATCATTCAACTGGAGAAATACCCTTGTAAGATCATTTCTTTATCCATTCCGATGTCGACCTCACTAATCATCGGATAGAGTTTCTTATGTGTAATTGGGCGTGTTTCATACCAAAAGTTTCTCGGCTGCTCCCTTTCACCAACCCTCGAACGGACCAAGCATTCCATCAGCACAATCCCTTACTTTAATTCGACCTTTCCCATTTACTGTTCTTTTTTTCCACTAAGAGATCGTCCGAATCAGTGGCGCCTCGAGTGTTCATCATGTCCACCGACAACAAGCTCCTTGGGAGCGTCGTTGCCTTCGAAGGCCATGTAGACACGATATCAACACAGCTACGACTGCTTCCAACTTCACCAAATATTTTAATACTTCCAAGCATTCAAAATTATATCTCCAATAGGGACTTAAAAAACCGCTCAGACGTTCGAGTTTATGTCAAGAAAATCCACGAGGCCACAGTAGCTCGTTACGAAGCTGCTCAAGCTTTCCTTCATGGTTCAACAGCAAGTGGTAGGCGACTCGTATTTATAAACGGCGGTACCCCGAGTGCCCGAACACTTTGCATCAGAGCCATTATGGACTACGAAACAGATGGAGACTACTGCCGTGCCGAGTCGTTATTCAACCAGCTAGTTAAGGATGGAGTGGTGGGCCTGGATAATCCAGTTAGAGACTGGAGAAGGCAGGACATGTATCAACCGAAGGATAAAGGAGACCAAGAACAGGAGTTCGAAGATCCCATAACACGAGCTATGCGAGCTGCCGACGCCTTGGACCGACAAACAGCATCACTTCAACCCTCCAATGAACTCGATTTGACCCTTACGCCCCGTCCGCGAAGTAACAGCTTGCCGCTCTACGGCTATGAGGACAACTTCGGGGATGATGCCCCATTCTTTGTTTTTGGTGCCGCGAATAAAGATGAAGGTGGGAGTACAGCTGATGAAGCTCCGGGCTGTTCTTACTCACCCCAAGCTTGCAGGTTTTCTGCGAGGCATTATGACCGGTCTGCAGGTCGCATCTATCACGATATTTCCAATCTACAGTCCCCTTCACCAAGGGCTTCTTTCCTTGCATCCCCCAGCTGTGTTGGCGAAGCCTACGGCTTGATGGCTGCCCCTGTATCCCCTGCCCTCGAAGGCTTGAGCCCAAGATCCGATGTTTTGAGCATCCCGTCCACAGATAATGTCGTGTACGGGGAAGTTTCATTAGTGGACATGAGGTCTCCAGGCCGCAGTCCAACTCTGTCTCGAGTCAAATCTCTGGACAGAATCTACCCGGCCAGTCCCAGGTATCGGGATCTTTGTGTTTCTGCAGCCACTTCAGGACTTGCACGGCAACTAGAGAGTGATCCGGGGCCAGAATTATTGAAAGCCCATCGGCATTCACAAACAATAACCACAAACCCCAAGGAGCTCGTTTCCAACAGACGCAGCTACATAGAGGGACCCCAAACTGTTATTGTGAGAACCAATCTCCCAATCATCAAAGTGGCTCCGGTCCCCTTGGAGAAGAGGCGGAAACCTGCACGGGCATCGTACGTGGATAGAGGTACTGATGCCGAGCACATTTCTGGACCAAAGGAAACCTTCCAACCAGTACTGCCCTTCATGGAAGACCTGGTGGTGCACTTCAGGGAGGAGGTCCCCGAACCTTTGCTCAATTCTGTCACTCATGGGCTTAGAATGGGTCAATTTCCCGCGGCTATTTATTCACCTACTTCCGAAACAGACGACGGCAATGCTCTGGTTCCAGGAACACCTGAGTCCAACACTATCACAGACGTAAGCTGCGCAGAAAGCCAATGCGAGGAGTCAGCTGTCACCGACCAATCCATCCTTTCGGACGAATATGATCCGTTCGCATATAATCAGCCCGTCTGGCCTAACAAGAAGCCTATCCCAAGTGTGCCCAAGCTTAAGGTTGCACGACCTCCAACACCAGTTCGGACTCCTCCACCCCTGGTTTCGGATGTCCACAGCAAGTTTCACGACCTTCGAATTAATGGTCAAGAAACAGCCATCACTGTACAGAACTCACTGCGTTCTGTCCTCCAGGAACACTTCCCCCCAGAAACTCAAGGCTACCGGCAGTTCCAGTTTTCCCTTTTGCCAGAGCTTGAAGGGTTGTGGAACCCAGTCTTTTGGGAGACTGGGAGTAACGATAGCCGTGGATCTTGCCATAGAATCGACCAGATCCTAGCTATTGGAGCCCAGAGAGGTGTGAAGAGGGACTATACTTGCGCCATCACAGGACAGCTTGAGAAGCTAGGAACAAAATGCAACGGTATGAGCCGAAGTGGCCGACTGGACTTCAGGTATGTACTTGACTCTGCTCCATCTTGTGCTGCTTAAAACTCACACTGGGCAGGTACCTTCTTGCCAATGCCATGCAGGCGTATACGACCCAGCCTTTGGCCAGCCAGGCCAAAGACAACCCTTTTGCGAATTCGTTCCTACTCGCGACCCTCATTATTCCGCACCTCGAAACGTATCTTGCCCTTCACGCAGAGGTGAGGTATCTTCTCCTTGAATATCCGCCTGAGCATCTTGCGACGGTGTTGGCTCTTCAAAAGCTCGTTGGAGTAGAGTTGATGAAGGTGGCTCAGATCGTTGATGCCAGCAGCAAGAGCATTCCCTTCACTCATCTACGTGGAAACTCCATCACCGGCCCAGAACAAGGACCTGTTGGGCGCTTCGGGAAGACTTTCCCACAAAACTCGGGCTCTGGCTATGACGTTACAGTTTCTAAAGCCAACTTCCTCATCACGTCAACTGCAACTGATGCAGAAATCGCAACTTTTATTGCGACCATCTCGGGGATCCTGTCCAAGACTTCTGATTTCTATGTCCCTCACGAGCCTCCCAAGAAGCCGTCCCCAAAGAAGTCTAAGCCGCCATCTATCACAGGAACCTTCTCCCCTTTCCCACGTGTGCCATCAGCGACTCATAGCCCACCCATGTCCCCGGCACTTGGGGCGTCTTTGGGAGCGGCACTATCAGGGTCATCTGCGGTTCCGAGTCGAGCCCCTTCCATTGCTGAAACAGTTAAGACAGTAAAGTCTTCCAGAAGCAAGCAAAGTCGATCCTATTCAAAGCGAAAGCCTTCCGCGATTGATGCTCGATCGATCTTAACTATGTATGTTGATGACAGCGACTGGGATCAAGAAGACCGACGGATTATGCCGCTCCTTGAGGATAAGGCCGAGAGGCGAAAAGGCAACTCCCACAAGGCACTCAAGTTCCTCGGCCTGTCGTGATCCCAAAAAGAACGAATACACATGGCCATATGAGAAATATGGCTGTAATGATGTTATGATCTCGCCCAATGTGGCATTTTCTTTTGTTGTTATTTTTGGGGCGAGGATTTACGGTGATGGCCAGGAGACTGGAAAAAGATAAAAGTCATGATGTTGTTGTGAATAGAGTAATGTTTGTCAACACTTTTATTCCATCTACGGTCTGGGGATAGGACTTAAGCAGTTATGGGATGTAATAATAATTGTAGATTATCTTTACGTAAAGTCGTCGGTAATTGAAGGGTTTTTTACGAAATAATTATACTTAGACACTGCTGTTGTCCTCATTGCTCAGTCTGCCCTGTCCAAGACTACCATCAACATCTATACCTGCTTTTCTCTGTGTCTTGATCTCTTCTCTGGCCTCGGCCTGCTCAGCCTTTTTTCTAGCATGACATTAGTTTCCGTATACGGAACGAGCTATATATTGAGACGAACCTGTCAAGATCAGAAGCATAGTCCTCAATCTTGATATCATCCTTGCGTGGCTTATCTCTGCTACTCGTTCCCTTTACTGCATCGGCGACTTTGCCTTCTGCAAGGGTAGCTAGTTGCTCTGCGTTCTCATTGTCGTTTTGGAGGGGAGTTTCGGACTGCTTTGACACTTGACTTTCGACGCTGGCCATTTTGAAAGATTGTGAAAGACCGAGATAGGTATTGAGTATGATGATTTTATTATGCGTAGATATATTGGTGAGAGAGAGTTACTGTGAATTAAATTGTTATATTGAAAGTGTGCCTGGAGAATGACATCAGGCTGAGAGTGGTTGATCTATGACGTATATCGACTTGGTTATCACCGATGAGGAAGATCTTCGTGCATGAAGCGTGTGTAGCGTAGATTAAGCAGCTGAGCTTTATCTTTGTGTCTTACATAAAGTGTTTACACAATGTCTTCAACTGTTTGCTTGAGTTGTATGATGGTTAAAGTTAGCATGAAAGAGCTGCCTATGTTCGGGTTGTCTGATGGATGGGCTGTATTGCAATTAGCGGATATAAAGAATGCGACCAAGGACCTCAGATGGACATTTGAGAACGTGCTGGCGATCATGAGATCTACCACAGAGCCTTAGCCATGAGTTCGTTCTATGCATGGCTTCACCATGGCCAAAGAAATCTCTCTCAATTGAGAAACCATTTTACGACATCGACAATGGTTCATAATTTGGGATTCGAAGCCATATGAGCAAGGAACTCCAACAATATTCGTCATGGGTCAAGTTTAAAAAAAAGGAATATTCAACCTTTATTAAGAATAACCCTTTCTCGCATACTAAAATCGATCTCAAGTACCAAAAACAACGAAAAACCATAGGCGAACCAGGATGGTAAAATAGAAGAAACAACATGACAATCGATATCAGAACCCAAGTAAGATATTGACGCTTAGCGCAACTCTCCCCCATAGCTCTCAAGGAGTCAAGATGTTACGGGGAACAGAGGACCAGGATCGCGAATTGCCAGAGGAAAACGGGGTGCGCAGATAATGTGATTCCCAGCGAATGGCTGGTTGGCGGGCTGAAAAGAACAAGAACCGACGAATGCCTCCCAATACTTGAATTTCGCAAAAGTGCAAAGACACAGCATGGGATGGATAAGAGAAAATACAGCCTGCGCACGCGCAAAACCCCCCAAAGCCATCCGCTACCAAAAACACAAAATCTGCCTTCATATCTGTCGTCTCCCCTCATGCTCCCTCCCCAGAACCTATCGATTCCCCGCCCTGACCATTCCTACCGTCGACATAGCAATGGAAGGGCCTGCGAATGACGTTGAGACGAATGGAAAGAGCCGTTGTTCCAGATGCCAAGGCGGTAAAGGGATAAAGTCGTGACTTGCGGAAAAGAAAGGCAATCCAAGTGGTCATGATCTGGTCTATGCGCAGAAATGGAGAGAGTAGAAGGAAAAAGCAAATATCGTGAGTGAACTCGTCCGATCGTGTCCCTGGCATGTTGTTCATTGTCCCGGCCGTACTCCATCATCCTGCTTCACCAAGAGAAAGGAGAGCGTTAATGCATTTAGCAGCAGCTGTTGTTGGAGGAGGATCCGACGCCCTGGCCTTGGCCGACTTGCACGCTGGGCTTGGTGTTGTTGGCTGTTGTGGTGCCCATGCGCTCCTTGATCTGGCGGGCCATGGTCAAGAAAGCCTGCTCAACGTTGCTGGCATTCTTGGCCGAAGTCTCAAGGAAAGGAATTCCCAGGCTGTCGGCGAATTCCTATAGAGTTGGGTCAGTCATCGTGTTGCTGTGGGTAGTTGTCGCAGCCGAGGGTGAAATTTTGGTGACAGGGGCATTTGAGCGTTCAGGCGCTTAGATGCATGTGATAAGCGACCCGCTGGGCTGCGACATTCATAGTGCCAGAATAAAAAAACTTACCTTGGCTACGCTGTACTCAACGACCTTCTTGTCTGACATATCGCTCTTGTTGCCGACCAGCAGCTTGTTGACACCCTCAGTGGCGTATCGGTCAATTTCCTGGAGCCATTGCTTGACGTTGTTGAATGAGTCCATGTCGGTAACATCGTAGACGACGCAGATGCCGTGGGCACCACGGTAGTAGGAAGAGGTGATGGTTCGGAAACGCTCCTGACCGGCGGTATCCCACTTGAGAACAAGTTAGCATTTGGTTAGGTGGCCGGAGCCTGCGCGATGGGTGCCACATACAATCTGAAGCTTGACGGTCTTGCCATCGAGCTCTATTGTTCGGATTTTCTGACCAAGTGTTAGACGATAGGCCAGGTAAGTGGAAATGCTGGCTGGGAATAACGCACGAAATCGACACCGATGGTAGAGATGTAGGACTCGGTGTAGGTGTCATCGGCGAATCGCAGGAGAAGACAAGACTTTCCAACACCGGAGTCTCCGATGAGGAGGAGCTTGAAGAGATAGTCGTATCTAGTTGGTGTCAGATCCAAAAATTGTCAAAGACTAGCATCTCGACAGCGGTAGCAAAAGGAAATCGCATGAGGAATAGTCGAGGATGGCAGGGTGCAACTCTAGAACAGTAGTCAGCATGGGGCATAGTTCCATCAGGAGGTTATCGCAAAGGAGGTGGAGAGTGGCGTACTACTCAGGGTTCATGTTGGCGGTTGTTCCTTAAATCGCAGTAAGACAAGAGTCTGATGCGAAAAGTGAAGGGGTGAGGCTGAAAAGACGGACTTGTCGAGGCGATGGAATGAGGAGTTGCAGATGAGTTGATGGGAGAGAAAGATTAAGTTGAGAATGGTTGCAGAGGCTCAAGTAAGGTACGTCAGGGAAGAAACGTAACGCCAGGCAACGCCAGCACCGCCTAGGAGAGGGAGGGAGGGAATGAATGGATGGGGCAGCTGACAGGCGTCGATCACGTGATGCCGTCAAAGAACAAAGAGTATGTACAAGTCAGTCAATGTGATACTGAGTTAACGGGTAGAGACAGAGCATGTGCAGCAAATAAGAAATGAATGAAACCAAAGGGTACGTCACAAGCGAGGTATATTCGTTGATTTAATTGTCCCTGCAAGGGTAATCTACTGGATATTGCTTGTTCTCATGCAATATACTTCAGGATATCACAGGGCGGTTTACCGATATAACACTATCGCTTGCGATAGGAGCCAACAAGTTGACGTAGACTTTCCCAAAACGGATCATCTTCCAATAGCAAAAGAACAGCAAGGCTTCTATCGTGCATATTTACAAACAACATCGGAATGAGAAATGCATCATTACTCTGAGCGTCTGCCTGCTCTGCTCCGTCGTCGGGCAATGCACTGTAGGCATCCGTTCATTCTTTAACTATCATGAGGCTGTCGATGAGCCAAACTTGGAGCCTGTGCCGTCATTCACACGATTCAAGTGACTTGGCATGTCACAAGTTGATACTAGATCAACTTCACCGCCTTCTTCTTCAAGAGTGAGAAAGAGGGCATCTATTGCAAACAGACGATCTTAAAGAAATATCAGATAACGCCTTATCAGTGGATCCTGCTTCATTCAAGCCTCAATTCTCCCATTTTCTCCAGATTCCCATCCACTTCTCTCCCACTCAAAGATCCCATCACAGTGGAAAAGACCCGCCCCGCCACATCCCGCCCCGCTGTCAATATGTGGCTATGGAGTCTTGATCATCAACCAATCAAGTTCAGCATTTCACAATCATGTCTCTTCCCTTACACTTTACTGCTGCTAGATACTTCCGAGTCTAACCATTAAGCCATCGCAGAAAAAGTCCGAAAGTGGACATACGTTGAGGTTCCCTACCATCCAAGCTCTTAGGTACGCAACACCTCAACTTGATTCTCTAGTATTCTAGACCCTCTTTAACAAAGTCAACTTGACTTCTTCTATCAAATTTCACTCTTGATCCATGAATCTCTCCATTTTGCTGCGGTGACCTCCCAATGGCCGCGCCCATCCGATCCAGTCTAAGCCGTTCCGGCCGGACCTCTGTTGCCTCTATTCGCAGTCTCTCCAATGCTCGCCCGGCAAAGGCCCAGGTTCAGCCCGTCACTGTTAGAGAACCTAAGCCTTCTCTACCGCCTTCCGATGCCACTCTTCTCGAAGATTACCTAAGGCGAGGTGCCTTGTCGAGGACATATTTTGATGCGACAGGCGTGCGATGGGTCGGATCTGGCGATGACGGACCAAAGGACCCCAATAAGGCAAAGCTAGGAAAAAGTACGTCACTGAGGATATTCCCATGTTTGTATCACAATGCTAACTTGCTATAGCTCTGCGAGTTTTACAAGAACGATTACCAACGCTTTTACTACATCCTCTTCCTCACGACATTCTTGCGCCAAACATCGCCCTCCATCTTTTCCCTTCAACGCACCCTCACCTACCAACCGTCTCCGGCCGTGTCGCCTATAACGCCGCCCTCTGGACCTCCCCGATAGCATGGAACCGTGTACCAATTCTCGGCAATGTCTGTATTGAGGTTCTCGCGGAGCGCATGACAACGGAGCCCCTCACATTCTTACCCCGCCGTGCTGGGGCGATACCCGAGCAGCTCGTGGTCCGCTGGTGCGAAAAGCGAAAGGGCTCAGATAGTTCTTCTAACAAAGGAGTGATTGCCCGATCCCTACCGTTTGGTCGGGGAGTCGACCCAGACAAGGCATTCACGGGACTGTTTGTCTTTGACTTCGATGCCGAAGGTCGAATTCTAAGCCATACTATTGAGCAGGCACAAGCAGGTGGCGATTGGGAAGCTGGAGTTGGTGCAAAGGTTGTCGGTCTGACTGACTGGCTCCTCGGAGGTTGCAAGAACCCCGGCACTCCTATACCAATGTTCGAGCGAGTGCGAAGACGACGATCCATCTAAACACTCACTGTGGGGTGGACAGTGATGATATGACCCCAAGGGGCGTGTTCTTTTAGAAAACGAGAGCGGTTTACGGACAGACATGGCATCATGAGAGGCGTTTCCGGTTGCATCTTGATCATCACCAGCGACTTCATGCTGGTTCGGGTCGCAGGGTCTTTATCCATAAGACAGTGTACAACAACGAGCCATGAGACTCCACACACATTCAGACTTTGTATAGCTTTGTAAATTAACAACTAAAGCTCATTCTTAGACAATGCTTTGCCTTCAAACAATTCATGTCATTAATCGTCCCTCTTTGACAGTTTATCTTGTGCAATGGAGCCTGTTCATGGTTAGGGCCTCAAATTCGAAGAGAGTATGAGTTGTGCAATTGATGTAATTTAATAAATTCTCCTGGCCCATTCATGAAATATGTGATTTTTACGAGTTACAATAAGGAGAGTAAGATGCGATATCGTGCGGTATGGAATTTGTAGGGAAACTTAGAAGCCTATTCATGAAGCTTCACGCAAGTTCATATCTTAACACGAGTCCCTTAAGTGGCTGTCTTGGGCTTGCCAACCAGCGACTGATAGCTTATGATAGTAGAAACCATCAAGTGCCTAGTGGTGGTAAACATTGGATGTAGCGTCGTGAAGCTCATATATTCATACGCGCTATCCGCCTCTAACCTACTGTATCGAGGCTTTTTAATTCCTGAAGAGCCAGCCCATTCTCAAGCCAGCATCTCCTTGATGGTATATGGGCATTTCACAATATTCTGCCCAAATGACCATCAGCCAGAGCACTTCTAAGCGTCCGGCAACCTGAACCTGCTTCCAGGCCTTGTAATTGAGATAAATACCAATATCCAAACGTCCTCTAGAGCACGATCTCGCCAATATTCTCCCCCTCAAAGCCCTGCTTCGCAAGCTTCTTGACCCGCGCCTTCTCCCTTGCCTTGTCGACGGCTTTCTTCTCCTCTGCGAGCTTCTTGACAACGTCTAGCTCTCCGAGCTCAAAGCCAGGAGGCGGGTCGTCGTCCCTGTCGAGGTCGATTTCACCAAGGAGGAGCACGTTTTCACCTCGGACGAGGAATATGCCGTGATTTATATCGGCGTACAGACCCGTTGGTCGATCGCTACCTGCTGACTCGGGGGAGGGCGCAAAGATACGTTCGACGGTAGATTGGAGGACGAGATTGGCTGGTTGAGGTCAGAAAAGGGATGTCTCCCTGCAGTGTTCTATTTCCTTAAGACCCACCGAATTGATCCCAGCTTCTTAGCACGCCGATGAGCTTTCTCCCATCGCGCAAAGCGACCATGAGCTTCTCTGCAATTATACAGTGGTCAGCACACGATCCGTCCTTCTCCCTGCTTTTATCGAGCCCAACCCTTCTCATGAACCGGAAACAGGAATGAACTGGTACCATGGCGGAGTCGTACTGTCTGTGAGATCCAGGAGCTGCGCTGCAGTCGTGAACATCTGCGGCGGCAACTGGGGGAGCGGTTGCGGCGCACCGCGGCCCTGTGGAGGGGCATCGGCGATAGATAGGTTCTCCATGATATCGTGATGGATGAGGTTGATGGTGTTATGTGATGTCTTTTGTGATTGCGAAATTCTATTGATCCATGGAGAGTTCTTTCATAGGCTCATGACATGAACATCGCGTGTAATCGGTTGCAGCGGTCGAATAAAGGGAAGTTGCTCTAGGTCGTTGATGCTTTGACGTTGATCTAAGGTGTTGCGGATCCTATTGCGGCAAAACAGCGCTATAACGATAGGGGCCATTTAGCTGCATATCGCTATAAAACGCCGAATTCAACAAAACATGCCATCAAATTTCTGACTTCAATGCGGGGCATTCCAGAGAGCAGATGGAGGGGCATTCTCATCTTGGCGGGGCAGAAAGCCAAAAGGTCAGGGAACGGAACAAGCAAGAAATAAGCATCCATGACAAGGTCTTGGCCGTAGTCTCTTAGTGGCCGAGAGCTGCAGCAGTGACTTGCTTGTGCGTCATTATATGCCATTCGGCAAAGGGTTCTTCTTTTTTTTTATGTCTCATTATTTGGTGATCTTTTCACTCTCACTCTCACAAGCATCAACAAAAGCAGCCCCAGCTTCAACTTGTTTAGATGCGCTCAAGTGAGGGGAATCGCCAAGTCTATTCAACTCCACCATGACCAGGCGAGTTACTAAGATTTCGTCCCTCTCTAGGGGGTGGACTTATGCGCATATTTGCCTCCCCGTCGCGTCGGTCTTCGGGCTAGACCCCGATGAAAAAGCAAGAATCCGAGGGCAGCCAACCTTTTGTGATGCTTTTCCGGTCCTATCCATGAATTGCAACAAGATAACCCTCTGATCTCGATGCTTGCACCTTTATATGCCGCTGAAGTATCCCGCCCCGTCCGAATTCTTAGATGTGTAAAAAAAAAAAAACAAGCGATACTCTATCATGTTCCAGCCTAAACGCCTTGGGATGGATGCACATTGTAGTCTCTATATAGAGAACTGAAAAATAGGAGGCAAAAGAAGAGGTGCTTCGTAACTCAACCCAAATTGAGTTTCTGAGACGAGCACGTGTCATTCCTCTCATGACAAGGAAATGGAAAGAACTCTGTGGAAGTGACGGTGTATCACAATCCACTCAACAGCCAGGAGATAAACCCATGTCGTCGCAACTGAATGGAGGGCCGTTCAAGGATAGGGATTGGTCACTTCCAAGGCCAGGATTGCGCATGAGAGGACGCCGTGAGGTTATTGACGATTTACAGTAGACCGTTGTAAGGCCTCCTGTAGCTCTGGTCTTGTTGATAACGCCTCCCACGCCTGGGTAAATGTAAACCACTGGCGTTCTCGCTTGTGGGATTCGGGCCAATCGTCGTACTCGCTGGTTACTGTGCCCTCAAAGAAGTGGTATCTTGACCGATCTTTTGACGATTTGGGCGCACGCTTCTCGTCAATGTCACCAAGATCATAAGTGATTTGAACAGTGATGCCAGCTTCTTCCCAGGCCTCTCGCTCAGCGGCTTCCTGGCAAGTCTCATCAGACTCCCAGCCGCCCTTGGGCAGCACCCAGCCTTTGCGCCGGGTAGACTGAATCAACAGTACATAGTTTTGATCGGGAGTGAGAGGTACGATGCCAGCGACGAGACGTTCGCCCTTAGTGTTGTAACCTATATAAAAAGAAAAATGTCAGTGGTGGAATCTTGAGATTATCGATTGAGAATGCCGACTGTCGAGAAGTTGTTGAATTGTGCCCAGGCGAGCGTAGGAAATTATGGTTGGATTCAAATCCATCACACCACAAAAATGGGCAACAAGGATGGTATAGAAGGCACCAAGACAAATGCTTCATAAAAAGCCGAGGTCAAATGTGCCGAGAAGGATACTTTCAAACAGAAAATATTGTATTGCGCATCAGGTAAAGACTCACGTTGCTTGCTTCTACCCACTCGTGACTCCATCGAACGGCCACCGCCCGAGTCGCCAGAGGCAGAACTCGACATCTTCTTAGTGGGAAGTTGGGGCGGATAGTGACGGGAATTGGGAGGAATGTCGGGGAATTTGGTCGGGCGAGAACAAAAACAATTATGTTCGTAGATCTCGAAAGGCGATGATGCGGGCAAGAAAGCTTCAAAGGTCCTCGGAGGTAGCGGAGGAGAACGGATGTTCACCCCTGGGTCGAGAAAGAGAGAGAACCTGCGATGGGCGGACGGGTGGCTTTCAAAGAGCCTTGAGAGGCATCATTGTCGAACAGTGAATAGTTGGTAAAAGTCTTGTGGTTAAGTTAGGTAGGAATGAAGAACAGAAGTGGCCGTGGCCTGCGCCAGAAGGTGCTGGTGCTTGGTTTTTGGTCGGGGAGAGCCCAGACGCTCCAAAGAGCTGGGCTGGCGATGTGATATAAACTGCGAGATGATGGAGGTGTGGGCGCGCACGCGCAAAACGTCCCAAGTTTAGCTCGAAGGGGCAGCGGGCGACTCGGCGGATCTCTCTGTCTGTACAGGTCTGGCGGAACCCGCAGAGCAGGTAGGTAAGGTACGTACTGTAGCACTGTACGTAGGTACAGAACAGACTGCAGCGAAGAGGGTTTGGCTTGGTTGGGGGGCGTGTAGGTACGGGGAGCACTGGGCGCTCGGCGGACAAGCCTTCAAGTAGGCTAGTGACAGCAGACAGGGACTGGACGCGGAGGGGAAAAGCTGGATCCTCGCCTGCCTAGGGATGGAGTATGCGTAGCGTGTCAGAGGTACTGTACAGTACTGTGATGTAGTGCTTGCAGTGGGCTTTAGGCCTAGACTTGCCCGGCGAAACGGTACGGTAGCCCAGCAGCTCTTCGCTTTCGTAGGTGAATGGATGGTGGGCGGTGGCGCCCTGTAACAGTGAGTCGCTGAAGCGTGGAGTGTGGAACTGAGGGCCTTCGCTG
Source organism: Fusarium oxysporum Fo47 (assembly GCF_013085055.1). Classification (NCBI taxonomy): domain Eukaryota; kingdom Fungi; phylum Ascomycota; class Sordariomycetes; order Hypocreales; family Nectriaceae; genus Fusarium; species Fusarium oxysporum. Next base: position 2,845,630 of record NC_072847.1, read on the forward strand.
GGTCAACCGATGCGAGGCAAACTTTGATTAGAAATGGGGATAATAATGGAAGTCATGAACGTGAGAGGCTCCCCTGTTTGAGTTGCCGCGGCGTTTACCAAAGTGACTTGTGTTGTGTTGGCTGACTGATACTGATGTGATAGTTGGCCGTGACGTTGATGGTCAGAAGCGAAGAGGCTTGGTTCGAGTTGAGGAGTCCCACGCCAACGTCTTTGTAGCAAAGGCTGAGATCCAAAAGCTTACGAGTCGGGGAGATGAGATCGATCGGTGACAGAGGTATTGTTAAGGTGTCGAACTGTCAAATTAATGGTAAGGAAGTGTTATTTCATGCAACCACTTGGATTTAGATACCTGGATAAGATTTGCTAGGGGAAGCTGAACTGTGCAGGGTAGGCGCTTTTTGTGATGGTTTGAGTACAGAGTTGAGGCCGCAGCTGTGACAGAATACCAAGCAATATTCAAAAGCTTCCAGGTTATTGAGAAGAGACTGTATCTTGGATATAGTCCTGAGTTTAAAAGACTGGAGGCCGAGAGTAACCATTCAGTTACCAGGCCCAAGTAAGGAAGGTATGAACTTGTCAACATGCAATGCAATGGAAGAAACAAAGGTGAGATGAGTCGCCGTGTAGGTAATCTTAAAACCACCTCATGTCTTGCGCCATCCAACTAACAAAGGAGACCAAACTCTGACAACGACAGGGTCAGTTACTCTTATACTCGAGCCCATCTCGATAGGCTGATGGTGCATGGATGCCCAGATTGTACCAGCACGAGTCTAAAAAGCTTCTTCTGAGCTGAGAACTCGGGCTGTAATAATGATGCAGGGTTAACCGATGGCACTATTGCAACCATACAGTTCTCAGAGAGGCAATGGGCGTGGGAGATTTTTGTTGTGTATGCATGACGGAATGGGAAATATATCGTGGGGAGATGTTTGTCCTCTTTACTCTTATAATTCGATTATTATGGTAATGCCACACCCCCAATCTGCTTCTGCTGGAAAGTCTCGGGCTCCTTGAACCATGAGAGAGTGCAGGAGAACCGAGATGCAGAATAATTGGATTTGGCAGTGCTTGGGAAGATCTCGACCCCCATAACGGTAAGAGATTACAAACGCAACCGCAGATACTTCTATATTAGATCCATTGAAAACCAAAAATACACAGGCTATTAACCAGTGCCCCATCTTGTCCCGCAAATGTAAGTCCAGGGCATGAGATGGAGAAATATTATTATACAGTACAACAGCGATCCGCTTCTTATTAATCATGGCCATGACAGAACGTGTGCTTTGTGGTGCCACTAGTTTGTTAAAAAGTTCTTTACAGCATCCCTGAATGGCATGTGCAGCAGTATCTGAGAAATCTTGGAAGTTAATAAAAGTTCAAAAGCTTAGACCGGTGAGATGCAGGGCGGTTTATTTATCGTGAAGGAAAACGAGGCCGATTAGTTTCAACGTCCAGTAGATGACAACCAATAGAGGATCATCACAACTCCTCCAATGTAACAATCAACATTTGTGGTACAGGAACGAGCCTCAGAAAAGAGACACTGCTTGACCACACACCCACCAGTTTAGTAGCTGCTAGGTTGGTATTGAAAGCGGTCTCGAGTCGGCATATCAGCACGCGGACGCAGGTCTGCTTTCGCAGCGTGGGGTCATCCATGCCATTGGCAACGATGGAGGGACGGGGCTGCAGCTTCAGGATCGCAAAGACTTCAACTTGACCTCTTCTCAATTCACATGTTAACAATGATAGGTTCATCGTCGTCCACGGGCAGCTCCTACGCTGTACCACATTAACCCTGACGTACGATGCATGAAGAAGCAGCAGCAGTAGTAGCACGAGAGGGGATGTGAGGGGGAGGGGTAGAATGCGCTTGTACAAGCAGAGCAGCAAGCATTGGGTCCATCCCACGGATGGAGCACATAGTAGGTATCGTGAAAGCGAGGCGAGAGTCCTTGATCTTCACTGTGGGAGTCCTAGTGGCCGAAGTGCGCATAACTCTTGACAATGACGATCATTGGAAGAGAGAATCTGATATTCTTCAACATCAGTTCAATCGCATAACTCAAGCTGCAGTTCAAGATGTAAACAGACGTCATGTCGGTTAAGCCTCTGCCAACTTGAATGTTACAATGCATATCTAGCTCGTCTATTTTAACGCCGGACTCCGTTCCCTCTCAATACCTACTCGACAAGCAAGCTTTTGCTTCTCGATGCTGGCCTGGCAAAAAACTCGTAGCGTCTCTAGCTCGGCAAGCCTCCATGGACATGGAGTCTTCCACAACCAGTTCCCGGAGACGAGACCGAGAAAAGGTCCGCAAGTCGGGTGATAAAAAACATTGGTTCCGTGATTGTCTCGAGGCGAGTCCAAAAACTGTCAAAAAATCTGCAGAGTAATGGAGCAAATACAGCAACAAGATGCAACACACTAATGCCGTATCGTGCTCGATTCGCCTGGGACCGTCAGTTTGAGGCTAGACCTGTGGTTTCTTTCTTTTCGTTTCACCTCATTCGTTGCATAGCGACTTTTTGGCTGCAGCATGCAAGGAATAATGGAATGCACTGTACCTGTAGAGAGGCTAGTCATCAACGTTGAGGGATTGGCCACCAAAAGCCAGGGCAATCAATTCCTCCAATCCTATCTCGTTGTTTATGCTCTGAAGAGACAGGTACTTTTTTTTTTATTTTTTATCAGGATGAGATGAGATGACAGACATGTAAGAGGGTTGGTGACACAGACTCAGCCTTGTATCGAATCTGGTTCCGTAGCTGTTGAGGAAATGCTGGAGAGGTCGGAAGTCTTCCTAGTGGATACGAGACAGGCCTGGAATATCTTGTGTTGTAATCTGTGCAGTTTTGAGGGCAACCTTGAATATTTGCAGTCGGATTTAGCAATGAGATTGGCTTTAAGCATAGTGTACATACATATCCTACAACAGAATACCGCAACCTTAGATCTCTGATTGCATATGACGACTGCATGTGAATTTCGATATTGCTAACAGCACTGCAGCTAACAAATGCTCCTTTCATGATTTATAAAAGGTATCGGCAGTGAGTTGGATGCCTGGAGAATTGTAGGTGAGCAGCCCTAGGTACCTATTGTAGGTGGCCAGAATAGCACCCCGCCATTGGAATTGAAGCTGCAGCTTCCAGTGGTCGTTGCCTTGCTTGGAGCTTGTCTAGCGGAGCTGAGCAATGGTTGATCTCATCCACCACCCATCTTCAACCTTCCGCTATCTTTCCCATCTTACCATAAAACCCAACATCTCCCACGTATTGTCTTTCATTTTACTCCCTTGACATTCTTTCGGGCAAACCTATATGGGGCACCATACCAACCCAGAGTATCCGTAGCTTCTAAACGATATCGGAACCTTGCCGTGGAGTCTACATTCTACCGGTTGTCGCTTCGAAACCGTTGCACAACTACAGCACGGTCTGGTATGGTCTACAGGTGTTACACACCCGTCAGTTTCTGTGTCTTTGAACCCCTGCTCGACTACACTAGCTTGGTCGCCTAAAGTTAGATCGAAACAGCTCGATTTTGGTCAATTCTGTTGCACATGCGCGCACACGATCACATCCCTCACTCTCAGCGCCAATCCCTGGATATCATCCGCAGCCAGCGTCTCGTCATCATCGTTCGTGTGCACCCCAAATAACCAACTGGGTTAATCGACTATTCACCAACCGCAGACACAACATCCCACGCTCACGCATTGAGAGGGGGAATCAGCAGGCACGCGATCGCAGCTTTCGTCACTCGTTGAACCTCCCTCAACAAACTCACACGCCCCCCCCCATTCTCCATCTCCAAGGCTCGAGAGTCTGCCCCTCTCTCCGTCTTCCTCCCGCTCGAGGGACGTACGGTACCTACGTGTGGTAATTACCTTCCGTACCTCACGCAACGACTTGCCCGTCTTGGATAGCATTGCTCGCGCCTCGTGGGTATTTTAAACTCCTCGTCGTGGCCCGTGAGAAAGGTCCGGCGCCCCTCATCCACCATACACCACCGTCGTCCTTCCGTCTCCGGCAATACATCATCAGAGCATCTCACCTATTACCAACAGCCCTTTGAGGAACACGACTCCAGTCGTGCAGTGCAGGTTCAAGGTTTACAATGGAACCCAGCGGCATGCACATCCCTGAAGATGCGTTGTTGCAGTACGAATATATAACCCCAATTGGTGAGTGCTTATTCCCACGTTCTTCTCCAACCGATCAGCCCCGTGGTCTAATGCCGGCCTGTCGTTGGTTGCCGGCGCCTGCGCTTAAGCTCCGTCGCGGCCGGTCCCCGTGGCGCCCCCGTTTTCCCCGTCCGGGACAAGTTCGTTCCATATTCATATCCATTTCACTTGACCCTTTCTTCGCAATTACATGGAGCCCGAGGGCATCCACATCCACGTCAATATCAATCCCAATTTAGCCTGCAGACGGCTTCCACTTTGGTCAATGACAGACAGTTACTCATAGTCTGATGTTCAACGGTTCCGCAATCTTGGTGGTCGTGCGCCAGGGATCAATGCCACTATCAATTCATTAGCACTCCTAGCTTACGTCTGCTCACAAGTGTGGGTGTGTATCTCGACTTCAACAAACTTATGTCTACCTCTTCAGGCATGCATACTATTGGCTTGTTTCTTTGCTGTATTCACGAAGTTGTGTCTCAGAATCATTCCCTTGAGTTCAAGACTGGCAAGGCCATTCCTGGCCTCAAATGTTTCTTAGCTCAGTATTGTCGTTGGTCTTTGTGTAAAGCACCAATAAAGGTCCAAATCACAAACGATGACATTTTATCATCATATGATAAGGCGTAGCAAGGCAGCTTCAGGGTTCATGTATTATGCTATATCAGACGTCAAGTATCATCTGGTCATTTTCCACTTCTGCTTTACATGACTACTCCCCCACGCATAATCTCTATTCGTTGACATCTCAGAAGACACTACCCCCACGCAATTGCTGTTCGTGCCTTTCTCTTCACCGAATGCTGACTGATGCCTAGGATACTTCAAATCATCAAGATGCGGTTACTGTGGGAAACGTGACAAGAGTCAGTCAAAACGTGAATTGAGCCCCTGCACCTCCAGTACCTTTTGACCACCCCAAGACTCGCATACACTTACGTCACGAGACACCCGTGATTACACGGCCGTGTCATCGATGGTTATTCTGAAGTTCAGATTAATCACTTCATATAAGCCCTTGAGTCACACGGTCTCCTGAACGTAAGGCTAACTAGTACGTGGGGTTATAGGCTACGCTTACCACGCAGTGACAACTTCTTTGAGTCCTGCGTTCTACCAAACTCTCCTTGATAGATATTGGAGACGTTCAGGCACTCTCATGTACCGACCCGATCAACGTCGGTCATGTTGCCCACACTATACTATTCGTCTTGATTCTAGCCAGTTCAAACCATCCAGAGATCAACGACAGACCGTCAACCGTTTCAATAAGTATGTCATGGGAGAGGCTTACATGAAAGAAGCGGCTCGCCTATATCCCAAGTCGCGTGATCAGGCCAAGAAACGGGATAACCATTTTGATCTCGTCGAACGAATCCATGAGGCTGAAGAGGCTAACCTGAAGAACCCTCCTGAGGCTGCCCATAAACTCGTCGTGACTTTAGAGCATGACGATTGTACGGACGAGAAGTTTGCTGTTTACCAGAACTACCAGGCAGTAGTTCACAAGGAGTCTCCTGATGAAATTACCAAGAGCGGATTTAGACGCTTCCTTTGTGACTCACCTTTGAGGAGAGAAACAATGGTGACATCCGATGGGCGTAAACGTCGCCTGGGCTCGTATCACCAATGTTACAGGCTAGATGGTAAGCTAGTTGCCATTGGAGTGCTTGACCTTTTGCCCGAGTGTGTAAGCTCAGTATACTTTCTTTATCATGAAAGTATTCACCAGCATGCGCCAGGGAAGCTTGGTGCACTGTATGAGATTGCCTTATCCATCGAGGAGGGCTATGGCTGGTGGTACCCTGGCTATTATATACACAGTTGCCCCAAGATGTGGTACAAGATTGATTACTCACCTCAGTATGTTCTTGACCCTGTCTCATTGACATGGGACCCGCTGGATCGAACTGTGTTGGATCTCCTCGACAAAAAGCCGTACGTGAGCCTTTCGCTTGAAAAGGAACCGGCCTCTCGCGAGATTGAACAAGGTTCTGCGTCACCTGCCAAGGATACAAACGAGAGTGACAAAGCGGAGGACAAAGGTTCCGACTCTGCAGCATCCGATGAAGATGACAACAACTGGTTGTTTGCTACTGGGATGCCGGGCATACCTCCGATATCCACGGTCGCTGACTGGGATATGGATCATATCGCTTTGAAGATTTCCCCAAGAGCCCCATTATACGAAACCTCAGACCTTGTCAGCTGGGATGAACAGGGGGTCGAGGAATATCCGGGAATGAGAGCTGGTGTTGCTGAGCTCATCGCAGCAATTGGCCCTGACTTGATGGACCGGGTTTGCCTGGACTTTTCCCGGAGACACTAAGCAAAGAATTCACGACTGGGACGCCAATGGGAACTATTAGTGTCAAGAAACGATTTCTGTTCATATCTTGTAGGCCAAATCTTTAGAATCAGCTCACAACTCGACACATTTCACCGCTCAACATATTTGTACCTTTAATGAAAGAATATATCAATGAAAGAAAACATTCCATTTACAAACTCTGAAGAATGAATGGATGTCTCGATATCCTAATACTGAAGCTATACTATGTAGTTAGATTGACACAATTGATTGGTGGAGGAGCTACCTATGCTTCCCAAGCTTCCACCCCGCCATCTCCATCCTCAGCCCACCACACTTTTTGTCTTGTCTTATCTTATCACTCACCTCGGTGAAGGACCAACCTTTTCTTTCAACACCAAAACCCAGCGTCATTACTGTTTCGCGTCGCATCTCCCATTCAAGCGGCCAAGCGCGCTAACTTTGATACTGATTTCAGCGCTTCGTATTACAGTCTTGCCTACTGGGAATTTGCCTGTACCATCATCATCATGGCGTCCCAGATAAATCTCTTCTCGCCAGCCGAACTTGCCTATCTTCACCAGTCACTCTCGTTACATCCTCCAATCCGCCCCGATGGGCGCACACCGACACAATTCCGTCCCTTGACAGCAGAGACAGGCGTTCTGCCTGGTACAAATGGCAGCGCGCGCGTACATTTCTCTGATGGCACTGAGGCCATTGTAGGAGTCAAGGCTGAGATTGAGAAGACTGGAGGAAGCGAGGAGCAGCGGGACGAAGAAGATCGAACAAGGGGTGACTGGCTCGAATTGGCAGTTGAGATCCCAGGACAGAGAGATGATGAAGCCTCGACAATATTCCTGGCAGAAATGTTGAGAGAGGCGCTATTGGCAGATAATGAGTTTGCCAAGAAATTGAGAATCAACAGACGGTTTCACTGGCGACTATATCTCGACGTATGTGCTCATAATACAAAGAAGCAAACGCAATGCTAAAATGTTACAGGTTCTACTAATATCTCCTCCGCTATCATACCCTCTCCCACTACTCTCACTTACAACACATCTCGCACTTCTGGCCACCCGTTTGCCCCGTCTCAAGTCTGAAGGCGACGAGGATCCTATGTTTGACGACGATTGGGAGGCGTCGACATTCTTGTACCCTCGCGATGGTGCTGATGCAGCAGGTTCACGACCATCTATCACACTTCTCGTGGTTGCGATTGGCGACAACATCATCTTCGACCCTGCAAAGGAGGAATTGGCCGTCGCGGAGACAGCGCTGGCCGTATCTGTGGCGGAGGTCCGTCGAGTTGCAACTGAGGGCGACATGGAGGTTGACAAGAAGAGCCGCGAGCTCAAGTTGTTGTCTATCCGAACCATTGACCCGCCATCAAGGCTCACACCGCCCGGAGTGCCACATACGACGAATGGAACTGCACAAAAGGGAGAGGCTCAGACAGCTGAGGGAGTGTGGAAGGCACCATTGGGTGGAACGAAGTTTGGAGTAATGGACAGTATAATACAGGCTGTACTGGAGAAGGGCGGAGTTGCGGATGAGGTTTTGGAGGGCCTGGAGGGTGTCGAGCTCACATGAGACTACGTATGAGTTGAATACGGGTGTGATAGAAAACTACAAAGCCTCATGAGGCTGGATTTCATGTAATCGTACAACGTATGATCCCTGGGCATGGGGATCGTTATGCTACAGCTATATCATACATGCAGATTCTTGCATCTCTGTTTTTACATAGGCATCTTACAAGACACCAAACCACTTCTTCTTGGGCTCTTCAACCTTCTCTTGCACCTCAGTCTTTTGCACTGGCTCCTCTTCCACGGCAGTTTGCTCGGGCTTGGGATCCTCCTCACCCTTGCCAAACACAACAGTCACAGGGTCCTTGGTCTCGATTCCGTGCATCTTCATGAAAAGTCGGCGCTTGGCTACATCGTCGAGGTGGTTCGTTCGGTGGTCCCTGGCTTTCTCGGCCTTGTCCTTCTCGTGCAAGACGATAACGTTCTTCCAGGCGACGAAGAAGTGAAGAGGGTGCGTCCAGAGGTCTGAGATGGGAGGTACGAGCTCCTTGTATGGGGAGTTGTAGGCGTAGTTCATGAAGAAGGTGAAAACACCAAGGGCGAAAAGAGTTCCCTGGTGGGGGTTAGTATGCAGCAGGCAATTGAACAGCTGAGGCTGTATAGTAGACATACCATGGTGATGAAAGTATGCAAAAGCCTACTGTGCCAGAAAAAGTGCTCCCATGTTCCCTCGGGAGCCATCATTCCAGGATAATGCTTCTTGTTCTGAGCAGCGACCTCTGAAGCGGTGAGCTCAGGGCCGTAATGCTTAGGCACATGGTTCTTCTTGAGGCGAGAACCATGAGAAGGAGGATTGAAGCGAGCGGGCTTCTCGAGAACAATGGGCTTTCCCTTTGAGGACGAAGAGGCAAAGCGAATTCGGATGCTGTTCTGCGAGAGCGGGATGCTGAGACCACGCCACAGAGGACCCTGAAGAGGGAGAAGAAAGCGGGGGATGATGGCGCGAGATGCCATTGTTGGTATATGTGACAGACTACAACAGTATGTGCCTTTGTTGTTCCACCTCTTAGCCTTGGAACTTTGTTTGTTGTGGTGGTTTCGTGATGCCCTCACGTCTGCCCAGACAAGAAGAATCTTTTTTCCGGAGCCGTTGAGAAACAAACGAGGTCCCGGGACGGAGGTCCCACTCCGTTTCTTAGAGCCGGTTGACCCTAAGCTTTTACGGGGTTAGTGCGGTATGGGCCTCAGGTCTTGACAAGGTCACAAGATTCTCGTGACTGAGGAATCAATTTTTTTCTTCATGACGAGACTGATGGAAGAGCCTGAGGATGACATGACTAGACCGACCCCGGAAAAAAAAGCCATCGCCGATTGAGGACCCGCTTTGGAGTATTATGTCCCGACTTTACCCGGAGCCACATTCACGGTCGACAGGGGGAAGAATGTCGGCTTACTTACTCTTGCGCTGTGATTGGCCCAAATGGCACCAGCCACCTGTGGCGCTCTAAGAGAATTGAGCGATCCGGCGTGGTCCTAAGCCAGTCGTGTCATGCTGTCATAAAGATTTATTTTCTTGCTTCGGATCTTTTTCTTTCCCTCTCTCCCTCTCTTCTTTTTCCCACATCCACACTCTCAACCCTCAATCGACTTTTTGCTCTCGTCTTTGGCTAACGCCTCTCGTTGAATTTACTACCACCTTTTAACTCTTTAATCACAAACCACATCCACAATGGCTGGCGGTAAGTCTATTCTCACAGCATGCTTTGGTTTGCGCCGGTTGCAGCGCAAGGCTTCGAGAGATGTAATTGAGGAGAACGAAAGGGGAGACGCTTTTCGCAGAGGATATCACGACTCTCAATTCGAGTCTCGAGGGAATTTGGGTCTTGCACAATGGCAAAGAGTGATGCTTTGGTCACCAGCTGAGGTTGGCCCGCTGACCCTGTTGCCTGCGTCATTTACCCAGAACCGGTTTTCTCATGACCACGAAGTGTTCACCAAGACTCACCAACAACTCGTGTCACGCCTCTAAAACACCAAAGCGACTCTTCCTTCGTCCTCTCATCAAACTCACGAACCTCGTCTACACAGCCTCACCAAAGCCAAAACTCACTCAACCGAGAACTCATTCACTAACTCACATTGTCCCAGGCGATATCAAGAAGGGTGCCAACCTCTTCAAGACCCGATGTGCTCAGTGCCACACCGTTGAGAAGGACGGCGGCAACAAGATCGGCCCTGCCCTGCACGGCCTCTGGGGCCGCAAGACTGGTTCCGTCGAGGGCTACGCCTACACCGATGCCAACAAGCAGAAGGGCATTGAGTGGAACGATGACACTCTCTTCGAGTACCTCGAGAACCCCAAGAAGTACATCCCCGGTACCAAGATGGCCTTCGGTGGCTTGAAGAAGGCCAAGGACCGCAACGACCTTATTGCGTAAGTTTTTATACTCTATTGAGTTGCAGTCAGCTTTGGACATTGGCTCGCCGATTCTCTCGTGGGTCACAGCGATGCAATGATTCCAAACTGCCATGCACTCATTCCTCACTGCATCACAACAGTCACTAACATCTCTTCCACAGCTACCTCAAGGACTCTACCAAATAAGCGACTATAGATCGCGTGTAATGTTACGACTTTCGATAGATGGGGACCGCCAAGGGGCGTTTGTACTATAGACTCTACACAGCACTTGTTAAGACATGCCACGTGCTTCGTATCCTATTCCCATCTCTCCTCTTTATGCGACTTCCGTCCGATACAACACAACCATTTTTTTTTCAACCAAGAAGAAAGCCCGGCGTTGGTTCGAGGCGGAAGACGGGAATGACATGAGACCAGAATAAAAATGTTTCCGCATCATAGCCCAATTGTTACGATAGAGATATTAACGTTTCTTCTACTCTCACCTCTGTTGACTTCATTCATGTCTCATAATTATGCATTTGGAATCAATTGTGAACGTCATTTTTACCATGATACGATGCCACGAACCAATCTCAATGCCGTCAAATCCGATTACATATCCCCGATACTCGATCGCCCCGTAAAGAGGGTCATCCGCGCAAACCGGTTCTTTTTCATGAGCATGTTTTATTTTTTCGATCCCACTCCAAGTTTTTTTCATCATGACTTTGTGATTGCCGAGCTATTTCCGTGCGCCTCCGTTGCTCCGGCGGCGTGTGCGGGACCTGCGGCGATCGGCGGGCAGTGTACTTGTCTGATTTTTTGGAGATTTTGCTTTTTTACCCCTGACATGAAAATGAGGTGAGGTCTCATTGACAGCTGTTGGAGAAATTTTAAGCCACCGTGGCTTGCGGTTGGGGTTCGGTGTGACGTGATGAGACATGGAGGTGAGGAAAACAGAGTGATGATGTTGTGATGAGTTTAGATTTATGGCAAGCTTGTCATAAGGATCATCATAATTCTCAAAAGCCAGCTACTCTTTAGAGTATATTTATAACTTTAGGGACAAAATTGGATCATAATCTTGGATGATATTATCTAAATCTAAGGAATTATACTCTAGTATCATCATAAAATTATCTAGGATTTCCCTAACTTAACTTCGAGCTTTCGGTAAGTCTCAGGATTCTGCACACTTCTATAGGTAGTTGAGAGGGCATGCTCCCAGTCCACCCCGTCGATCTCGGCTGCAGTTTTAGCCCCCTGAAGGCATCGCCGAAGGGCACTTTCGGCAGCCTTCACATGCAGCCCGCCTAGATCAGCACCACTAAAGTCGGTACAGCGGGGGTCTCGAGCAATAGACTCGAGGCGCTCGAATTCCTCAGCTGCTGCGTCGGGGTGATTTGTCCGATAGATGGCTCGGAGGATATCGACCCTTTCGTCAGGGGTAGGGAGGTCGATGAAGAGGCGCACATTGAGACGGCCGGGTCGAAGCATAGCCGGGTCGATCATATCCGGTCGATTAGTTGTACCGATAACATATACGCCTGTGCGGTCTTGGACGCCATCGAGCTCAGTGAGGAGTGCGTTGACAACACGAGTGCCTGCCTCTGTGGAAGCGTTATCACGCTTTGGGACAAGGGAATCCATTTCGTCGAAGAAGAGGATGCAGGGCGTTGATGAGCGTGCGCGGTTGAATAACTCACGTACTGCGCGCTCTGATTCACCGACGTACTTATTGAGCAGTTCGGGTCCGTTGATAAGGATGAAGCTGGCCTGGGCTTCGTTGGCGACAGCTTGGGCGACGAGGGTTTTACCGCAGCCAGGAGGGCCCCAGAGAAGGCAACCCGCTGGGCGGCCGAGGCCAGCACGACGGTAGAGCTCGGGGTCTTTGATGGGTCCGATAATTGACATGTTGAGCTGGTCGCGGGCTGCTTGCAGAGCACCGACTTGCTCCCAGGAGACGTTGGGGATGACGGTGAAGCCCTCCTTTCGTAGGGAAGGGGTATAGTCTTTGATAGCCTTTTTGAAATCTTCCTGGGCCAGGGGTACACTAGGAGGTTCAGGATAAGGGGCAGACGGCTGTTGGTCGGCGAGTTCCATGAGATCTGGTTGCGGCTGGGTTGATTGAATTTGTGAAATGTCGAGTAAATGGTAACGGTATTGGTCGACGAGCCTCATTCGTCTCTGCGGTTGTCGCTGGGCGAGTGTCGCGACGTTGATAATGTCAGCGCCGACGAATCCGTGAGTAATCTTGGCAAGCTCTGCAAAGTCGACATCCTCTGCTAGATTCATGTCTCTGGTAACGAGCTTGAGGATATCCTGACGAGCCCCGAGATCTGGTATCCGCATCTGGAGCGTACGTTCGAAAAGTCCAGTTTTGAGGACTGCGGGGTCGACATCTGTGATTCTTGCTGTTGTAGCCATGGCTAAAATGTGTCTGTCCTTGTCTTGCTCAGCTGCGATGCGCTGCATCTGTCGCATGAACTGTATAACGTTGCGGCGATGGCCTTCGCTATGGCCACTGCCTCCAGGCTTAGGCATATGCCAATCGAGGTTCTCGATGAGGATGATGCACGGGGCGACTCGCATGGCTTCCTCGATCGCATCGTTAAGGCTTCTCTCCATACGCTCTAGGTCCTCAAAGCACCCGGTAAGGTACACAATTGGCACGTCAAGCTTCGCGGCTGTTGATCGAATCAATGACTTCTTGCCAATGCCAGGCGGGCCCGAGAGGAGAAGCCCAGGGAGCCCTCTCCAGCCGTTGGCAGCGTATAGTTCTGGCCATTTGAGAAGCCAGTGTATTTGTTCGATAATATCTTCCTGCACTTCTTTCACACCCCCAAGCTCGATCGGACCGGAAGGATGCTCGACCTTGTAGCGGCTCGTCTTTTGTGTTTTCTTCAGAGGTGCTTTGTCTTGCTTTTCCGTGGGCGCAGCATCTGTGTCCGTCAAAGCGCCCTTGGGCGTGACCACACCATCCTTCACCCGCTCTTCTCCATCTTGCTGTACTCGTCTCTTCTTGATCGCACGGGGCGCTTCGCTCGTGGGTGGAGTTGCCGTTTCTACCTCTGTAGCAGTTGTCGTATTTTGATGCCAGTGCTTCGTCATTTGTCTATTAAGAAGGAAACGGTCGTCGTCGGGCTTGGGTGGTTCTTCGAGTTCAGCTTCAGAGTCGCTTGAATCGCCGAGCTCTTCCTTGCGGAATTGAAGTACACGGTCGATTGAATCTTCAAGAGGGCGTTTCTTCTGTCGGCTGAGGCTGGAATTTGACCTCTTGATAGCTTCGTAGACGGCTGTTGTGGTCTTGAAGGGCTTGCCGTCATTCGCATCCTCGAGCTTCTTCATGACCATGTATACATCGCGATCGAGACCCTGCCTCAGGTTGAGGCGAGGTCTTTTGGCTCCTAGAGTCATTATTCCCAGGGACTGTGTCGCGTCACCAACGGTCGGCTCTGATGTTGATGGGAGGTTCAAGATCTCCGAAGACTGTGGACGGGGAAAAAAAAGTTGAGAGGCCTGAGATGGTGACAAAATTAAAAGGACAAGCCGGTGCTTCAGAGGCGAATATGGTTGTCTTGACCACTGAGATTGAAATTGGCTCACCCACCAAGTACGAGGGGAACATAATTTAATGCTCATATGTTAATTCCACTTGTTTAGCCATATCATGACTATCCACGTTCTTCCTCGGTGTCGTGTTATAAGCCTTATATGGAGTTATGTCTTAACTACTTTATGTGCCTTTGGCCTTACAATATGTGTGACCACTACAGATACCTATTGAGGTATTGTACAATTGAAATGATCCTACTGTTTAATTTTCAGATATGGTTTATTGTTTAGATCTAAACTTGGGAAATCTGTCATAAATCTCTTATGTTTTAATAAAAGCTTTACTAAAGCTTTATAATCTTTACTAGGCAATTGTTCAAAATCTGCTCAAGGATTATGTCAACTTAGAGGGGCCTGGCTTATCGATAAGACCCTGGACCCCAGTATCAGCGCCGATGACGATGGTCTCCCTCGTGACAAGCGCTCGCTATCATTGAAGCGAAACCAGAAACTTCAAACTCCTAGCCTCGACTTGAACAGCCACACACCTTCTCCTAACAACCTCTCGACAAGCTCATACGCCACCAAACGCATCCCCACGATCCTCATCATGGGCGGAAACGCAAGTAAAGTCACAGCCCAGGACAAGTCCGTCGCTCCCACCCCCCGCGATTGCGCTCGTGACCGCCTTCAGTACTAACAATCCTCAGGGCCATCCTGGACATGAAGAATCAGCGCGATAGACTTCACCAATACCAACGGCGCATAACAGTCCTCACAGATAAAGAGACCGATATCGCAAAGCAGATGCTGGCCAAGGGCGACAAGAAGCGCGCTCTGTTAGCCCTACGGCGCAAGAAGTATCAAGAGTCGCTACTAGCCAAGACAGATGCGCAATTAGCTCAGCTGGAGAAGTTGACGAACGATGTCGAGTTTGCGCTTATACAGAAGGATGTGGTGTTTGGGCTGCAGCAGGGAACCAAGGTTCTGAAGGAGATTCATGCTGAGATGGGTGGGATTGAGAATGTGGAGAAGTTGATGGGCGAGACGGCGGAGGCTATTGCATACCAACAGGTACGTCACTACGATACTATTGTTTCGCGGTTCGAAATATACTTACATACTTCTAGGAAGTCAGCGATATGCTTGGAGGTCGTATCTCGAATCAGGACGAGCAAGAAGTGGAAGACGAACTGGAAGCTCTCGAAGCCGAACTCACAGGTCCAGCCAAGTTACCCTCTGTCCCCGTGGCGAATCTACCAGAAGTACAGAAGAACCAACCAGTTGAGGCACAAGCCGAGAGAGCGAAGCAACCAGCCATGCTGGCAGCATAGACGAGGAGCGAGACATTTTGGTTTCAAGGCATTTTGGACAGAGCATTTACATTTCGAGACGTTCTACTATACTTAGACTTTTGTGTATACAGCGGGTAACACGAGGCGTTGAGGCATTTCTGCATTTGAATCATGAAATACAGTATCTTGAACTTCTATCTGCTATGCGTACTTGCTGATGAGTTTCCTCATGATGGACATGGCGCCTCCTCGGTAGCCACCGCCGAACATGGCATAGTGGTTAAGGTGATGGTATCTGAGGCGATATTAGTATCTTGGAGTTTGAGGAAAAAGGAGGTCTTACAGTTCGTATAGCTTCACTCTGTCTGGCCACTCAGCTACGGGCTCTGCCTTTGGTACCAGCTCATGGTACTCTTTCCAGAAGTGGTTGGTGAAGCCGCCAAACATGTTCATGATGCCAAGTTCAAACTCGGAGTGGCCATATACAGCTGAGGGATCGTAGACAACTTCTTCACATCCGCCTTGACCTCCAATCTGCCCCTTGGAATGGTTCCCGCTCCATAGATCGCCATGGATAACGACAGGTTTGATGTTCTTTACTACATCATCCCCAATCAGCCGTGGCACAACTTTACTCGCAACTTTCTCAGCAACTTCTTCGAGTTCAGGATCAGAACCATTGTTGCGAACTGCCTGACGCGCGATATGTCTCAGACGGTTGTTAGCGTAAAAGTCAGCCCACGATTCCCGCCATGAGTTATCTTGCTCTGTAGCACCGCAGCATGTAGGGACTGGGAACCCAAACATTGGCTTGTCATAGCCTTCTGGGATGGGAGCAGGCGTTGTGTGTAGCTGCGCAACCTTTGAAGCTAGAGTCTTCCCTGAACCTCCAGGTGCTGAGGACCCCAGATCGAGAAAGTCAGTGGCGAGGAAATATTGGCCTGAACGACCTGCTAGAGCTCCATGGGCGTGAGATCTGGGACAGAAGTTTGGGACTGAGTCTGCTATGGCGTTAAGGGAGGCATGTTCACCTGAGCTCTGTTAGATCATGATATCAGATAGTTGTATATAAAACGTATACTTACCCCTGAACATAACCTCGGCTTCCTTCCCTGTACCAGTCTTGACAAAGTAATTCAAAGGCTTTCCGTCTTTCTCAGACGTTATCTTGAACGTAGAAGCAAAGCCCGATCCACCATGAGAGTTGATAGCCGAGTTGGCGGGGTCCAGCCCCAGGGCCTCAATGATAGCGGGGTCGACTTTCGTATGTGGCATGATATCCAGAGGTTTCGGGGGTATATAAGCGAGGTGATTTTCAGGTACACGAGTTGTTTGCGGTGTTTTCCAAACTCAACTTGGCTGGTATGAAGATGGGAAGATTGTGTGGGATGATGAGGTGACGTCAAAGCTTTGGTGTTAGTAATGCGAAAATATGCACGGAAGCTTGGAGCATTGCAACGCAGCGACTTATCCTGCTTATTTTTTCTGGAATAATGTAAGTACAGAAGGAGATATGATGTTATCATTTCATCATAGCAAGATGTTGCCGCAGCCGTTGTTTAGAGGTGTCCAAGCCGTGTGTCTTCAGTGAACAGACTGTTCACTGCCATTAAGCCATCTTCGCACTATGATCAATCAAATTTGTTATCGAGAGGACTAGAGAAAGAACTCAGTAGTCATGAGCAAAGTACTAAATCACTTTGTATCTCACTTGGTAGTCCCGCTGCTACTACAAGTTTTGATATAAAGGTTGAGGCTCACAAACTCGAGTCCGGAGCTTTAACTCGGAGTGAGTGGGGCCGGCCGGGAGCTTACTGTAATTCACGGCGCCGGTCTTTTGCATATCGGGCCGTCCTCCGGATAGTCTTCCAGAGAAGAAGACACCTCTCTTAAAGAAGAAACCAAATTCAAGTATGTGTGGGTTCTGGTGAAAGTGCGAGGCGAGTTTCTTGGGCATAGTCATCAGATTAGTGAATGCAGTAGGTGACAGTGACATTCTACATTGACAACAAAGGAGCTGCCCGCAATGAACCCATAAACAGTGATTCCTAAGCAATGAGGTAACCAAGTCAGAGATTATCTTATGACTTATGTTGAGCCAAAATGTGCTAGGCTTGTCATGCTCCTTGTTACATCCTTGTCACGAGTGAATGGGTGAGGATCTCAAATACTGTGACATTTGCAGCGCAATTCCATGCTTTTCTTTTGTGGGTGCCAGAAGACCCTAGATCTGTAGAGTACCTGCAGGATTTTCCAGATTACCCTACTCTTGGCCAATCTCTTGAATGGCCAGGTAGTTGCTGTGCGGCTCCTTGTCAAACAGATCCTAGCTGTTTCTACTGGAATCATACGGTTGTCTTCATGAAGAGAACAGGGGATAATCGGGTCCGACTTTTTGATGCTGATCTCACGTTCCGAGAGTGACAACAATCGACAGGCCAGTACTGTACTCTATTCAGTAGTATCAGGTACCCTATCTAACATAATAATACGTAAACTCCGCCTCGGAGCCGATCCGAATCAGCACTCCACCCATCGGATGAGCCCACATCGGCCCCGTCAAACCCAAGCCCAATCAATTCCCGTCATATTTCTGATGTGATAATGACATCCCTTGTTGTTTCCGAGCAAACGCCAATCGCAAGTAATGGTATAATCAAAAACTCCATGAGATAAAACTCGCTATTCGTTCCGATAGTAATTCGTCAGACCAGGGTGTGTGTGTGTGTGTGTGTTCGGTTTTATTGTTTGGTGGGGGTCTCGATGTATGAGGATGCAGCACAGGTTGTACCGCTGCTGAGTGATGCGTTGTCTGAGTCGACGGGTGATGATGGTGATGAGGACATGGAGAATGATGCTGAGTTATTGGAGTGTGAACCGCCGTTGAAGCAGGTCGTGCATGGGCATAGAGGGTTGTTTGTCATTGGTGGTGGAGGTGCGCAGTGACGAGCGAACCAGCTCTTGACTGAAGAAGGCATCTTGAGTATGAGTGAGGTTGATGTAGTTGTTGTGGTTGAAGTAATGTTGAGTAGTAAGATGAATGTAAGACTTGTCGAGCCTGAAGATATCTCAAGTATAAGATGAAGTTGTGTGTAAGTCGCTTGCTAAGATCAAAGAAGACAAGAATAAACTACAGTTCCACGACAGAATGAAGAGGATGTCTTGGGTATTTATGTTTCTTCATTTCTCAAACATGTGGGACCTACAACCAACCCGAGCTTCTCCTTTGCAAAAGTATTCTTTTCATCCATCAGAAATCTCGAAGCCATCCAAGCCCACCCCTGACCCATGCACGGCAACAAAATGGGGCAGCCTCCTCTTCTCAGCCGGATACCGAGAGACGTCCGGAAAAAGAGTGGGTTCGCAAATCTACATATCAAATCGCGATACCTTCACTTTTTACCACGTTCTCTTAGACGTTTTATATCTCCTCCTACGAATCTCTCTCTTGACCGAATTTCCCCAGAGCCAAGACCCTTTCTTACATGGGATGGATTATGGCGCGGTTTTTGTTCCCCTCACGAGAAATAAATCTCCATTTCCCCGCGTTTCCCCCCCAATCGTCGGCCTGGGGAAAGGGGGACACGTGCTAGACGGGGGATAAGCGCGGCAACTGATTAAAGTTGTGGCCTTATTTCGACGTGCAGTTGCATTGGGTTTAACGGCTTGTGAAGTTTGGGTGTTGCGTGTTGAGGAGGAAGTGGTTTGGAGGCGTTGGCACGTGAGATTGACGGATGATTGAGTGAGCTCACTACGAGACAGGACAGCAAAGCCATAGCATATAGGTAATTGGCTGTAGAGTTTATATTACTGTTTGTAACTGCTACTATAGTCTAATGGTAATGGTATCGGTGTGCTGTTTTCTTGAGTTAGCAAGCTGTTAGATATACTAAACTGACCTATACAACCAGTAACGGTTGACTTACACGCCTTCAAACTCACTTATGAAAACAACACCAAGTTAAGACAATTAACCGTTCTCGAGTCTCCGTTTTCTCCAAGTCACCCTATATTCCATCATAGCTCACCATCAGCCTCATCTATATAATCCCCAACATCACGAGACTCACCATCATCTACAGATTCCATCTCAGATACTCCTCCCGCGTCGGTCTTGCGTCGGCATTCGCAAATCCTACCTCACACCTCCCTTCGCCTCTATAAAACTTGCATGCGGCTCTTCCGCAGTGGATCTGGAAATGAAACCGACGCAATTCCCGCCTCGAACCTCAACGGAACGAGAACCCATTGGTTAGAAGCTGTTCCCCTTTTGCGGCTCGATCCGATGTCTTATCTACGTCAGGAGATTTTCATCATTGAAACGTGGGTCTTTGGCAAGGGGAATAGCCGAGGATAAGTTGGGAAAAACTTGTTCAGAGATTTCAGTTATGGTGAGTCATGGATATCTGTGCTTGGTTGGTATGATATGATAAATGTAGTGGAGATAAAGGGTGAGAAAAGAGAAAAGTCACGATATTAGCAGGGAGTCGTGGAAAAGTTGAGGCTGACTTTAGGTTGTGATGATGTGCGGCGAGGCGAGAGATCGCCAAGCCTTGCCCACGAAGGGTGCCTTTCAACTGCACCTCGATGATCTAAGTTATAGTATTCCCGAATGACTTCTTATTCTTTTTTGTTTCTTTAACTTGAAGAGGTTGTCCTAATACTCGTGTCCCTATTGTCTAACCCTTTGATCCATTATTAACACATTTTGTCAACGAGTTGAAATCATCCCATTATGAGCTAAGAATGCGGCTCTGAGACGATGCATGAAATTGGACCCTTACATCCGAGAGACTTATTAGCCGAGTCTGGACCGAAACATCGAATTGTCTTCTTATACATATTTAGTGTAACAGCCCATCTGTGACTTGATCTTATTCACTCAGTAAAGACTCGTCTTTGTTGAGAATGACTCTTTAGACATCTCAGCTGCTCTCATCACTCTAGAACCCATCACTGTATCACATGGACTCGATATAAGTCAAGGTTGGCTGTATGGAATACTCCTTCTGTTAAGCCTGGGGTCCAAGGTAACACGACAATAAATCTCGAGAGCCTCATTTTTTTGGCTGTCATCTCACGAGACATGACGAATCGTCACCTTTCATCTCACACACCACACCAGATCACAAATCACAGCATCAGGAATACAACAGTTGCAGGGCGTGGATACGCGAAAAATCATCTTGTTGGAGACCATATCGCCCGTCCATCCTTTGAATCATCCGTCCTTCTATCGAACCAATCGGACACATTCGAGAGCATCGAAACCATGTGTCTTTACGAGCAGCGAGCTCCAAAGACCGACCGATGCATGCTAAATTAAAAAAACAGGAATATCCACCCATGTCTCCCACTCTTTTTCATGAGTGTTTGTTTCATCTACTCTCGGTTTTGGTTGGAACCGCAGCCTCCTGGAGCTCAAGTCTCACATCTTGTTATTATATCATATCCTTCACCACTGCTCGTCTAACAGCATTTTCAAGTGGAGCTGTTTAGATACCGAGGGTGAACTCGACACCGACATCGATGTCACGGGCTATTCAAGTGTTAGCAATCAGAACAGACACTATAAGGGTCGAGGCAACTTACCCATCTTGACGACCTTGGACAGCTGGACAGCCTTCTCGGCGGCGGTTTGTAGGTCATCGATGGAGAAGATCTTGAGGCCGGAGTCGTTGATGAGCTGGTGAGCCTGCTCAACGTTGGTACCCTGGAGACGGGCAATGATGGGGATTCTGAGGTTCATGCTCTCAACGGTCTTGATGAGACCAGTGGCGATAGCGTCACATCGGACGATACCACCGAAGATGTTGACAAAGATAGCGGTGACCTTAGCATCGCTGGTGATGAGCTCGAAAGCCTCTCGGATAGCAGCAGGAGTGGCACCACCACCAACGTCGAGGAAGTTAGCGGGCTGGCCTCCGTTCAGCTTGATGATATCCATGGTAGCCATGGCAAGACCGGCACCGTTGACAAGGCAGCCGATATCACCGTCAAGCTTGATGAAGTTGAGGTTGGACTCAGCGGCGCGGACCTCATCGGGGTCCTCCTGGGTGGTGTCGCGCCACTCAAAGACATCCTTCTGTCGGAACTCAGCGTTGTCGTCGAAACCGAACTTGGCGTCCATGCAGAGAACCTTGTGGTCGGAGGTCTCGGAGAGGGGGTTGATCTCAATCTGGGTAGAGTCCTTCTCGGTGAAGATCTTGTAGAGCTTCTGGATGGTGTCCTTGGCCTCCTCGATGCACTGCTCGCTGAAGCCGAGCTTAGTGGCAATCTCGCGGGCAACCTCGTCGGTGACACCGACGTTGATGTCGATGTAGTTGGTGTTGATGGCATCGGGGGTCTCCTTGGCGACGGTCTCAATGTCCATACCGCCCTGGGAAGAGGAGACGATGACGGGGCACTGGTTCTGACGGTCCATGAGGATGGCGAGGTAGAACTCACGACGAGCAAACTTGCGCTCGCAAATGTAGACAGCGTTGCAGAGACGGCCGCCAGCGCCCGTCTGCTTGGTGATGAGGTTATGGCCGATCATCTGCTCGGCGAACATCTCAGCCTCGTGGGGAGAGTAGATGACACGGACACCGCCCTTCAGGCCGTTGTCGAACGTACCCTTTCCTCGGCCACCGGCAAGGACCTGGGCCTTGATAACCATATCATCGTTGCCAATCTTCTCAGCGATCTCCTTGGCCTCCTTGGCGGACTTTGCGACGGAACCCTTGGGGACACCAATGCCGTACTGTTGGTGGTTAGCAGCCGTGGTTTTTTAAGGGTGAGTCCCGTAGTTTGTAGTTCGTAGTATCGACGATCGTCAAGGGGGGGACTTTGAGTAGATAAAACCTTACCTGTCGGAGGAGGTCGGCAGAGAGGTACTCGTGAATGCTCAGAGCTCGTCGTTGTTGAACGCCAGGGAATCGAGCGGCAGGGGCAGCAAACTGGAGCTATCAAGCAACAAAGTTAGCGACAGTTTGTATGTCAAGCGCATCACCAAGCTTTTGTTTAGCAGGCAATAATAACTGGGACATACCTTTGAGGCGTTGAGGGCCGAAGCCACAGCACGACTACGGCCGAGCTTGAACATTATGACGGATAAAGGAAGAGAGGAGATTGGGGATATGATTGAGAAAGGGAGGGACTTGAGGGGATAAAGAGAGGGAGAGAGGGAGAGCGGTTTAGATCGTCACAAGGAGGTAACAGTAGAAAAAGAGGTTTTCGGATGACGAGGAAAACCAAATCCACGAAGCTACGGCGCTCAATCAATCAGGAGCCTCAGACAGACCACTAACCTAGGCTTGTGCTCTGTGGTTTGATCCACTATTTTGGGCACGGGATTTGTCGGGCTAACTTGGAGACAGAACCAGACAAGTATACGGAAAAAGACATTCACCGATTTGATAATGATATAATTGTGTTGAATTGTGGTGCATTTCATGTTTTATAATGCCTTTGGTACCCGTTTCCTCTCTACAAGTGCCTCTATGTAATTGACTTTGTACAGAGTTGACCTCAACGTCCTCGGCGATGCTACAAAATATATCGCTTCTCCGAGCAAATGACACGACATAACATGACAACCAACACCTGTTCCCGCGGACTCGTCACATTTACATTGGATCTCGGTGACCAAGATCCAGCATCTACCGTCTTCAGGGCTCTGGCAAATCCACTTTTTTACTAACCGCCAAACCTGTTCCAGCGCGGCACAAGACTACCGAGCTGTGAAAACCGGTCATGCAAATCCGTCTCGGGTGAGTCCAAGGTGAAGCACGAATAAAAAACGTTGTCGTTGGATGCTAAAACGTCTCCGGGTTTCGGCTACAATAGGCATGTTGTTGACCGTATTTCCCCCACATGGAGAAAGACGTCCAGTGATAGGATGTTGAATGAGGTACTCAACTTCATGATGTTCATTGTTGTACACAAAATAAAGTTAATATCTCATAGAGACTAAGGTAATTCATGTAAATCCACCAAAGGGTGTTCCTATAACCTTCCCCTTATCATCCCATCTCACCCCTTCGCCTCTCAAAAGCTTCCTCTTCTCATCAAGAGTGATTCCCTCACCATCTTTTGGCCACTTCCCCTTGAACCCACCCAGCGCACCTCCAGTAGCTACAACGCGGTGACATGGTACTTCTGGTGCAAATGGATTTCGTCGCAGCGCATTGCCTACAGCTCTTGGTGACGACTTTAAATGGGCGGCCATGATACCGTATGTTGAGAAGCTCCCCCGTGGAATCTGGCAGAGAAGTGTCCACACACTCTTCTCAAACGGTGTGCGAGTGGATGCTTCGATGAGAGCTAATTGAGAAGCCATGATTGTGGTGAAGTCAGCAGGTGAGGTCGGTGATGTAGGTGATGCTTGTTTCTTGGTCTTTGTGACTTTGACTTTGCGTTCTTCTTGGGGCTCTTCAAGGGGTCGCTTGCTTTTGGTGATGGCTGCCATAGCTCTCTCCTCTCAGCAGAGGTGGTACAACAAAGTGAAGTGCGTTGAACTATATGTAAGGGCAAGTTCTAAGTTGCAGGTATTAGCTATGTGATGGCTTGCAATGTCGATAGGAAGTCAAAGAGTAAACGGAAGAGTCACGATTTAAATCATGGTCATTAAAGATGCGTCACGTCAAAGGGCGTGGTCGACGCCAACATCTAGAGCAACACATATCGCGAAGTCATGTGACGCGCATCAACAGGCAGCCAGCCTGATGTGTTGTGCACGAATTGCTGACATATATGAAATCAATAAGAGAGCATATGATAATGAACATCAATGAAATGTAAATTATTCATTCCTTTATCGATGCAGACACGGAGGGTATCAGGTTCCGTCTCATACATAACATAACATAAGCTCTGCAGGCGACCTAGAATGAGAGACATCCATAAATACACGAGCGAGGCTACCTACACAGTAGCATCTGTAAATGTAGAGTAAAAAGCAATCATGGTCACGAAGAAACAAAAACAAATTGTCAAGATTGGGATTCGGACCCAAGAATCTTTCGATACTGCAAGAACCCAGTTAACTGGATAAAACAACGTCTTGAGTGCAGCGCCTTAGACCACCCCGGCCATCTTGACCTGATCCGCAGATGTGCTTTATGTAAGTAAGGGAAGCAAAGCGGGACTATACACCAAGCTCAAATCTGCCGACTGGTCTTCCCAATACTATCCCGACTCTGCAGCCTTGTTAGAACGCACCGTTTGAATCAGTTCACATTCAAGAACAGCTGGGCCCAGCCTCAGTATATCTGATCTAATACCCCAGGCTTTTGTGAAGATGTTGATACGTTGAGGCTTCGTGAGTCAGCTGTCACACATCTCCAGGCATCGCGTAATACATAATCTTGCCTGAGAGCTTCACATGAGAACGTTGTACAGAGGATAGAGAGAGAACAAGCAATGTATTTTATATGTAGCCAGTGCCGTTATACACATGAATATCATCAATCCAATATACTTAATCCCCTTAGCTGTGGCCATCTCATTACTCCATGTGTCTTCATTTCTGTACCAAAAAGCGGCACGCTGGTATATGTATGTATGTAAATAAGTTTTCTCAAACAGAGGGAGGTGATGTCTCCAATCTAACCCAACGCCAATGATTATGCCGATCCTAGTTACGGGGTTACTATGCCTCCTCTCGACGGCTCCTGTTTTTGGTTTTTACAAGATGCGACTCGCAAATGCTTCTATGCATGCTGTTTCTCGCTGAACTTTGATCATTTCCGGACTCTCGTGTCTCTTGTGCTGAGACGACGGGATGATTCTTACATATCCCTGTCGTTCAAGCATGAATGATGTCGTCTCGTGAGTGATGCTTTGTTTCGTATATACCGGTGCGATGACGAAACGCTGGCTTCCATTCTAGACCATGAAAGACTCTCCGCAGCCGCATTCCTCCTCTGAAAGGTCTGTTAAATATTATGACAATCTGTGACTGTCGTGGCAACTTACTGATGTTCGGGTTCTTGAACACAAACCGCTGGTTAAGCTTGTCCTCAACATAATCCATCTCACTCCCAATGATGCTAAACAGCGCCTTGCTATCAATCAAGACCTTGACGCCATCCTGCTCGACCGTCTCGTCAAAAGCACCCGGCTTATCAACATATTCAAGATTGTACGCCAAGCCACTGCATCCTCGGTTCCGTACTCCGACCTTGATGAGCTTAGGTTCCGGCTGATCCAGCAATTCTCGCAATTGCTCCACCGCAGAGGGCGTCAACTTCATAGCGGCCTTGCGCGGTCGTAGCTTAGGTCGTGGCCTGGCTGCCTTTGGCTTCTGAGCTTCTGTTTCGCTGAGCTTCGGAGCTGATGCCGATGCGGCGGGAGCAGCATTTTGCGTGGGCGCGGGTTCTTGTTGCTTAGGTGGTTGAGGGTGCTGAGGTTGTTGAGGAGGAGGTCGTGTCTCGTGGACCTTAGGAAGAGGATCAGGTTGTGTTATTGAAGTTTCAGGAACGTCGTCGTTTCTGGGAGGCGTCGAGGTATGTGTTGGAAGAGTATATGAGTGGTAGGACACAGCGAGAGGTCTCGACGTCGAGAACTGCCTCAGAGTGCATCCTCGTCGCAGGGCGATTCTCGTTATCGATCTTGAGGCAAACATTGTGGGCGCATGTGGTGGTGATGTTGAGGTTGAGGATTGGTATCAAGAGAGGCAAAGGTTTAGTGGATGGATAGTGGAGGCTTATGATTTCAAAGCCCGGCTCCTCGGTGCTAAAAGGCGTTTGTTGCCGGAGACCGCTGGTACGTCAGAATGGCTCCCCGATCTTGTCCGAGCGAATCAGAGTGCAAGAATTTGTCAGGCTCACGTGATGTTAATGGCCAGATTCAACAAAGGAGGGCCATGGCAATCATGACAAATAATGGCATCGGAAAGATATCATCATGGTCTTTGTATTTCTTTAACAATTGACCTGTGTAATGTCAGTTTGTTCGATTTGGAAAGTGTTGTCCAGAGAGCGCATATGCAGTATTACGTGAAGCTCAAATGTTTTCAAGATGAGCCGAAGAAGGCCATCAGGGTTTGTAATTCTGACAGCCACTTATATAAATATCCTTTTAGGGCAGGCTTCCAATTGGATTCATTGACAATGGATGTAAATTGTCGTTTGGTCAACCGGCGTTCTATTGGAGGTCTTGCTTACACCAGATTCATAAGCTAGCATGTCATCAACTGCCAACATGACAGGCTGTGCACCAGCATTGCTGTAAATCATCATGCACACTTTATTTAGCTGACGTTGTCAAAGTAGTACCTTGCATGTCAAAACAATCCTATCCAATAGCTTCTCGCTTTTATATAAGAGCGCAAAACGGGGGACGAGGACATTTATGCACAAACCTATACAATGTAACTACGCCAAAGCACTTTAGACACCAATTGATTGCAACAAGTCATGGGTACCGAGGACACGGATCGTCAATCATGACCCATGCATCAGAAGCGATTGTTATATGCACGCTCGCTAAACAGAGTTGCAACCAGATCAATGGCAGTTGTTTATCTCAACAACGTAACATGCATATCAGTTACTATCGCTATCACGATGCAGCAAGGCCAAGACTCCATTCTGATATCTCCAGCCCAACTCACTGTAACCAGGTAATCAATCAGTGGATCGCTTTATCTCGGTCTACCTGCTCAGAAGGAACACAACAACCCCAACAAATGCGGCTGAAGTGAAACGTAGTTAAATCCACGAGTGTCAAATCAGGCAGGCCGTGGAACCGTTCGACATGAGATATCGTGGTATCCGCAGTTTGGGCGAAACGTTACATGCGGATATAAATTAATTGGACCTCTCACCTCATGGTCAGAGCTTGGGGGAGATAGCTGAGACTTTGGGTTATCGTGATGAGTATCGGATGTTACGAGAAGAACAAGGCATTACCGGGGTCGGTGATATGTTCTAAAAACAAGATGGCAAGATGGCAATTTTCGTAATGAGAGCTGCATCTTCGTATTGGTATATCTATGTATATCTTGGGTGTTGTGACTTGAAGACAGAGAAAACGGTTGGTTATTGGTGTACCGTTCAACTGGTTACGGGCTGTGAAGTCTGGAGATTCGGTGCTGTCTGACCAATCACGGAGCTTCACAGTCGGGCCTTTCCCCTGGAAGACCCTAAGGTAACTAAATTGATCTGGGGTTTGGGGACAACTAAAAATGCCCAACGGCTTGTCTTGAAACGGCATCAGAAAAGCAACCATGAAATCTACAGTGAAATGTAAATGTTACTATCGCCAAGAAACATATCATCAAGTTCAACTTGCAGAGATAATGCAATCTATGACCTCCGTAGACCAAATCAGCCACCCTCCTCTCAGCCTGGCAGTCGAATCCACAACTGTTCTCACAAAGCTAAAGTTTGGTAGAACGTTACCAATGGGGAGCATCTGTGACATCCACGAACGTTACCGTTAGGGTACGCCACTCGAGTTGGATAGCCTCTCATGTTTGAGAAATGTTACCCCATGGAGACGATGGCTTTGATCTTGTGAATCTGGGGAATACCGTGGACGGCTTGGGAGTGAGTTTGAGGTGACATTTCTGAATGTAGTTTCTGTGGTGTTGAGATGCTACGAGTTTGAGGACTTGGCGGTTGAAAGCAGTTAACTAACTCTGCATTGAGGGTAACGGAATTGGCCTTTTTGCAGAGCCTCAACTCCTTGGTATCAATCTCTCAATTGTTATATGTAATACCTGACGGTGTCTTCACAAAGCATTGCATGTCTGCAATAACTGTCATCGTCGGCCTCGGCCGTCACGTCGATAATAATGGAAAATACGCCACCCACTGTAAGCGGATCGACACCCTCCATCCATTGTTGCATCTCCCCATTAACCCCCCTGTAACTAACCCGCACCACCCTCACGATTCCCCATCTTCCATCCATCAGCCATCCCATCTCATCCACTCTCACCACTTGACGAGACCCCTGGCAATCCATCCTCCTTCTTTTTTTCCCTCTCTTCGCCTTCTCGTGATACAGTTCCCCAATTGTAACTATCAAGGACGGGCAGGGGTCGGGTCTAGTTTATTTTTTGGGGGACCCTCACGATAGAGTACGTCGCGTGCCTGGATCTCTCCATCTTTCCTCGCGACTACTTTAATTCTGCTGCATCCGGGATTTATCTGGGTTTCTTGGATCTCATTCATTCATCTTCTTGTCTTCAATTGTCTAGTGAAGAATATCAATTGTCTTATACAGGGCATTGACCCTCATCTCAATCTCGAATATCAACATCAAAACACACACAATGTCCACTCACGAAAAGGAAAACCCCATCGCCCAAGCGGCTTCAGAATCCGCAGACTCGGATACACCAGGCTTCCGCCCCAAAGGATGGATGTACAAGACCGTCCGCATCGCCGGCGTTGACCTCTGGTACGCCTCGCCCAAAGTCCAACTCCTCATGGTCTCCATCGTCTGCTTCTTATGTCCCGGCATGTTCAACGCCCTGACTGGTCTCGGAGGTGGCGGCCAAGTCTCCAATGAAGCCCAGGACCACGCCAACACGGCTCTCTACAGCACTTTTGCCGTCATTGGTTTCTTCGCTGGTACTTTCGCAAACAGACTTGGACTTCGTCTGACTTTGTCCATTGGAGGTTTGGGATATTGTGTCTATGCTGCTTCGTTCTTGTGCTATTCGCATACCCAGAACATGCCCTTTGTCGTCTTTGCTGGTGCTCTCTTGGGTCTTTGCGCTGGACTCTTGTGGGCTGCTCAGGGATCTATCATGATGTCTTATCCTCCTGAGCAGAGCAAGGGACGATACATCTCTTGGTTTTGGGTCATCTTCAACATGGGTGCTGTCATCGGTTCTCTTGTGAGTTACTTCTATCTATCCTTTAGATCTCCACTAACAAATGAAAGATCCCCCTTGCTCAAAACATCAACAAGAAAGCTGGCCCCGTCTCCGATGGCACATACGCCGCTTTCATCGCTCTCATGGCCATCGGTGCCGTCCTCGCCCTCATGATCTGCGACGCCGACAAGATCGTCCGTGAGGACAACACTAAGGTCATCGTCATGAAGAACCCCTCATGGAGCACTGAGATCAAGGGTCTGTGGGAAACACTCTCCCGCGCCCCCTGGGTCGTCCTCCTATTCCCCATGTTCTTCTCCTCAAACATCTTCTACACTTACCAAAACGTCAACATGAACCTCGCTCAGTTCAACGTTCGCACTCGCGCTCTCAACAACTTACTCTACTGGCTTGCTCAGATCTTTGGCGCCCTTATTGTTGGATACGCTCTTGACGTCTCTAGCGTCCGTCGCAGTGTTCGTGCAAAGATCTCCCTGGTCGTCCTCTTTGTTCTGACCTTTGCTATCTGGGGTGGTGGCTATGCCTGGCAGAAGGACCAGCGACCTCGTGAGATCGCCATGAACCCTGCTAACGAGGATGACAAGATTGACTGGGATGATGGTGCTCACAAGTTCCTTGCTCCCATGTTCCTCTACTTCTTCTACGGCTTCTTCGACGCTGCTTGGCAGACTTGCATCTACTGGTACATGGGTGCTCTCTCCAACTCTGGCCGCAAGACAGCCAACTTTGCTGGTAAGCCCCAATCATCCTTCTCACATGTGTCCATACCGGAGCACTAATTCATCAAAACAGGCTTCTACAAGGGTATCCAATCCGCCGGTGCTGCCATCTTCTGGCGTCTCGACGGCCTCGGCAAGCCATTCGACACTATCTTTGCCGCCACATGGGCCTGCCTCGGTGCTTCGCTCGTCATCGCCGCCCCCGTTATCTTCATGAAGATCCAAGACTCTGTCTCTGTTGAAGAGGATCTCAAGTTCAGCGACGAGAAGATCGAGGATGTCATTGTCGCACCTACAGATAAGAAGATCGCCCTCACAGAGGCGTAGATAAGGGAGAGAGATAAAAGGGACTACTATTTATAAGAATACTTAATATTTTAATGATATATCGGCGTTCAGCATGTATGCATTGGGGAGTTGGATGGGTCACGATACCCATGGA
This sequence comes from Fusarium oxysporum Fo47, assembly GCF_013085055.1. NCBI lineage: Eukaryota > Fungi > Ascomycota > Sordariomycetes > Hypocreales > Nectriaceae > Fusarium > Fusarium oxysporum. The sequence goes on from NC_072847.1 coordinate 2,875,923, forward strand.
TTGGGTTATTGCTTGACGATGTATTTGCATGAGGCAAGTTAATGAAGATTTACGTTTATATCTAGAGGTATACATGTGCCATCAATGGCTTTGTCTTCAACTTTCGTTCCTGCATATGATTGCGGCTCTACCATTATGCTCACCAAGTGACGGCCATATAGTAGACTTATGATACTCACCTCAAGTTAGTAGACACGTTTTATCACAGTTGCAGAGGAAACAAGTTTCAAGGACGATAGATCCTAATTCTTCTTTTTGTTCTTCCTATTCTATTGCAGAATACATCCATTTTGTCTTTCTTTTCCATCACCTGTCCTGCCTGTCCAGTCCTTGATTCACCAGACTCCTTTCCCAGAAGTTCGATGATGAATAACAAACATAAAACGACAAGCTTGCCGTCTCTTTTTCATACAGTGAGAATCAGATACACTCGTTTTCGCGCCAGCGGCGTTTGAGAATACATTAAAGAGAAACCCAAGGATAGAAAAAATAAAACAACCCAGGCACCCATGATCGTTTGCAAGCCGTTTTCGAATGCACCCGTGCCCAGAGGTTATTTTTCCTTTTTTCCACCGCCCTGCCCCATCTTCGCCTGAAGAGATAATACAGGGATGCAAAAACCAGGAAGAGAATGGATGTGAGAAAGTAGAATGTAAGAATGCGGGATGAGCTGTACCCTGAAATTTGGAGGGAGGCCGACGATCTCTAAAGTGAGTGTCGAACACCAAAGGACCCAGCGCTCGCGCTTCGTGATAAGATCCTTGAACAAGTTCCACCCATGGGAACCGAGTTGAAAACCGTAAAACATAAATTATCAGACCCAAATGTAAATAACGCCGTTGTGCTGATGGATATAGAGGTCATAAGGAACATGACGATGTTTCCCATCTGCTGAAAGTAGTTCAAACAAAAATGGGGGGTATCAAAGATGAAGTAGTTACTGGTGGGAGGTAATATGTGCGTGTGATAATGGTGAAGGTAAATTGCTGTTCAGTCCAGTAAGGATCTGATGCGATAAGCAGAATCTTATATCTGGGTAGGAGTTGGTGTTGAGGTGCCTCGGTCGCGGGAGATCCAGCTGAAGAGGTCGGGGCGACCACCTCCAACGCCAACGATGGAGGCAGCGGAGGAGTCAACTGGAGGTCGGCTAGCAGTCTCGCGAGGCTCGAGGAGGAGACTCTTGCGGTAGTAGGTGACTTGGACATTGCCCTCCTCACTATCACGGAGATGGCTGATCTGAGAGGACATCCAGTCCTGCATATCAGGCACCTCAGTAAGTCTGTACGGGATTTGGAATCGCTGAAGCTCTCCAATGATCTTGGCAGTGCGAGTATGCTTGTCAAAGTTGACAACAGTGATGCCACCGTTGCCATCCTCCTCAGACTCAGGGCCGAGACACATTTGCTTGGTGGCAGGGTTGCCAATGTCGACAAATGTCAAGTCGGTCAAGTACATGCCAAGGAAAGGCAGGCAAGGAGGAACGTGGTCGTGGAGTCTTGTTCGCAAGACCTTGTTGTTCTGAGAGGGCTCGACCAGATCCTGGAGGTTCTGGAGCATGTCCTTGCGCTTCGTGGAGATGGCATCCCAAGTCTTTCGGAGGCGACTGATAGTGCTGCTGTTGAGACTGCAGATGATAGCCATAAGACCGTCGTAGTTGTGGAGCTCAAGACACTGGTGAGCAATCTTGATCCATTGCTTGATAACCTGAGCACGCTTCTTGACCTCTTGCTGCTGGAGGATAGTCTCAGCGACGAGGTTGGAAAGATCAGTTGACAGAGAGGACATAGCCTTGACATTGGGAGCGGCGACGCCACCATTCTTCATCCACTGAGAAGCAAGAAGCTCCTCAGGAAGGATGGAAGAGAAGATGTTCATTTGCTTGATGGTCAACTGGCGAGCCAACTCGAGAGGGTCAAAGTCAAGAATGCTTGGCTGAGCGGCGCCCATCTTGAAAGCAGAGAGAAGGTTGAGCTGGCCCTTGGTGATGGCAGGAATGGGCAAAGGAGTGTCAGCTGGCACGTATTGAGCAATGGAGGTATTGGTCTTGCCCATTGAGGAGACAAGTCGGGGCACCAGAGAACCCTCGCCTGAGACACGCTGAGCAAGCTCAAACAGACGTCGACCAGCAGAAGGCAGAGAGGACGCCAGCTTGTGTTCAGCAAAGGGGATGATCAAGTCAAGAGCATCGCGATCGGTCTCATCCCTCCAGTGGGACTCGAGCCAGCCCTTGAAAGCATTGTATACTCTCAAACGGACAGGTCCAGCCACATGAGGAGAGTCATTGACATAGTCATATCGCTCAATAAGCGCTTCAGCCAGTCGGACCGGTGTGCAGAAGAGGCGGAAGGTGAGATAGAAGGTAGAAACAAACATGGCATCAGGAGTAGATTCGTGGGTTGTGAGACGCTCGACAAGAGCGGGGAGAGAGCCGCCAGTAACCTGGCCCTCCTTGTTGAACATGAGCTCGTGGGCAAAGGTCTTCTCCATAAGTCTTGACTCGACATCGACATCCTCCGAGCTTCCACCATTGCTCAAATTCGACAGCGAAGGCTGCTTCTGAGGGGCAAGGTTCTGCTCAGGAGTGGTAGCTCGAGTGGAAGATTGCGAAACAATGCTGACCTCAGAGTCACGGCTGAGGTAGGTGGCACTGCTACCAGCGCTGGAAGCAACCATACTGTCGAACCGAGAAGAGGAGTTGAAGTCGTTGTCATTGTTATCGACAGGACTGTATTCCTCGTTGGCAAGGAGAGTGGTAGAAAGCTTGGGAAGGGGAGGGAGAGAAGGTCGTAGGGAGGAGATGGAGGATGCAACGCTGGAGACGTTGTCATCGGCAACTGACGACCGTCGAGAAGAGGTGGGTGAAGGATGAACGGTCTGTTCATCAGTAGGTGTGGTCACCTGGGGAACCTCAGGAAGAGGCTTATCAATTGCGACAACAGTGAGGCGACGAGCATGTCCGTTAGATGAGTTGGAGGTTCGGTTGGAACCGGCAACGCTGACAGCGTCATTGTGTTCTGAAACAGATGGGGTCCTAGCTCGCTCCTCGGTATCGATATCTAGAATGCTGAGATCAATTCCAAGGCTGCTAGTCTCGAGCTCGAATTCAAAATCGCCAATGCGCTCGATAGCGGATTTTGCCTTGGCAACGCAATCTCCAGCGGCCCTAACGCAGCCCGTAGCGGATGCGAGGAGCATTGTGTTGTCATGGGGCATAATTAAATCGGCATCTTCAGAGGCAGCGCTGACAAGGGTATCGCGGGCAGAAAAGACTAGATCTTGGATTCGGGCGAACATGGTGGATCGAGCTCGGGCAAGAGCCTCAGAGCTGGAGTTGATGTGGTCATAGACGCCGTCGATTACTGCAAGCAATTCTCCACCTGAAAGTGCAGACTGACGGATCGCTGATGCGAGCTCGGGGCGCGACTGTGATTGAAGATGCAGGCGACCAATGAAAGATCCCAGATGAGACAGGAACGTATCGTGGCTGCGGTTCAGGCGCTCAGTAACTAGATGATGGGCTCTCGACACTGAAGATGGGCCAGCAAGAGACACTCGGTGCGAAATAGTGGCGGACAGGCGGTGAGCTTGAGCTTGGGCTTGCGAAAGGCTTCCCTGAGACAACCTGTGAGAGCTCGGGCCAGTACGACCACTAAGTGACGATAATCGCTTGTTGAAGATGGACGTTGATGTTTGAGTTGTCTCGCTCGATTCAGAGGCAGCGACACTGGCAGCAGCTTGGGAATCTGTGTCATTTATGCTTGTGCTGCGTTGGCTTTGTTCATCAAAGGAAGACTGATCAGCGGGTGGTGTTGGCGGCACGTATGATTCTTCGAGCACTGTATCCATAACAGTAACAGCTGAAGGCGCACGTGCCCTTCGGTCATCCTCGAGCACATCCATAAAGCGAACTCCCTTTGTTACAATTCTAAAGGCTTTGAGAATCATCTCGTCGATGATATCATTCACATCTTCAACGGGAGCGATTTCGAGACGTTGTGTCTCTTGCAATCGCTTGGCTGTCTTGACTAGGGATGATAGTTCAGAGAGAAGAGACTTGCGGCACTTGCGCAGAGCATCGTTCCTTTGAATAAAGGTAGATTCTCGGTTGAGACAGTTTGTTCGTTCCTTTGTACCGTTAGAAGTTAATTATTAGAGTTAACAGAGAATAACTCACCAATAGGAATCGAACACCCGCAATAATGCCCTTCATGAACTCCTGGTTGCCAAAGATCTCCTTGTCATTGACTGATGTGCTTCGAAGCAGATCCCAAAAGTTCAAGAGAGCCTTTAACAAGTTGCACATGTCATCAGGCTCGTAAGCCTCGCAGTAGTTGGTCGGTAACCATCCTCGGGCACCCGAGACAAGTAATGTACCATCAGCCCATCCATTGGTGTGAATAGAGTGCACGAGAATCACATCACCCTCGTTAAGAGGTAATGTCACACTCGAGTCGGACATGACATAACTGGGGTTGAAAGGGTAGAAGGCTCGCAGGAAGTTGTGGAAGACTTGGGGAGGGATGTACTGAGGTGAAGGTGAGAGATCCTCCTGCGAGCCATTTGGTGTAGCGGGGGGTGTCATTTGTGATTGTGAGTAGAGAGTGTTGTCGTTTTCTGAGGTCGATGAAGCATCTCCAGATGATTCAGTTCGTGATTTGGCGATGGTAAGAGGAGCCACCTGGAGACTGGCTCGCATGGGCTGGTCGCTAAACATTGCGTGCGATTGCCGCTGACAATCGATGTCGCCGTTTAGATCATCGGGGGATGAACGGTTAGGCCGGTGGATTTATACAACCACTCGAACCAAGAAATGATCCGACTCTTCCTGTACTGTGCAGTCCTTTTCTATCCCTTCTTTAACAAGCAGTCGTATCTGAATATCCAAGAGAAGAGTGCAGGTTGATGATGAAGCTGAAGTAACGGAACTCGATATCGACGATGGTGTAAGTCGTGGTTATGATGTTGGTATCAAACTCGATAGATTTGCACCACAGCAACAGGAAATCGAGGAGGGAGAACTCGGTTGGCTGGGAAAGAAGAGAAATGTTAGCAAGTCACCTGGGGACGAGGAGTCGCGAATTCAATTGATTGTTTGTGGGAAATGTGATGGAATGAAGGGAGACGATGTCGAGAGGGTTGGAGGGGGCCATGAGGACTTGTCGAGGAATGGAATGTTCAGAATCGCAGGGGGGACCTTCTGCAAGGCGTAGCTGTAGCGCCCACGCAAGGTACCTAGCAAAAGACGTTTTAGAGGGGGTTTCAGGGCGTAAAAGAAAGACGTTGTTCCTCTGTGAACCCCAGGCTCCAAAAAAGCAAGCACATCCAACGTCCACCTTAAACGGTTTCTCGCGAGGTGCCCATATTTTCCGTTGCTTTGCTTTGCATTGCCCATGCTCTTATCATCCCATGTCAAATCATTCAACAATCATCTCTTGGACCCAACCCAACAGCTCGTGACTTGTCTCGCCTGAATAGTGCATTGCATGTAGTCTGGTCCAGTCCTGTCATGTCTGTCTGCGGCACGATCCGCCCATGTGCATAGCCTGTACGCTTCAAGCCCGTCTGTGCATTGCAGCCGACATACAGTACCTGCGTGGTTGTGGGGAGAAATAAGACAATATGGAACGATGTTGTGTTGTGTTATGCTGTGTTGAATGGAGTGTGTAGACAATTGCAAACAAATCTGCCACTGACGCCTTCGACTCTCTTTTTTTGGCTCTTCCTCTTGCTTACCTTTACTTCTTAACACAGAGTGATGAAGTCGATGTGATCACTCCAATCTAATTTGACCAATTACAATTAATCGTTATTTGTCGTCGGTATATCGTTGTCTGGTTGTGCCGACTGGGTGTGAGTCAGGTCATTCGTCGAGTTCGCGTTGAATGGAATGCTGCGGATGAGATTGGGCGACAGGAGTGGAGAAGCAGCAACGTTCGAGATCTCAACGGTCCAAGGAGGGTATCAGATTAGGTGATGACGAATTATTTTGGTTGTGGTAGAGTGCTGCTGTTGTTGTTGTTGTTGTTGATGTTCGACGTTGGTGACCCAAGAGTAGAAGCAAGTCGTAAAAGTGAAAATAGACCAGACCGTAAACCAAACCCAAGCACACACTTAACACAAAACAATGAGATGGAGAGGAGATTGAGTACGAAGGATAATGTAAATGGTATAAAGTCGAGTAGAGTCGAGTCGAGGGGAAGAGATGGGAACAAGAACACCGTCTACGTCGGGGTCTGGGGAATGCCGTGGTATTATCACCTTAACTTAAGTTAGTCGACGACCCTAGTAGTCGTTTTTGACGGATGGGAGTCTTGTTCTCTCTCTCTCTCTTGCTCGGTGCTCTGCAGTTCCTGGTGGCCACCACACACCCACGTCTTTCGTCAGTGAGGTGGAACCGTCTCTCTCTCCCAGTCCAGGGGGTCCTTGCCTGTCCCAAGTGGGAGTTCCAAGTTCCAGGGGGTGGAGGAGATAGCGTACGGGTCGGAGTGGACTCCCATCCATGGTCAACAGTTGAATTGACTTGACTGTTGGATTGAGTGCGAGGGTGATTGACCAGGGCAAGGTACGCGGGAAGATAACCCCACGCCCCCAAGTCTTCTCTCGACAGTGAAACGACCAGGGGGCAACCAAAAGGTAGCAGGGAGGCTGGCTCTCAAGGTCAGAGAGAGAGAAAAAAAAAAAAGAGTGGCGCTCAGTGCAGTGTCCACGGGAGGGATTGTGCCCGGTCTCAGCGGGGCTCTCTTCTTCTCTTCAACCTAACCTGACCTAACCAAAGGTGACCTAACCTCACCAAACCCGACCTTAACAGTTCAGCGGAGTCTGTCTGGTCCCAGGGGTTTGGGGGCCTCCCGGCTGAAGAAGCTTTCGTCCCCTGTTGTCTGGGTACCGTAGCTAAGGCTTCCGAGCCGATGTCAAGACCCAGGTATCCGGCAGTACTTGGCTTGGGTGAAGCTCTCAAGGACATACAGAAACACGGGTTGTTTAGTTGTGTAGGAGGATGCGACCCTTTGCCGCACTACGGAAACCATCAGAGTCATTATCGCCAAGCTTGGGGTTTATGTCTTGAATCATCCCTCAGCAAGAAGGGAGAATAAATCACACGAGCACTCTGGACTTCAAAATGTGTGTCTACGTATAGGTGTCATATCATATGCACGACCAAATGCACCAAAGCAGCTAGAAAACGCGGTTTCAAAAAACCACACGATAAAATTCCTCTTAAAGCAAAAATACGATAAACTCGGTACCAAATTCCAGTAAACTTCAGAGATCATCGGTTCTAGTCCCACTCACAACATCTCCTCTCGTCGCCTCTCCTCTCTCATGCATGCATGCACAGAACTTTAGGATACTCGTAAATGGATGGCCTTGCAGGAGAAACGTTGGAATGCCCACATCACGCAGCGGCCCTTTTTTGAGCGAGCAATTTTTGAGTCAGGAAAAATCAATGTGTACTCTATGTGACTGAATCTGGCGGGCTGCTTTGTGGTAGTCTCATCACATGAACTATTTCTAGCTTCATCTTGTACTTTGCGTGACAAGTTATCGGATTGGATGCCACATACGATCGGTATTTTTAGCCATCACACATTCGTAGATTAACTGAGATGCACTTTTTGCCTATTGAACGATGATCAATAACTCTTCCGCCACCACCCCGGACTTGATCAAGCCTATCATTTATGCTGACCTGTATATAATTTAATATGTAGATACTGTAAGTTGTCATGAGATACAAAAGGTGGTGTTGATCGAAGTGCCGGGTAGCTGATAGCAAAAGTGGGCCTAGAAACCCTTTCAACAAGGGGGTAATTCCTGGCTGAGATGATTGCGCCAAGGGCGCCGCAGTACAAATAAACAGAGAGACACAGAGAGAGAGAGAGAGAGAGACTTGTAGGTGCCTCGTTTACTAGTCGTGCTCTGGTTTCTTCGTTCCTGGCCTGGGCCTGCAGACGATATGCAAGATGGGCAAACCAATGCATTCTCCTGCGTCTCGCTTCAGCACCACAACGGAGCCACGGATTGATCGATGCGATGCGGTCTGCCGTCCGGCCGCTCCATGACCAAAGCCAAAGCCATCCATGACAGGTCCATCACGAGTTCCCGCCTGACAGCCCAGGGCATGGTAAGAGTCGACCACCCGGGACGATGCCATTCCTTGAATATCATGGAGACTCGAGCAATTGCCGTGCGGGCTCGATCAAGATTTTGTGGAACCTGCTCACCAGTCCCCTTTTTTTTTCACTTGACGAACGAACATCCATGATATCGTCTCTCAACCACGAGACCACTCAGCCGCAAGCTATTGCTGTCACCGACTCCCCGCCTCATGAACTTGCGCACAGCATTGACCAAGTCGATCAAACAAACTGGGACCCTGCTTACCATTGATGACATGGCCGAAACCGCACAATCCTTCCGTCTGACAGCATGCAGCCTCCGCTGTGGCCAGTGTCCGATGTCGCCTCAATGCTAGACAATCAATAGATCGTGAAGACTACCAAAAGATCAGCAATATTGAATTCCTCGTCAGCAACCAATATGAAACCAAGCTTACAGTATTAACCTCGGTCACATCACAAGCAAACAAAACGGCCAGATAACGTTCCCCTAAAATTCGAATTTCCCCGTCTTGTTGAATCGTCATTTACACCCCGTGCCCGCGCTTCCACGCCATCGAGCGTCTAGATGCCACCAAGGCTGGCACCAATTGCTTCATCTAAAGAGCCGGCTCCAAATTAGTCTGCCACTCGGCGCAAAAGTTAGCATGACGGCGCTCTTGTGGTTGATCAATGGCGTAAACGCTGAGCGCTGGGAGACGTTGCGCCCCTTTTCTTCTGTCCTTCTAGAGGCGGAATGTTTCCAGGAGTTCGGTGACGCTGGAGCTAAGCTTAAGCGCTCTCTGCGTTCTTTCATCTCACGAAGCTGGCCTCTCCCAAACGCGATCTGCCCTCAGCTCTTTAAATGAGGGTTTTCTTGTCATGCTTCGTCATCCACTAGCCGCTGATCGTTTTCTGGAAAGAAACAGGGTTCTCGCTTGGAATCAAGGAAACATACATAGCTGCTCCGAGAGTGGCATTGCTCATTTTAGTGAAGACCAGAAATTTGGACTTGCAATGGCTGTGCTCGATACTTAAGTTAGACTTCAATACTGCTTAGGGGCTCGCGCGTATGGTTCGACAATTGAATCGGTTTCGTTTGGGGCGGTGCCATTGAAGAATAATAACTTCGATCTGGCGTTTCGAACCATGGCTCTAGATGCTCCGGAACCCCGCGGACAACCGTTAAAACCGCGCGATGTGGCGTTTGACGTTTGTGTTTTACTGAGTTGATGCCATCATCACCACCATTAGCGATAAGTCTCTGAAGCTACAGTAGTCTTCAGCGCCTAATGCAGGGCCCATGACGACGGGAGACTCCAGATTGTGTGCCCAACTCCGGTGATTAGATATCGACAAATTGGGAATCATTTTGGGCCACGACAAATGGGAGGAGCGCAATGACTACCAGTTGGCACCTTCTTGGAGATGTCACCAAATCTGCCAGTCATTTGAGTTAACGGAGCAAGAACCTCATGGAGGCGCTTGCACCGGACATTTGCCTCCTGACTAAGCCTCACTTTTCATTGCGGTCGAGTGTCGCCTCGATAGAGCTTCAGGTCTCGTAAATTGACTTGACTCACCTAGGAAACTATTAGCTAGCAATAAGTCTCATTCATCGTTGAATCCTACCAAAAGGTGATGACATCCAGCGACCCGTGCCCAGTGGTTCGTCCAATACCTCCTCAAACTTTGTCTCTCGTGGCCAATAGCCCAGCACAGATCAACAATCGACCCTGATCCCTAGGCCTCCATTGTTCGACGGGCCGAAGGAAGATCATTGGCATCACCTTCAAGGTCAAGGTCACCGCATGGTCTCAGTTCCCAGCTACAAACCATTCATTGCTTTTTTTTTGCCTCCGTTTCCTGCTCATTCTCTGCCGCTTCAGCTCAAGGCCCTTGGGCCCCTCATCTTCACGCTACACAGTTCCTAGTGACATCAAACCCCTTTCGAACACCCTGCCAGGGGACCACCTACCGCTAGCTGCCAGAACTGCCAGGCCAGGGGGAGGGCTGTCTGATCCCTGACACCTGGTACCGGACCCCTGCTTCCGCGAAGCCTCCCCGGTACCAACGACGGCTTTACCCCTGTTCATATTCGTCCCTGTTATACCGGCTGGGTTGCAGTTTACCACAACGACACGATCAATTGCTAATTAATTAACGATTTACCACTGTCAATCGCGGCTTAGGATGGGCGTTCCCACCAATACAATTTCGCTCAGGTCTTTAATTTGCAGGCGTCATTGAACCCTATTACTACTCTACTGCAAACAATCTAATGTCAGCCTTGCCTCTAGCCTCAGCCGCCCACGTTAATCAATCACTGACATTCCCGACTGTAACCTTACCAATATGGTCTTGGTTTGCGAGCTACATTCTCTTCCTTCCTCCACAAGAATCTTACACATCTTGTTGGCCCCCAAAGGACACACGACACAATCAACATCCCTTCAATATATTTCTCACAGTATAGAATCCGCCCTTACGTATGGATCAACCATCCATCCTTTCGCAACACCCCGCAGTCACAGCCGTTATGGCCTATTGATTCAAAGCAGCGGCACCCGTTTTAAAGTGTTACACTATGTGACTATTCAGCTGTTGGCGACTTGGCACTTCGCCACAATGCCGAAACCATAGCAAACAGTTGCTCACAGTGCAGTTTATCAACCGTGATGAATAAAACGATCTTCGTATGAGGCGCCCACATCACACATCGGAACTTTATGAATTGTGCGCCACTAGTTTATGAGATGATCAACTGCTGTGGTCGAATATCTGAAATGCCCACGGATTGTCGGGAAATTAGATCCCCGCGACAACTTGCTTTCTTTATGGCTGCTCTCTAAACCACTAGCTTTTTAACATATACCAGTCACAAAGTTCGATAGCTCGATCTATACGAACTTCGGCTGCCACAGCACCTTCGCTCCTCTGCTTCTCCTGAACCCGAAGTGCATATTCTAGGTTCAAAGCAGTTGGCCACGATATTAGAAATACAAAGTTGAAGAGCCGGGGGGCCGTGTCTCGCAACCTTGCACCTCAACGTCAGCATCTCCAGACTCCTTGCAGAAGGCCGAGATCACGTTATCACCATCAACTGCTTCCAGCCGAGGCAAACTTCATCCACATTACCAACACGCATATGTTTGCCTGGGGGTGCCTGTTGGTTGAACGTGTAACAGGTGCAACAACGAACGTTGTCAAGAGGAGTTTGCTTCCCAAAGGAAGCCACGCAAGATACAAGGATACCGTCTGGTCGACGTCGTCTCCACTTGACAATCGTCACCTATGTCTGGTCAACAGCCTCCGCGCTGTTCCGTTGCTGGAGCTCTTTTGAGACATGAAATTGTAACGAACAATTTGCTTCCGGTTTGGACAATCGTTTCTTCCAGACCCGGCACGGCTGCTGTGCAAATGGCACACAAGCCATCAACCTCCGCTACGAAGTTTGATCAAAAAAGTTCTTGGCTCTAACTTGCTGCACTTCTGCAGAAGGGTTCCACAGTGCTACATCTTTATGCATATTCCGTGTCTCACTTTTGAAGTCGAAATATGCAAGCTGCAAGTTGGGAGCTTTCTGGTACGGGAAAACTTTTCGACGGGGCCATTTTCCCTCTGTCTGAATCCCACGGCCTCTTGAGTTACCGGACCGCCGGAATAGCAAAGATATGCCATTTGGAGTAAGAAGCATCCGCCTGGTGGAAATGCTGTATTATGGAATAGATCGAGGAATTCTGGGTCCCAATGCAATGTTGAGAGACGCCCCTGTCTGCTACCTACGATCTAGGGTTGCTTGCGGGCCTGGCGGAACTGAGCAACACGAATTGTCTGATTACTCAGTGGACTTTTTATTTTCCCTCACGAGATCCCGACTTTGGCCAATGAATCACGCTCTCTCCGAAGTCCGAGGACCTCGATTGTTATACGGCTGCTGTAATCATGGTACGAGAAAGGGCCGTGTGGTTAGAGGGTTGAGTGTTTGTCTCCCGCATGTACTTTTCCTGGAAGAGATGAAAGTTTGCTAGTTGCGGTTCACCAATTGAGCTAGCTGCACAATCATCTCCCAACACAAGGAATATGTTTGGAGCTTTGCGCTAACTATTCATTTTCACACTGATCGACACATCAATCAAAACGTTGTCCTGTTTGTCAAGATAACTTAAAGACGGCAAACAGCTACGGGTTGTTTCATCCCGCGCCGGGCCGCCTCTCATTCATACCAAGAGATTGGACCGCTTTTGAAATGGTTCCCACAGCCTACAGATCACATACACATGAGGGTTAGCCTAAGTTAAAAAAAAAAAAAAATCCATTCCGGTGAAGAGACAGCAAAAGCAATTGTACAAGACTATGGATACGTCACGCTGTTTAGCTTATTTGTCAGGCAGTAGTGCGTGCTCGCTTGTGGCATTGTCTGCTAAACGAACGTTAGTTCGGAAACGTTCAACCGCAACGGACAGACGAGGCTTTGGAGGATCGAAGTCGACTGAATTTGAGAGGCTGAAGCTGATAATCCAGGCTCAACGCCATGCTCCGATTTGTTGCTCGGGAGGCTAAGGCCCGGAGCGGCCGGCACAGATCTGGTAGGCGTCAAGATGAGAGCATATTGATGTCCCACCAACAGGCCCATCTTTGATTTTGATCTTGGATGGGATTACCAAATTTGGGGGTAAATGGAGGCTACTGCGGTTGAGGAAGAGCAACAACATCTGTCGAGTTTTGCTATTCTACCCACTTCGACGGCAACCCAGCTTAAGCTGTAGTGCGCCACCAAAGATGCGGATTGTCAATCTAAAAGTCGGGAATCACTCCCATTGGATGGATCTGATGATGGTACCTGAAACTGGAGGCGCCGCCCGTGGCGCTTGATCGTCAATCTGATGTCCAGGTTTGCCTTTTTAGGGTCCTGTCGTGATCGTCACCGAGATCGAACTGGGAAAATGCCACGCGAATAGGGTGCGATGTTGACCAAAATAGCTTTCGTCAGCTCGCTAGAGATGTGGCTTTCATGCTGTGCCTATCTGATCGATATACGAGATGCTCGACGATATTCAAGTATGAGATGGGAGCAACTTTGGTTTAGAGTCGTGAGCCAAGGAAACAAGAAGAGGTCTGTGCTAGTTGACAAAGGCCTCTTTGATACTCAGAGGCAAAACTCCCGCATTGGCAATGGAGCTAACGCGGCATTTCTCGGTTGTGATATTTTTATCACAATCTACTCACACCATCAGGAAGCTGGCACGAGTACTAATGCTAGATAGAGACCAGTAACCTGGTACGGTAGAGTCTTCTCGGCAGCTCTAAGACATTTTGGAATTACCGCGCCTGGTGCCATTTGATTCCAAGACATGGACGGCCGGGGAGAAGTCCCTAGGGCCACTAAACGAGGTCTACCTTGCCCAAGATTTGAGGCTGATCAAACGGTTTCTGGTACGCCTTGATGGCTCTTCAACACCTGATTTTCATGGCTCAACCTGACGCTATCACCTCGTGGAGGATGGATCCACTTGCTGGGATAATATACGCTTATGAGATTCTCTATGTTCATAGCAAGAGTGTTGGATATTGAAACTTTACGACGCACGGATACCAGTTTATCTACCCATGAACCCCTAGTCGGCTCGTCGTCCCGTGCGAGCTGCCTCAAAAGCACAAGCGTTGCTTTGACTTCTGTCTGTGATATCGCAAGATCAACCTTTTTGCTTTTAACAGTACCATCTGCTGTCCGAGCATACAAGGATCTTTTACGATGCAATCATAGAGACACCCACAACCCGGACATGGCGCGCGGGACGAGTACAGCAGAAGCTTCATTGGATCGGGTCTTATACCCAGACCAAAGCTGATGAGGAAAGTGACGTCTGATCAACTGCCGATGTCGCCTACGGAGCTTGGCCGGCATATTGTTGTGATCGACAGCTCGGATATTTGACGCCTTCGAGTTCCGGCAGTAGGGTGATTGATCGGAAAGACGCGAAAAGTTGGCCAGCGTTGAAAGCTAACAACCATATTATCGTACGAAGAAAGCGGAATTCTCCCCGTTTCAACACACACCAGAATACTGTATGAATGGCGTCGATCCTACCCAGACAGTTGGAGGTTGTCAGCTAAGGCTAAGAAAGAGCCAGCTCTCGTGCTGAAAGTTCCCTGCTTAAATTTCCCGAAATGAGGTGGGCTGTTGGGAAGCTACACTCAGAAAGCCAAGCTCCTTCGAGGATGGTCCAGGCACATTAAGACTGGCATCAGTTCATAATGAGGTGATGCTGGGCTATACGATAGCGTTGTGAACTTAGTTGACCAGTCATGGAGGCTCACAAAACGTTTCAGGAACTTTCTGGAGCGGTCTATGAAGCTGCCTCTGCCCACGCCTGTAGTATAGCGGGCGTAGATGTCCATTACCCGAGCCACGTTCCGAGATTCTGTGACTTCTGAAAGCTCGCCATGATCGACTCTCGCTGTGCTTAGCAATTGTCTTCAAAGCAATCCCCGCACAGCAATTTTGGGGCAAGATTGACAATATGATCGATTTTATGGCCGATGCTCGTCGCCCAAGTGGATCCAACCCCAGACGATGTTGCTCTATACAGCCTCTCATATGATATACCGTAATTTCCAGGTGAAGAAAAGTCCTGAGTTGGAGTTGTAGTCTAACCGCTCTACTGGGCCTCGACCCCTCGGTAAGAGTCTTGGATCTTGGGGCTGTCACGTTGATGATGATGATCACGATCAGTCCTGAATTTACAGCCTTGGATGCTCTCCACCACATACTTGATCCTATTTACCTCCGTACAGTGAAATCATTGCTATCATGAACAAATATTCCGAGCCTCGGTCTCCGACGTCGCAACGATACTCGAAATTTGTTTTCCAGTTTGACAAATGAGAATGGTTGTCACTCAACTAAAAACTACCCTGGAGCATTGGATACAACCTCCGAACTTTGTCGGTTCGTGGTGTTACACTCAAAGAAGAACGGTCAAGGAACAGTTTATATTGCACGACACAGCGTATGATTGGTGTAATTGCTGTCATACGATGTTTGGAGTACTGCTGACCATTCTATGAGAAGTAGGAGCGTACCTTGGTTGCAATATGACGATGACCGCGAATTCAAGTGTCCATTGTCACAGGGCGTACGCAAAAGGATGCTTTCGAGTCGGTCAATCTGACGATCGCTGCTCCGATTACCACCAGGACCGATTGGCGATGACTCTATATTGATCTGCAGGTGTCATGATCATCCAATCCATTTACCTGTCACCGACTCCCTTACAATCTCCAGAAGCTACACCACTCACTGCACTGTTGAGCACCATTATCAACACTAGGATCAAGGTTCTACGGAGGAACGCACCGGCCAGTGTAACTCTTCAATGCTACATCGCTACTGTAAGACCGCCAGGGCCATGTGCAAAATGGCAAGGTGCAAGGATTCTGTGCTATACCATACCGTACGTATATTTATTCCTTTTTGCGACTGACCGTTGTGTCTCCACGTGGGGTATCTTTACCAAACACGCAAGGGAGACGCGCGGACCGTTCTACTATCAAGACATTCAACGGTCTCGCAGTTGGACAATGCACGCTAAGTCCTGTCTCCATGCAGTTGCTGCCATGACATGACGGACTCTTGCGGTGTAGGAATCATGATCCGAAAGAAATCCCGCGCCTGTACGCGTCAAGCGCGTTTTTTTCGGGTAAGAGATGAGACATTGTTGGACTAACAGGCAACTATTGAGCTCATTGGCGCATGCTAGGTCGGGTTCCTGCATTGATGTGTGGATGCAGGGGAGTTGTCACTTTCTCAATGCCACCCTGTGCATGTGAAGTTTGAACTGAGGGAATATGATATGATGTGACTCTGATGGCCGAGGAGAGGGATCGACAGAGAGGCCAGAGTCAAGCAGATCAGAGAGAAAATGAGGTGACATTTCCCCATGAGTTTGATAAACTGGGGAGCATGGGAAAAGGTGGGAATGGCCTCAAGCAAGAGAGGAGTTCCCTGCATCACATCGCATTGCGTCGTATCCGGATCCTTGGCAATTGGAGACAGAGAAAAGCTGGATACCCCACCTCAGATCTTTTCCTTTACTGATGCTGAGAATCTTGATGGGAATTATCTTGATGGGAATTCCGAGTCAGCTTAGGTACGGGTTCTTCAATGATCAGCCAGGATATCCCAACTCACGTCTGTTTCAGCAGCAGCATCACGTCATCTGACACATGGGGAAAGATATCGACTGCCGTGCGATTCAAACACTGGAAGCATCATCCTTGAAGGCGAGTCAAACCAGTTCAGTTGACTTTGGAGCTTGTAATGTCATGTCATGTCATGTCACAAGCGTAATGCTCGATCGAGACATGTACATGTGCCTGTCTACTCGATACGATGCTCCGCCAGTTGCATTACGTGTGCTCTGTTGTGCCTCGATTACATACAGCAATTGCGCCTCTCCGGTGTGGAGATGAGGCATATGCATGACTGATGGAATATCATGTAAGCTGCAGTAATGGGAGGCAAAAAGTGATGAGGCCCTATGGGCTGTACGTCTATCACATCGCACTGCAGAGTATAGCACAGCGGTTATTGATTGACCATATCATATCACACACAGGTTGGCTTGCATTCTGTGCTAACTGCAGCCAGGTTTAGTCCGTCATTTCAGCTAAGCCATGAGATTGAGATAGTCTTCAGGCTGTTGTATTGATAGGGCACATCTCACATAACAACAACCAAAAGTGCAAATATTTGTTATCTGTCACAATCGCCTCGAGGCCCCGTTTCTTGGCTTCGTATGCTTACTTTACAATGGATCGCTGGGTCAGTCGTCCCCTTGATTGATTGGTGCGACTCCGAATTTCCAGCAAAAGAGAGAGACATGCCGGCGCTAGAAACGCCTCATCCTGACCGTTGCAGCACCCCGGACGCAACACGGCCCTACTCAACTTGGAGGAGGCATCTGAATTGAGGCACTGAAAGTAAGGCGAGACGAGAGACAAGATGAAATGAGACAACAAATCTATTGAATTTGAGCATCAATGCCTCGGCAGATGAGTATTGGAGTCGATGACTGACTCGCTGAACAGAATAGCGTTGTAACAATAGCGACTACACAACACGTGCTTGACAAGTGAAGGATGTCAAATGCGACATGAATTGATTCTCGACTGTGATCCTCTTCAACTCTAACAAACTTGGTTGACCGAACGTCAACTCACAAGAGCTCTTTGGCGATCTGTGCCATCCCCGCCTTGGTTCTCGTTCAACTCAAAAGCGCCGAGCGAGGCCAGCCTTGTCCCTGTCCTCATCCTCAAATCCTACGGTAGCTTCACTTCAGTTGCTTTTTTGCCTTTGCCTTTGCCTTTGCGGGCCTGTCAAAGTAGGCGGGAATCTAGCCGTTCAATCCGGACCAATTCCAGCCAGAGGCCGTACCATCTTGGGCATAGCTTCTTCGGCTCACCAACTACAACCGTCTCGACCGCTTCCCCATTTATGTTACCTTGCCGTGACGAGGATTATTTTATAATGGACAGGGTAGGGATACGATAACTGTTGCCTGGTAAATTACACCACACACGCCACACCCCGCCTGTAACATGATGATCGACTTGATGAAGCTCTCGAATTGGGAACGCTGAGGTTACAGTAGGATAGATCGCTCAAATAGGGCCACTTAGTGCTATAACGCGGGACAGATTGGGTTCATTGGGCTCGAAAGAGGACCCTGAACATCAAAGACCTTTTGCTTTTTACCGGTAGCAATGGTAACGCAGCAGTGCTAACGGATAAGCCCTTTCTGCATCAGACATGCATAGACTATGAGAGACGGAATACCACTTTGAGACGGTCTGAGACATTGTTTGAATTGTTCAGACAACGAACTGGAGCTTAACTTCGGCAAAGGATATGACCGAAGATTGACGAAAGAGAATGGTTTCAAGTTCAGTCACGACGATGACGATTCTAGCTTGACAAGAACCGATCAACAGACGAGATGAGAGAACCCCCATGGCTCAAGTAAAGCCAAGCTAGACTCACTCGAGATTCCAGGTAGCCAAGGCTGTGGCACCAAGCAACGAGCCAAGCATGGGAGCCTCGTCTCGTCACCGTGTTGTCGGGATCAACCAATTCACCAAGCGAAAGGAAGGGAGAAAAGATGAGATATCACATCGTACACACCCTCCCCTCTCCTCGGAACCGGATCCAACAGTACCCAGGGATCAACGGCGTCCCCGTGATACCGATACCACGAAACTGCCCATGTTATCCCCTCTGTAACTTAAAACATGGTTACATTGTTGGTGGTACAATTCTGATGAGCCTATCTCATCTTTTGGTGAGCAATTGTATCTGTATCAGCTTCACCAAATTCCCCAGTCCATTGCATTAGTGAGGCCTGCGGATACAAGGAAGGGCCTTTTTTCATCTGTCCCGTCCACGTGGTTACATACCCTTGTCTCTTGTCAAGAGGCTTAGTGCGACACTTCTCAACTCTCGCCTGCGGCGGGACGAGCGGACTTGATTGTTTTGTGGTTCGTGCTATGGAATTAGTCTGGCTTTACGGTGACTCGACGTGTTTCAAGGCAGATGAATTAACTGTTTGAGCAATTGAGAATCCGGTTTGACAAGAGTCGCAGCTAAGAACCAACTCTGTCATAAGACGTAATTCAGCTGCCAGATAGACTAGGCCTCGGCAAATGATCAATCTGTCAATGCAAGATAATCTCGATTCCATTTACCAAGAGATTGGGTCGTGATAGACTCGAATGAACGAACTACGATCTGCTATCTTGAAATGGCTAGTGAGTAGGTGGAGGCTCAGTAGATGGACAAAGCTCGAGATACTACATATTAAGTGCTGCGACGCTGCGTGGAGACCAGCCGAACTAGCCGAGCTTCTGCGCAATGTCGTTTGAAGGATCAGGGTTCTATGAGATTGTGCGTCGCCTGTTCGTAATGAAGTGTTGATAGGGAAGATGCTTGGAGAGATGGGTCATGAGAGAGGGGAGATTGAGGCTATGAGGTTCTTGAAGAGTCATGAGAGTTGGCATGACTCGGTTGAGTACTGAGACTTGAGTTGAAGTTGACAGTGAGTATTCAGACTCAGGATGGAGTTATGATTTGCTTATCTCTGAGATGTTGTCTAGCAGCAAAGCGTTCACGCAAGGACAATAGGAATAGGGTAGTTGGACACATCACAGCCGGGAAAGTAATGCATGTACTTCTCA
Source organism: Fusarium oxysporum Fo47 (assembly GCF_013085055.1). Lineage (NCBI taxonomy): Eukaryota > Fungi > Ascomycota > Sordariomycetes > Hypocreales > Nectriaceae > Fusarium > Fusarium oxysporum. Next base: position 2,895,257 of record NC_072847.1, read on the forward strand.
CAGTTCAGTCTGGACCGCGTCATGATGACATTAGACTACCTATACAATCTACCGCTCAACCATGACTCGCACATCACCAACAGCTGCTCTCGCCATCTTCTTGAGCAACGTCCTCTCATCCGCCTCCCGGTACCTCTCCCATGAATCCAGTCCCTCCTTCGCCTGAATACTCAACGTCTCGTAGCCCTGGCGAATAACCTCTGTGACCTCCTGCGTCGTCAAAAGACTAGGTTTACGACGATTCGCACCACCTTCTGAAAGCATCTGGTTGTAATGCGCACTAACGTTGATAAGTGTATCAATGGAGTTGCTGTTACGGTTACCCAGGCGGTAGTTCTCTTTGAACTTGGTGAGAACTTCACCGGACTCGACGACTTTGTAGAACAGATCATCGTAGTCTGCTGGCGAAGGGAGGAAGGCTTCACCAGCGGAGAGGGATAGGGCGATGAGGTTAACAACGTGGTCGAGAAGGGTGTCGATGTGTGGTAGATCCTTCAGATCAGCTGTGTATGTAGCCAGGAAGCGAACGATGGAGAGCAAAGACCGGAAGAACTCAGGCCAATGATACTCAAGCCGGGTGCGCGTACGAGAGAGATATGAGATGATACGAAGCATGATTCCAAAGCTAAGTGTGTAAAGACTGACATCGAGACGACGACGAAGATTATGATTCACACCGTCAATCATAGTGTCAAGAAGTGAAATGGCGAGGACTCGCTCGCCTTTGACGAGAGGGAGGTAGGGCTGGCGCTGTCGACACAGACGCACTGCGACACGGGATTCATCACTGCAGATACGCTTGCAGATTATGGGATCTTCGATCAGGAGACGGAAGACCATTAGGTTAAGATGGGCGTAGTATGTGGCGCGGGGTGAGAGGTAGGCGTGTTGGAGGAGATAGGAGGTGAGGGAGACGTAACTGGCGATGGGTTGCTCAGCGCCTGGTTCAGCTGCTTGTGTTACTAGGTTGAAGCAGAAGAGCTTGTTGGCGTGGGTGAAGTCGTATGTCGCTAGAAGAACAGCAGCTTCCTCCTCAGGTCTAACAGGATGTCAGTCTGTGTTGTGGCAGCACAAAGGGTTGTTTAACTCACAGCTTGGTGAAGAGAGCTTTAGCAGTCTCAACATCATACACAGGCTTCTTCACAGGTTTCGGCCCAGGAGCGATTGCGCCGAGTCCAATCATGTTTAGAGTAGCGCTGAAGGTCCAGCCTTCAGGAAGATCGTCCTGGATGGTGATGTATCGAGACCGAACTGTCTGACACGCTTGTCCCACTGCGCCTACGATCTTTTGAATCACGGCTTCGTTGACAAAGTCGTTTAATCTTTGCTGGTAAGGATTCTGGAACTCGAATTTGTTGTAGTTTGCTAGAAGGCCTAGTAATATGAAGGGTTGTAAGACTTGATCTGATGTTTCTGCGTCTTGGATGAACTGGCATTGTCAGCTGAGAACGGATCGATTTGTAGAGTTCTGTGTACCTTCATGACTGCAGGAAAGAGGTCTCTTTGGATCAGGTACGTCAACAGTGTTGTTTGGTACGCTCCAGCTGTTACCGCCAACAGCACTTCAACTGCCTTGTATCGAACTTCCACTGCTCCGAGTCAGTTGTGCCACCTCTGGGTAGATACTGAGCCTTACACTCTTTGCTATTCCTTATTATAGCCTCTACAGCGCTGACGAAGTCGGTAAACACGGCATCGATCTGATCGAGTCCTGCGAGAAGGACCATGATATCGGAACTCGGGTGTGGGTATCGTTTGGAGAGGAGGCATGATAGAAAGACACTGAGCGTCTATCAGGTGTTAGGGCCAATTCGCGTACTGCATTGCGATTGTATACGACTCACGTCCAGCGAGTGCAACTGCGCAAGGCTATGCGAGCCCTTCAGCGCAGCTATACCCCTCGCAAAGAGCTCCTGTGTCCGCACATCGAGCGACAAGACATGGCTGGGGCTCAACTCGTTAAGGATACGTCTCAGGGCGGCGCGATCGGGTCTGAGGAGGAAAAACTCTGTCCAGAAGCCATCCGTCTTCTCTTCATCGTCGTAGTCATCCTAATTCGAGCAAGGGCGATCAGTCGAGGCGGGCGCATGAGGTTCGGCGGTTGCGGATATCTACCTAGCAGTTGGGTTTAGTTCATGATGGGGTAAGAGTCTAGTAGTAGAGAGGAAGTTACCTTGAAGAGAGAATCGTAGAGTTGGATGATCTTCGGGGTAAAGACCTCGGGCTGAGGCTGGCGAGTAAGAGGTGACGCTTCCATAGGAGGGGAGCTGAAGGTTGAGAGGTACGATAATGTTGAAGGAGGACGAGTTGCGATAGAGAAATGGGCCATGGCTGTTCTTATCACGTGCACCCCTACTGTATGTATCTTGACTGGTGTTTGTGTTTATTGACACCCAAAACTTGACGACAATAACTATTCAGCGCTCGAATTGGAATAGAAGAGAAAATTGCTCCTTGTTTGAGTTGTATCGTTTTGTCCTCCTTTTAACGCCGTTGGCTTGGCCGTTGTGTGTGTGTGCCGACAAAGGTCTCAGATTCACTCTGTAGGACAGGTGTTCTTAACGTGGCTTGCGTAATCGCCATTTACGAGAAACATTTACTGCGAATCTCGTATTACGATAATCATTGATACGAAATCGACGTTACATTAAGACAACTCTCTAGTCTTTCTTAGACGTTGCGTGTGTAATGGAATGTTTGCTCTGGTGGCTTCTTGTTTGGCTGATATGGAAGTACTTGTAACTATAATCTGGCCTAAACCTGAGGTTTCCGAACTCTAAACTATTATCATGTTCATTCGTTTTCTCGTAAGATCTGTAAGGTATAATGGTTTAAATAGACTTGTTATTCTTTGCTACAAGAGAGTTTCAGAGTTTCCCTATGTCTGTCATACTCTCGCTCGCATACTCAGACACAACACTTACACCATGGTGGTTCAAGTACTCAACCGCTTCTTTTACCTGTGGCTACGCTATAAGAACAATGTAACTGGCAGTGAATCTTTTTGATCCTGTGAGTACCTTAGCTTGTAAACACTACCATGGTCGATGTCATGTACGTTTTATGGCTTGAAAGGGCCTGTGTGCATGTATACATGTATACCAAACCATCGGGTTAGTGAAAGAGTTGGCGTTAATCGGCCCGTAACCCGTTAAAATCCGAGTCAAGTGTATTCAACGATTATGCGGTTGTCAATGGTATTGTTTCTTTATCCTGAGGCCAGGCGCTTCCCACGCCCATGTCACTTGACGGTTCTCCCACGATACCAGCCACTTCGCTCAAATAGAAAGTTTTCAGTTGAAACAGAAGCATTGTAGATGATCACTCTTCACATCTAGCTGGACTAACTTCATGGTTTCATCAAGTTCTCCTTGTAGTGAACAATACCTACGGAGCCGTGATGACTAGCAGTGAGTCCTTGGAGTCCAGGTGGTGAAGTTGACATAACAGTCGCATGCAGCGTCATCCGCATGAGTTCAGTAATTGTGATAAAACCTTCTACATTAGCTGCAAAATTCCACCAGATGAGAAAAATGCTGGCCATTTCCATGAGAGGGATAGGTCAAGAAGCCGACTGTTGTACGACATGGCCACGATCGTGAATACTTGCGCAAGACGAGAAAGCCGCAAATGTTGACAGGTAAAAATTCCTGCATATTATAAGTTTAACAACCCGAATATATAAGAACGATGAGTTCCGATCTGGAGTAACTGATCTTGGTCAACTCTCTTAGTCAGGGCATAAGAGAGGCTCTTATTCCAGCTGTTCGGAAGATACAGGAGAACTACCTAGAATATATATGACATTTAATCTTTGTAGGTTACATAAATTTAGATGGTTTGTAGTATTCAGGGTGAAAGGTGCTAAGAGACCTTGTGACACAACCGTATAAGTGCATCCATCTCTGAAACCGCTCTATACTGATATAAACGTGACCAGAGAACATTCGTACCGTCATATACCACTGACTATTGATAGGCTGCCTTGATAACCCAATCATGTCTCGAGTAAAGGGAAAGTAACCTGTGCTATACCATTGAGGTCGTCATATCAGCAAGTGGGGACCTCAGTTACCTTCCGATCAAGTATCAGGACAAAGCATGCACGGAATGGGCGTCAGTCAGATAATACAGGGCACGATAGATTACATTAACGACGTGATCGAGGATATCAATTCCAGGGGATACGTCTTCACTACAGAGATTCCGCTTCTCATCGGTGTATCCCCCAGGTATCGCTCAGAGGGATTACGTAGTAGTGCGCACCCAGCAAACACTACTAAACTGTCAGACGGGACTGTGCATTGTCGGGAGATACTGAAGTACTTCACTGTTATACCCAGAGTTCAGTCAGTCGCGAAAATAATTATCGATTCGTGTTTCCGCACCCCCATTGGAACTCCGATGACAGGTCTCAAGATCTTTTGACAACTCCAGCTACTCGTAAATACGGCCTCTCGGTAAGACGAAACTCTGGCGCAAGGTTTACGAGAGGTACATGACTCTGCATTTTTGTTCCTGAAGCGCTGGTTATCATCTCATGGGAACACAAAGCCAAACACTCGTGCCTCACGGGTAACCAACCATTCACGAAAGCATCCGTAGGGCTTTGCCTGGCAGACATACTTGAATTTATTGTTAACTGCAGATGCATGAGCATAGCATTCGACTCGTCAAACCTGAAGTTCGACTGCAAGAAAGAGGGCCTCCAGACATCTCTACCTACATAGCGGCCGATTGTGTCATTCATCTCCATCAAATAACCAGCGTAATTGGTTTAGTGGTAAAATTCTCCGTTGCCATTCGAGCAGCGTCGGGGAGCCCTGGGTTCGATTCCCAGATTACGCATTACCATCAGCTTCAGGGCTAGGATATCCTTTTGCTGATTGTGTTTTTTTCTTTGCACTTGTTTTCTCTCACCAGGTGGTCGTGGTGTTGAGGTGCTGAAACTCAATTAGCCACGTCTGTATCACTGGAGTAGCTCCAATTGAAGTCCGAAGCACCATCAAGTGGTCGTTGATATACATACGAGCAATGATCTTTGGCAGTCGTTTTCAGCTTGTCTTGACCATTTTGTATGTGGCGTCGTTAACTTAGACGTTGAACTTTCACACGTGACAATTGACGTCCTGCCTCTGGGACGGTATGCCTTTTCCCAAGCACACTCCTTCCAAGAGTCTATCTCGGGTAAACTTAAAAGATAAGCATAACTGTTCCTCGATAGAACGGAAGGCAAGAGCTTCGTTTGAACTCAGTAGGAGCTGGCCCTCGAGAAAGGTAGTGAACAGCTTGTGTCTTGTTGCTTGTGGCTTGAACACTCTATATAGTATGGAGAACTGCGTGTATCTCGCAATATAATCATTAGTTGATCGGCAAAACGTTTGGCATCAAGGAACGTACTGGGAAGGGCAGTTTATATCAATAGTAGCCACTATCGTCTTCGTTTCCTCGATTATTGTGCCTCTCACTGCGCTCGCGCTCGCGCTGCAGTCGGTGCATTCATGCGGGAAAGACGAGATCAAAGAGCTTGACCATTGGGGTATCTGTTTTACGGAAGCTATTGTGTTGCTGTATAGCTGTTGAAGTATGGAAGAAAGGAGCGAGGATGAGTAGCCCTCGGGACAGTGACTCATAGTGATCATGTATCTAGTGATAACCATGGCAGGGAACACTCCCCGCCATGCATCTTACGTAGTGGATGACTGAGTGATAGTTAGCATGGCTTAGTGCATGTAGTTGTGGTCTTGTGCTTTAATTCTCTGTTGAGCCACGTCCTGCTGGCTGATGTGGCTACTTGACTCATCACAAAACTCGCGATGTCCTCATCCACGTTTTCATTACATCACAGCCCCATCCTCCAGCCCTACGGAACCACTTTCCCCAGAATCTCTCACCTAGAATCTCAGCTCCATAAGATCACGATCACCGAGATGGCCCACGAGTTTATTTCACAAAGTTCCTGTTGCGTAAAAGACTCCATTCACAAGGGATGCTCGGCATAGCGGCTTGCAGCGGCTGAAGCAGAACCCCATGGGGATGTACCTTGTCTGTCACAGACAATTGAGTAATAGTTGAGATCTTTGCATTCTATCTCGTAATTCAAGATGTGAAGTCTGGGGAAGTGGAGGACGGTGGTTTAACGTTAATATAGTGTTCTTGGCGGCCAAAATACACAAGTTGTTGATACAAAGTGAAGTTATGGTGATTCTCAACAGACGGCTAAGCAAAGAAAGCTTCTGGAAAGACGGGAGAACACCAACCATTTGGAGTTATGAATTGGAGAATGCCAAAAAGAGCCTGGACTACAGGGGTAATGTCTTCTGTACAAGTTCTACCTCACCACATGTGAATTCAACACTCTTTCACCTTTCTCACAACCAACAACCCTCGGGACTTGACCGTTCCATAAACACGCCCCATTTGATCCAAGACGCTAATTCACAACAACTCACAGTCTTCCGGCCCTGAAACCAGGGTTTGAGGCGGTGCCTGGGGAAGCCAACAACAATTACCCAACTGGAAGGTGTACACACATTCCTCTCTTCCAAGGATACCAATTCAATGCCTGCAAGACCCCTCAGCCCACCCCATTCTCCGCACGTCCCCAAAAATGATAACAACCCCGCATCACCTCCAATTTCCATCATGTAAAAAATACGTACAAAGAACTACACTTGAGCTTAACCTTGAATTCTTGGTCAAACGCTTATTATCTAGCTTATCCTGTGGGACCTGGCCCTTGGACTGTTCTGGGGTGCATGCTCCGGGGAGTAAGTACTGTACTTCAGTGACTTTGTCTGAGGGAATTACCTTGGGTACTCAGTAGCTGTCGTGTCGTGGCGCGATTTGGAGAACCAAGGACGCCGAGATGTGGGAGCATGGTTATGCCTCCTATTCTCCGTATTGTATTACGTACTCTCAACGACTACGAGTCTTGGTGAACAGTGGTGAAGTCGAGACTTGGTTGTTGAGTTCTGTGGATTCTATTACCTATTACCCCAGAATATCCGCCGTTACCGATCTTGCTTCCTCTTCTCAATCTGTGTTTGACTTTGTACGTAACAAGATCCGCCTCAACCTGGAGTTTGTAATGCCAACCCCGTATTCTTCCATTGGTTCTTGTCATTGAGGAAAGGGGTGAAGAGAGAACTCAATAATGTCCATCAGGTGCTCTGCCTTAAGTTGGGGCCGAGTTGTCGTCTCTCTCTCACAGTCTCTTGAGACCGAGCCCGTGCACAAACCTCAGTATCGCAATCTCAGATATCTGCTTCAACCAAATCCTTAAGGCACTTGAAATAAAGGTACTAAATGTTTGACAACTCTGTGCTTTCTGTTCACACGTGACCATCTCAAGCGAAGATGCAATCTCCAAATCTCCACCATCTACCCATATTGACACATAGGGCGCGCTTCCAGGGCGTCATCTCCACACAATGTCAAGATCGAAGTGATTATAGGGCGCGATTGACTACATCTGTCGAAAAAATTTCACTCTTTGAAGTTTATAAAAGGCCATCGTAGAATATTTCGAACCAAACTGGCCTTTGTCACAGCCATGATGAATGTATTGTTGCTTTCTCACCAACAATTCTGGCTTCTTGGCACAACATCCTGGCTAAGGCCAAGGACAGGGACGCTCTTGAGTAAATTTACAGCACGATGTACCCATTGGACTCATTCACACGCCACCAAGTAACAGTTATACAGCACAAAAGATGTTCGGTTTGGCACAATATCATGCTATTATGGTATCTAACGATAAAAGGTATACAGGAGATTGGTTCTATGATATACGCTTCAAGTCAAGGCGTCTCTAATGTGCAAATGATAGAAACAAACTTCAGAACAAGACCACAGCTTTACATGATCTTGTTGAGGAAGCGTCGCCAAGCGGGCCAAGTGGCAACCTTGGCACGGTAGGCGTTGATCTCGTCCCAGTTGTGCTCACGTCGACCAGTGTCAACATCGATCTTGTCGATTGAGAGCCAACCCTCGCGCTTCCACAAGTAACCAATAGCCCAGAAGACAAGGACAACAGGCAAAGCGAGGTATGAGATGAAGAATCCCTCGACAGTTCCCATACCAGATTCACCAGGAGGAGCAGTAATAGCAACATAGAACTATTGTCTTTGTTAGCATCATGGTTGTTTGAACGCGAAATACGATGACTTACCTGAGCAATAAGGACGAGGCAGATGAGGCCGAGACTGATCCAGGAGCCGACGACACCAAAGGCGGCCCTGAAAGGAATCTCATCCAGAGTGTGGCCTTGTCGGGCCCAAGCCTTGCGGAAGCGAATGTGGGCAAGGCAGATAGAACCCCAAGTGAAAAGAGTCGAGAGACCAGAAAGAGCCAGGAGCCAGTCAAAGATCTCTCCACCCTTGGGATCAAGGTTGACGAAAGCGATGAAACCCATGAGAATGTGGACAGCGACGGAAACAAGGGGGCGGCCACCACGATCGATGTAGGCGAACATCTTGGGAGCATATCCGTTCTGAGCCATGGCAGTCAGGGTACGGGAGCCACCGTAAACGCAAGACACACCAAGAGAAAGAACGGAGACAAGGATAATGACGTTCATGAAGTGGGCGAGACCAGTAAGACCGGAGTACTCGCCGACAAGCACGAAAGGCGAGGCCTTGGCGTTGGAGTAACCGGAAATGTTGAGTCGGTCATCAGTGGACTTGATAAGAAGGCCGATGAAGAAGAGACCAAGAACGAAGAAGAGGGTGATACGCCAGAAAACCTGCTTGATAGCACCAGGGAGAGCCTTGGTGGGGTTCTCAGACTCAGCAGCGGCGAGACCAACAAGCTCAGTACCGGCAAAAGAGAAAGCAGCAGTGACGAAGACAGAGCAGAATCCCTTGAAACCGTTCTTGAAGGCACCGGGGTCCTCTCTCCAGTAGCGTGTGCCCCAGTACTCGTTGTATCGACCGTTGGAAGGACCGCCACCACAGACGAGGACAAGAGAGATGAACATAAAAGCAACAGTAGCTCCGAGCTTGAGGCAAGATGACCAAAACTCTTCCTCGGCGTATCCAATACCACCAAAGATATTGATGAGGATGATGGCAACCAAGAAGATTGCAATGAAGATTCCAGGCGAGAGCTCATCATTCCAATATTCAATACAGACAGCACAGATTGTCAGTTCGAGTGGTAAAACGGTAGCCCATTGTGCGACATAGTTCCAACCCATGGCAAAACCCCAAGAAGGATCGATAAAGCGAGACGAGTAGATATAGAAACCACCGGACACAGGATACATGACGGCAAGTTCACCGAGAGCGAAGACTATTAGACAGATGTTAGTTTTTTGTTGGGAGTGTGGAGCGCAGTAAGTTTAACATACCAACGTTGAAGATCATAGCACCGATAATGATGAAGTCAATGAGAACAGATCCAGGACCCTTGAGCCAGCACGTTAGTATCAGACACGGACAGCATAGACGGGTAGCGACTTACGCCAGTGTAGAGGGCCTTTCCTGAACCGACGAAGAAACCGGCACCAATAGAACCACCAATGGCGATCATCTGAAGATGGCGAGGCTTCATACGACGATCAAGCTCATTGTCACCAGTGTACTTGCGGCGCTGGAAGGACTCGAGAGTGAGACCATTTCGAGTCCAGTAGCTCTCCTCCTGGAAAGCGAAGCCGCCACCAGTCTGGACATCGCCAGGGTGCTCAGTGACGGTGGTGCCCTTCTCTTGGGACACATTTGTCGGGTTGTCGCTGGAACTCTTTGATTCCATCTTGACGTTTCCCCTGTGGGTAACTCTTGTAGAGTCAGGGATTAAGGAATGATAAGAAAGGTCAAGTGACCTTGGTCTTTTGGAAGAAGAAGAAACGGTGATGGACGGAATCAACGGTCATCGACGAGGGAAACGAGTCTTCTTAAATATAAGTTGGAGGAGGGAGAAGACGACCCGGGGTCTCATTAGAGTCGGTGCGCTAGAGGCGAAGACGGCAGCCATAGTGGAAAGGATGGATTCGTTCGACTCGTGGTTCTAGTGAGGCCCCAGGTTTGACTAGGCTGCTGGGCAGGCCCCTAGTTTCCTGTATGTCGCCGATCACCAACAAGTTGGAAGCTCTCAAGCGTAGAACTGCAGTGGAGAGGGTCCGAAGTGCCAAGAGCCGCGATACGGAGGAACATGGATGATTGAGGTAGGTCGAAAGATTCAGATGGCGGAGCGGAGTCCATCACCGACATACGACCAGGACAAGGCGAAGGGAAGGAAGGGGCAACAAGCTTCCGATTCGATAGATTCAATATCGATGTCGCGGTTATGCACACCCCTTGTTTCGTGGGAAAGAACGACGCATGCAATGAGAATGAGATTTGGGAAGAGGCAACAGTAACAGCAAAAGGGCTGGGGAAGTCGCAGCCACGATCCATGCTTCCCGTGCCGCCTCATCAAAGCGCATGGATTACTCTCTCTCTCTTACACCCCATAGGCTCACTTCTACCTTCCAATTTCACCCGCCATGGCTTAATATCGCTCCTCGTAAGAAGGACTCGACCGTTTCTGAGACATTTCGTAGGCAATGACCAGGGGAAACAAGAGAGAGCTCAAGCCATGCAAGACGATCAACCTAATTCAAGGTAAAGTGGAGATTTGGAGAGGAACGATATCCTTGAAAGACGCTAAACCTTACTCCACTTCCGAGGGAAGGTACCGGTACATTGAAGAGGTACCTCCCGCTCCTGCCTGCCATACTTTGCCCCATCGTCACTTCTGACATTGGTGAAAGGCAAATAATGCCCCTCTTTGGTTTCTTGGTTCTTCTCAGGTTCATTGAGAAAAGCCGAGACCTAGCCATTGCTATCTTTGTAATCTTTTACTGAATGATACTCTTACCATACGAAAACTCTCATACAATCATCAACACATGATGAGACTCGGACCATGTTTTTTGACTCTTCTGGCATCCAATATTAAACCTCAGCTGCCAAGCTTTCACTATCTCTCAGTCAGCAATAGACACATGCAATCGTGTGTGCACAGAGCGAACTTTTGTTCCTCCTCTCAGAGATGCGTAGAGGTTTGGGGTCCGTAGGTAACCAACACCATGTGGCAGACATTGCGGAGACACAAGAAGAGCAATTACAGTGGAATCCTCCAATCAACATTCCCATATAGGTATTCGGGCCAGATATCAACCTGACGCCGTTTCGGGAGTCTCTTGTTACCGAAACACTGGCTCAGTATGATTCCAAGCAGCTTGGCATCGGTCTCGATGATACCCAAATTACCCATCTCGTACTGCCCCCACCTGCTCTCTTAGGTGATACTGTCACCTCATGTCAGTCTTTCGGTAACTCGTGTTCGATATGAGACTGCCTGAATTGATCCCTTGGGGCCACTCGTGCTGTTCCTCGGTTTCACGACTCTTCACTCGTGCGATTCGCAGGTGATTTTAGAGTATGACAGGGCTAATTGGCGCCTCCTACCACATCTTGCAGAACGTGTCAGGGGGGGGGAGCATGCCGAGAAAATAGCTTTCTTCTAGAAGGGTGGCGCAGTGACGAAGTGTGCATTACCTTGCTGTTTGGCTTCCCAATTGGCGCTAATGAAACCAAAAAGGACCTGCAGTCATCAGCACACGTCGATCGAACGAGTGAAAGGTTGATGAAGGGAAAGGTCAAAATGCTGAGTTGGTCGAAGTTTACAGACCCCGGGCATTTCCCACCGTGGTGCGACATCAGCTATCTTTGAGGAAGGGACTGCGATAACACCAACTCAACAGCAAAATCGCGGTTGCAAAACGGTCCCCAGCCTATGTTTCCCACTATTGATAGCGGTGCGCGGTTGTTTTTGCCGCCGCGGCAGCGGGCTTCCCAGAAAGCGTTCAGCTTCAAAGATGTACCTACAGTACATTACGTTTTATACTCCAGATTCTGAGATCTTGCTTTGAATCCCATCTACGGGGTAATACGTAACAGTTTGCTCTCAACTGCCTTACCCCGTGGGCAAATCGCCATGAATCTGGGGAGAGCTCCATCGTCCTCAGACAGAACCACCAGCAACTGTCCTTTGAGGAAGTCGCTCAAAGTTTTGTACGTAATACAATTCTTCTGACGAGATTTTTGTGGCCATTGCTGTTGAGGCCCCGTTGTTTTGACTTGAAGCATGGAGCACGGGGCATGACAAGGCCGGACATGACCGGCTGGGCACCCTTACAGTCCCCGCAAGACCAGTTCCAGCGTTATCAAATGTTGACCCTGACCTTGCAAGTTATTGTGTCCATTACATGAAGACACGCGACTCAGCTTGAGGTGACAATAAGAGAACAGTCACCATATCAAACGGTAATCGATAACCGAGTTGGAAGCTTTTGTTAGTGTCTTTTGCATTACCCGTCCCGAGTCAGCCGATTTCACGGGCCGATGAGAGGAAAATTATTACCTGCAATAACCTGCGGCGCATTCTTCATTTGGCTGAAGAGCCGCAGGGGTTGTTTTAAGCATTAAGCTTACCTTCAATGAGCCACACCTGACAACCCAAAAGTCAGTGTGTAATTACCCTAGCTGCAGGTGCTACACTGTACAGTACATTGGATGGTAAACAGCGAGTGCTGACTGGCATGTGTTGGGCTAATTCTCGGTTGATAGTTACTTGCAAAGCTTGTTACACTGACCAGTTACACAGCACCAGCTGCTCGAAGAGGTCCTCTATTCATTAAGAAAGCCGGCACAGATCTGCTTTCTGCCAAAGCCAAGAGATACATCAAGCCTTACAACGCAAATGCAACCACCCATCGGAATTCCGATGCAATCTGGTGCAAATCAGTCAGCCTTGCATAATTTCTGGAAAAACTCGATACAGGGTAGCAATTCTGTCGTGTAGGTCAGCAATTTCGAAACTGTCGAATCAGAATGATATCTGACTCTGACGCGTATCTCGAGTGTTTAGTCCCAATACAGCAGGTTGGTTGAATCAGCCGCTGACCTTCCGCTCTAGGCATGTCTCTGCGCCGTAAAACTTTATTGCGGCGTGTCTTAGTCCCTTATCACTTGGCAATGGGTGATAACGAGCTGTTACTTGTCGAGCAAGGGGCAAGTAAGCTGTTGCATATATAAACCCCCAGTTCCGCCAAGACTCGAGCCAAGACTGTTTGCAAGATGACCGCTACACTTCAGGCTGTTCATACGCTACTTGCCTATGGTACAGAGTACCTAGGTACAGCATGAAGCTTACCCTATCTGCCTCGGTTACGTGACCTCCCGTCGATCCCGTCGCCCCTATCATCTCTGGGCTTTTCGACCCTGCAGCATGTAGCTGTACCTACGCCGTATTGCTCACGACCCTCCGACCAGACGCAAATGCCTCTGCAAATCATGTCGTCAGAAGACTAAGGCTGTTACGCTTAATGACCTGTTCGCCCCACGGATTGACCTTATCTAAACGACACCTCGCCCGCCGAATACAAATGCATCTAGAAGTTCCAAATCGCCAAGACGAACGAGTTGGCAGAAATCGGGGGTCGTGGGGTGGTCCTTGGCATTGGGGCTTGTTGCGGGCGCTGGTTATGTCACGGTAACGCTGTGCTTTGGCCACTTCGGCGATGCCGCTGTTCGCGGTTGAACTCTGGGTATGTCGCAGTGGGATGCAGGGTAATTGAGATAAAAAATGCTATTGTCGAGCTCTGTCAAGCCATTGAACTAGGTGGTTATTCAGGCTAAGAGATGGTAGAGAGCTGGCTGTTCTATCTTTGTAAGATGTTGGTGTCTTGGCCAGATATTGTGCATGGCCAAGACGGATGGCTGTTCCAGGGTAAGAGGAGGGATCTCGCTGTCACATCTGATGCCTAGCGCGCCGAGATTTTGGCAGAACAATGGAATTGTTCTTTTGGAGAAGTACACTTGATTGGCCATGAATTTGACTTCATTGCTTTAATTTTGTACAAGTCGATACCTATCTTTCCGGGTATGGTGAGTATGGTTTTATGTACATCCTGTAAATGGATGGTTCGAGAGTCACGACTTTTCAGCATTATATGGTAGTCCTTGGACAGCATGGGAAACTGCTCCTCCTCGCTGGCGAATTCATTGTTGAATGCGCTCTCTGGACCCGGTACGTATTCTCTAAGCATAGTAGCCACTCCTGTTATATTCAGCTTTATGTCTCCGGAAATAGTGCCATTGAAGTCTCTCGAATGCTTGTTAAACTTTGTCATATTTCAACGAGAAGAATCAAGCCAACGCATTGACAATGACTGTGTGGCCGACTTGTCAAAGTCGGGAGATGCGTGGATAGACAGATAAGGCCATTGACATACCAACCCATAGATATCCGCAATTGCTTGATAGCGTTAGCATCCAAGAGGACCTGAGACTTGAACTTCACAGCCAAAACTAGGTGTACAAAGAACCTACTATGCCCTCAATCTGGCTAAACATTGTATTCCTATGACATACGGTCGCCGTTTTGAAAATGTAAACAGCCTCTCGAGGACACGAGTATCTGGTGCTGTTATTTCTAATAGAGAATGAGCCACCAAATAAGTGCCTCTGTGTTTCTGAAGGCCGAGATAACCTCAAAGGCACAAACTATTCCTCAATACTGGTAGATGTATTCTACAATTGTATAGACTTCGCATTTGTTGTAAGTTTCCGCGACGTGGCTTGAGATGGGATGGTAGGCCACGTACATGCTTTCGCCGTGTTTTAGTAACTATTACACAGTCGGAGGAATACCCCGACGTATTTCAGACTTACGCAACTCTTCTGGGGAGGGTTTCTATGACGTTTCTGTCTGGTCTATTGAAGTTGGACGTGGGAGAAAATCATTTAGAGATATCTGCCACCACCACTCATGCTCTCCATGCTTTAACGGTGGCCGATTTTGCCGTCTAACTTACCAATAAGTCCGAGCTAACCTTAGCGTATCAAGCACTCCGTCGTGGTGCATTAGAACTTGGGATAAGTCGCCGTTCGAGAACTGGATTCTAGCAAACTATCATAAACACTGATATAGCCAATACTCAACTCGTAGGCTCTGGCTAAATCAATGCAATGCAACTCTTTTGACCCCGATTCAATAAGAACAGAATTACCAAAAGATAGACAGACACTGATATCGTGGCATGTTGTATATCTTGTTGGACACAGATGATAGAGAGTGTTTGACACATGGGCGTCAGGCAACGTGCAAATGATCGTATCAGAACGAGTTCCAATCCACTGGGTCGGTCTAGGCTTCCTGCAGAACGCCACCGGGACATGAGCCGCCCTCTAATGACATGAAGTATCTGAGCCTCCTACACCTACCTGATGTCGGACATTGCAGGGGATGCAAGACACCGGAACCCCGCGCCGATGAGATACGGAATGTCTCTTGATAGTCGAGGTTATCATACTTCAAAATCTCGCCGGGTCGAAGTGATGATAAGAAAGGATTGACTTTTTATATCAAGAAAGTTGATAACACTTGCCTAAACACAGCCGAGTTATCACGTTTATCAGATGCTGAATCGAACACGTTGAGTACCGTTATGAAATTGCCTCACGGCAATGGACGCCAACTGAACTAACTCTAACTACCTCTCGCCGTTTTCCCCGATTCACCCCTCGCGGTACCCTTCCTCATTCACGTCAAAAGTGGCTTATCGCTCAACTCGCTGATACCATGCCTAGCTCGGCTCAGCTTCTCCTCACCATCGGCAGATAACCACGATAAGATCAAGATACCGAGCAGCGATTTCATCATCGGAAGCACATCCGTAGCGCCACGGAGAGAGCTAAACTCAACTGTTATCACACGAAATCCGCTCTAACCAATGGTTCCCAACCTCACGACGAGTCTCGACTGATAGACGCTCGAAAGCTAGCTCGTTCTGGTCTAGTCGAAGCTGGGGTAGAATCCGGGGTAACTTTAAGCACTCAGTGGGTGTCGTAAATGCCTGATAGCGTTTTGATAGCCTGTTTTTCTTTCATCCTCCTCCCTTGATGCTTGATATAGAGATAGCCCTCGCGGATACTTTCCCGTAGAATCCAATCACGATACGATCGTCATGTTTGTCAATTTCCCCAGACTTTTCGCCTCCCTAGCTCTACTAGACAGCTCCATCACGTCTGAGGAAAACAGTATAAAGACCTACGATCGCCGTCGTGCAGAAAAGATGGATCCCAGCAAGCTCCCACTCCAGGGTCTTATCTCCATACAACAGCTTACCTAAACTGAACTCCTTTTGATATTATCCTTCATCATGCGTCGAGAAAGTATTCACGATGTCAACATTCCAGCTGGGATGACAGAAAAGTCCCGCGGTTCGATGACGAAAGACGATGGTCTTGACCTTGCCGCTTCACGAAGCATTGATGAAGTTCAAGCTATTGAAATGCAAGAGGGCAAACATGGACAATTCCATCGATCCTTTACACCACGACAAGTCCACGTAAGTCCTATAATCCAAAACCACTCACTCCACTAACATGAACTTTTCAAGATTATTGCTCTAGGTTCCAATATCGGTTCAGGTGTCTTCATCGCTACCGGAAAAGCCCTCGCGACTGGCGGTCCAGGAAACATGGTGATTGCATATTTCATGGTGTGCACATGTGTCTGGGCTGTTCTACAATCGTTGTCAGAAATGACCATTGCGTTCCCTGTTTCAGGAAACTACATCGACTACGCTGATCGTTGGGTTGATCCCGCTCTGGCTTTTGGAGCAGGTTTCGCCGAGTGGCTTGGTTCGTATACCTGAACTTGATTTTGAGACACGTATTCTGACTGTTGATAGGTTGGACTGCTATTGTTTCTGCTGAGGCTGGTTTCTTCCATATCTTGGTCGGATATTGGTCTGGAGGCTCGTTTCCTTTGGCCGCATCACGTAGGTTTCACTTATCAGCCCCCTTTGAATCCAACTAACGAGTCTTGTAGTCAGCATCTTCATGTTCGCCTGTCTCGTCATCTTTCTCCTCCCGAACACCGTATTCGCCTGGTTTGAATATGTAACCTCTCTGATCAAGATTTTCCTCTTCTTGATTATCATCACTCTCTCCTTGGCTTTAGTCCTTGGAGCTGGTCCTAATGGTTATGTTCATCACGGAGAGACATGGACTGACCTACCAGCATTCCTGAACGGCTTCTCTGTAAGTCTTGAAGTACACCCCTTTGACTTTACTCCTACTAACAACTTTGCAGGGATTCGCCAACTGTGCACTCCTCGCTACCTGGGCTGTCGGCGATCAAGTCTTTATCGGTATCATGGGCGGTGAAGCCGAGAGCCCACGCTTCTCCCTCGCTCACGCGACCAAGCTCGTCCCCTTCCGAGTCAACTTCATCTACATGCTCAGCGTCGTCTTCATCACCCTTCTCGTTCCTTCCAACGACCCTCGTCTTCTCGGTGGAGGTGGTGTTGCTGCATCACCCTTTGTCATTGCTGTCACAGACTCTGGAATTCCCGGTATCTCTTCGCTCCTGAACGCTGGAATGATCTGTGGTGTCCTCGCCATCGCTGCCGAATCTGTTTACCTCTCGTCACGAGTCCTGCGAACTATGGCCCATCAGGGTCTTATTTCTACACGTCTTGCACATGTCGATGATAAGGGACGTCCTAGACTTGCTTTGATAATTACCTCTGTTGTTGCTGTTGTTCTTGGATACATCCAACTTTCTTGTAAGTGAATCCTCAGAATTTGAGAGCATCACGACTGATATCGTTGCAGCTGGTGGTCTTACTGTCCTGAACTGGTTGATTTCCATTACAAGCGCCTCATTTTTCACAAACTGGATCATCATCTCCTTCACCAACTACCGATTCCACTGTGCCCTGAAAGCCCAGAACGACAAACTCTTCTCAGAGACTTATGCTTGGAGATCGAGTGCCTGGCCCATTGCACCAGCATGGTTGATGCTCATCTCCCTCATGTTGCTGGTCTGCTGTATCTACTCCGGAATCAATCCTGTCGTAAGTTACCTATAAAAGGATACTTCTCATGACAGTCTGTACGAAAGATTATCTAACTTATATATCACAGGGTGGTGCTGGCTTTTCTGCCTCCAACTTCTTCCAATACATGATTGGTGTTCTTGTCATCTTTGGCTTCACTGCTGGATACAAGGTCATCTTCCGAACTCCCTGGAGAGATCCTGCCACCGCCGACTGTCTTACCGGTCGACGACACTTGAGCGTCGAGGAGATCAAGCATCTCGATGAGTACTATGCTAAGCCCAAGTGGAGGCGCTTCCTCACTTATGTCCAACTGTGGTAAACACCACGTCTTGAAAGTTGTGTGATGTGTCGGGGTCTTGGGTACGGATGTATTCTATAGGTTTCGGAAACTATTCACAGCATACTATTAAAGTTTTCTCGCATTGGCCTCACCTACATATAACCTCCATCTTCGGTGATGTGCTTGTGATTCATTTATGGAAGCAGGAAGCCATTCCATTATCAAAGCTACTGTGGGTAGTTCGAAAGAGCTACAGCTATGTCACTGACTTAACTCACGATTTTAGAAGTTTATCTCGTTCCAGTGAAGAAGGAAAGAACTGGTCAGAAAGAAAGATGGCGAAAGGACGATCTTTGACGTCAACTTTCCACTCCGGGGGATAGAAGAGAACTCAACATACTGCCCAGCGATACAAGAAGTCCAATGATGAATCTCAATTATACTGTTTGTATTAAAATTGTACTTTTAGATACTCATGCCCCATCCACATCTTCAGCCATCGGATCCTCCGGCCACGGCCATGTCAAGCTATCAATATCCAGGGAATTAGCAATATTCAACAGCTGTTCCGCACTAAGCTCATAGTTCAGCCCCAATCCAAAGTCATCATCCGACTCGAGACTAAAAGGCTCGGTATAATCAGTGACAGAGCCTGTGCTATTGTCTATGTCATTCATAAAACCCTGTCGAGGCGTGTTTGAACCCTGTGTCGCAACCACAGGTCTCGAGTCATTGCTGGTGAGGAAGCCTTTGAGTAAGTCTTCTAGTTGCTTCAGTTCAGCTGCCACCATGTTGGCTACGAGATTGCCTCTCGAGTTCATCTCGTCGAAGAGGCCGTAGGCGCGTTGCGTCCAGGGAGTGTGGTCTGGTAGTAGCGATGAGTCAATCGCAGCGGCCATGAGCAGTGCGATTGTAGCAGTAAAAGCGGCGTCCTGATCGAACCTCAGGAATGTTTCTATCCGAGAATAAGCAACACGCTCAAATAAATGCTGGGACCGGAGAACTGACCTAAAAGCCCTTGCTCAGAAAGACTGGAGAGGATCCTCAAAATCTGCTGAGCAGACTCGGTGCACATCTGGACTAGCCCTTTCACACTCTCTGATTGTAGCCAATGCATCAAAGCTACCTCTAAGTGACCAAGTCTGGAAAGCAGGAAGGTGTAAAGAAGTGGTCTCGTAGTGAGAATGATGCACTTGTTCTGTTAGAAGTTGGCAGTCAGAGGGAGACGGACGAGCTTACTTGGTGTTGCATTAAATGGAGATGTGCTGATATTCGTGATATGCCAGCCATCCCCTCGCTTGCTTGAATCTCAAAGGACTTGTTCAATCGTTCTGTCACGGTAGCAATACTCTTGAGTACGGACTGGGTAGCACCGAGGTACCGACAGTCGAGCTTTCCCTCGAGTCCATAAACGGCTGCGATCGTTAGTGACGATCTCTCTGTGACACAAGAATACGCACTCTGGTTTATCTTTGCAAGAACCCTGCAGAAGTCAACATGTATCTTCAGAGCCTCTAGCTTTTGCGGCTGTCCTGGGAAGTCGGGAAAGCGTGCGCTTATCGTCTCGTCGGCTATACTCAGCGGAAGTCCCAGAAGCGAGATCAGCTGGCGTTCGAGAATGTAGAGTGTCCAGAACATGTGTCGGCTTCTCTGTACATAAGCTGCGTCAAGAGAATTGGATTGCATCTCGGTATGTATACCGTGTTCTAGGCCATGACGAAGTGCGGAGCAGACCTGATGCCGTTAGTTACTATACATATTTAAAGAGCCAATTGCTTACCAGACGATATGCCTGTTGTATGTGATCCACAGATTGCAGATATAGAGCAGCGCAGCAGAGAACCTGCATCTCTTCTATAATATCACAATCAAAGAAATTGAAGTCGGGCATGAGCTTCATGGCTTGTATGAAGAAGTCACCACCAGGAGGCCGTCTTGACTTGGTTGACTGGACCACAAAAGCCTTTCCAAATGCCAGGACAAGAAGGTAGTGAACGAACCACAAAGGTTCTGCACGCGCATATTCAGAAGGGTTCTCATGGAACAGACGGAAGCGTTCCATGAAGATGTCCTCATCGAATAGGCTGTACAGCCAACCACAGTGAAACTTGACCGAGTTGATGAGATATAGAGCAAAGTCTTTAGTTGGCAGGGCAGACATGTCGGGAACGTCCTGGGCTGTAAGCTTTCTAGTCCCATCCCACCTCAGATCGAAGACCTTTCCCTCAGTGCCAGCAAAGTGCAAATTGTGCATTGATAGTGGACGACCCTTGACGCGTTCGTGTGTCATGGTCAAGACTCTCTTGTTGAAGGACCAATTGGATGATGTTCCCATGAAAACTGACGATAAGTTAATCCTCAATTTGAGAGGCTGGCTGTTTGGACAAGTGTTTATGAACTTACGGATGTTGCCTGTGACGCTTGGAACAAAGTCATACGTGTGGAAGGCTAAAGGGTTTGTGAGAGGAGCTTTGCCTTCGCCATTAGGCTGTTGATTTTGTGCTTCGGTTATTCCATAAGGAGAAATTGAAGTTGAAGTCTTTATCACTTGTTCTGAGATCTCGTTGCTCTTAGTAGATAGTGGTATACGATCACCTGGTACTCTCAGTAGAAGGCCGATGGGAGACCAACAAAGACTTACTCAAATCGGGACTCCTTGACCGGCCAGCTGTAGCTTCAAGGAGAGAGTGTTGCTCTGAATTGTTCTCTAAGGCCGCCAACCTCTCTTGGAGACGGTTGATATACCTGGAAGAGATGTGTAAGTATGACTCCGTCAACAGTTCTTGGCATCGACTTACCCTCTCGAAACTACAACTTTGCGAGATTCATCATCGAATTGACACACTGACCCCCTCTTATCGCATTGCTGACATGGCTGCGATCCAGAACATCTGATCTTTTGATCTCGACATCTTACACAACTGATAATCTCATAAGTCAGTTGTTGAACCTGTATCGTTGAGATAAGAACATACGCTTTGGGAACACGCTTCCTTGCATTATTTGGTCTTGTAGGATTAGCTCTTGTAGACGATGACATCACTTTTGAAACAAAAACACACAAGAGGCACAGAAATGGTTAACGGTGATAATATTGATGTATGAGCAAAACAATGGCATCCTTGTGACTCCCCATACTTGACGGGTAGGTTTCCGCAGAGAGAGCGGGGTAGGGATTGATAGGAACTCAGAGCCGAAAGGGGAGAATGCAAGTATTCTAGAACGTGTGGGTATTGCAAGACGATTGGCCTTGCGGAGTTGATCGTCTACCGTTCCTGATTGCGTTAGGAAGATCGTTGATGTTGATTCAAGGTCCGCTTATTGCCTATAATACGAAAATGGTTACAAAACAGATCTTATTGACAAGGTCACCTGTGATTCGAGGCATTGATTGAAACTGGTCCTTAGTCCTATGCAAGCCGCATGATACAACGTTGCAAACGACGTATGGTAGTTATGCGAATTGATATTTAAAAATAGCCTATCATGACCTTGTAATGGTAGAAGCACATTAACTCATACTATCTTCAACCAAAACGATATCCGTAATGTCAGGCTTTTTACTCCCTTTGGCCTCACCGAAGAAGGCACTCAGCAAAAAAAAGATTGAAAAAAAATTCCGTAGACCACAAGACACGAAATTACCACGTACTCTCATTCCTGATTCTCCCGACTAGATGCTTTGTGGATGGACCAAGCTAACGAGCGGCTGAAGGCTGAAGCTTATGGGCTAAGTTGGTGGCTTGCAGGCTGAGCTTTTGCATGTGCGACAAACAATATCTTTGCGGAAGAAAGGGACCTTGATATTTGTGCTTATTTTAAGCTTGATTGAAGTCTTTAGTGGTAGGTTGGATTTGTATAAGAGGGGAGCGATACCCATGCATTAAACCGTCATACTCACCAACATTAACACCTACACCAATACGCCTGACCTACACAGTCTCATAGCCTTACCAAAAGACAACCACCAATGATCGGCTTCCATCTTAGCTACCAGTGGCTTCACTACACTCGACCTTCAGGACCTCCATCTCCAGTCCCCGAAGGTCTGGAGCGTCACTGGGTAAACACACCCCAAGGCCGAATCGAAGTCCTCTCCAACACCTCATCCATCACCAACAAATTCAATGGCCCTCCTATAGTCTTTTGCCACGGCGGCATGGGCTGTGCATGGGTATGGACAGAATATATGAAATATCTAGCAGCACGCGGTGTTCAATGCTATGCCGTTTCACTGCGCGGCCATGGTGAATCGTGGTATCCATCCTATTTCCGCATGGTCTTTGCAACGCCTCGAAGTGCTTTAGCTTCTGACCTCGTTGCGGCTATAGAGTGGGTGCAGATTAGGGAAAAGAGCGAGGTTATGCTTGTCGGACATTCCAGTGGTGGTGGTTTGAGCCAGGCTGTTCTCAGCGATGGATTAGCGAATGTGAAAGCACTTGCTTTGCTGGGTGCAGTTCCAGGATTTGGATCGTGAGTCAAGATAAACACGTATCTCGAAGCTCTTGCCAGGATACTAATGCAGTCACAGAATGGGCGTGTATATGAACTGGTGGAAGATGGATCCATGGTTCACAATACGACTGATCTTCCATCTCTGGCACTCCAACTCACCTCTGTCCCACCCCAAGCTCACCCAAAGAGCTTTCTTTGGAGACAAGTTCCCTCTCTCAGCCGTCATCCCGTTCCAACGCCATATGAACCGCTATGAGAGTTACTTGTGGCCTTTCGGCATGATGTACAGCTTCACGTCGCCGTCAAACATCTTGAGTCATATTCGCAATGACGGTGCGAGCGGTGAAAAGGTGCTCGTCATGGCAGGTACTCAAGATAAGCTCATGACAGTTCCTGTGACGGAGAAGACGGCGACGTTTTACCGTGAGGCTGGAAACGACAAGCGAGATGGTGTAAGACTACGATTCGTTGAGGGAGCAGGGCATCATTTGCAGAATGATGTTCAATGGGAAGATGGCGCAGAGAAGTTGTTTGAGTTCTATAAAGGCATCGCTTAGAGGGGGTATCTTGGGACTGGCGGTGGGTATTGACCGCATTCGGTCGGTCAACCGTTTGTTATTCTGCTACTTCAGATCGGGACCCTTCCCGTAGAGCGCTCGCAACTCCATCATGATAACTCACACCATTCGATATTCTATTTCCCCGAAGCAGCGGAAACGCTTACCATATAAAAATAGCCGTTCGATATAATCGGTTCAAGATCCCGAGAGATGACCGAATCATCGTCTACTCAATTCAAACCTCTGGCTCCGGTAGCGGCCTCACATAACCCGAGCTAACCTGGACACGACACTGAGAAAGCTCCGTTCGCTGTGCTGAAAGAAGCAAAAAACGGGGACGGAAGACAGGGGATTCCGGGGCTAGAGTCAGTACACTCAGCGCATTTCCCTAGGCGAAGTTCCCTCTTCCTCTTCCCCTGAGGCAATTCATATAACTCTGAATCAACAACCTCAAAATCGTCTTTTTGCTGCTTAAAAAACTCTTGGTTGCGTGAAGTTTATATCTCGGTGCTTCATAGACCCGAAAACCCCGGCTTCTGTACCCCGAATCGGAAGCCTACCGACGTTCTCTATCCTCTCGGCCTTCTTCCGTTGCAGCAGGCACATTTGCTTGCGGCACTGCAAAAAGAACACACCTTTCAGAAGGCCTCAGGCAGTCAACCTGGCGCCCCTTCAGCGGTTGTCGTCCGTGGTAGTGGGGGTAGGCGCAGCAGCCAGTCGTAGCCTGTTAAGATCGGCACTTGCAATGGAGGGGAGAAAGGTGCCCCGCGCTCCGGAGCTGTCCGCCGAGAGCCCCTCTTCTTCTTCGGCGGGCTTCAAGACGTATTCGGCCGCTGGAACTGGATCTGCGTCGGCCGATAGGATCTCTCTCGTCTCAGGTCATTTGTCGTCTTCTTCTTATACCGCGGCTTCTCCTGCTCAAGCTTCAGTTTCTTCTCAAGCTCGTCGTCTTTCAACATCCACAGCCACCATGTCTTCTCAACCTGAACACGCTACTCTCCTCATCCCCGGACCCATTGAGTTCGATGATGAGGTCCTCAAGTCCATGGGCCACTACAGGTACGATACAATGCGACTTGGATCACGTCCGCGTGATGTGGTTGATAATATCTTGCTTGCTAATACTTGCCACACAGTGAGAGCCACGTCGGCCCCGGCTTCGTCAACACCTTCGGCGAGACCCTCACCCTGACCCGCAAGCTGTTCCAATCGACCGACCCCTCCGCCCAGCCCTACGTTATCTCCGGCTCCGGTACCTTGGGATGGGATATTGTTGCTGCCAACCTTGTCGAGGCTGGTGAGAACGCCCTCGTTCTCAGCACTGGATACTTCGGCGATGGCTTCGCCGACTGCCTGCGCGCCTACGGTGCCAACGTCACCAAGCTCGACGGTGAAGTTGGCGGCCGACCTCAGCTCCCCGAGATCGAGAAGGCCCTTTCCGAGAAGAAGTACAAGATCCTCACAGTCACACATGTCGACACATCGACTGGTGTCCTGAGTGAGCTTAAGAACTTGGCCGCTACTGTCCGCCGTGTCTCCCCCGAGACTCTTGTTATCGTCGATGGCGTCTGCAGTGTGGCCTGTGAGGAGATCGCTTTCGATGAGTGGGGTCTGGATGGTGTTGTTACTGCCAGTCAGAAGGCCATTGGTGTTCCCGCTGGTCTCTCCATCTCATTCTTCAGCGGCCGAGCTGTCGCCGCTGCTCTTGAGAACCGCAAGACTCCTATTCCCGCTTACTTCGCCTCTCTGAAGAACTGGACACCCATCATGAAGAACTACGAGGCCAAGAAGCCCTCTTACTTCGCTACTCCTTCTCCTCAGCTCATCCACGCCCTCCACACTGGCCTTACTCAGATCTTCACCAAGCCCCTATCCGAGCGATTCCAGGGCCACATCGAGGTTTCCAACAAGGTCAAGAAGGCTGTTACCGATCTTGGCCTGAAGGTCGTTGCTACTAAGCCCGAGGACCAGGCTCACGCCATGACTGCTATTTACCTTCCCGATGGCATTGGCGCTGCTGATGTTCTGCCCAAGCTGGCTGCTAAGGGTGTTGTCTTTGCTGGTGGTATTCACAAGGCCATTGCCCCCAAGTATATTCGATTCGGCCACATGGGAGTCAGCGCTGTAAGGGTACCCGATCCTGTTCACTCGAGATGATCCGCTAACGTAGTTTCAATAGCTTGACCCCAGCCGAAACCACATCGAGAAGGCTCTTAGTGCTCTTAAGGATAGCTTGGTCGAGGCTGGTTACAAGGCTTAAAAAGATAATGAACGAATATCAACATCGCTTGAGTACGGTCAAAAGACGGCACATTGCCAGTTCTTCGCCGTTCATGCAAAAAAAGTTAAATAATGAAACTATGGCTGGCCATGTATGGATATTTGGATACAGACGGAGCCAACTATAGAGGGTTGGCCAGTATTGTCTTTTGTCGATAGAGCGAGCCTTGAAAAAATATGATACTTTGATGACCGACGTGTTTAGCCATGGTTCGTTGAGTTTTGTGAGCTATCAGTTTATGCCTCGTGATGTTGTCTGCTGTCATGAAGGGTGCGATATCTCTCTCATGTTTATGCAGAACACCAAGCATGTTCATATTTAAGCTGTCCTGAACTGTATCTAACGTTGAAGAGGCAATCCTGAATATGTTTGGCTAATGATTGTTATCTTTGAGCCATCTCAGATTACGATCGTGATTCGGGTAGCCGCATGCGGTAATTTCAGCTCACACCTTTGTACGGGATTGACAAACACGCGCCGTTGTGAACCCAGAGCGAATCATGAGATCGATCGATTAATTATGCGCTCGGGAGGCTGGGGAGTTTCGGTAAGTTCAAGTACCGCTACAAAGATCCCAGCGTCATGGGTCCGACAATCCGTAGCTGAGTTCCCTTTTGGTATGAGAAATCCGCAGTGACAGCATCAACCGCTGCCACGGATCAAAGTAGAGATACATTGATGTGATAGTGACATGACATGACAGGTAACCCTCAGACTTGCATTTTCAAGCCCCGCTGCTGACAAAACCGCCCTCAGTGCGAGACAGACGGGTATAGGGATCCAATCCGTTAAGATCGAGAAAGCTCAGAGCTCGCCCTGGTTGCTGGTGGTTACTGGAACTTACCTTACCTTATAGCGTACCTAGTGACGCAGGCTGCGCTGCGGGGCATTTCTGTGCTCGGTACTCCACTAAAGGTACTGTATTCACAGTGCTTTTGCTCCCCTTCAACTCCACTCTCGTCCACTTCAAGCCGTCCAGACCATCTCTTCACACCTCACCTCACCTCACCGACGTCGTCCACTTTGCCTTGCCTTAGTTTGCTTTTACCAAAGCCGAACTTTGCATTTCTCCTCTTTTTCATTTTTCCTACGCGAACCCCGACAATATTCACATCGCCATATCCCCCCCTCTCTCTATCTCTCTCTCTTCTCTTATTATAGAGAGCTGCGCCACTGTTTCTCTGATCTATATCTGCCTGGGGCTGGTATTTGCTTGGATCTTCTCTCTTCCCCCGCCTCGCCTCGTCTCGTTCGCCCACCACAACCACCACCTCCAACCGCCAACCTCTTCTCCCACTTCTTAACGATCCTCTCGTGAACCCGAAATAACCACACGAAATGGCCGCCTCCATTGAAGAGCTGGACGTCCTCGTCCGCTCCTTCTACGAGGGGCGCGGTGAGCAGGTAGGTAGTCTTCTGGGCGTCGGTTTTTACAAACCGTGGACCCCGCGCGTCGGCATGAGTGAGGAACGATAGCTAACTCCGCCTCGTTAACCGTGTAGCAAAAAGCCGCCCAAGCTGCTCTCAACCAGGTTCGTACAGATCTAGCTCTCGGCTCGTGCAGAGCTTTTTACTGACTTGAGCTACAGTTCAAAGAAGACCCCGATGCGTGGCTCATGGTCGACAAGATCCTCTCGGATGCGCAGTACCCTCAAACCAAATGTGTGTAGCCTCGGCTTTGCGCCACTTCCTATGTGTGCTGCATTCAAGCCAGCTCTCCTCCCTTCGATCTATGCGAATACTGCACTTGTGAATCCACTCGACTAACAAATTTTGACAGACTTGGGTCTGCAGGTTCTGGACAATGTGATCTTGACAAGATGGAAGGTCCTCCCTCGGGAGCAGTGCCAAGGTCCGTCTTCACCGCGATAACAGCTTAGCAACCAACTCTGACGACCTGTAACTTGTAGGAATCCGAAACTTCATCGTCCAGTTCATTATCCAGTGCTCGAGCACCGAAGAGTCGCTGCGCCAGCAAAAGACCTTGCTCAACAAGCTTAATCTCGTCCTCGTTTCCGTACTCAAGCAGGAGTGGCCTCACAACTGGCCTACCTTTATCAACGAAATCATCTCGTCCTGCCACTCCAACCTATCCATCTGCGAGAACAACATGATCATTCTTCGCTTGCTCTCGGAGGAAGTTTTCGATTATTCAGCCGAGCAGATGACATCAACCAAGACACGCAACCTCAAGCAGACCATGTGCGCCGAGTTCTCGCAAATCTTCAACCTCTGCCAGGAGGTTCTCAACACGGCCACACAGCCTAGTCTGATCAAGGCGACCCTCGAGACCCTTCTACGATTCTGCAACTGGATCCCCCTGGGATACATCTTCGAGACACCGCTTATCGAGACACTGCGAACCCGTTTTCTCTCGACCCCCGAGTTCCGTAACGTCACCATGCAGTGCCTTACTGAGATTGGTGGTCTTCAGACTGGAGGCCCCGGCCAGCCCAACTCTTACGACGAGCAACTTGTTAAGATGTTCACCGAGACCTTGACTACCATTGCTAACATTATTCCCGTTTCTCTTGATCTCAAGAGCACATATCCAAGCAGCAACTCGAGGGATCAGGAGTTTATACAAAACCTGGCTCTCTTCCTCTGCAATTTCTTTGGAATGCACTTGAACGTAGGTTTTGCGCTGTGTTTGACATCCGGACGATTCTAACATAATCGTGATAGCTTATCGAGAAACTCCCCAACCGCGATTTCCTCATTCATGGTCACTACTATCTTATTAGAATATCGCAGATCGATGATCGAGAGATTTTCAAGATTTGTCTCGACTATTGGCTCAAGCTTGTCCAGGAGCTTTACGAGGAGATGCAGCAGCTCCCCATGACCGACCTGAACCCTCTCATGGCAGTTGGCGCGGGAATGTCTGGAAGCGGCGCCCCGAACCCTACGATGCTCAACAACTACCCTCTCCGAAAGCACAAATACAACGAGGTCCTCTCTAACCTTCGAGTCGTTATGATCGAGAAGATGGTCCGTCCTGAGGAAGTCTTGATTGTTGAGAACGACGAGGGTGAAATTGTCCGAGAATTCGTCAAGGAGAGTGACACAGTACAACTTTACAAGACGATTCGAGAGTGCCTGGTCTACCTGACACATTTGGACGTGGTCGACACAGAAAACATCATGACCGAGAAGCTCGCTCGACAAGTCGACGGAAGCGAGTGGTCCTGGCACAACTGCAACGTTCTTTGCTGGGCTATCGGCTCGATCTCTTTGGCGATGAACGAGGAGACAGAGAAGAGGTTCCTTGTTACTGTCATTAAGGATCTCCTCGGTCTTACTGAGATGAAGCGAGGCAAGGACAACAAGGCCGTTGTCGCCAGTAACATTATGTACATTGTCGGACAGTACCCCCGCTTCCTCAAGGCTCATTGGAAGTTCCTCAAGACAGTTGTCAATAAGCTGTTCGAGTTTATGCACGAGTCACACGAGGGTATGTGAAAACAGCTTGAGCTGAAGATTAAAATGCTAATCAACATTGGTTTAGGTGTCCAGGACATGGCTTGCGATACGTTTATTAAGATCGCCCGCCAGTGCCGACGTCACTTTGTAGCCCTGCAACCCAGCGAGCAGGAGCCTTTCATTGAGGAGATCGTTCGAAACATGGGCAAGATCACATGCGACTTGACACCTCAACAAGTGCACACCTTCTACGAGGCCTGCGGTTACATGGTTGCCGCTCAGGGCAACAAGCACCAGCAGGAGAGACTCCTTGCCGACCTGATGGCTATCCCCAACGCAGCCTGGGACGAGATCATCAAGCAGGCAACAGTGAACCCAACTATCCTTCAGGATGCCGAGACTATTAAGGTTATTGGAAACATCATGAAGACTAATGTGTCTGCTTGCTCATCTGTGGGGTCCTATTTCTATCCCCAGATCGGCCGCATCTACCATGACATGCTCCAGATGTACAACGCCACAAGTACACTGATCTCCGAGGCTGTGGCTCGCGATGGTGAACTCGCCACCAAGATGCCCAAGGTCCGAGGTCTCCGAACCATCAAGAAGGAGATCCTCAAGCTCATTGAGGTGTACGTCGATAAGGCAGAGGATCTTCAGGCCGTCCGTGCCCAGATGGTTCCTCCTCTGCTGGAATCTGTTCTTGTTGACTACAACCGCAACGTCCCTGGCGCCCGCGATGCCGAGGTGCTCAAGGCTTGCTCTACTATTATCACCAAGCTTTCTGTCAGTATTCTTTTAATCATATTTGCAGGATTTTATGCTAACGAGTAACAGGCTTTAATGGAGGACCAGGTTCCTACTATCATGCAGAACGTTTTCGAGTGCACTCTGGAGATGATCAACAAGGACTTCTCTGAGTTCCCCGAGCACCGAGTCGAGTTCTTCAACCTCCTCCGAGCCATCAACTTGCACTGCTTCCCTGCCCTGCTCAAGCTCGACAACAACCAATTCAAGTTTGTCATCGACTCATGCTCATGGGCTTTCAAGCACGACAACCGAGATG
Organism: Fusarium oxysporum Fo47; assembly: GCF_013085055.1. Lineage (NCBI taxonomy): Eukaryota > Fungi > Ascomycota > Sordariomycetes > Hypocreales > Nectriaceae > Fusarium > Fusarium oxysporum. The sequence goes on from NC_072847.1 coordinate 2,925,221, forward strand.
TCGAGGCGGCTGGTCTTAACATGGCTCTGGAGCTGATCAACAACATTGCTGAGAAGACAGATGTGCAAACCGCCAACGCTTTCTTCCAGCGATTCTTCATCACTATCCTCCAGGATGTGTTCTTCGTTGTGACCGACAACGACCACAAGGCCGGCTTCAAGACACAATCCATGTTGCTGATGAAGCTCTTTTATTATATCAACCCTGCCGATGGGTCTCAGCCTAAGATCCAGGGACCTATCTACAGCCCCGATCAAGCGCAAGCTGGAACCGACAACCGAGAGTTTGTTGCCAACTTTGTAGCTAACCTCCTACAAAACGCCTTCCGCAACCTGCAAGCGTACGTATCCCCTCTGCCTTTCATGTCACTAAGCTAATCTTTATATAGGAACCAAATCACAAGCTTCGTCGAAGGCTTGTTCACGCTTAACACGCAGTACGACAAGTTCCGACTCAACCTCCGTGATTTCCTCGTCTCCCTCAAAGAGTTTGCTGGCGACAACGCTGAGCTCTTCATTGTCGAAAAGGAACAACAGGAGCAGGACGCCAAGGCCGCTGATATGGAACGACGACAGAAGGTTGGCGGTCTTCTCAAGCCCTCTGAGCTGGACGATGAGGAGCTATGACTCAACGAAGAACTTCGGACAGAATTTGCGCCCAATGCCGCCGATGAAGCGGGACCGACGGATGCAGCTGGTGATGGTTGGGACTTCTACGGTCTCTGAGAGTTTGCACTCAAGCTGCAACCCAGCGGCCTATCTCTCCATCTCATGCACGTCTTGACATCTCGTCCACGCCCAATTTCCTTCCTGTTTTGATACCATATTCCTTCCATAGAAGAGTGGCCATCCGCCTTGCCCGGCGGCGCAAAAGAAAAAAGCCCTTGTCTGGATCCGTCCTGCCCCTGGAAGTCTCAAGAGGGGAACTTCGAAAAACAAAAAGAGGGAGAGAAAGATCAAGGAGCCCTGGTTGAAGTTTTCGCTGCTGTCGGTTGTTTGACCTTTGATTTAACGACGTTAACGCTCGAGCTATTACCATTCCGCCTTTTTATGAATAAAAATAAAGAGAATTGACATGCAGAGTATTGTATTGTGTTCGCAGGAAGGGAAACAGGCCGGGCTCATGTAGATATCGTTATAGCTTACACTATGGATAATCGTACAGAGAAGATGAGATGGCATTCATCAGTTGAGTGTGTGCTCTTGTCCGTGAAATGAAATGAGACATTCACTGGTGTTGATAAAACTGTCACAGATGGAAGTGTTTGAAGTATTTAACTTGTTTATTGATAGACTTTAAAACATCGTCCCTCTAAATGGTATATTTTCTTGCCGCCAAAGCCACTCTATCCTTATATAACAGGTGCAAACATAAATGATAGCCTGATAACAGATAACCACAGCCTGAAGCCTTCACTTTCTCCTCTAAGTTTATGATAATTTAGGCCAAGCTTGAATTAGGCTAGCTTAACCTTCGTCGTTATTTGACAACACCTCCGAAGGATTTCTGAAGGATCATGTCCTTGAATGTTCATATCTTGACGCTTGACTGATCGGACTCTTTGGGTGGTGGTGCGACCTCTGCGTGTTTTGCAGTTCTGAAGCCTGGATCATAAAAAAGGTGATATTTCCGAGCATCGAGGTCTGTGACCTAAGATCGGCGACATCTTTGTTGCCTTTAATGTGTTCGAATGCTGTGCTTCAACGAGCTTGCATATAGCATCGCTTATGTGAAAGCACGTCGATGTCTTCGCTCTGGATGTCATCGGTACAGGACTAAAGTCTTGTCCTCTGCCAACCTTCTTATCCTTGATCTCTTTCTAACTCTTCGAGTGGCCATCGTAGAGCATCTTTCCAATAGCTTCCAAGATGATCCGCAATCAAATGTATCAGAAACGCGCCTGAATCGCCAAACAACCAGATATGTCGACATCGGTGGAGGAGAACACCATAATAAGCCAATACGAGCAATGCTTCAGGGCGGTGCTTTCGAACAGGCTCTATGTAGTTATCGCTTAACACAACCGGAAATGCCGAGGCAGCTTGTACGTTTACACTCTTGGGCAGATTCCTGTGAACATTGAAAGCCCATTGCAGTGTATGAGCGGCTGTGCTACAGGCTTCCACAGCTGATGGACTCAAATCAGAGTTTTCGATGAGAGTTATGAGAGGGGCACACTCATCGCCCTTGTCACCGAGCTCTGCTGCGTCTCTGACACCGAGAAAGAATGGCGCTAGAGGGGACCTGATAAGAGTTTGGTAGCCTGGCGAGGAAGTTGATTTCACGCCGCGATGAAGGCAGACAGAGTTACAGAATCTCTCTATAAAGACGTGAAATGTGGCTCGATACTGTGTGAGTGTGTCGTAAAGCATATGTAAGCTTAACAAGGAGGAGAAGAGGAAACGAGGGACGAAGCGAGGCTCGTGATTGGCAGTGTCTTGACCGTCTCTGTTAAAGTGTGTAAGGGCGCGAGTCTGCAACTCGGTAGCGATGCGTCTCCAAGAAGCTGCGCTTTCAGCTGAACTTTCTACTTGGGTCATGGCAAGGTGATCTGCTGATATAGCAAGAAGCTGATCCAGAGCGTACGGAGCTTCTGATGACCAGTCGAGAGCGAGGTCTATGATAATGTCGACGTTGTCGACATCGAATAGTAGAGATTTGCGGAAGTGATGCAATAATATGAGGTGCTTATTGGTAAAGTATGGCGTAGGAAGAGCGTCTGGCAGCGGAGTTGATAGAGGCGACTCAGACAAGTCTGCAGCAGCGAACGATTCTGTGAAAGATGGCAGAGAAGTCGAGTGCGCGCCGTCATCGATATTCGATGTGAAGCCAGAGTTTGGTGCAAGATATGACGGAGGCGGTATTGAGGAAGGCCGGTGAGAGGCTGCAGTACTCGAGATGCTATCAGCAGGACTCTCAACCTGACTAGCACTCAGAGGTTCATTGAAAGAAGACACAGGCTGCTCTGGCGGAGTTGGCGCAGCGGCTGGAGTCGGTTGAGCAGGAAACGAACATGTCCTCTCACTGATGACGCAGTTACTACACGCAGGACGATTCTCATCGCACTTGATATGTCGTCTCTTACACTCCCAGCAGCCATTCCGGGACTTGCGATGTGCCCGGCGGAGCTTGGCAGTAGCGGCGCCGGAGCCGGAACCGGAGCCGGAGCCGGAGGTCCTCGGAGGCATCGGAAGAAGTGAGGGAAGAATAGATGAGGTAGGGGGAGTGAGAGTGATCAGGGGGCGAAAAGAATTGTTCTCGATCAGCAGGCACAAGTCATGGTAGGTTGTCTGTCCTGGCTAGTCCTGATGTGTTTTTGCTTTAATTGAAGCGTCTTGATTGGTTGGCAGCTTAGCTTGGAGACCTTAATCGTATCCCCCGTCGTATTGCCCCAGTGGAGGGTTTATTTTTTTCTTGTGGCTTCAGTGATGATCATCAATGGACGTGTTGTTGACAAAGCGGAGTGTTGACGTTGGAATAATTCCGAAACCGTCAATAACTTTAGTCATGCAAGTGGACAGCCGAAGTAGCAGGCAAGTAAGGTCTAGCTCAGCATGGCCCATCTTGTGAATAGGAATGCATCAAGACATAACCAATTTATCAAGAGCAATTAACGACATCTTTAGTGGCTTGAACTCCAAAACTGGTGATATAATTAACGGGCAGTCGGTTTCGGTACCAAGCGCTCTGTCGATCTCAAAAATAGAAGCTCGTTCCCTCTATCAGCCTTACATTAATAAACTAGAAGGGTTACAAGGGGGCCACGTTACGTGGACTATTGCGTAGGTAACTGATGATTTGGATAGACTTAAACCGTTTTAGAAATGTCTTGACCTCATATTTCCGCTCCTCCAATCGGTATCTTACCTTTTTGGTGGTGATGCCAAGACAGCATACGCCGGACTGCCGCTGCCACTATCACAACACCAGGAACGAAGCCATCATATATTGCCCCCAAAGGAGCTGTAGAATAATGAATCTGGTGTCTCTTAAGAAGAGTGCCTCTAAAATCCATTTAGGTTTGTCCTTCATTGCTAAAATGCTCTGTAACAAACATACAAGAGTCATCTACGAAGGAAATACAATACGCGTTCATCGGATTCAGCTTCAATTTTCGTATTCATCCCCCAAAACCTATACGCGTATAGTCACCAGCGTCTTATAAATCACCCATGCTCTCACAGCCAAGCCACGCAATGTCCACGTCGTCCTCAACCAAATCACTCCCAAAAGACACCAATTCTGCCTTGCCCTCAGGTACACCAAACCCAAAACATGTCTTAGCCAAAAAACGGGGTATATTCCTATCTCGTCTACCTAATCATCGAAGCCCGCAAACTCATCCTCCTTATCCTTCTTAGCCGCCGCAGCTTCAGCAGCAGCCTTTTCGCGGTTCTGTCTCCGGACCTCGGCGATGAGTTCGTTTAGCTCCATCTGCTTGAACTTCTCTTCGTCCGTCATCTTAGACGTAGCCTCAGCCTCACGGCGCTTACGTCGCTTCTCCCTGCGCTCAACTCTCTCATCCTCCTTTTCGTGCTTAGCGCTCCATGCTTCGTTGTTCTTTCGCTTTCGCTTTGTCTCGTCGCTCTTGTCCTTCTTCTCTCCAGACCTTTCCTCTTCGAGAGCTGCTTTTCGTGCTTGCTCGCGTGTCTTCTCCTTGTAGGCGTAATTGTCCCAGTCAATTTCGAGACCACACATCTTGTCGCCCTTCCAGCTCTTGAGCTCAGGCATCCTGGGCATGCGAAGCAGTCCCCATGCATTACCAAGATCAGCCCAGTCGAGATCAGCTGCGCGGAAGATAGATGTTGCCTGATGGGCGCCATAGCTTCGAGCCCAACTCACAAATCCCTTCTGAGCCTTGTCGAAAAGTGCTCTATCCGTCAACACCAGATCCCTCATCTTCTTTGTAGCAGCCACGGCATCCTCCTCTGATGTAAAAACAGTTGGCTTCTCAAGCTTGGAAATCGGTGTTTTGCGAATCTCCAGAAACTGAACGTAGTCCTCCTCTCGCCCGGGGTGCAACATAACCACCGCCAAACCCTTTCGGCCTGCACGACCAGCTCTTCCACTACGGTGGATAAACGCCTTGGGATCTGAAGGAGCGTCGATCTGAACCACCAAGTCAACCTGAGGAATATCCAATCCACGAGCTGCCAAGTCTGTTGTAAGTAGTATTGTGGGGGCAACAGAGTTCAAAAAGCGGTTGAAGTTCTTTTCTCGTACTTTAGCTGGGTGCTTCCCGTGAAGAGGCACCAACGCAAAACCTTCTGGTAGGATCGCAGGTAGAACGTGTTGAAAGTAATCGACCGCGGCGCATGTGGAGAGGAAGACAATGCTTCGTTGGGGTTTTATAGGTAATTGTCGAAGAAGTTCTGCCAAGGCAGGCAGCTTTTGGCTAGCAGGCTTGACCATATATGCCATTTGGAGACTGGCAGGTGTTTTTCTGTCTTCAAGAATTCCTCCATCCTTCATCTTGACCTTAACCTCGATCTTGACGGGATTTCGTAAACCAACTCGGATAATCTCTCCAACAGCCTCACTAACACTGGCGCTGAAAAGACCAGTTCTTCTTTGTTTTGGAAGGTGTGATAGAATTTTCTGGAGATCAGGCTTAAAGCCAAGGTCAAGAAGTCGATCGGCTTCATCGAGGACGAGAACCTCAAAAGAGGATTGAGGGCAGTGGACGTGAGGTGAAGACAAGAGTTCGACAAGTCGGCCGGGCGAGGAGATAAGAACATTTGGGCTATGTCGAAGGAAGAAACTGAGATCTTGCGCGGTGGTCGTTGTACCTCCAACGAGCAGCTGGGGTACGATGGCGGGCACGGTAGTAGAAGTTCGTTTTTCGTCGCCTTTGAGGTGTGGGAGGATTTCAGCCGAAGCTTCGTGGAATTGTAACAGGTTGACGAGAACAGTATGAATTTGAGCGGCCAATTCGCGCGTGGGAGAGACGATTATCGCAGCAACATGATGCTTCTTCGTGGGTTCGCTAAGTCGCAAAAGTTTTTGTACAAGAGGGATGAGAAAGGCGAGGGTTTTTCCACTGCCAGTGACAGCCTACAAAGGAGTTAGATGGCCAATCGCATACTCAACAGCAATAGAATCATACCTCAACAACAACATCTTTGTTTCCGAGGAAATGTGGTAGTGTTGCAGCTTGGACGGGTGTCATTTGGCTGAAGCCCATAGTTGCGACCGCATCGCGAATCCATTCTGCAAGAGGAGGAGTAAGAGCATCCCAAGCTCTCGGGCTTCTCTTTTTGACCTTTTCTGAAGCCATTACAAAACGAGACCAAGTCTTGTTATTATAAAAGAATTATTATATGGTCTGTCTTTTACAGATCCAAAGCGCATAGAGGGGCCGCCTTTGGCATCTTTTGCGCGAAACATTTCTCGAAATTTTTATCTTATCATCACGTGAGGCCATCGAGTTGTGGCGCAGTCAAATGCGACATGTGGCTGAAGTAGCATTCTGTCTATCACGGCACGTGCTCACTGAGATATGATGTCTTGTCCATCTGGATGACGTGGGATTTGATGGTCCCTGAGCTGGATGATTCAATTTGGCTGAAATGTGGCAGCTGACATAACATTTCGATAGGCAGATATTGCACAAGAAGCAGTTGGGCCAGTTACGGAAGAGCCGGAGACTGGTGAGTGCCAGGATTAACATACAATCTTGTTTTTAATTTTATGTGGTCCTTCACAAGCCATCAGACTCTGCTGGAATACGAATATTTTACCAAATTTTACATGATAATATCTCCAAGACCGAGGTGTTGTATTTCAACAGACCCTCTCGTAGATCATCACATGCGAGAATAAGACATCCATGGAAAAAGGCGGTGTCTTGTGCGGGTTGAACTGAGATCAACGCCACAGATAGGTACGTATCTGTATGGCTCCGAGTTTGCCCCAGACGAAAAATCTCCAACCGTTGCAGCCAAAGCCAACCAACGCCAAACTTGATCAAGAACCAGCGACATAACGATCCTGAAGAAAAGCCTCGTTTAGGTCTTAGCAAGTATCCTCTTTTTTCATTTCCAGTGTCACACGACTCTCTATTTTCTTCTGTTCTCTCCTTGTCTCAGCGGCCTAGTCACGCCCGTCGAGTCCACCCCAAATCCATCACTCGGCCCAGTCTCTCACAAGCCTGGTACTGTACATCTAAGACCTGTACCGTAGGTAGTCCGTACTACATGTGTGCGTGCCCCGGTCACGGCCACGGTCATCAATACCTTATATCTCCGAACCCATCATGCGGCGGGGGATCCAACCTCCGTTGCACCCTTGTTAATCAATCTGGATTCAATAAACACTCTCGACTCTCACCACTCTCACAAGTCTCGGCCAAAACGTAGCCCGAGTCCCCCGAAACGGAATTCGAGTCAGAGCCTGAGCCCGAGTCAGGGTTACGGCCAGAACCAGCAGCTACATCATCATCAGAATCTTGGTCTTGAACATAACGACCAAGGTCTACGCCACATCTATCTACGACATAGCCACGACCACGACGACCACGAGCAACATCTTTTAGATCTGGGGAAAAAGCAACATAATATTCTCACTAACGGATCCTCTCACTACGACACCCCCAACACCTTCACAATTTCATCTCCGTCAGAACCCATCACAACGGTGCGCTCATCGCGCCGTGATAAACATCTCCACTCTACAATACCCAATACCTTCTGGCCCTCCGGCTTCAAAGCTCTCAGTCGCATAGTAGTCGGCGCCGTCCGCTGTTCTGCCCTCCCACCATTCTCCTTCACCATGTCCTTCCGATCCAAAATCCCAGAGACGCCCCGCGTCATCTCGCCGAGTCCCACCCCATCCGAGCGCGATGCCGCCGATTACATGGGCCCCGTTACACGCTCGGCAGCCCGGAGACGGACACCCACGCCGCAACCGCTCGAGGAGGAGCCCGATGAGGATCTACCCGAGCCCCCCGAGTTTCGACGCGCCCGAACCCGCAGCCGCTCGCCGATCGATACACAGGCCGTGACACGCTTGACGAGGCGCACGAGCACTGCTGCTAAGGCGGGCAAGATGTCCAAGGACACTATTCCAGAAGAGCAGACGACGTCTAATGGGTCGCTCAGCAGTAACGGCAAGGGAAAGTCCACGACATCAAATGGTCACCTTGCGCCGCCGCAACCTACAACACCGGTGGGGTGGTCCTGGCGTGACTTTAGCCGAAGTCCCAGTCCCTTGGGCCTTATTCCCATCCACCGACACTGGAGAACCTTCGTACACAAGCACGAGGTACCCCGCAAGGTTCTCCACGTGTCGATCGGTTTCTTCGTTATCTGGCTCTACGTGACGGGAACTCAGACAACATCAGTCACACCATGGCTCATGTCAGCGCTCATCCCAATCGCCGCAACTGACTGGCTCCGACACCGATATGCGTCCGTCAACCGCCTCTATGTCAAGGTCCTTGGTGCTTTGATGCGCGAGAGCGAGTACTCCGGCTGGAACGGTGTGATCTTCTACCTCCTCGGTGCCTGGATCGTCCTCTATGGCTTCCCCAAGGATGTGGGTATCATGAGCGTTCTTCTGCTCAGCTGGTGCGACACCGCTGCCAGCACCTTCGGCCGACTTTGGGGCCGATATACCCCTCGTCTTCGCAGAGGCAAGTCTCTTGCTGGCTCGACTGCTGCCTTCCTCGTTGGCGTCGGCACATCGTACTTCTTCTACGGTTGGCTCGTCCCTACAGTTGGTCCCTTCCCTGGTGACGAGAACTTCCTCTTCAAGGGCTTTCTCTCATTGCCCAAGACCATCTGCGAGGCTGTCGGTGTCTCGAAGGAGCAGACTACCATCTCAGGTGCCCTCGCCCTGGGTGTCATGAGCGTGTGGTCCGGCTTTGTCGCTTCCGCCAGCGAAGTGGTCGATATCTTCGGCTGGGACGACAACTTGACAATTCCCGTGCTCAGCGGTTTCGGTATTTGGGGTTTCCTTAAGATCTTCTCTTAGACGATGCAAGTCTTAGGATGGGAGCGGCATCTTATGAGCATAAAGAGCTGCCATTTCCACCAGATCACGGTGCATATGAGACATTGAGCAATCACATATATGCAACGCATTAGTCTGACATTGTGCATGCATTGGGGGTTTATGTATATACCCTACTCTCCCCTCGTATCCCCATCTCTTTTTTCTCCTACTCCTTCTTCTTTGTGAAAGCATTTGTCTTTTGAAAATGGGTCTGCTGGAGATTGAGTCTTTACATATGTTCTCGGCATCGAGGGCATTGTTTTGGGTTTGTACTTTATTTTGCTAGGCTTGCGAGGTGGGAACGGCGTGCGGAAGAGGAGGAAGAACATGAAACCCCCTTACCAAAAATCAACATAACGGCTCTCCGGTTTGGGTACCTGGCTACGAACCTTGATTTTAGGCGCCATGCGGTATTACATCGGGATGATGTACATCTATTCCTGAACTACGGTGGAACATTTGGAATAGAAAATGGAAAGGGACAGCATGATATGGTGCGATATCTTAGGGACCATGTAGACAGAACGATACCACAGAGGTATCTAGATAACGAGACGAAACGCATCTCCTTTTCCCTTTTCACATACTCTTCATGACGCCTTTGCAAGAAATTGGCTGGTTGCGCCACTTTTGACGTCTGTTGTACGAACGCCGTACAGCATTCGTATTGCTCACCTTCCTGCTCAACGGTCTGGATGAAACATCCGTGCCACGAGGTATCTGAGCTAGGAATTTCGGTGATAATTATCATTCGGGCTGCAGAATGTTACACGACCTCGGAGGCTCACTGTGTTCAACAGATACTCTCGGATGTCATTCAACCGGGGTCAAATCAGTTGTCCAGATTTGTTTGAGCGTTCCTTTTTTGGCAGATTAGGAGAATTAACATGGACATGGAGGCTTTTGTCTCTCGATTATGTCCGGTCGTTGAAGGCGGACTTACACGACATTGTCCGTGACGGCGGGATTAGTCACTCAGCTCAAAGGCGACTTCTGCTTACACGGTGGAAGGCTCTCTACGTCATGTTGGCAAATCAAAAGTGAGATATTCTGAGATATTTCCTGAGAGATCTCCTTCTGCATTGGGTAAATAGCTTGGTATGTGTAAATGGCTGGAGTTGCTAGATTGGCTAATTGGATATCAATCGTTCCGTCGGCAAAGCCTCAAGTCCAGCGCACACCATTCACACCATCTTCGCAGAAAAGAAAAAAATCCATCTACTTTGCATCTCTATTTAAGCTTGTCGTCCTATTAGACGGTGCCCCATCATCGAACCCCCCTGCACGAAGTTGCATCTTCCCCTCCGTGTGCCTGGGCCACGCCTTACCGCACGCAACGGCGCTGAGTTGTCCATGCGTGATGGAGGGTATCATGGCAGGGGAGGCGTGTAGAAGGTGATAAGTACGTACTATTTGTAGTATTCCGAGATATGTACGCTTGGATAGTCATGTTGCAGTCAAGATTGTGCCTTCGCAACTTGTTCGTCTTTCGCCGAATAGTTTAGCACACAGAACGAACCAAAGGTCCGAGTCAAGTCCTGATGGCTTTGTGAGTGGGCAAGCGGATGCGCTGTTGGAGGACGACACCCGCCTTGTCATGCAATGCAAATGCAATGTACTGCAAAACAAAGGCACCTGGCTTCTTGTGGAGAAACAAGTCAGTCAACTTTCATCTCTTTCCAATCTCGACGAATCTCGCGTCAGTATTCGGTTCCGGTCATCATCCACCGGTTCATCTCGCTTTCATGGCCTCAAATCGATCAATGTGAGGCGGTGAGATCAGTCGACTCAATGATATCCAGGAGACTAAATGATTGAAGCACAGCAGCTTGAACTAAATCTGACGCACAGCTCGCAACGCAGGGCTCGCAAGTCATGCCACCTAGGTGATAGGCCCCCGGATTTCGTGGTAGGACTTGCAATCCAAGACGTATCAAGACACGATCATCGCAAGTGATGCGCAACTAACAAGATCGCGAGGTGGATGAGCCAGGATGGTGCTCGTTTGATGCCGACGCTGATCGGACGTCGCTCAAGGACATCCCAGGTCCGGGGACGCAGTAACAGTAAGACAGAAGAGAAAGTTACAACGGATTTCGAAAGAAGCAACTACCCGTATCGGATGTGCATAAACCGTGACAGCTCTTGAAGAGTTAAGTGACGACTTCAGGTTCTGAGTGGCGGGTAGCGACAGGAACCGTTGAAGACGTGTCACAGTGGCTCATGATAGCAACGTCAAAGGGGCGCCGTTGTCGCAGACTCCAGAACTGTCACCATACAGCATAGCTGCAGCCCAGAAGCTGCGCATAACCGGGGTAACGTCTCCATTCGTGGTTGCCGGTTGACAGGCCGGGTTTGTAAGGGACCTCCTACAACGAGCGTTGGTCCGGCTGTGCAGCATATGCAGAGTGTAGGGGTTTAGGCCAGACGAAGAGTGTATTGATATGATCAGTGATGAATATTTTCCCAATGTCGAGTGCTCATGTGGCTGGTCGTTTCCCTCATAGCTCAGGCTACCATGAGACAAATGTGGAAGTTCGAGAGAGCATCTGTCTAAGTCGATGTCAACCTTGCAAAGACTTTGGACAACCCGAAGGTCAGGATTGGGCATTTCATTTCGGCTCGTAATCCACCCATATCGGTCTCTACGATAGTCTTCGATGAACCATATTGGCTCAGACGCAACGATTAGATCATCCGTCCTCGCGAATTCTCTTCAAGATTCGTCAGACAAAGCTCGCAAGCTAAGAGTCCATCTAGGAGAAATCTCCAAGCATGTACCCTGTCACAGATAGTCTGAGCTAACTGTGCCAATGCTCACCAAGTAGATAGAGATGATGGATGGTGGATCTTGCGGTGTACCTTGTGGTGACTGGTCGGTAGTAGCAAGCGGGGGAGGGGCGAGAAATAAGGAAGAAATGCCGTATGTACTGAAAAGACCCATTGCAATGGATGCAATCATGCTACATTTGTCCAAGCATTATCCAATCAATTGTTGACAGAATTTGACCGATTCTTTTCGCCAATGGAATGGCGTTGGACAAAAGGTTGAACAGATCGAGGGTGGTGAAGTCGAAAGCTCGAGAATTTGGACATGAAGCATCTCAAAAGTCGTGTTGAAGTCGTGATAGTGGATCCTTAGAGTTGTATCAAGGCAATGGGTTCTCGGTGTTACATGGCCCGTCAATTGCTTCATGACGAGTTCAATTGAGTTCTGTCAACAAAAGACATCTCAGATATTGTCAATGAGGCTCTGCGTGATTGTGATAGAAAACTTGATATGGCACGTGGAACATCCAAGGTTGAATCAAGCAGAGGAAAAAGCAAATCCAACCAAAATGGCTGTCATCATCAATGGGATGGGAGATACCAGGAAGGTACGTTACGCACGCACGCACTTTCCTCCCCCACCATCCCACCAACTTGATGCGTCCAGCTCATCTGATGAATGGATCCTTCCTCCTTTCTTGAGAGCTTCCACTACGTAAGGTATTGCACGCACCTGCAAATGGCACACCATCTTCGTAGAGAATGTGCCAGAGACACCTGTCGATTGAGGTGACCCCTCGATCGGGTCCCTGGAATTCAATACCGGACCTTGTCTTGTCTGTCTTTCACCCCATACAATACAACCTAACCATACAATTGCATATCAAACCCACCGTCACAGCAACGTCTGGTAATCGTTTTGACAACGCATCACTACATTACCTTACCTCCTGTGCTCTCCTGTAAAGGTACAGTTACAGGACAGAACAATGCCAGAAATTGCCCGGCTTGATGCACCTCTACCCGACCCGCCGCCTTGCGTTCGCTTCTCAATTCACACCCTGTCAACCGACGCTGAGAGCCAATCCTCGGTCAGACCGTTGCAAGGTCTATCTTGATCATTACTTCTTCCTTCTGTCTCGACAGACATGTCTGGGCTTTTTGGTCAAAACGCCGCCAGCGAACAAGATGCAATTGGAGGGGGGTGTGGGCGAGATTGGAAATCCAAGGCTGCTTTTCCATCAACTTCGTCTTTTGGCTTTGCTTAGCGTCAGCGCGCTTGTTTGCAACTCTCTCCGCCTCCGTCTCCATTCTCCATGGTCCTGCCTACTCCCCTGCAGCAAGGAACAAGATGCAGTCCTAATGCATCCCAAAATTACACTGCGGATACATTCAGGAAGCCTGCATTCTCCAGTATCCGCTCCTCCGCGCAGACATCTTGCTATTCCTTGCCCAGAGCGCTTGAGCTGGATTTGAAGATGGAATGCCAAGGGTCTAACCGGCGGTTGGTGATCCCTCACGAATATCCATTTACACGGTGAGGCAACCAATGTCTTTTTTCTTCAGGCACCTACCACCAATGTTACCCGCTACTCCAAATGGTACCGGAACCCGGCCGATTGAGATGTACTCTTTATGGTACAGATATGCCTTTGTGAGGGTGTGGGCATTGGTGTCTACTTTACTTACCTAGGTCCATCTAGCCAACTCTCCAACCAGTCAGCGTTGATTAGGTCGTTCGTTGCGCTGTCCGTTTGGTCCTTTCTTACCTGCGATCCATTTACCTGCTTTCTGTCCGCAACCAGCTATCACCAAAAAAGCAGCATGCCAGCCTAGTTTACATTGGCTATGTCCCTCACGTCACTCGACCAAGAGCCCAATCCAAGCCTGGCCTCGACTTGCCTCCTCCGCTTCTCAACGACCAAGCGCGTGACGCTCAGACGACTAACACCGTCGGTCTCCAATCGCTCCAGACAAGCAAATATCGGTGGGAAAACTTTTGCCCCCAAGACAAATTATACACATGGCCCTTATCCCTTCTCAACGTTTGGACCCAAGGGCTAGTGCAGCCACTTGTGTCCGTTGATGGACCCGGATATGCATGGCATCTTACCAGCATCTTACTTTCTTTTGCCCTTCTCCTGCTGTACCATACGGTCTGGCTCGGTCCCTTCCAAGTCGGGTCTTCTCTCGGTCTCCGCTCTGGCACACAGACGCATTTTTTCTCTTTTGTTAATTGCCCACTGGCACATGGTATCGTCATGTTCTGCCCGGCGCCATCTTTGACACATATCCATTGCCCTGTCAAGCACTTCTCACCAGTCTCTCCCCTAAACTTGCCCGGTAAATATCGATTTGGATCCAAGACGGTCTCCATTTTTTTTACTCTCTTAATTGTTACATCTGACATCTAAGATTGCAGTCCTCACTCTCGGCATATGCACATGTCCATGCTCATCCTAGGCTGGTCTTGTTACACCCAGCCAACGGCGTAGCTCAAAGGCGTTTACAATTTCAACGGCACTGCATTTGTCAAAGCAATGTCCTTCGAAGTATCTTAAAGCCACGCTTTTCTTTAGGTTGCGTCTTATTCAAAGATTGGTCTTTCTCTATCTTCACCCTCCCCCAAAAGCCCTATCTTGAGCATGTTCCGTTACTCTTCTCTTTCGTTGGCTCGGATGTCAAACGGCAGTACATCTCGGATAGTTCTCTGACATTTCATTACCTTTCCAAGGCTCTTTGCCGCTTCTAGCCTCCCTAGTCGCCCTCCTAGTAATCCTAGTTTTGAAGTTTTGTTACCTTGTCATATCGTTGCCGTCCGTGATGGCCCACACATGTGCATCTCGTCGTGATCGTCTCGTCTAGCCTCTCATCACCCTCAGGACCATGCCATCATCCTGTCATATCCTATGGCACGCCCTCATGGGCGGGGTTAATCGTCATTCATTGACGAATAGTGTCAAGATGAGTTATCCTGAAGTTCTTCCGGTTTGGCCGATCAAGGTTTCTGAAGAAGTATAAAAAGGCCAGAGTTGATGCTGTTGAGGCTTTCTTCTTCTTCTTCCTTTCTCATCACTCTTCAACCAGCTCCTGACTTGAAGTCCCAACTTGCCCAGCACTTATACATAGTCTTCTTGTCTTGTTGTCTTGATACACGACTCTCATACTTCAACTGATCTTCACTTGTCCTCAGCCTACTCAACCTTGAACCATCACTCGGATCACTTGTCGAAGTATTCAATTGGCATACACACATCTTCTTCTCTATCAAATAATCACCATGTCTTCTCATTACACTCCTGTGGGCTACTCCATGCCTCTTCCCGTTCCCTCCAAGGGCTCCCAATACCCCACCTACAGCCAGTATTCCGTCTCGCCTCCGGAATGTGATGACTCGGTTAGCTCCGCCTCGGGCATCCCCTCCTACAGCAATGGTGGATACTCGGCTACCTCGTCCGGGTACCAATATTCTGGAGGATACGGCGAATATGAAAGCACTCGCTCTGCTAGCGGCGTTGACTTCCAGGAGTACATGCAAGACCGCTTTGCCAACTCTTTTGACCCAATCCCCCTTGACCGTAGTATGGCCATGCAAGCTCAGACGTAAGTGGATCTCCCACCCAATTTCCACAGATGCGACGCAGACTATGTTTGTTCGACGATATTTGCAAAGAGTTACACAGGCTTGCCGTAAGCGGCAAAAGACATTTGGCCAGTATGTATACTGACTCGGTTTGTGGGCAGATCTGGTAAAATGAATGCCAAGCACCGCGAGCTTATGGAGCTTCAGAAGAAGGCGCAGGCTCGTCTTGCGAAGACTCGTGAGCGCTTCCAGGAGGGTATGCGAGATGCCCATGAGGTGCGCAGCGATCTTGAGTGGACACAAAAGAAAGTTGGGTAAGTCGAACAAACTTCGCGACTTTTTTGCACCGTATGGCAAACGCAACTGCAGTTTGTTACGCGAGGCAAGATCAAATCGCAGAGTTAAAGTGAAGCGAATTGAGACTAACCCACCATCATAGCTCGCTGAAGACCAAAGCTTCGCGCAAACATGGCAAGGAGTACAGCAAGGCCCGCGCCCGTTTTCCATCCCCTGAGAACTGATTGTTTCCTGGGAACTTTCTTTGGAGCGGCATTTTGAACTTTTACGACCAAAAACTTTACTTAGCGAGCAACTTTCGGCCATACGATTCACCAAAATTTCCTACTTGCGCACATAGTTTCACTGCAAAATGCAGGAACACACGATAATCAGATTCCCAGAATTTCAAGGTTAATTGTTTTTGTATTTAGTGAGTATTTCACGCTTGTCATGCCACCCTCAATCCCGACCTGCATGAACTACTCGTTCATGCAAGGGGAGCGTGAGGTGACGTTGAAATCAGGGTCACTAAGCGCGGCAATTGAGCCGCCTGGCGCGCGGTGTCTTGCTGCTTTTAAGCAGAGCGACAAGGCAGGCGTGTGGGCAGTTCTTAGCCAGGAACGCCAGCCTCATGGCTTCTGGGGCAGGTGTGGGGGAAAACACGCGGAGAGGGCGAAGATGGGCGGCTTTTTCACGACTTATGGCTTATGATTGGATGAACTGAACGATCTAGGGGCGGTTGTTAAAAATACACCTCCTCCCCAGCTCCTGTGGGGTGCCAGGGGATAGCGTCAGCGGGTTTGCAGCAAGACATGATGTGTCGGAACCGATTGCTGCATGGGAGACGTGCTTGGAAACCTCTCTGGGTATGGGTGACGCGGGAGCAGCCGAGGGCTGCAAGGTCGTCCTGCTCGTGGCATTTGCCGAGGGGGTGTACTGAGTGAGAAACCCTGGAAAGCAATGGAGCAAGAATATGACAGGATGGAGAAAAGTAGCGGACTCGCAAAGCAGTATATTTAAGACGCTTGCCCCAATCAGGGGAGGCAGCGACGATGATATCGCTCCATTGGGTAACGCGGCGAGCCTGGAGAGCGGATGGGACCATCTTGGGAGGAGCCAGGATCTGTAAGAAGGTTTTCTTTGTGGATATCTCGACTGGAGTATGGAGTCTCATAGCAAGCAATATCTCGTTTCCCTTCGTTGACTGAAGGCATAGCCCTGGGACCAATTGATGTGATAACCCCCCCGTAGATGTGATTGACCTGCTCCCCACGCCCCTCCAGACCATCGATGAGCCAGTCTGAGTAAGGACAAGCATGTGATATGAGGCATATTGGCGTAGTGAGTTGAAGTCCCGTCGTAATGGTACTCGGAGGTTGTTAGACCCCTGTTCGTATATCACATGATGTACCACGTGACACGATATTTGATATCAAAATCTGCCTCTGGTTGAATGTGAGCCACGGCATCGTAGTACGGCGTCAAGCGCTTCCCGAGGTAGTCCATGCTAATGAGGTTTGCATCTTAACAACGTTCAGTTCGTATAATCCATGTGCATTAGCAGTTGTCCGTCGATGTCGATGCTTCAAGCAGGAGCATCACCCGTCGTCGCAGCGTTCCCAGCATTTCGAGTGATCCACGTTCCTCTTGTCGTCAAGCCCCGGGCCTTCTCGATCTTTTCCCAGGGGTTCTCGTTAGACAGGCGGTCGTAGTAACCAGTGAACTTATTACCCCTGGCCCCATGTGCGCCTGAGTGCTGGCCTTGAGGCGTGGCTTGCGCCGGAGCAGGTCTCTGGGGTAGGCTAGCCGGGCGCGCTTGCGCTGGCACTTTCTGTTCTGGGTTGGCATTTCCTTCGTTGTCGTCGTCCAGCGAAATCTCATCCTTGTTTGAGCCGGTTCCCAAAGCCGTGGAGTTTGCGCCGGTTGCCGATGACTTGGACGGCAGTAGAGCGTCTACATTTGGATTGTAGCGACGGCGCTTGGAAGGTGGTGATGCAGCGCCGAAGGATGAGAAGCCCATCTGAGCCATGAGGTCGTCATCAGAGACTTCCACGTCGTTTTCTGTGGCGTCCATCTTGAAAGTGTGAAAAGGAACGTGTTTGAGTGTGATTCACTTGAATAGTAAGGCAGACAGCAGTAAGCGTCCCCTTGAGTGAGTGAAATGAGGAGATTAATGAGTGAAGTGAGTCAAGTGAGACGGTGGAAAGAATGAGGTGTGTCTGGTGCAAATGGAATCTGGGGTTGAGGCTGATTGTGGAGTTGTGGCTGTTGGGCAGCTATTGTGGCTTGACTCTTGCGCCTGTCCGTTCGTCTGGGCATCCAACGGCATTTACAAACAACAAGGATTAGAAAATATGTAAGAACAAAATTATGATCATGGCATAAGCCGTGGCTCCTGGTTTTACGTATGAAATCAAAATTATTGATACAGATATACCAGACTATGACGCAATACCTTTCATGCCTTGAAGCTGGACAGTATCGCAACCAATGTTTTGAGAGAGAAACGAAATATCAGTGACATCAGACTGATGATCAAAGGGCCCCGACGAGACTTAATTAGAAACAAATAGGCTAGGATAAGTTATGCAGTCGGAAGATTTAACGAAGGTCGACGAATGACGATGGATTTTCCCTGGTGTTTGTGTAACAGATCTGCGGCCACCCGAAGCCTGGCGTGTTTCATTTCTTGCTTGTGAAGAAATTAGGTACCAAGCAGGCCATCTCATTATCAATCAACCTTGCAATTTTTTTCATGTGAATCCATCTGTTCTTCTCACGAAAGTAGTCTAATATACTGATCCTTACCTAGTTTCATCCCATCTAAACTAACATTTTCGTTGCTTCTTTTTGCCAACTGGAACACACGTCATTGAATCTACACCACTACACAACAGCATCATGGCCGATCCAAAGCCCATCAAGCTCAATCCCCCTACCAAATATGCACCATCTACCAAAAACTCACCTCCCGTGGACCCTCCAACGCTTGACTGGATCACCACAACATGGAGCGTCACGCACTCGACGCTGAGCATGTGGCGCGATGCCCGCAACGTCCGCATCACATACAAACTCCTCCCCGGAACCGCAGATGGTCGACCCCGTATCGACGACCTCGTCGAGTACGAGCCGCTCTCCAAGGACGGAACGCTCAAGACAGTCCAGGGCATCGACACACAAGCTTCGTCTATCGGATGGGACTGGCGAGGTAAAGGATGGCTTGTCTTTGTCAACACGCACTGGGAGCTACTGGGTTGGGGCGAGGCAGTCACTTCAGAGGGCGTTAAGGAGAGATGGGCTGTTACGTGGTTTGCCCCTACGGTGTTTACGAAGGAGGGTGTTGATATCTACTGTGATCGTAAGGAGGGGCTGAGTGAGGAGACGTATGTGAGGATTAGAGAGGCGTTGAAAGGATTGGAGACGAAGAAGGTGGCTGAGATGGTTGAGGCTCACATGCAGCCTGTTGAGATCAGGTTGCCGTGGGTAGAGGGAAGCAATGAGTAGGCAACGTGTTTGGACGAGCTTCTTAGTTTGACTTTTTAGTATTTGATGTAATATACCCCATCGCCTGAAATAGAGATGCTGCCTAATGGACATGTGCAGATCACATAATTACACGATCTTTCCAACATCATGTGAACTCTACGAACTTTGTCTTCAAAGCTCTCAACTCAATCATCGAGATAGGCAACAGTGAGAACAGGAGTGTTTCCCAATTGAGCTGGTATGTGTTCTTACTGAGGTGCTGTGCAGGCTTCTTTCACGCCATAGCCTCACATTGAGCTGAACCCTTTCATCAAACGATCTGGTCACTACCTCTGGAGCTCCAATACACTATCGACAACAAATCATCATCATAAACATGGCGCCTCGGTCCTAGTCACGATGTCAAGTAAGACTCATGACGTGCGTCAAAGGGCACAGAGCCTTCGAGTGAGAGTTAGTATCTCCCTAACCAGCATGTAGTCAAACCTAATACGAACATGTCGAAGGGTACAAGTCGTGAAAGTCATTGAAAGGGTATCTTATGCTAAGCTATTAGTTTTTCGAATGGTGTCGTCGTCGTTCATGACCAACCCTCTCTGAAGATCGCGAGTCTCTCTTATGAGGCTCGTCATCTCCCCGATGTCTCTCTTTTCGTTGTTCACTCTCCTCGTAGCGCTTTCTCTCGTGCCGTGACCCTTCTCTATCGTGACGCTCATGTCTTCGACTTCGTGAATCCGCATGACCACTATGGCTATGTCTTCCTTCTCTTGATCTGTGTCTCCGCTCATGACGACTGGGAGACCTTTCCTCACCACGTTCGCGACTCCTATGTCGCTCTCTACTCCTATCCCTTTCATGTTGCCTTCTACGCCGTTTCTCACGATGTCGTTCATCGCGGCGCATCTGCTTCAACTCTTCTTCTCTTTCTTCCTGGAAACGCTTCCTCTCCTGTTTGATCTCTCGAACCTTGGAGGCTCCCTTTTTCATCATAGCGAGAGGATCGTTAGATACTATGCGCTTGGCATCTCGTTCTTTGCGATTAGGGTCCTGGTTTCCCCATACGTCTTTTGACGAGGCATCAGGGGCTGCAGCGTCAGACTGAGAGTACCATGGTTTAAGAACGCCATCCTTTCCCGTAGCATTCGAGAAGCGCATTGTGTACTGGTCCTCGTAGCTCTGCTTTTTCTTCTTGGCTTCCCTCTCAGCCTCCTCATTCTTCTCAGCATGAGTTCTTGACTTCTCATCGCCCAGAAGATCAATATGTCCATTATGATCCACGATGGGCGCGGAGCTTGTGCTCTTCTTCTCAGACTCTATCCTAACAAGAGCCGAGTTGTCATTCTCCCTTGCTAGCCGCATCTCAAAGTCTGTATCGTCCTCGCCTGGTCGCTTTCGCTTTCGTCGCATACTCGTTCTTTGCGATGCATCGCGATCACGAACAGGAGGCTCCTCGTCTTTTGGTGGTTCATCGTCTTCGATCGGCGGTGGTACTTCACCTCGAAGAATAGCTAAGCGCCGTTGCGCATCTATCTCTTGCATGCGCTGCTCCTCAGCTTCTTCGGCTGCCTTTGCGGCGGCTTCGTCGCGACGGACGCGGGCGATGTTGTCGGCATTGTAAACGTTCCACGACTTCTTCCCTAGTAAGTGTCTATAGAGAGTTAGCTTACGTGTCAAGTAGGTACTTGAGCAATATTTACTTACAGTGGCATTTTGATGATATTAGGAGAATGGAAGTCAAAGGTTTAGACCTCCTTTGAGGACCCTTCCCCAAGTTTAGGTAACTTTAGGTAACTTCCATTAGTGGGGGCCGTGTCGTCACCCGCCTGTGTCAGAGGCTGTGTCACAGGCAGGACCCCGCCATTGAGCTGCGATCGCCACCTAAAACTGTCCTTAGGGGACTCGACTTACTTAAGGTGGATAGCTTCCGCTGCATCGAATGCGTTTTGGGATTGTAACAACACACCTTGCTTACCCAAACTTGTCCCTCCTTTTAACATCGCCACCAACTGTAATCACCTCCCTAACCATTTCACCACTTCGCTCTCCTACTAGCTATGAATCGTCCCTATCGTCCCCATCCAGGGCAGCAGGGGGCTCAGCCTCGGGCAGCGCGACTGCACGTTGAGACAATCGAAGATAAGACTCTAAGGACCAAGTTCGTTTACAACAACAAGTAAGTCCGCTCTTTGCAATAATAACAGCCTGAATAAAGCTAATGACTAGTGAAGATGCGCCGTCTCACCCGAAGACTTCCCTCCCAACCGAGATGGCTCTGATCATCACATCCTCATCCGTGGAGGCCAACCCGTTGGCGAATACGTCGTTACTGCTACGCCTATCCCTGGCTTCCCCAGAGGCGGTATTAGTCTCACAGACGCTCAACGAACATGGGCCGGCATCACCATGAGGGACGAATTCATCGGCGAGATCTACAATCCTTTCAGCGCTCGTTCCGACGCCTACCTTGGCACGGTAGAGCTTTCGATCACATTCAGAACCCAAAACAAGAAGACCGACGTTCCCTACGATGAGGAAGAGCTCTCTAAGCTCTTCATAGACTCCTACCAGAACCAAGTGCTTGCTCCTGGCCAACGCATGCTTATGGACCATCGCAACATTCCTCTTCTCGTCGTCGTCGAGTCCGTGGTTCTCACGGGTTTGGACACGTCTTCAGAAGCGGAACAAAAGAACCAGGACCCCAATGCCAGAGGTATCCTGATTCCCCAAAGCAAGGTGTTCTTCCACGCCAAAACAGGAGATGGCTTCAAACTCAAGCCTTCGGTGAACAAGCCCAACGCCAGCGCCATCTTCGCTCCCAGTTTCAAGTTTGATGATCTTGGAATTGGTGGTTTGGACACTCAGATTTCTACCATTTTCCGTCGTGTGTTTGCGTCTCGTATTTTTCCTCCTGGTATAGTTGCCAAGATGGGTATCGATCACGTCAAGGGACTACTACTTTATGGGCCCCCAGGAACTGGTAAAACACTGATTGCCCGACAATTAGGTAAAACTCTAAATGCCCATCCACCTAAGATTGTCAATGGCCCCGAAGTGCTGAATAAGTTTGTTGGTCAATCCGAGGAGAACATCAGAAAGCTGTTCGCAGATGCAGAGAAAGAGTATAAGGAAAAGGGAGACGAGAGTGGTCTTCACATCATCATCTTTGATGAGCTTGATGCTGTTTGTAAGCAGCGAGGTTCTGGATCTGGTGGCGGCACAGGTGTTGGTGATACTGTTGTCAACCAGCTCCTTGCCAAACTCGATGGTGTGGACAAACTTAACAATATCCTTTTGATCGGCATGACCAATCGAAAGGATATGATCGACGAGGCTTTGCTACGACCCGGACGTCTAGAAGTCCAGCTAGAGATCTCTCTTCCTGATGAAGAGGGTCGATTTGGTATCATCAAGATTCACACCTCCAAATTTGCCAAGAACGACATCTTGGACCACGACGTCGACTTGGCTGAGCTTGCTCGCCTTACCAAGAACTACTCCGGTGCTGAAATTGCTGGTCTGGTCAAGGCAGCAGCAGCCAGTGCATTCTCTCGGCACACTGATGCCAACCAGATCACTGTTACAAAGGATATCGAGCACATGAAAGTCAAGTGGAGCGACTTCTTACTGGCTCTCAGCGAGGTCAGGCCAGCATACGGCGCCTCGGAGGCAGAATTAGAGGCGGCTCTCTCTCAGGATATCATTCATTATTCACCAGACATTCAACGTATCCTGAACGACATGCTTGGTGTTGCGCACATGGTCAAGGAAGACTCTGAAAAACTAACCTCTTCGATCATCTTTCATGGCGCCCAAGGAAGCGGCAAGACAGCCCTAACTGCACACATCGCGAAGCTGTCAGACATCCCATTTATCAGAATGATCACGCCGCAAAAGCTTGCCGGGTACCGTGACGACTTCGCCAAGTCTGAATTTATTCACAAGACCTTCAGCGATGCACAAAAGTCCGCTGTCAGCGTAGTGATCTTGGATAGCATTGAGCAACTGATCGGATGGAACCCTATTGGGCCTCGCTTCTCAATGACAGTCCTCGGTACATTGTCTGCTTTGATTACAAGCCCTCCTATCAACGTAAGTTTTATTCATATGGTAGCAACGTTCACTTTAGCTAACTACTCACGCAGGGGCACCGTCTGCTAGTCTTAGCAACGACCTCTCAACCCAATGTTCTCAAGGAGCTCGATATTGCAAAGGACTTCGAAAAGGACGTGCGCGTGCCTACAGTTTCGAACCTTCGTGAATTGCAAACAGTGCTGCATTCATCTAGCGGCGTCCCGGCCGGAAGCATCGAGCAAGCCCTGGCTCGTATTCATGAGCATGCAGGAGGAGACCATGTTGGCATCGGCATCAAGCCTATCATTGCATTCATTTCAGAGGCTAGGATGAATCAAGACAGTGCTGCCTTTGCGGATAAATTTTCAAACTTGGTGTTGACCAAGATGCAGGGTTCATGGGCTCGGTAGACTAGTGGTCTAAAGAGATAACATAATTAGACTAGATTTAGATAATTTAGTATAACAAAAGCTCAGGTTCTGACTACCTTACATATCTGCGAAGTACTCTTATGTTCGGTAACTTTTAAGATAAGTTTAGTATTAATCAGCCCTAAACTCTGACTATTTGCCATGTGTTTTTGGCATGTTCTTCTCCATGGTTCTCTTTGCATATATACCGTGGCAATGCTGCTATCAGGTTGCTTACTGTCCGTCAACATTCAGTGGTAGGGTTCAGCTATGATCGGTCGTGCTCTGCTGTGTTCCGTTGGCGATCCAAAGTAATAGGGTAGCTCATTGGCGATGTTACATAGGTAGGTAGCCGATCACATGGCCATCGCTTCAAGCGGCTGAAAGGCAATACGTGAGCATGGGAACCTTGAAGCACGCACGCGAGAATGGATACTCGTCCACTTGCCAAGTAACGATAACTATGCCGCATTCCGCAGAAGCAGCATGAACCAGTCGAAAGAAGAAAAAGTGGCTGGGCTCGGGCGGAGCGGTTCATCGGAATCGGCGCGGGCCTTAAGCTACAGTGTACTTACGAACTACTTCCCAGATCTTGACTCGGCCGAGGCAGCGGAGGCGACAAAGAATGTGTCGATAGGTGCTGAAAGAGAGAATTGTATGCGTGGTGTCGGACGGGAACCCCGCGGCAAGGCAAATGGTTGGATATTGAGGCTTTGACTGACTCGTGGTGATGGATATTTAGTGGTTGAAGGGACGGGTACACCGCATGTTTGCTGAGTCAAGAGTGGCCATTGGAGGCTCTTTGTGCTAGTGAGTATGCAGGTATATGGGTTCTTTGATCTGGCGCATATTTATCGTTGATGTTGATGTTGAAAACGATATCGTGACGAATGGCTCTTGAACTGGTGGATGTTGTATTGTAATAAATAGCATCGGCGATTTGCTCTATTCGGCGAACTAGGTAGCCTCATGCGAGGCGATTCATCGTAGCGCTGCATATTTACAGGCCACAACATGCACCTTCTACCGAGATGCGGGTCCTTCAAGTAAGACAAAGGTTGAGTGAGAAGTTGAGTGAGACCTTGATAAGGCTGCAGAATTATCACGTCAACTTCAAGACAATTGATTCTCTGCATCAAAGTCGACATCGACCTGGTTGGAATTTGTACCCTAGACCCTAGACCGAGACCTGAACCTTGACTACCGAGACAGGAAAAGACCCACGGATGCTTCCCCGGGCACCCAAGCAGTTGGTGTCGAATCAGAGCTTAAAGTTCGGCCTAGGCTTTTTGGCTTGGTCTGATTTCCAAGGATCTCATGCCTTGTCATGGATGCATGGCACGTGTAGGGAGGATCAGATCGCGCGCGAGAGAAATGGAATGATTCTCAAATGTTGTCAGTTTCAAGATGGAAGAAAACAGATGAGAGAATAGTGACTGATTGTGATGAAAACACACGGATACTAACGCCAAGAGTAGAAAACGTGATGGGCTCATGCATGATGCATTAGCTGCGCTGCATCCTCGGTCATGGGATTCTCTTTCTGGAACGATTTCGCTCTCAACCCCCGCCTGTAGTCATAGTGCAGTAATTGTCGTACAGTCCCTCAATCAACCAACGTCTGCAAGAAAATCCCCTCGTGGAACGTTCCGATCAGATTGCAAAAACTCTATCAGAATTGATACCCAAGATATCCCCTCTGATCGACAAAACTGGGCATTAACTCTAGAACTCCCACCTTAGCTCCGCCGCCCAACAGAGGAAAATCAGTACGAATATTGACTCGAGTGTGCCGTGGTACGTAGTAGGTACTTTTGGCGGGTTTTCTGGCTGCAACGTAAAAGCATGGCAGAGGTGCAGGTACAGAGTACCTTTGGATATGCAAATGGCTGGGGTTTGCAGGGGATATTTTGTATGCGACGCGGGCCGAGCGGTTGAACCGTTGAGGGATGAACGGCGGGTACTCGATACTTTTGTGTACCGATTGAGGCTTGTGAAGACGAAGCGTGGTAACCAACGCCATGGACATACCCTGCTCTTTGCTTTTTTGCTCAAGTAAGACCTCATCTTGTGACTATTATGATGAGTTACTTGAGAAGAGAGAGAGAGAGATACGAATTGCTGTTCATGACTCCCTGCTTTTGTTTAGCTTGAGGCAAACAGTTCGTGTCAAGTTTAGCTGAAGCTGGAATCGCCAATCAGACTTATGAACTCGACTTTGAAAGACGGGAGAGAGATGGACTAACCCACCAGCAACCCTTCCACTGGGTTCGGCTCTGAGAGGAATACAGCGGTTGAAAGTATCTCTACCTTCAGCTCGACTGTACTCTCACTGAGATTGCAGTACAGCTACAAGATGACCTGAATCAATTACTGCTATTCTTAAGTGCTAGACTAATACAGCCCCACACCCTCTATCCCATCCCATGTGCCAACCCGAGTCCAGGTCCAGCCCGCGCCATTCAAGGCCCATCTCCTGTCCGCACTCTCTCTTTCTGGCCTCTCTGAGAGAGGTTTTTGAGTTTCCCCCAAATTGCCTCTGAGGAAAAGGTCTCTTTTCTTCTTTCTCTCCCCTTCTCTTTGCTTTTTGAACGTGTGTGAGAGAGACAAAAGGGCTTTGACCAGGGTCTATTGTGTTGTATCGTGTGCCCGTCATTTACTAAACAAAGTTACACGTTCTTATTTCGATTCTCTCTCTACAGCCACGACCCCTCTGTCTCTGATTGAGCTGAACTGTCTTGCTCCGACGATCATTGAAATTATCCGGCACTCGAATATCAACGACAACAACAGCAACTCTTCCTTAGAATCGAGTCGAGTCTCTTTTTGCTTTATGGCTTTATCATGTAAGTTTGGTTTTATTGTTACTTTATGACATCAGATCCACCCTTTTCAAGATTGTCTATGTTCGAAACTCGACAAGGTACTCCATGCTTGTCTGTCTCGCCAGGCCTCAGGTTGGTCTGGTTACTGGTAATTAATTACAGTGCACAGCACACTTGGACTAACTAGCATAACATGGCAATCTAATGTTGTTGATGGTGGGATGGCACAAGCCAACTAATTCTCTCTCTTTTCATATCAATCACTTCTCCAGTTCGGACTCGCCGCGTTCCCTTTATTCTCTCTTTCCCTTCCCCATTCATTTCCATCTTGTCTCGATCTCTCTCCACCACGCGCGCCCAGCATAACCCACGATATGCGCGCCGACTTACTCAACCTCTGAAACGCTCGCTGCTAACTCAATGCCTTGATTGCCAGCTCCTCTATCGCTTTGAGCACCGTCAGCTCTGCCCTCTCCTGACGTGACGACAGGCAACGCGCCTGCGAGCGGCCTTGCCGTGCCATGGAGGCCCTGGAGTCTTCGACGTCCGCGGACCCGCTGACACCAGCGTCTGGTCTCAGCGCGCCGCCCCCAGTCCCAGTCCCTATACCATCACCTCCTCCAGCTGCAACTACTGTCAAGGATCCGTTGTCAACCAAATCGAAGGATCAGTCAAGGTCTCGTTCCGGCTCAGGCGCTATCGCTGTCGCAGCCCCCAACGTGACTGCTGCCGTAGCAGCACTCAAGAAAAAGGAAAATACCAGCCCTGGCTTCTCGACGCCCAGTAAGTGGCCTTCTGTTAGGTCCACCAACACCGCGCGCATGCCCACGGCTATTGTTGCGAAACCCTTGGTTCCTCTCTCAGAACGAAGAATACACCAGAAGAAACCCACAACTCGAAGTCTCAAGGACTCAGATTCCAGCCTAGATAATCAGGGCAGTCTGTCCCGATGGGAGATAACTCCAGACGGTGGATCGGCAGGTCGTGAAGGACGTCAATTCACTGTCGCCAACGTCGGGAACAATGGTCGGATATATTTGAGGTAAGTGAAGGATTGATTTATCGCGTGTTTCCATCTAGTGCCTCATTTATCCCTTGGGAAATGTCACTACCAGCCACATCCCCGCTCTCCCTTCACTCTGCGGTCTTGGCTTGCGCTTTGTGGGGAGATGTCTTAGCTGAGCTCTTATTGTGATCCCTTCTACCTGTCGCCTTGGGGATAGCAACGTGGCTGGCACGAAACACGACGCTCGCTCGTATTTTTGACATCTGCGTTCCACAAACGACTGACTCTCATTCTCCAGGCCGACCGTTCGCCCTGCGTACCAGCGAACTCCTCAGCCTCAATTCGTCTTTCCGATTACACCTCCCAGTACCGCAGGCTTGGATGCGATCTCTAGTAAACAACTTCAAGACGAGACGAGTGAACTTCACGTTAGTCAGTGGACACCAACACCGGAACCTTCACCCTATGACGGTAACCGATCATACTTCGATCACGATTCTCAGTATCCGCTCCGGCCCGTGAAACATCGACGCGCCCTCTCCGATAGCACGGTTCACGAGGTGTCCGCTGCGAAAGATTCGGAACCCGGGGCCTTCAAGATCGTCATTTCGAAGCCATTGGAGGAATACCGACCTCGGACTATGGAAGATTTCGATTCGACTTCTGATCCTCTTCTCGACATTACGATACCTTCGTGGCGCATAGGAGTTCCCCGATTCACGGGAAGAGGCACACCAATGATTCGTGGATCCTCGTACGCTCCCACTGAGGAGTTTCGCTCAAGTAGCGCCTCGCTACTGAGCCGACCTCAGGGAGTGCTAAATAGCTCGCATCCTGATATAACATCTTCAAGGAGGCCGAGTTCTATGGCTGTACCGATGTTGCGAATTTCTCGAAATATATCCGCTATGACTCAGACTCCTTCAACTACACAACCTTCTCGAACCATTCGCCCAAGCTATCAATCGAATTCTAAAGTTGAACCCGCCATGTTCGATGATCTCACATTTAAGCCGGCCTGCGATGATCGAACCTTAGTCAAATATTCCGCAGCAACTGGTGCTGTTATAGCTGCCACACCACCGCGTCTCGTTGCCGAAATCACATCACCCAGTTTCCTCGATTACGAACTTATCTCCGACTTCTTCCTGACTTTCCGAGCGTTTCTGGAGCCCGTGGATCTTCTTCGTATGCTTATTGCAAGACTGCGCTGGGCTTTGGCTCGTGATGATGAGACAGGCATGGTTGTTCGCGTTCGCACATTTGTTGCCCTTCGACACTGGATTCTCAACTATTTTATGGACGACTTCGTTGTGGATTATAACCTCCGACAGACTTTCTGCGAACTACTCAACGATTTTGTGGATGAACTTTCGCAATGCAACCGGTCTCGAAAGGTTCAGCTGAAGATTCTTGGAGAGTTAAAGAAGTGTTGGCGAAGGGTTTGCGCACTATACTGGGATGGCCCGAATTTCGACGATACTCTTGATTCCAGCGTTCCTATTACCCCTGGTGGTATTGCTGGACATCGTGATCCCAGTCTGGATCCATCTTTCTGGGACCGCGATGATGGCGAAACACCCCGTATCGAAAGTCTACTACCACTCAGAAGGAGTCCTGCCGAACGAACCAGTTTCATCGCCGATGTTTCTCGAGCTGGCCATGTTGGAGATTCTGTTGTGGTTGAGCACCGTCCTAGCACCCCTGAACGGCAAACCGCGAGGGACTCAGCCGAACAGCAGACATCGCCAATTAGCATGACTAGCATGGATATCATTTCGTGCTCTTTCCCAAGCAAGATCAAACCTGCTCAGCCTCATCAGACGAACCCTCTGGGTGCTCACCCTGTATCGACTTCAGGCTACCATACTGGACCAGTAGCTACGACTCCTCGTGCCCTTGTTGGCAAGCGTGTACGACCCCAAGCTGCTCACAAGCGCAACAACAGTTTGACCGATTCTCTGCGAGAACACAGCACGGATAAACTGTCATTCAAGGATCAAGAGTTCATGATGACAGCCCCATATGGAGGAAGTCTTGTCCGAGGAAATTTGTTACCTCCTGGCCAGGCTTTTGTCGATGTGGAACCGGATGAGTTTTCTACCAGCTTGGTACCTTCGCCCAACCTTCACCCTGAAAGTCGAAGCCTTGTTAAGGAAAGAATACCCGCTGGCGCGATGTCTGGACACGGTATGAAGAAGCTACTGGGAACCGTTCGAAGAGCCTTGAGCACTAGGGGACAAGGCATGTCTCCCACTCAGGGGAGCCTTGTTAGCCTTGGCAACATCGGTCCCCGTGGCGCAGTAACGAATCGCATCCCTGGAACGGCTGTCGTACCTCAGAGCCGCCATAGACCTAATGGTGCTCGCCCTACTGTCAGAATTGACTTGCTCGGTGCTGAGATCGTCGAGGACTTCAAGAAGGCGGTACGAGACGAGGCTGCTGCTGAAGCTGATCGTCGCGGATTGCCACCACCAATGTCTCCTAACCCATCTTTAACTCCTACCGGGGACTTTCACTACTCGGCTGCTCATATGGATACAACCACCTATGATCATATTACACACGAACATAGACACCGACCGGTTAGCGACATGGCTATTACTACAGGCAGCAAATCCATTGTGATTGTGGATGACACAACACCTTTTGACCCATCGCTTCTCCACCGAATTCCTAACAGCAATGCTTCTGTTGAGGCCTTCGCGGATACTTTTAAGTTGACGGGAGGCGATCCAACTCCTCCCTCTACTCCTCCTGCTGGCAATGGCGGAAACACACCTCGACGGTCTTCATACCTCCTCAACCAACATGTTGTTCGGCCATCGTTGGATGAAGATCCTCTGCCACCATTTGTCCCTGACTTCGAGACCCTCGCCCCTGTCACTAGCGCACCCATGTCAGAGGATGGCAGCCGAGTCTCATACTCGACAGCAGCTCGAAGTACTCGCAACCGCCCTCCTGTGTCGTATCAGAACCACCAACGCAACAAATCTGGTAGGACTCATCGGTCTTTGAACTCGATCCTTCGCCGCCGCAGCTCATTCACAAACGGCCTCGCTCGCCGATCCACAGTCCAGAGCTTCGATGCCACAACAGTCTCTGCACAATCGATCGCGGAACCTGAGCCTGAGGAGCCTATGCCACCGCCTCTGCGAATTCTTCGACGACGACCTGGAGGAGACCTGCGAGCTGCCACGAACGTGGGAGAGCTAGACCCTGTTACGTTGAGGAGATCGCAATCTGTGGGATCATTGACAACATATTCCGAGTCTATTCGTGGCTCTTTCATGCAGAGCCCTCGGGTGGCGTCTTTTGGACGTGGTTCTTTCGGCCAAGGCTCAGTCGTCTCCATTGAGTACGTGCAGCCTAGAAGTGAGGCCTTCTCTGTCGGACAACTTGCAGACAAACCGAAGCGAGAGCTTTCACTATTCAGCACTCACTCATCCAAGCCAGCTATGCGCCCCTCGTTCGAAAAAGAGGCACAGAAACTGGCTCAAATCCCGGATGATGATGACGACGGTGGAATCGAGTCTGCTTTAGCCAAGCTTGAGGGCAAGCTCCCCGAGAAGAAGTCACACAAATCGGCTGTCAGCCTTCAAGCTCCCCCTCAGACAATTGGCGAGGTCATGCTCGCTTCAGAGCAGTCGGAAGTGGATCGCAAGAGGAATCACCATGAACAAGAGCTGATGGTCAGGGAGACATTCATGCTGGACCCTGAGGATAGTGAACCAGAGCCTTTGGTTGAGCCGCAAGACCAGAAACTTTCGCCTGAGAGACCTACAACCGAAGCGAGATCATTCTTGACTGGTTCTTCGCGCGAGTCGTACTCTTCTGTCCCCATTCTTGATCGAGACTCGGCAAAGGGTCGTCCTTGGACTAACATGTCCATCCTCGAGGGCTCAGATGAAGAAACAACGCCTCGACCACACAAGACCGTCTTGTATACCGAAGATGGAGGCGACTCGCAGCATGCTTCTTACGACTTTATTGAGAAGACTCGGAGCATTGAAGGCATCAAGCCTGGCAACACTGCTCCGTCAGTGGATGAGGACCAATCTTTCCTTGACGATGACAGCGATCTTTCATCGGAGATGTCTGCAGAAGCCCTCGAATACGACGACTCTGAATACGGCGATGGTATTTTGCCTCGAGTGAAGCTCCCTGCTCATCCCCTTGGCTCGCCCGCTCCACCTCCTAACCGCAAGCCTCCTTCTCCTCCCATGACTTTGGTGCAAGCACTGGAGATGTCTCCTCCTCACTGCTTCACAGTCCCTGAGTTACATGAGGATCAAGTTTGGGGCCAGAAGCCTCTTCCTCCAACTCCAGAGACTACGCCTGCCGCTGCGTACGTTCAGACAGCTGATCAAACATCAGCCGATGCACTTCGTCAAGTTGCTAAGGTGAACTCCTTCGAGAGCAACAAGTATTCTGCTCACTTGCCATTCATCCTGGCCTTTGACTCAGAGATTCTCGCTCAACAGTTCACACTCATCGAAAAGGACGCGCTGAACGAGATTGACTGGAAGGAACTCATTGACATGAACTGGAAGGATGCTGCTCATAGCGACTCTCGCTCGTGGGTTGACTTCCTTCGTAACTCTGACGCCCATGGTGTTGAAGTAGTCATTGCGCGCTTTAACATCATGGTCAAATGGGCCATATCTGAGATTGTCCTGACGCAAGGCCTGGAGGAGAGAGTACGATGCATCACCAAGTACATTCATATCGCTACTCACTGTCGCCGTTACCGCAACTTTGCTACCCTCGCTCAGCTCACCATCGCCCTGTCGAGTAACGAAGTCGCTAGACTCACCAAGACCTGGCAGCATGTCGCTCCTCAAGACCTGAAGACACTGCAAGACCTTGAGAAGCTGGTCACCCCCATGCGCAACTTCTATAACCTACGTGCGGAGATGGAGGTCGGCTCTGACCAAGGCTGCATTCCTTTCGTCGGCATTTATACCCACGATCTGCTTTACAATGCTCAGCGACCATCTGAGATGGCTGGTTCACCTACAACGCCTCCCCTGATCAACTTTGAACGATGTCGCATTGCGGCCTCTGTTGTCAAGACACTGCTTAGGTTGTTGGAGGCTAGCACCCGATACAAGTTCCAGCCCATTGAAGGCATCACTGAACGCTGTCTCTGGATGAGCGCTTTGAGCGACGAGGACATTCGACGTCACTCGGAAATGCTCGAATAAACTCCACAACCATGTGGTTTACCTACCACATTTTCACAATTCATACACATACGGGAACGATAATAACGATTTATGACTCACCGACCCAAACGGCGTTTCATTTCCTATGTTTCAACACCACAAGAAGAGCATAACCAGCATGCCTTCACAGTATACCCATCTCATAACTCGTTCACATACCACCCCACCAGGAGTTTCTCTTTTCTCCCAAGACATACAACATAATCATCATTACAATCAACAGCATCTGGGACGCAAAGCAAGGAGTTGGGCAGGCTTTTTTTTTGTGTATTTCGCACGACTCATCTATGGGGGTTTCTCTTATCCTGGTTTTTGATCATACCCGCACTGCGCAAGCGTCATATTGCGTCTTGTTCCTTTTTTTGGTTTCTCAGTTAATAGAACGGCCAATTTTGGATTCACTTTAATTAGTGTTAACGATAGGTGGGGATAAGGGGAGTTAGTTGTTGATATATCATAGATTAGGATGAGTAGATGTAGTGAGGATTGACAATTGATACCATGTTTACGATGAGTTGGT
Organism: Fusarium oxysporum Fo47; assembly: GCF_013085055.1. Classification (NCBI taxonomy): domain Eukaryota; kingdom Fungi; phylum Ascomycota; class Sordariomycetes; order Hypocreales; family Nectriaceae; genus Fusarium; species Fusarium oxysporum. The sequence continues at coordinate 2,958,395 of NC_072847.1, forward strand.
CCTGTGTTTTGTGAGCTCTTATGCTGTTAACTACGTGATAGATGATTCACATCCTTGATGACGCTGGTTCAAGTACTGATCATCACCAACTTGGTCTACAGAAGTTTTACCAGTAAACACAAGACTTCACAGGCATATTTACTGCACTTAATCATGTCATGGGCAAACCCAGGTCAGACGACTCATATTTTGACTTTTCTCGCATCAATACAAATTCCTTAGAAACGAGGCGGGATAACGATCAAGTCCATCCCCTCAGCAGCGCAGGGCTTTCCCTCTCCATCCCAAAACAAGGAGGAGAGTATCTTTCCCTCATTAGCACCGCCGAGTTGAAAACCTCAATTCCCACGGATGTTAATTCGTAAGATAGTCAGCAAGAAGAATTGTGTTATCGAAAGGGGGGGAAGGAAAAGGTTAACGTTGTCGAATAGTTTGATTGAACCACAACACACATCCACACGCTTTTCTGCTCTCTCTCTCGTCGTAAAACCGTTCCAAAAGTGTTCAAATTCAATCTCTGTTTTGAATTTGTTTTGGTATCCTCTTTTTTGAATTCTTGTTTTACCAGTCAATGGCGGGCTCTTGGTGTCCCTGGCCATCACCCTCCTGGGCCTCAGTACCCTACCACTGAGACTCCTTGGGGGCCTCGGCGGAAGCAGCCCACTCGGTGTTGGCGGGGGCAGCACCCCACTCCTCACCGGCAGCACCGTCCCAGCCGGGGGCAGCGGCACCGGTGGCACCAGCGAAGCCAGCGGCGGGAGTCTCCCAGTCAGCACCAGCGGAGTTCTGGAAGCCGGACTCGATAGCAGCGGGACCCTCCTCGTCAGCGCCGGGGAGCTTCTCCTCCTCAACCTTGTCCTCAGCCTCAGCCTCGGGGTCACGGTCTGCGAGTTGTTAGTATGTATTGCTGGTGTTAGTTGATGGGAAACATACAGAAGTAAAGATCGACCATGACGTCCCAGGGGGTCTCGCGGTTGTAGATGGTACCACGGAGACGGAGGACCTCACGGGCGAGCATCCACCAGACGGCACCAATGGCGTGGCGACCCTTGTTGTTGGTGGGGATGGCAACGTCAACGTACTCGGTGGGAGAGTCAGTGTCGGCGAGGGCAATGACGGGGATGTTGACGTAGGAAGCCTCCTTGATGGCCTGGGCGTCGGTGCGGGGGTCGGTGACGATGATCAGACGGGGCTCCTTGAAAGATCGGGTGATGTAGTTGGTGAAAGAACCGGGGGTGAAGCGACCAGCGATGGCGGTGGCACCAGTGTGGGCGGCGAACTTGAGGACGGCACGCTGACCGTAGGGACGGGCAGAGATGACACAGATATCGGCGGGGTTGTCGACGGCAGCGATGATACGGGCAGCCAGAACGATCTTCTCCCTGTAAGATGCGCTATTAGCAATTGTGCGCGAAAACATTTGGTGTTTTGGTTTCAAGATTGTCTGCCCCTCCTCCGAATAGCTTCATTTTTTCGCAATTCGAACATGCGCTTTCAACCATCCCTCTGAACAATCTTGAAGCCCAAAAATTCCACCAAAATTCCAATTCAAACATACCAGGTCTTGCCAACGTTAATGACGTTGACACCATCGGCACGGGTCTTCCAGAGGTAGTTCTCCATGTGAACCTGGAGGTTCTTGGAGCCGAGGTGGCACTGAGCAGCCAGGAGGGTCTCAATGTCCTGGCTGGTAGCGTTGAAGAGGGCGGGCAGGTTGGAGGGAGCCATCTTGACGGATTATCTTCTCTTGTCTTGGGTGACGAAAAGGAAGGATGGCTTGGAAGGTGACGGCGAAGAGGATTGTGGTGTTGCGTGCAAAGAATCGCAAATCGAGAAGTTCGCGACGGAATTTTGAGACCACCAAAATGTGTGTGGTGGGAAGCCCTGATGGCCCTGAATCCGCTAGGCTAAACATGGGCTAGCTCAGCGATAAGAGTTCAAGGTGCAGTATCTCCACGTGATAGCAACGCTAAGCCGTTTTGGTACTCAGCGGGCTTCTGGTACGGCATTGGCAGGGTGGGCTAAGGAAAATTTGGGGCGGGCTTTGGACGACAATCCATCAGTCTCTGTATCAAAGCAGTAGGTTCATGCTTCAATCATGCCCCCTAGAATACCGGCGCTGCCGCGCTTCGGCACATTGAACCGTATGTATTTATATTGCCATTAGATTCTTCAATGCTAATCAATTGTTCAGTCTGCCTCCGACCCGCCGCAAAGCCCGCTACCCCGAACTTTCTCCCCATCGTCCAAACGGCCAACTTGTCCCAGCGTGAGAAGAAGCGCAAGGCGAAACAGGATCCCTACCGATGGGCTCAGGCTCAACAGCGAAAGGCTGCCAATGTGCAACGGCGTGAGGAGCTCGCCCGTGAGAGGGATGAGGCGTGGGGTGATCCTGTCAAGGGAAAGACAACTCCCTTTATAGAGTCTCTTGAATCGGCTGGCCAAGAGGCTACATCCCGTGTTCCTGTGGATGGAAGTGGAAACCCGCTCGCCGAAGCACATGAGCTACCGACATCTCCGGAACTACGAAACTACTTCCTTACCGACTCAGAACTCACTGAGGCTGTCAAGCACGCATATACCCTTACCAAGCCCATGATCGGCGTGGTCGAGTCACAGATGGAACCCGGAAGGGGAGAGGATAAGACGAAGCAACACGAGCAGCGCCACCAGAAGGCTATTGAGGCTCTGCGCCGTATCACATCGCTCAGTAACAGCAGCGCAAAGGACCGCTTCCACGCCAACGTGAGACGAATCGTTGAAGAATTTGGTCGTCACAATACAGACCTGGTTCTGCAGGGCAAGCCAAAGTCAATTCATCCCAACAAAGTGGACATGCCACCCCGAAGCGGTCCTGATACAGGCAGCTCCGAGGTCCAGATTGCTATCTTAACAACCAAGATCAACAACCTCTCTCAGGCTCTGCAGATCAACAGAGGATACAAGGATAAGCACAACAAGCGAAACTTGAGATTATTGCTGCACCGAAGGCAAAAGCTGATGAAGTACATGGACCGCAAGGAGAGGGGAAGTGAGCGATGGACTCACATGGTTGAGAAGCTGGGTCTTACACCTGCGACATGGAAGGACCAGATCTCGCTGTAAGACAGGGCGGGAGCTGAGATGATTTTGTAGAATAACTTGTTTCTCTCTATGTACAATACAAGCCACCTGAAAGATGGAGCGACGATGCCGCCTTTTGCATCTACCTATCTGCCCTTTGCGCCAGTGTGGGAACTAATCCGTGCCATTACGAGCTCAGTTGCTGCTATACTACACAAAATCCTGCTAAAAATGAAAACGATGCCAATACTCATACTCGATTTAAAAGACGCTGATGTAGTTGCCGATGCGCTCCTTCTGGTTCTGAGCTATGCATTCGGCAATCCAGGTAATGTTGCGGATTTCCTGTGATTTGTTAGTCTGATGAGAGGTACTCATGTTGGATTTACTAACCTGTTCTCGGAGCTTTACCCAAGCGTAGACAATGGCGTGAGTGAACTGCCTGGTGAAAGCCTTCTTGGAAATCTCCATCTCCTTCTGGTAAAACATATCCTCCAGGGTCTTGGTCTCACCAGCGCCGCCACCCATGTTTCCAGGCCCTGAGGGGCCGCCGCCGACTGAGATGGCGTCAAAGAAAGACTTGTAGTCATGAACACCATCAACTGCCAGACGAACACCCTCAGGGTCCTCAGCTCGGGAGAGCATGAGAGTTCCTTCAGGGTAAAGCTTGCCAAAGTTGGGGTAGAGCTTGTTACGGTCTTGCTTGGAAAGGTCTGTGCCGAAAGAGTTGAGTGTGATGTTGATGGCTCGGCGGTCAGCCTCGAACTCGAGAATCTCAGACATGACCTCAGCAGTGGGTGAACCAGCCATCTCAGGGTGAGTGTTGACAAAGTTGTAAAAGTCCTCAAGGTAGTTCTTGTAGAGTGTGTTTCGCACAATCTCAATGTTCAACTCGTCGAGATCCTGGTGGCTAAGACTGCCCTTGAAGTATGGGGCAAGAGGGGTCTCGATAAGCACACTGTTGTAAAGTTCCTCGATGTTTGTAGCAACGCAGAGAACTGGCATAGTCTCGAACCATCCCAGAGGATGGCATCGCTCAAGAAGCTCACGGGTATCCCGCTCATGAAGGGTTCCTGTGATGAGAAGGGCGACGTTGTCGATCATGTAGCCGTAGGTGACGTAGTCCATAAAGGTAGCAAGGGAGCCGACAGCTTGAGCGCGCACATATCGGAACTCTGAGATGAGCTTGTCGGTGGTCTTGGCTGCGAGAGCTGAAGTCGAGGGGTTAGGTGGTAGGGAAGCGAGGAAATCGCCATATGAAGGGCCAAGCTGAAGCTTGAGATCTTGTAGTCGTTAGTATACTGGAGTTGGCGATGAAGTCATCGTCGCGTACCATCAATCGTCTCGCATTGAGTCAAGTTGTTGTAGGCAGCGCCTGTGAGAAGACCGTTGCGGTAGCCTCGGACAATTCCTTCGACGTAGCTGTTCCTTATGATTAGTCTCCAGAACCACTCGTATGAAGCTCCGTCTTCAAGCTAATACGCACCCGCCGTTGACGTTGTAGAGAAGACCCTCCATCTTGATTCTCGTTCGTGGTAGTTCGGTCGGCCTTGATCTATCGTATTTCAGGTCTTGAGGGCAATAGGGCGTCTTCGTGGCCAAGGCGATGAATCAACTGGATTGTTTAAATTGGCCGCCTAACAAACCTCAGCCTGCGACGCAAGCTTGCCCAGACATCCTGTCGCGAGCGTCGACACGTGAGTGGCCAGGAGTCCGTGGCTGGGGGTACGTACCTGATGCAGAAACCGGAACTAGGTAGCTCCGGCAGCCGAAGAACCTGCATCACACTTTCCGCGCCAGAACCAAGACCAAAAAAATTGAGTGGAACCTTCCCAAGCTTCATCTGAAATTTTTCCATCGCCAGCCCACCCTCGATCTTTCCTTTCGCAGCCGCGCACAACGAACCGGACTGTGCCTCGCGAGGAAGCCACGACGCCAATCGAATAGAGCGAGACCAGAAGGAAGGAACCAAAACTAATTCACAATGTCGCTCTTTGTGCTTGCCGAGACGCCGGCAGGGTAAGTCGCGACTCTCGATCTTGATCTCGACCATCAATTCATGATGGCGAGGCAGGTAAAGGTCTACCAAGGCATGGGCTAACAATTGGCAGCTATGGCCTGTTCAAGGCTACTGATAAGAAGATGCTCAAGAACGAGGAACTCGCTGCTGAGCTTGGACGACCTGAGAAGGTCGTTGAGATGTAAGTTTTTTGAACATTTTTTATTTGCGAAAACCTATGCCATTGAGCACCCGAAAATGTCTTCAATGGCAGAGTGGACCATCGCCAAATGGCGAAATACCATCAAGAGTTTAGCTGACATCTTTCCCCTTAATAGGCTCAAGCTCAAGAAGTTTGTCAAGTTCGACAGCGCCGCTACCGCTCTCGAAGAAGCTGCGTCTCTCAAGGAGGGCAAGGTCCCTGAGCTTCTCACCCAACTCCTCGACGACCTGAAGTCCGAGAAGAAGGCTTCGCTCGCCGTCGCCGATATGAAGCTGGGCACTGCCATCTCTAACATGCCCTCGCTCAACATTTCTCCTGTTTCTGGCTCCAACACTATGGACCTCTTCCGTGGCATTCGAGGTGGATTGCCCAACCTTATCCCTGGTCTGCTCGAGGAGAACTTTGACCGCATGGCCCTGGGTCTTTCTCACTCCATGTCGCGTCACAAGCTCAAGTTCTCTGCCGATAAGGTCGACTCCATGATCATCCAGGCTATTAAGCTTCTCGACGACCTCGACAAGGAGCTCAACGTCTACGCTATGCGAACCAAGGAGTGGTACGGATGGCACTTCCCTGAGATGGCCAAGATTCTCAACGACAACTTGGCTTACGCTCGCGTCATTCTTGCTGTTGGCATGCGCACCAACATTGCCGATAGCGACCTCTCTGAGATTCTTCCCGAGGAGATTGAGACTTCCATCAAGGCTGCCGCCGAGATCAGCATGGGTACCGAGATCACCGATGAGGATCTTGACAACATTAAGCTCCTGGCTGACCAGGTCATTGTCTACTCCAACTACCGAACACAGCTGTCCTCGTACCTCGAGAGCCGCATGCGCGCTATCGCTCCCAACCTGACTGCTCTCGTTGGCTACCTCGTCGGTGCACGTCTCATTGCCCACGCTGGCTCTCTCATCAGCTTGGCCAAGTCTCCTGGTTCCACCATCCAGATTCTCGGTGCCGAGAAGGCCCTCTTCCGCGCTCTCAAGACTAAGCACGATACACCTAAGTACGGTCTCATCTACCACTCTTCACTCATCGGTCAGGCGACCGGCCGAAACAAGGGTAAGATCGCTCGTATGCTGTCTGCCAAGGCTGCTCTAGGTCTCCGTGTCGATGCCCTAGGTGATGCCGAAGACGACGCTGATGAGGAGGAGCGCGCTATCCTTGGTCTCAGCAACCGCATCAAGCTTGAGAACCACCTCCGCAAGCTCGAGGGCAAGCCTCTTCTACCCAAGGGCGCCAACGTCACCCCCTCTGGTGAGATTGTTGGTGCTGGTCAGTTCACTCTCAAGGAGACCCGCCGATACAACGGTGACGCCGATGGTGTTGCTGATGATGAGGAGACCAACGAAGCTACCCCCGCAAAGAAGCTCAAGAAGGCCAAGAAGCTCATCGAGGAGGTTGACGAGGAGATGAAGGATGCTGAGGATGACAGCGACGACGAGGCTGCCACTCCTGGCAAGCCCAAGAAGCTCTCCGAGGCCGATTACGAGCGCCTTGCCGAGGAGGCCGGTATCTCAGTCAAGAAGTTCAAGCGCAAGTACGAGCGAGGTGACGTTGAGCTGAACGCCGATGGCACACCCAAGGTCATCAGCAAGAAGGAACTCAAGAAGCTGCGAAAGGCCGAGGAGAAGGCCACACCTTCCAAGTCGCAACCCGCCGCCGAAGAGACTGATGGCAAGAAGAAGCGCAAGCACGACGACTCAGAAGACGAGGAGCCCAAGAAGGAGAAGAAGCAGAAGAAGAAGAAGCGACACTCTGAGGCTTAGAGGCCCTCAAGTAAACGTCCACGGCGCAAGTCGTGACGATGCTGAATCAGACACAATTGTAGGACTTTGAGGTTAACCAATCTCATCCTACCTGCTTTACTCGTACTCGTCTAAACACTGACGACGAACCCGCTCCAAAACGAAAGATCATATTTCAAGTCAACCCAACAACAGACTATTGGACGGTTCCCGATGTGTAGATATATGATACCTGAGAGACTCCTGGCATGGCATCTTCTGCCCGCACCTTGTTTCCTGGCTGGCTGGCGTTTGGGTGGAGGGCATATTGGCGTGATTTGGTTTTATCCCTTTTTCGTATTTTCAACTTGACCCTCTGTCCCCTCCCCGTCCCCTGGGTGGATGCGCGGTGACTTCTGGAGAGGAATTACTATGCTTTGATGTATCATTACGGGAGGGTGAACAGAGGGATATAGAAGAGAAAATTGTCAAGTTTAAAAGTTAATCCTCAAGTTTGGCCTGCCCTGGATATTGTGATTGCTAAATGAGTTGAAATCGTGATCATGAATCGTCGAGCAACGTGATATCTAGTCCATTTTCTATATATACGAGTGGGTTGAAGTATTTGTTGATAGTCATCGTATCGTAGAGGAGGTACAAAGATCAAGACTATCCTAAATTTACCTAAACTTACTGAAGTTACCTAAGTTAAGTAAATCTAGCATAAAACTCAGGCAATTTTAGGGTCCATGAATTTTGAAGCTTTTAGTTGTTTTTATGTTCTGAGGCCAGCCACCCCAAGTTTCTCAGGCCAGTACAGCCGGCAGAGTCTTCAGGTACACAATCAGACGAAACACTTTCACCAACACAGCAATATCAGAAGGAAAAGGGTATATTCATAGCGATTGGGTATTTTCCATGACGTTAAGGGATCATTCAGAAACCATCCTCATTAAATGCTCATCTGAGCAAACCAAGGGTATCCATCACCAAAAAGAAGAGGCACAAGACACCACCCCTATCCACCACCACTCCCTCGATAGAAGAAGAAAGTAGAATACATACACTAAAAGTGAAGAAGCGCAATGAGCGGTGGCGATTGTTGTTGAGATGGGTATCAGAGTGCAGCGTCGAAAGCAAAAACGTGACAGGTCATTCAGTTGAGTTAGACGGGCAAAGCTGGGGTGTAGCTCTGATGAAGACGAGAAGAGAGCAGTCGAGCCAATGCTTCCGAAATCAAGTAGACCAGGCTAGAACCCGAAACGGGAACCCTCAAGCGTTAGCCCATTGCCTCAAGTGATACGCACGAGGGAAGAACGCCGTGATTAGATGTTCTCCACGACGCGGGCGTTCATGGCCTGTTGGAAACCTGGGTCCTGACCTCCAAAGTCATTTTCGTTATCCAGGGCACGAGCGCTGGATTCGCCAGTTTGGTTGGCCATGGCGGCGTTGAGAGCGTTGCCCATGGTCTGATTAGCAGCAGGTAAGAAAATAACCTTGCTATTAGCAGACTTGGCCATGGCTTGCATAGCCTCGAGGTATCGGATCTGCATGGCAGGAGCCGAACTCAGGATATCGGCAGCTTGTCGCATAAGCTTGGCGGATTCGACCTAGGAGGAGTATGTTAGTCATATGTGACCAAGTGAAAAATGAGGTAGAATGTTACCTCAGCCTTAGCGGCAATGATCTTGCTTTCACCGATACGCTTGCTCTGAGCAGCCATAGAGAGTGACTCCTGCAGCTCCTGACTGAAGACAATATCCTTGATGAGCATGCTCTCAACCTGAACACCCCATCCAGCGGCGACGTCTTCAATGATTTCTCCAATGGACTGAGCAATCTCTTCACGGCGCTCGATGACATCCTGAAGAACGCGAGCACCGACGACGTGCCGGAGAGTGGTCTGAGTGCGCTCCATGAGAGCCTGCTTCACGTTATTGATACCGAAAGCAGCCTTGTGAGGGGAGACAATGTGGTAGTAGATAACTGAGGTCAAGCGAAGAGTAACGTTGTCCTTCGTCATGCAAATCTGCTCGGGCACCTCTGTGGTCTGAATCTTTACATCAATCTGAATAAGTCGCTCGCTGAGAGGGTTGATATTAACCAGACCAGGATCGACGGCCTTGTAGAACTTTCCGAACTTCGTGACGAGGCCGACGTTACCCTGGTTGACCTCCTTGAAGGGGTTGGGGCAGATGATGCAGCAGGGAACGGCACCCATGGTTCCAATGATAGTTCCGAGAGCGTTCACTAGAGGTTTTAGCCGAAGTGTCAATATCATGATTTCCTTGATACTCACTCATCGAACCATACCAGCCCTTGGGGTTGGCATCGTTCTCAACAACAGTCGCATAACTGCGCTGGAGATCTTCTTTCTTGGGAGGCTCAACTGCCATCTTGTGCTGTGCCATGAAGCCTCCGTTGCCCTCCATCACAGGAGCCTTAGTTGGGTTTGCGGAAGAGCTTCCGCCGTTGATCATGCCCTCAGTGGACGACATTGTGGATTGTGAAGTGTGTTGTGCTGTGTTGATTCGAGAAATGGTTTACTTGAAAGTTGTTTAGGGTTGATCAAAGAAGTTGCGAGATACTCGATGATCAATGTTGTTTTGTTAGGTGATGGAATGTCAGTGACAAGATGCAAATGTTTCACGTTGGAGGCGGGGAGAGGGTGTTATTTAATGTTGTCGGGCAGGTTCAACCCACCCTCAAGCTCAGCTCATACATCCTTCCTTCAGAGCTACGACCTAACGTCAGGTCAATGAGGTGACGTCGACCCCATGGGAAGTCGCACCCGACACAACCCAAGCTTCGTGCAGTGCAGATGCAGGCGCAGGCATCAGGGAGCAAGAAAACTTCCGACCCGAGTACAGGATGCCAAAAATAACTAGTCTAAGGCCCACTAAATTCATACTAAACTTACCTAAATATTTTTGTCATCTAAACTAATACCTCTGAAGTTTTCTTGCCCCTCTACCCCTGTAGCCTGGAACCCTGAGCTGGTGCACAGGTGACACGGGGAAAGAGCGATCTACTTTCCACATTGTGGAGTCCGTGTGGCATGCAGCCCCCTTGGCGGTGATTTATGATTCGCCTACATGATCTTACCGGAAGGGACTTGTGGGGCGCAAGGCTTGGAGGTGCCGCTAGGCTCCTGCATGAGAAAGAGCTCTTGATTTCGTCGCGGGAATACGACCAACACGATGGGATATGGGACGAGGCATTATCAAATCAGGAAATGACAATCACAAGCCATTTGAGGGTTTAACCTGAACTCTAACGATGGAGGGTTCGTCAGTGTCGATATTTGCTTTCTGAATTGAACTATGGGAATAAGACACGTTTGCTCAAATCCATGATATGGCCAAGACTTTTGGTAAGCTCTCGGCTTTGGTGAACCCGGTAACGATGTGCGTTGGCCAAGCATTACTCGAATGACATATACGGTAATGTCTTTTGTTTCTGCCTCACAGGGCGATGTCTTCTCACGTCAACGTTGTTGAACCACGGTCCATTCTCGGAGATAGCTTCAACAAGACGAGAGACTAGCCCCAGGGCCAGAGGCAAATAGTGCAGATCCCTGAATCTACTCCGCCTCTTTGAGGGTAAACGGCCACGATAGTTTGGCTAACACTTGTCATTACGCCCGATTGTTGTTGGTTTCCGTGACCGCTGGACTTTTTCACCCACGGAGACTCGGCAGAGCTACTGACCGACCCTGACCAATCATATCATGAGCGCAAGTCCAGAAGAGGATAACTCGAGCGCTGTTGGACGTGTAATGTCATTGGGTCAGGGACGTGTGATCAGTTGCACTGCCTCTTGGAATTGTTCAAGTCAATGTCCATCCACTTGTCATTGTTGGTCACCCTTCGGCTTGGCGATGCCGGGATGGCATTTGCTGTATCTGGAAATGGCCGGAAGCAAGAAGCCGTAGCTTTAGCTGTTGGATGGGGATAACATTCTAGAATGATTCCCGGCGCTAACATCTCATGTTGTCGACATCCAATATCTCCAGGTGTCGCCCAGCAGTGCCTTGATCATTTGCCACTTGAGATATCCCTCGTGTAAGTCGGGCAAGCCTGATGGCTAGGTATGGACACTTTCATGATGAGTCAATGTATTCCAAGACTAAGCTTTGGTCTTCTCAGCCCTAACCCTTCTGATGATTCTCCTAAAGCTTATGGTGATATGCTCATAAATTACCAAGGATATTGTCCTTAGCTAATTTTACCTCTTACTGCGCACCGTCTACCTGGCGCTTGGGTAAGATCTAGGTCTTCAATTGCTGGCCCTCAACTGTTGGCCCTAGACAACTGAGCCTCAAAACAAGCTCAACTCCACAAGGCAGACCGCTAATCTCTGTCTCCATCTCATCACCTGATAATCAAGGATATCTTTTGGTACAACAACTGTTAAGCTCATTGCTCAGCCTTGACACAGCCCCGGAATGTAAATTGCTTAGTTTGATCCTTTACCGGGTCCGGCTCCGAAGATCTCGGCCCCGTTTTTGATGCCTGGCCGATCACACACTCCGAACCCCGGCCGTAGGATCGCCGCATGACGAAAATGTCATGAAGATTCCCCAGATAAACAATATGCAGGAATGAAGAGATCCACTGTTAATTTTCTGAAAAATTGTTGTTCTTTGAAATTACCCCTTTCTGTTTGCATAGCCACTTCTGGACTGTGAAGGATGGTTGTTGGCTTCGAGGAAGAGTCATGTCAGCAGAAGAAGTTTCAAATCAATATTGGATAGCAAGGCTCAGTCTTCATAGCCATTGGCGGTGTTGGTTTCGGTAATGACCGATATGATGATATGAGTTTGCCCCCAGAAGTTGCGGGCCATGATACAGGGTAATCTTCCAACCTGGTGTAAATACATGAGACTAGGTCAATGGCTTTGGCATTGAATCAATTGGCAATAGAGTGAGACACTCTAGCAAAAATAGCTGTCCTTTTATTGATTCACAGACCCTATGGTTGTATGAGTTCTTGTTACATCGTGAACTGAACATACTAGATGAGCTGATGTGACACTTGTCAAGCTAACAAACTCACTCACAGCCACGCACAATCTGACACTAGCAATCCATTCTCCAAGTACAAACCCAACAACAAAAGCCATTCAATACTAAGCCACGTCTACTGTTACTTCGATTGAAACTGCTGACCGGAAATCTGTTTCACAGACTCGCGAAAGAGTTGGGCAAGGATTGAGGAACTCTGTTACAGCCACGTTCTTCAACAAACAGCACAACCTGTCCCCTGTGGCTTAGTTGGCTAAAGCGTCCGACTGTTATTAAATAGACAATCGGGAGATCGGAAGTTCGAGCCTTCCCGGGGGAGTTCTCTTTTGCTAATTCCATCTATTTTTTATGTTGAGAATGCCAAATGATTGCTGTCTTTTTGGGTCTACGGAGCTTGAGTTGCCGTTGAGTTGACGTTGGAGGTCAATTGACTCTATGGCTTATGACATTTAATGTCTGGCGGAAGGCTGGCCCGGGCCTTTGAACAACAGAGCTGTTCTCGCTCAGACCTGAGACAACTGTTGCATGATATGTTAGAGAACTTTGACTTGCATCTTTGCCTTTTCAACCGTACCAAATGTCGAACGGACACTTTTTGCTTCTGTCGTCTGGCATTGTCTAACCTATGGACTGTAGAGTCCCCTCTGACCTAGCATCACCAAAACTGGACTGGATGATGTTACATCTGCCTCTGTTCGTTTCACCACTGTTTCTCCACAAACTCTACTCAACTCGTAGTCAAGTATCCTCTTCAACTCTCCAACTCTCCAACTCTTAATTTCTGACACCTTGCGTCTCAGCTGTCGCGAAACTGCCACCCTCGCCAACATAGTACCCAATTGCGTGGCGGCCTTCATCAAAATCAGCTCATCCCCTGTGGCTTAGTTGGCTAAAGCGTCCGACTGTTACTTGCAGACAATCGGGAGATCGGAAGTTCGAGCCTTCCCGGGGGAGATACGCTCCTCAAGATCATCTTTTTGGTGTTGTGGGTAATTTTTGTGCTGGAGAAGACACTACGCCCCACTAGGGCTCACATATGGGCTGGGATCTTGAAACAGGCCGTAATGGCATCGATGAGTGATGGGACTTTGTGAAGATATGAGCGATCATGTGAACCTTGTGAGTCAGTGTTGTTGTTGGAAGCTTCGATGACCTGAGACAACTTGGCTGATAGTAGGAATGTAAGATGCACTGATAATCTTTGCACCATGTTCAGCCATGGGAACTCTTCACGTAAGTAGTAGCAAACCGTCGAAACTTTGGTGCATGCCGAACAATCTATTATCATAAATTCCTCTTTGTCCCTGTATCGAACATGCTGGTGCAACTCAGGGACGGCAGCATGCCACTCATTGAGGTTGCGGCGACCTTCGCCTTACCCACAATCTAACAGACCTCCACGGTTGCGCTGAAGCAACTCCCTTGACTACCGAAGGCGATGGCCATCTTTCACTCCCCGCGGGTTCGAGTTCGTAAAGGCTGATAAACACTGAGATATACATGAGCACCTTTCTCAACGTAAACTCCGAATCATCACACATCGTCAATGTTCCATCTAGAAATGTTAGTTAGTCCTCGACTGCCATGCAAGAGGATAAACATACCTGATGCTCGGACTGTGTATGGTTCAGCTCTCTGCGTCTTGACACCCTTCTTGTCCACTGTATCTTCGAGGTATCGTCCAACTTGCCAGACCTTGGCATCTGTGAAGCTTCTGGGATCAGAGTGATGCAGATCATTCACAATGTGTGCGAACGTTCCCTTCTTCAGAACAAAGCTGTCTTCCTTGCCCTTGAGAATCACATCCTCCTTCAGATACCGCGCTGACCATCCTCCACCGTATAACCTCAATGTCTCAAGGTATACTCCCTGAAGCAGAGGGCATTTAGTAACAAGACCTTCCAGGTCAAGTTTCTGAACCTGAGGAGGAATCCAAACGGCGCCACCGAAATCGTTTTTAGGCTGGACGATCTTGACGAATGGGGTGATTTGTTCGCGGATTTGAGATAGAAGAACAGGGTCTTGGTACAATTCGAATAGAGACCATGAGATGAGCGATGTAGAGTTGACAGTAGTCGCCCAAAGAAGAGCAACATCAAATGTAGCGCGGACATCGATTGGTAGACCGTGTTTTCGGTAGACTTCGGTCCTGGCGCGTATAAGAGGGCTGATGGTGTGAAAATCCTGCCATTTCGTAGCCGGTTCTTCATCGCTGAGAAACTTGTCCAACTCGGTGTGATACTCCCGCATGAATGTGAGTAGTCTTCCAAGAGCGATTCTGGCGCGCTGAGAGCTTGGGAAAGGCGCCCATACGGGAACACCCATTGCCAGCGAGTGGAAAGCATCGTTGAAGATCCACAGATGAGGCCAGATATCGGGATAGATCTCGACGAAGTCTGTGCCGAAGACTGAGATGGTGGCTGTTCTGGCGATGAAGGTCTTCATTAGTTCAAAGAAGTCCACAGCCATGATCTTTTCGTCTCCAGTGTCCTCCAAAAGTTCTGCATTTGCTTGACGTTCCCAGTCCATCTGATCAGTGGGATAGCTGTTGAAGGAGATTGCATCAGCAGCATTGTCGTCAAGATCTCGAAGCGTAGCCTTGGCCAGGGTATCAAGATGAGAACCGCTCAGATACTCCTTGGTGATTTGATACACCTCAGGAGCAGCTTTATCATAAGCAGCAAGATCCTGCTTCGAGAGGCCAAAATTGGTCATCATAATCCGTCGTGCAACATACTCCTTATCGGCGACAGATTCCGGCTGCTCAAGAAGACGAGCCACAAGTGAAGGTCGAAAGACAAAAGAGTGAATGCTCTGGAATAAGCGGATTGAAAAGACACCTTGAGCATATCGATTTCTGAAGCGCGTCAAAGCTGACGAAGGACTGAGGAAAATACGCGGAGCATGGCCGAACAACGGTACCCAAAAGGGTGCAAGAGGAGGCGTTTTTGATCCATCCGTTCTAGAAGAAGATGAACTGCCTGTAAAGAGTCTTGTTGTGATGAAGAGGATTATGGTTGTGACGAGGATAGCTTGTAGGGGATATCGTTGGGCGTGGGGGATGAGAGTCTCATTGAGGCGCTCAAGAAGAGCCTCGAGACGGTCCATATTGAGATGGGGATCAGTAAATACTGAAGTGGTTCAACATGAATGATGAAGGAAATAGAGCTTGGTAAAGTTGAGGCGATACGTGGTTTTGCTGCTGAAGATGCAAACTTGAGAGCTCTTGTATGGATCAGACCCGCCCGTGCTGACAGGCGTTGCTCAGCCGTAAGTTGTAGGGGCTGTGCACTGTAGTCAGAGTGTTACAGTGGTTGGTGCACCACATCAGGACTTTCAATGCAATGAACTAAATGCTCAAAGAAACTCCGTCTAATATTATAGTTCTCTATATAAATTTAATTGTTATTAATCTTTTTGCTTTTGTCCAGACGTCTCTCATAAACTCAGTGCTATTGACTGAACTTATACTGTCACATCAGACATATAAGCAGAGAGCCATGGAGCCTCCAGGGTACAAGCCAATGCAAGAGAACAGGTAAGGCAGACATGCAGAAACATCATTTGGCACATTAGCAAGTAATTGACATATTTGTGAGACTATTTCATGGGCCGGCCTTCACAACTGCTGTCCACCAAGTGGATATCGATGTGTCACAGCTCAAGAAATCAGCATCATATTATGCTGTACGGGTACAAGTTCTCCAACAATTAGATCTGGTTTCGTGGTCTAACGGTTATGACTGCGGATTCTGATTCCGCCAGCGAGGGTTCGACTCCCTCCGAGACCTATCCTTTTGCTGTTTTAGATCATCATTTTTGTCGTTTGGGTTGTTGATATCTCGTAACTCGAGAATGACGAAGTACGAACTTCATGCGATGCGTGGTTGGGGATACTTTAGGCTGCGTTGTCAAGGCCTTCAGTATCTTGATCTGGCGTTAAAGGTGGGATTGAGTTGTGTACCGGGAGACGGCAGCCTGGTATAATGGTCTTGCTACACTATAAAAGCCACAAGTTTGCGACTTGAAAAGAAGAAATACCCTTCGTCATGGTAAGGTTATGGAACAAGATTTTCAGACTTCCGATGAAGCTCAGTAGCCTTTACTTATAGAGACAGAGTTCATGACGGGAAAAAGCGTATATCCAGTTTTTTTCTGATAGCTACATTTTACGAAAACGTTTCGTTATAGCAATCACGTACTTCAGGCTTGACTAGAGGGGTATATATGTAATAGAATGGTTCGAGTCGGGGGTTGGCGACGTTTGTCCTGGATATTGCGCGATGTTCATATCCATCACAAGATTTCGGAAGCTGAACTGTAAGTCAAACGTTACTTGACCGTTTATACCGAGAAACAACTCAATTCCACTCGAAAAGTGACCTCTAAATCCAATTTAATATTCTAAAGACATCTACTAAATAATTGCATATAATTCTCTGTATTACAAGTCCATTCCCATTCCTGGCCATCATTGGGTTGGCGCTCCGATGATCGGCTGCCTCAGGCCCCAACCGGTTGCATCATCCGTCTGAATCTGGCAACTTACTCTTAGGTGAGCTCCAGCAAGTGCTTAGAACAAAAAATCTCTCCCCCTTTTAATAAATAGAACGAACCCCTCTTTGGCCAAGGTAAAGTAGGTAGCTACCGGATCGCAGCCAAGGTCCCTGGCAGCTCCGGTACCTTGTTGTCTCGTGCCTCTTATCGACGCGCTATCCCGCTACCCCCGCCATAAACTACCAGACACATCCCATGATGAGCTCGATTTGAGCCGAATAGTCACTATGATACCTCAATTACTCTTGCGGCCGTCGAGGACATGTCCTCAGAGAAGTCTGGCACTTTATCGACTGTCGTCAGTGTCTCAGCGACCGGGTTTGACGCAGACATTCTGGACATGTGCCCCGCGTCGCGAACGAGCACCCACAGATTCGAAAACCAAAACCACAGCCACGACGAAACCCACGGCCGTGTTTCCTGCGCAGAAACAACCGACGAAACAAAATGATCCTCTTGCGACGGTTGATAAATCTGCGACTGAGCAGCGTAAGGCCGATTGGGCTATCATGAAAGAGATGACTAGGTATCTGTGGCCCAAGGATGACTGGGGTACAAAGCTGCGAGTCGGTCTTGCTGTGTCCTTGTTGATTGGCGCAAAGGTTCTCAATGTGCAAGTGCCATTCTACTTTAAAAGCATTGTGGATTCAATGAACATCGATATTGCTGCTGTGGGAGGTACTGCGACGACAGTTGCGGGAGCTATGATCCTTGCATACGGCGCATCTCGTATAGGCGCAACGGTATTCCAGGAATTGCGAAACGCCGTGTTTGCGTCTGTTGCACAGAACGCTATCCGAAGGGTGGCATGTAATGTATTCGATCATCTGCTGCGTCTCGACTTGACGTTCCATCTGTCTAAACAGACTGGTGGTTTAACAAGGGCTCTAGATCGTGGTACAAAGGGAATCAGCTTCATTCTGTCTAGTATGGTCTTCCATATCATGCCGACCGCACTGGAGATCAGCATGGTTTGCGGAATTCTCACTTACAACTATGGCGCAAAGTTCGCTGCTCTCACTGTTTTGACAATGGTTAGCTACACGGCTTTCACCATCTGGACGACAGCTTGGCGTACGAAATTCCGAAGACAGGCGAATGCCGCTGATAACAAGGCTTCCACTGTGGCAGTGGACTCGCTCATCAACTATGAGGCTGTCAAGTACTTCAACAACGAGAAGTTTGAGGTTGCGCGGTATGACAAGGCTCTTCAGCAGTACGAGAAGAACTCCATCAAGGTTGCGACATCTCTGGCTTTCCTGAACAGTGGACAGAACCTCATCTTCTCGTCGGCACTTACAGGTATGATGTACCTCGCTGCCAATGGTGTAGCTGAGGGTACTTTGACCGTTGGTGACTTGGTCATGGTGAACCAGCTTGTCTTCCAGCTTTCCGTTCCTCTCAACTTCCTCGGATCCGTCTACCGTGAGCTTCGACAGTCTCTCCTGGATATGGAGACCCTCTTCAACCTTCAAAAGGTCAATGCCAACATCAAGGAGAAGCCTGATGCGAAGCCCCTGGTCCTTTCAAAGGGTGGTGAGATCAAGTTCGAGAATGTCGACTTTGCTTACCACCCTAACCGACCGATCCTGCGAAACTTGTCATTGACCATCCCCGCTGGAAAGAAGATCGCAGTTGTTGGCCCCAGCGGTTGCGGAAAGTCCACTCTTCTGCGTCTTTTGTTCCGATCTTATGATGTTCAGGGTGGCCGAATCTTGATTGATGACCAAGATGTTCGAGATGTGAATCTCGAGTCTCTTCGCCGCTCTATTGGTGTTGTTCCTCAGGATACCCCCTTGTTCAACGATACCGTCGAGCACAACATCCGCTATGGCTCCATCAACGCGACGCACGATGAGGTTGTTGCCGTTGCCAAGCGCGCTCACGTCCACAACACCATCCAGTCATTCCCCGAAGGATACGATACCAAGGTTGGTGAGCGAGGTCTCATGATCTCCGGCGGAGAGAAGCAGCGTCTTGCTGTTAGTCGACTGCTCCTCAAGGATCCACCTCTGCTCTTCTTCGATGAGGCAACAAGTGCCCTGGATACCCATACCGAGCAGGCTCTCATGATGAACATCAACAGTATCCTTAGAGAAAAGGGTCGAACAAGTGTTTTCGTAGCTCATCGTCTCCGAACAATCTTTGATTCGGATCTTATCATTGTCCTCAAGGAGGGACAAGTAGCGGAGATGGGCACTCATCGGGAGTTGATCGATCGTGATGGTGTTTACGCCGAGTTGTGGAGTGGTAAGTTGGAATGGGTTCGAGAGATTCGTTTGCTAACAATGTTGCAGCCCAGGAGACGAGATTCCAGGAGGATGGAAATGAGAAGGATGAAGCCGAGGAGGAGACCGATGGCCAGAAGAAGAACTAAACATATAATGCCCCTAGAAGGCACATGCCTTGATCAGCTGCTGACAAGGTGTAAGATGAATACAGCTCAAGCTTACCGCAAAGAACCACTGACTTGATGTAAATGATATGATCTACTGAGAGGGTCATGCTCTGTCAGATTTGGGCATGGGATGATGAGTAGTTGCCGACTCCATTGATAGCGGGAAGGGTAGCCTCGAAGTATAAACGACTTGCCACCGCTTGGAATAAATCCCCTTGGACGACGCCCATGTCGAGAGTGGTTCCAGTGCTCAGCGCAAGCTCGTCAATGAGCGGGTCAAGAAGGGCCACATCCAAGCTTGAGCTTGTCCCAGCCTTCACCCGTCTCGCCTGGCTGATGGCGACCGCCTTTACACCAAACCAAGACTACCAAACTCCGAGCCGCTCTATGTACACTCCACGCTGTCTTTGCTGGACCCGTTTTGACTTGCTGGACTTCGACGGTGTCGGGAAGGGAGGGGGTTGAGTCGGACTCGTGGATGCTTGTTCGGTGTTCGGATCGATGGTGGGTTGAAGGTTCTGTTGTGATGCAAGTTAACTCAGTAACCACCACGGGGTTTTGCATCAGGATATAAGGTAACTCAAGTGTGTTGAAGCAAGCGGAGGATCATTGCTGCCAAGTTTCGAAGGGGCGCATGTACTACAATGGAACAGAATTGGGCAAAGCTACTCGCCCAGAACATACGAGCCAGACATTGGAGTTTAAGTTTTCTTCTGTCCAAAAAGGGGTTGTTGATCAAAGACGGTCGGAGAGTAAGTGGCCGTTGGTTATGCTCGAGTGCTGGTAACCGAAAACCTGTAGTCTGCGTGCGACTATTGCCGCAAAGCCCCAGCATGAGCTGCTGTACAATGTACTTTGTGGTGAGCCAATGTCTCTCCACACTCAATCTAAATTGTCGGGGAGGAATGGCTAATCTGGTATATCTGGTGGAAGCGGGATGCAGCTTCGTCGTGAAAGTAGTTATGATTTCATGACTATCTCTTCGTCAGCATTGCTTGCGTGCGCGACAGTGTGATGACGGAGCTTGACTTAAAAAGGCAAATAAATCAATACATGGAAACAAGGCCCCCCTGTGAAGCTGATCTGTAGGCTTATGGCCAGTAAAAGCGGCACAGACGAGTGTAACAACTCAGCTGGTCCTTGGACCCGAGTGTTGACGCCCTTTAAAACTCGATTCTATAAGCATACCATTCGTGTTGTAGAGCGCTCTTGCTCATTCATAACTGAATACCAATCATTGTCGAGTATCGCAGAACAAGACACGGTCAAGCCACGCCCGGGGGGGGGGGGGGGGAGGTTGGCGGAGACGACACTTGCTCGACTCTTGAGCGTATGAATCTTAGCCTAATGCCCCGTACATGGCTGATCGAGTTCAGCTTGCCATATTTCACCGAAATAGACCGGCTTCGGGTGGACAGAGCGGAGCCCCTCAAGTTTCGGCAAGTACCTGGAAAAGGTCCAGTAGTAGACACAAAGGTCTTCGGGTCCAGCAGCGGTTGCGCGGTACGACTTGACGATGCGAATGCCTTCAAATGCGTCAAAAGTCATTAGCTTTGCCACAGAATGCCTGTCGACGAAGCGAATCCGATATGTGCTTTACTTACAACCCTGCTTTCCTGCGGTTGCTCACTTCATGCATGGCCCACCGTGACTTGCAATATCAAATTCTTGAGCCGAACATGTAGATTACGCAGTAACTCTGCTGAACTAGATGTGTTGTTTTTGGGCGGCCTTTACACCGGCAGAGTCGCGATAATGCTCTGATCTGAGCTGTGGCGGGAGAGCTCAAAACGCCTGCGAAGGCCTTGCCAATCCCCATTGTATTGTTGTAACCCTCAGACTAGATCCCTGACATATCGTTTCTGAGATAACTTCTGGGAAGGTGGTCGGAGCGACATGAATATTGGTTCTCATCGTAGATTGTGAAAAGGGGCTCCGGCGCTGGACACACGGGGGTGCATAATCGGTTCTTTCTGTAGCTTTCTTTGGAGTATAACGTTCGAGACTTATCTTGCGATTAAATGTTAGTGGGAATCACATTGAATGGCCTTTGGATATTCACAAGAGGCCGTTTCATTCTCTCTCCTCCGTAGTGTTGATGTCAGTTCGGCTCCATTTGTATTCGCAAAGCTCAGCTGGGACAGTTTCCTGCCCATTGTACTAAGTCACTGGCCTAAGCAAAAGTTTGAGTCTAGTTCCGATCCATTTTCAAGCCATATAATGACTAAGAAAGCCTCCAAAAGTGTTCAAGATCAACATCAGGATACACCTACCTCTAGAGTAGTCTTGCAATGTGAGGGTTCATTTTGAGCTCGAGACAAGTCTTCGCCTTTAACTTGAGTTTAAAGCAATCTTATTTCGGGAGCCCATTTTAGACCCAATTCGGCCCCTGAGCTGTTGTATTAGGCGTAAAAATACTGTGTCGTATCCTGAACAGGCCAGCGGTCCTCCTGTTGAAGAACGTTCATCACTGGGCCACCATTTTGAACATGGGATCAGGGTCAGGGGTTAGTGTTGTAAATATTGGTCGCCTCCCTGAGACTCAGTCAAAGTGGCACTCACGATGAACTGATCATTGTTGAACCGTGTTTGACCTTACAATATGCTGTTTAACACTGCGCTCCTCGGTGCTCAGGCCCCGGGCTTCCGCTCGAGTGGAGGGTTGGCAGCAAGCAGTCGATATTCACATCTTGTGGAAGATGCCCGTATCCTGGAGCTGGACAGACTCACTAAATGAAACCATGAGCTTCTTGTGGGCGGGTGAAGGCGGCGCTCTTCTGGCTACAGGGCATTGGTCGAGGATCTTGTGTAGTGTAGCTCAAGCGGGACGAGACGCAGGTCGTGAAGAATTGATGTTCAGCATTGGGTCAAAAAGAGATGGCGACAGGCTTAAGTGTCAGATCAGTGGTAGAGCCATAGAAATGTGCTTCTTCTCGTGGTGATAGGATCATGAAGGGACCACTGTTCTCGACGCGATACTAATTAGTATTATGTTCCTTGTGGTAAAATATCACCCGATAACTACAAAGCTGCCATTCTCAGTCCACCGTTTGTAGAGCTGCTGGGTATTATTGACCGCGAGTGTGTTTTCTGCGCATGCGTAGGTTACTGACCTCCGGACGGTGGCATCTCTCAGCCTCTTCTATAGCTCAGGGAAGACACCGCCGTTAACGTACTTTCCGATGGCAGCTCATTAGTTTCTACTCAGGTGTCAGCCAAAGAAGCTCTCAAAGTCTTCGTGTGGTTGTGACGAGTGTGGTACCTTGACACGCCCCAGAACAAGTCAGTGGCCAGGACGCCGCGCCGCGTAACGCTCCCCCGTGACTCGTAGAATTCTGGCTTGAAGATGATCCCATGGAGAGTGTACTGTCACAATAGTGGTTTCTTTCAGTGGCGGTTTGGGACGGCGCTTAGCATTCGAGGATTGGACTGCGAAGCTGAACACTGGAAAACACGAGCAGCTGAAAGTGAGGAGGATACTGGAGAGGGCAACTGGTACTTCGATGACGAATAAAAGAGAAAAGAGTAAATCAGAGAAGTCTAGATCTCAAATGAGATGTAGCATGGGAGATTTTGGTGACTTTCGTTGTTGATGTTCATTGTTGTTGGAGTTGGTCTGTGATGGTAAACATAAGATTGAATCTCAGCGCAGGTTCAACTACATGGGTCTTTGAGCCACGACCCTGAGCAACGGTGATATTCCATATTGCAACAGCCGCTACAGTGCCCATTTGACATTTATACAGCAAAAGGAAAGCAGGAATTTCTATTCCACTTTACAGAATGTCCTTCAAGGGCTGTGTCTGGTTCAATACGATATTTCACAAATGGTTCAGGGTAGCCCTCTTTCACTTGGAACCTCGAACCTCGCATCTGCGTCTGAGCAACGTCACACATGATTACAGAACTGGTAAAATTGCAAAAGTTGAACCAAGACATGTAATTCTATTATGTCTAATACCACTGAAATAGAGGAGGACCTCTCGAAATATTGGAATCGGGTGAATGGAACTCGTCAATCTGCAATTTATTAATTGACCCCTCACATGGAAGCGGTGGACGTTAGAACTCGGACACAGGGATCGACAGCAGCCGATGAGACATAAGCTTGACCATAGCCATAACACATCGCTCTCGCAATGTTTATGATGCATGGGCTACTTGGTTGAAGGCGGTACAAGTGGAATATTCAGTTTCTACCATTGCCCTCATCTTCTCCCAGCGCCGCCAAGCCCCCAATCTGCTTGTACACAGTAGTGTGCAGATTTTATATGCAGCCCACTTAGATCATCTATGCAACCTCACATAAAGAACACCTCACCTCACACTCACCACATCATCGCCCTCACAAACGCACCATGAAGATCCTCCTCCACTCTCACTTCCCAGCCGGCCATGCCTACCCAATGCAAGCCGTAGCCCAATCCCTCATCCGCCGCGGCCACCAAGTAACCTGGCTCACCAGCGCCTCAAACGAAGCGCGCGTCCTCGCTGTAGGCGCAACATTCGTTCCAACAAGCGCCATAGCCATCATCGACGAACCCTTAATCGCTGCCAATGAAACTGGTATTCTCGACAAGGAGTATTCGCGGCTTCAGATCAGGCTTCTTGCGCAGGTGACGGATTACCGCCGGGTGTTGAGGGACTTTAAAGCAGATGTTCTGCTCGTCGATGTGATGCCGTATGGAGCGAGGGCTTTGTGTGAACTGGGTGAAGTTCCGGTTTATGCGACGCTGGGGGTAATTCCGATGTATATGTCGAGTTGGGGAGCGCCGCAGGCTGTTTCGGGGGAGAGTCCGGCGACGTCGTGGGTTGGATTGATCTGGAATCATATTCTTCATCTTGTTAGCCAGTGGATTCTTCTGCCGTTGCTTTTGAAGCCGATCATAAATGCCCAAAGGAGGGAATTGGGCTTGAAGAACTTGCCGTATGGGGAGCCGATCGAGTCTTTCACTTACAGCCCCTATCTTCATATTCAGGCGTCATCGCCGTCGCTGGAGTTCAAGCTACTGCCAAAGCCGCCGCAACAGCGGGAGCATACCAAGTTTGTGGGACCGGTAGTTACGCAAGTACCGACAAGTCTCGCCCAGCTACCCCCTGAATGGGACGAGATCGTTGCGCATCCCCGTGTTGTTGGCATTACCCAAGGCACACTAGCCATGGATCCAACATCATTGATCATTCCCGCCATCGAGGCACTCTCCGATGATCCAGATCTTCTCCTTGTAGTGGCTTCACCGCATGTAATAGAGATCACATCGAGAATAGGGGAGCCGCCAAATGTGCGCTTCATCAGATGGATACCGTACCATCTCTTCCTCCCACAGCTCTGCCTACTCATCACCAACGGTGGTTATGGAAGCATAACTCAGGCGCTGTCGCATAAAGTGCCACTGATCTGCGCTGGGCAAACAGAAGATAAGAAGGACACAGCGGCGCGGGTTAGCTGGGCGAGTGCAGGCATCGATTTGAAGACAGATAATCCTTCGACAGAACAGGTTCGAAGAGCGGCGAGGACAATACTGGACGATCCAGGGTTTGTGGAGAGGGCGGGGCATCTGGGCGACGAACTCAATGAACTTGGGGGCGCAGAACGAGCTTCAGAGCTTTTGGAAGAACTGGTAGAATCTAGAGACAGATGAACATCAGCAGTTGTCAACTAGAAGACTTGGAAGAGCGGGAAGGTGAAAATAATGCCGAGTGGCAGATGGATAGATTTGGGCAAAAGCGGCACGAAAGAAACACGATCACGAGCACATCAAAAGATTTAGAACGGGATTCGATTCATTGCTGGAGCCTAATAATCCACCAGTCCGGTTCCATAAATCCGCCGTCGATGATGATGATAATGACTTCCTTTTTTTGTTACAGGTAATATGTCCTGTGATTCAGATTCTGGAGAGGGTCAGTAAATGATAATAACTTGAAACGACGTACTCCAGGCTTCGAAGTGACTTACCACAAACATTTCAAAAATGGCTCGTAGAGATCGTACTCGAGATACCGGCTTGGGTAATGGTGCTTAGAAGTCCCAAACGTCTTCGCGCCAAGGCCACGCGAAGGCCAGGGGCCAGCGACGGACAACCATGGGCCATCCGTAGGCTCGGAAGATCAGAATGAAGATGAGGAGAACAATCCATTCCTGGATGTTGAGCCGGAGAGTAGCGCCATTGGGCAGGGGAATGTTAATGACGATGACCATGATGGGCAGTTCTTGGAATCAACGGAGACTTGAAGAACGTCTTGCGGTAGACAAAGAAGCAGTGCAGAATGAAGAGAGGAAAGCTTGAGAGAACTGAGCAGGAATGACGAGGTCAGTGTTTACTGTTCAGTGTGTTCAGGGGAAGAAGAACATAAAGCACATACCAGAACAAATGTTCAAATGAAAGCTTTTGTTGAAAAAGTGTGGTCGGAACACGAAAATGAACAACGTGAAAGTGTTGTGCGGTGGTTGTGTTGGAGGTAGAAAAGAGCAGGAGGGGAAGAAATGGGAGTGTTGCCTTGGCCTTAGTGGGAGGAGCGGGAGTGCGAAGGCGGGCGCCGTCTGAAGGGCCAGTGCGAGAGACAGCGGTACGTGACCTACGGTACAGATGACCTCGAAGTGCGAAGAGAGACGACTGATGGCAATTACGACTTGGCGAGACGATTCGACTACGAATATATCGTGTTTTTCGATATCACGGACGAGCTATGACGATCCTGCACTCGAGTGCATCCTCCGATACGATCCCCAGGACAGATACTGGATGAAACGAGACGACTCTACCCTCAAATAGCATGCAATATCCATGAGATAGTCCTCAACATGATGTATCCTTCGTATCCCAACTTGTATCCGCTGTGTGGTGGTTTGGCGCCGATGTGACTGTCGAGCAGCAACGATCTCGCATCCGAGTGATTGCCTCAACACGATCCCCAAGCCCAACAAAAGATGAAGCAAGGCGATTTTGTCCTCGTGTAGCGTGCAACATCCATAAGACCATCGTCCCCGTAATAAATATCTTGCATCTCATCCTGCGCCATCCTTGTGGTGGTTTTGCTACGATGCCACTGGCGAACCACGATGCGAGCGAGCCACCAAGCAAAACAAAAGATGAAGAGAGGCGACTAGATCCTCCAAGAGTGTAAAGTATCCTTGATATCATCCTCAATCCAAGTAATACTTCTCGTTCCGTCCTGAGTTCTCCCTGTGTGTTGTTTTGCTACGATGTCACTGGCGAGCCACGATGCGGGCGAGTCACCAGGGAAACACGGGAACTTTCACGACATATCAAGATGCGAATGCGCAGATAATGTGACCAAGCAGTCTGTAGTCAATGCCAGGATATTCATGAGTGACATGATCATCTGGAGAGGCGTATCGCCGTCACTCAAGCAACTGCGCGAGACGTCGAGCCCAACCGCCAAAACAACATATCGCGATACTTCACACGCTTCCCAAGAGCGTAGTAAGCCCCTTAGTCTCATTATACATTCAAACTACGCACGCAATGTTCCCCTCTACGCGTATATCAAAACATGTCACCAAGACAAACTACAGAGTTAAACAACAACATCATATCATACATCAGTCATAGTCAAAGCAAGTTTTCTTCTTCGAGCCACAGCACAAGACCATGAACCCAATGAAAAAAAGAAAAAGGGTGGGTGCCCCGTCGGGCGAAAGCAAAAATTATTCCAGGCTGATCGAGCAGCATTGGTGGGCGATCACCAAGGCCATAAGACCCGATGATTCCCAGCCCTCAGGCTTCATGATCCCCGAGAGCCACTGGATGTTTGGCAGTCCATGTTCATGAGTGCAAGCACCCATAAACATGGCATGAAAAGAAGAGAAAAGAAAAAAGGTCAGTCACTGGGAGAAGAGCGAGCTTATATACACAGGGGAGCCCGGGCGGTGAGGGCGAGTGATCTGGGAGGCGGCAGTATCCCAGCAGCAGATCCTCCGGGATAGTGGAGATGCAGAGATCTGACAGCTGGTGACGTGCAGCAAAGTGCTCCGCCCAAAGCGGGGGCAGGGGACCGTTGAGTAGTGGCGTGGGGCGGTTGGACGTTATATCAACGACAAGGCCGGACACTCAGCCGTGATCTTGCGACCACGCACAATAGGAAAAATAGTGCACCATTTTTGCGAAGATGGGGAACTCTTTAGCTTCCGAGAGATATTTTTGAAGGTATTTTTAATTGTTGTTGTGGTTGCCCTGAGTATTTTCGAGGGTGCGTTTTGAGCCTCATCCGCGTCCACAGGGGTTTTCGAGGAGTGGGCATGCGTCATCGCGCCGTAGCTACACCCCAGAAATAGAATGGCGAGGAAATCACTGGCACTGAATTGTGAGATATTGTATACAGCATAAATGCAAAAATGGACGAGCAATTGCAATGTGCATGTATTGTGGATGGTATTGACTACGGATCTACGATATGGAATTACATCAAGTACAATTGTGATGAATGCACAGAACACACATCGAAGCGTTTAAATGAATCAAGGAAGACCGCACAATAATTACAAGATGCATGGACCCGAGATGGTTGAGGCCCTCGCCGAGTGGCTTGGTCGCTTCAGGAGAACCAAGCTTGGGGAGGCAAAAAGTCTAAACTCAGGACGTTTGTATGCTAAGCAACAGAGAAACTTAGGTCAATTCAGTGCAACAAAGGAGGTATCTAGACTATGTTGCTTAAGTTCAGCTTGGAGCCGTTCCAAGTCACGAGCTTCTTGCTCCCCTGGGCTAGCTCGTGGAGACAGATCCCCTCTGCGCAGCTCCACAAGGACGAGGGGAATTAAATCGAGGCGAATGTAAATTATGTGATTAGCTCGAGAGGCTCTTGAGATCTCTGAACTTCTGAAGAGCCTACATCCCAGTGAATCAAGGTCCGATCTTGAGCTCGGGGCTCGGGGCTCTGGCCTTCGCCTTGCTGCTATTGTCCTAGGCAACCTCGAGCTCTCCGCACAGAGGATCAGCTGGCTCCACTCTTGCTGGTATTTATTCCATCTCCCGCCCTCTTCATCTCTCTCTTCTTCCTTTCCTCCTCAGCTCCAACACCAACACCTTTATCCTCCTCCATCTCCTCCTCCCACACCATCATCATTATCCTCCCTCACTCCTCTACCCTCTCTCTCTTATACATACACCATCTCTCCTCATCACCTGGACACACGACGGCCCTTCAATACACAAGCATCCGTTCGTTGACACTCAATGTGTTCAATGCAGCACTCTGTCCGCGACTTCGTTGGCCTGGTTCTTGGAGTTACTTCCCAGGGCTGGTTCACTGCAGTTCTGCACAGCGTGTTGCCTTGGGCATATTGTGTTGTATTTGGTGGGTGGTGGCGGCCTTTTCACCCCGGCCGCAGCCGGGAGTGCCCCGAGCCATTCGTGGCTCGGTGATGCATGGTAAGTTTCACTTTTCTTCTGGCCATTGCATTTCATCTCTTTACACTTTCTTTATGTTTCTTCTCCTCATCTTTTCGCTTCCCTTCATCTCACCTTATGGTATCTCACACCTGCCCTCAGCCGCCACCCGCCACCAAAACCCCACGATCATCATGGGTCTCCTCGCGAAGCTCAAGTTCAAGCTGCGCAAGCGTCTTGCGCAGGGTACTGTCGAGCCAGTCGCCTACGGGATACTCGGGCTTGTCAGCCTCGAACGAGTGTGCAAGGTATGTTCTTTTGACACGACACTGGTAGCTTGACCCTGACCCTTTGCAGAATATGTCTTTACAGGCAGTGCACTTGCATCTGCTACCGACCAACTTGCTGTCAACATGAACAGCATATCCTTCCAGCAGGCTCCTAGTGGCATTGACCGCGGCCGCAACCAGTCCTTCTTCGCGATGAACGCGCCTCAGGGAAACCCATTTGCAGCAGCTGGCGCTCTGCACATGCCATTCCCCCTCTCAGCTCCACCAGCAGCCTTTTTCACTGGACAGCAGTTTGGCCCCCCTGTCATGACTCCCAACAGTCTCGAACGAGCGTGCAAGGTATGTTGCTCTTCGCTTTGCAGTGTGAATTCAGTTCTGACTATGGGCAGACGTTCACTCACACCTGAGGATACGCGCAGAGTAATCAAGATCGCTACGATGCAGGCCGCCGAATATGCATCTAAACGGGCCACGGCCACGATGCACCTCCTCCGTAAGTCCATCCCCCCTCACACGCTTTTCATTTTCTGACTCTTGCGCAGTGCACCTTACTGACCAGGCATGCTTGCCTCGGGCACTGGTTGCGTTGGAGTCACAGCTCGTCCGATTGTGCAAGATCTGCACTGTATGTCTTGGTATGAACGGGATTCATATCATTGCATACAGTGTCGAACTTGCACACTCGTTCGAGCTGCGACACCAACGCAACCAGGACTTTGATGGCCTTCGCACACTTGACACACCACAAATACTCACTCTCTCTTTATCGCCCTCATTGAAATGCCTGGGAGGATTGGCTTGACTTGACTTGGCTTGGCCTGGGCTTGGACTTGGACTTAGACAGGATACTTGGATACGATACCACAGCTCAACCAAACACTTGAAACTCATCTTGACTCCTATCTTGACACTCATAAACTCGTGCACTTAGTAAATTCTAGTCTAAAGGCCTTGTACATTTGCACTTAACCTAGGATAGAGGTCCTGAATCTAGGTTTCTTGCCCAATCGAATGCTTGACGCTCATCTTAAAAACTTAGTGACTGCGGAATCTCTGCTCATCGCCTCATCAGACAGTACTTCCACTGAAGTATGATTCTCGCTCATTCAACGACTACCAGCTCATCCTCCACGTCAATCAAATCCCCCGCCTGCACCAAAACAGCCACGCATTTTCCGCCGACAGGACTGCGAATCTCAACTTCCATCTTACTCGACTCAATACAAACCAGAACATCTCCCTTTTCTACAACGCTCCCTTCTTTCACCATGACCTTGTAACATCGACCCGGCATCGTCGCCTTCACTCGTTCACCACGAAGACCCGAACTATCCAGACTCGGGCTGTGTCCATTGACAACAGGCTCGACTTGATACGGAAGAACCAATTCATCGACAAAGGGCGCGTTGGAAATGGCCCTTGCTTGCTGATCTGCGGCAGCGGTGATGTCTTCTTTGTTCGTCGTAAGCCACGTCTCGTACTGTTCAAGATCAAGAACACCATCACTGATCTGAACAAGCTCAGACCTCGCTGTTCCGTCCAGCGCCGCTTCAGTGACGGGATAAAACGAAATCCTGTCAAACCGCCGAAAGAACCAAGCCTCAGTGTCAACGAGGTCAGCATCCCAGATCTCAACTGTTCGTCCGACAAGCTGATACCCGCCAGGCGAATCCGTCGCGTAGATACACATATACTGGCCCCCGATACCAACAGCGCCGCGAGGCGTGAAAGAGCGCGAAGGATTGTACTTTGTTCCGAACAGGCGATGACGTGGATCCAAGGGGATTGCACATGGGGAGCCCATGAACACATCCCCTAGTCCAAGGACCACGAATTCTGCGGCACTCAAAACCTCGGTAAGATCAGGGATACCGTTGAGCTTTTGGAGGAAGTCGATGTTGCTGGGAAGCCAGGGTGCATTTGGACGAATTGTTGCTGTGTATCGCTCGATGGCGGCGCGGCTGATACTATCGTCGAACGCGATGGGAAGACGAACGCTTCTTGAGGGGACTTGCGAGGGGACTTTGTACGAGCGGATATGATCTGCTAAGCGTGATAGCATCAATTCTGGGGACAGGCCGCGAGTGTAGGTGACGTGGAGGCTGAAGACGCCTGGGGTGAGTTCCTCAACGCCAGGAATGGGTTTCTTCTCATGGTTCTCGCAGAATGCTGATATCTCGAAGTTGTGACGAAGATTGAAAGCGGAAGCATCACCGAACTCCAACAGAAATGCCCGGTCACCTGCTTGGAGGACAGTGACCCTTTGGCCGTCATGTTTGATGGTACCGATGGCGGCGGGAATTCTTCCCAACTTCTGTACCAGAGCTGCTTCATCAGACGGAATTCCCTCTAAAGCTTCAAGAGGTGAGAGAGTCTCAATGGCTTTATCAAGATCCCTTTCTAACCCAATCGCAGTCGCAACATCAACGGGATCGAAACGAATCGTATCCCCAGGCCGAACCTGTCCCATCTTCCACAGATCCGCAGAGCACACCACGCACAGCACCACGAATCCACCGAGACTCGGGCCATCGCACCCAAGAACGACAGCTTCATCTCCAGTGAAGCTAACGCTACCTATTGAGTACGGAGCGTCATGGATATTGGAAGGATGTAAGCCGGCTTCACCGCCGCTTTTGCGAGACCATTCTGGTTGGGGGCCAGTGAGACGAACACCAAGGCGGTTACTGTTGTGATGAACCTTCCAGTTGCTGAGGTACAACGCCCTGACGCTTTGAGGGGTGAAGTAGTCTGGAGCTCCGTGAGGGCCGGGTATGACTCTGATGGTCCATGAGGCCTTGGGGTGAGTTGGCACAGGCACTGGCGATATAGCTTGTGCCTCACTGACGGAAGCATCTGCAGGACCGGCGGCTAGGATATCACGCGCCTGGAGCTTACGACCGCCAAAGCCTCCCAGCTTTCCAAGTTCGAAAGTCGCTCGACTGCCCATCACGACTGGGACTTCTATTCCTCCTCGAATAGCAAGATATACACGATGGCCATGCTCAATGACCCCAATGCTTAGTATCTGACCTGCTTCGACACCAATGGCTTGGTTCATTGAAACAGTCACATCGTCGATTGTAACTTGCGCAACACCACCAACGGCGGCAATCACAGCATCACAATGGAACTTCAAAGATGGGCCTCCCAGAGTACATTCCAACCCAGCGGCGTCTGAAGGGTTGCCCACGAGACGATTCGCCAGTCGAAAGGAGTAAGAATCCATCGGGCCCCCAGGAGGGATACCGATGTTCCAATATCCAGTACGGCCGGGGTATTCTTGAACCGTGGTCAAAGCCCCAGGCTGAAGGACTTCAAAAGAGGAGGAGTGGAACTGGAAGGAGTCCAAAGATTTCGTCGTGTAGTCGCCGGACTTGAACATGGGAGACGCTATAATCTGGCGAAGATATTCGAGATTGGTTTGTACGCCTTCGATACGAGTGGCTGCAAGGCCTTTGGCTAAGTTCTCGATAGCCTCTTCACGATCGGACCCCAAGGCGATGAGCTTGGCCACGAGGGGATCGAAAGCCGTCGTGATCTCAGTGCCGAGTTGAATCCAGGTATCTACTCGAAGGGAGGGGGGGAACTCAAGAGCAGTGATACGACCAGCGCAGGGGCGGAAAGACTGAAGGGGGCTCTCAGCGTATACGCGGACCTCAATCGAAGCACCAGACACTTTGAGCTCCGTATCGAAAAGGTGAGTTGCGTTTCCATCGGCAACATTGATCATACACTCCACAAGATCCAGGCCAGTTACTGACTCAGTCACAGGATGCTCAACTTGCAATCGAGTATTCACTTCCAGGAAGTAGAACTCCCTCGAATCGATATCATAGATGAACTCGACTGTGCCGACATTGCGATACTTGACCGACGAAGCGAGGCGAATTGCAGCCGCTCGCATTTCCGCCCGAATTGACTCAGGGACCAATATCGCGGGGCTTTCTTCAACAACCTTCTGATGGCGCCGTTGTAGAGAGCAATCCCGTTCGCCAGCAGCAATTACACGACCTGTACCGTCTCCGAGGACTTGGACTTCAACGTGGCGAGCCCGTTGGATGAACCGTTCGATGAAAACGCCTCCGTTGCCGAAATTAGCTTCCGCTTGCCGTTGAACGCCCTCGAACGTTGTGGCCAGGCTCTGCCTGTCTTTGCAGTAGCTTAGACCAATGCCGCCGCCACCAGCAGTACTCTTCAGCATCAAGGGGAACCCAATTCGCTCGCCTTCTTTGAGAGCTTCTTCCAGTGATGTAAGGAGGGTGTCGCACCCAGGAACAGTGGGAACACCCGCTTCGACTGCAATAGCACGGGCACGATGTTTCAACCCGAGATCAGCCATTTGCTGTGGTGTTGGTCCAATCCATATCATGTCTCTTTCTTCAACAGCAGTAGCAAACTCAGCATTCTCAGAGAGGAAGCCGTAGCCAGGGATGATGGCATCAGCTGAAGATTGAACAGCCAACTTCAGTATCTGCTCCATATCCAGATAAGTCTCAGATACTGAAGAACCTTCAAGCTTGAGGGCAAGATCAGCTTTGCTAACGTGTGCGGCATCTGCGTCTATCTCAGAGTAGATGGCAACAGCTCGAAGACCCATTTTGTGTATCGTCTCGATTATACGAACCGCGATTTCGCCACGATTGGCTACAAGAATTGTCGAGATAGCAATCTTACGAACCCCGTTTGTCAAAAACTTGGACCCCTTCTCGAGAAAAGCGTGATAAACTCGCCAGCCGCCGTGGCTGGTGATGTCAACAGCTTCATCGAATCCACAAGGCTCGCACACGAACCCCTTTACCCAAGACCCATCTTTGAGTTCGATCGAGCCGATTGCTAGCGGAGGAGTTATTGTGAGCATGAAGCTCGCGAGGGAGGTCTTGGGCAGGTTCCAGACTTCGACCTCAATTTCTGCACCTTCGTCGGTGGGCACTCGCTTCAGACCTGGCTTCTTGGGGCCGGCTGCTATGTTAAGCGAGTATAGCCGATAAGACGATGATGTCTTTGTGACACCCAAGAACCTTCCTCCACGAGTCACTACATCCTTGTTGAGAGGAAAGCCAGTGAGGTGCGCACCAACCACAGCAATGGGGATGTAATTAGACGGGGCCGACGATGCTGCAATGCGAGACTCGCGAGCTCTTACACCAGTCGCACCCAACAACCTTTCTTCGTCACCAAACCACTCGCGAGCCCAAGACAGGAGAAACGGCTCTTGCCAACGAGTCGAGATCAGCGTCACACCAAATGGAAGCCCATCTGGTCTAAAGCCTGCAGGGATAGAGAGCGCCGACCAGTCCAGAAAGTTCACGAAATTGGTATAAGTGCCCAGAATCGAGTTCTCCTCGACCGGGTTCTTGACAAGCTCACCCAGCGTGGGGAATGTCGGAGACGTGGGTACCAAGAGACCATCAAACCGAGCGAATTCCCGCTCAATTTGACGTGTAAGTTCCTGTCGAAGGTACTCACCCTCAAAAACGTCCGCTGCTGAGAGGGATTGGGCTCTGATGATAATCTTTCGCACGACAGGATCCATTTCTTTGGCAGCGGCATTCTCGATAAAGCCCCGGATGGCTTCGTACCGCTCGGCAACCCAAGGACCGTTATACAAGAGCTGCGCAAGTCGAAAGAGGAGGGAGAAGTCCACTGGAACGAGACTCCATCCCAAGGCTTTTGCTTTGGCAAGAGCCTTGTCATATGCTGGAGAATGGCCGTCTCGACCAAACCAGTCTGGAGAGGCACATATTGCAAGAGAGAGCTTAGTGAGACTTGCTGACCCTCCGAACTCGTTATAGGGAGCAATATCGGGGTCAGGCCGCTCTCTCGAATATGCATCATGGATGTCATATCCTTCGGCGACAGATAGGGCTGTCTCTGCATCGCCGACCGTAAGAGTGAATATGGACACACAATCGAGAGATTTGCATGCCGGAAGTACGCCATGAGTGCTTAACGCACCACGAGTCGGCTTCAATCCCACGATATTGTTGAACCCCGCTGGAACTCGACCTGAACCTGCCGTATCCGTACCAAGAGAGAAGGGCACAATTCCACGAGCAACAACAACAGCACTTCCAGAGCTGGAACCTCCGCTGACACGACTGGGATCGAAGGAGTTCGGGACAGCACCGTATGGCGATCTCGTACCAACCAGGCCAGTAGCGAATTGGTCGAGATTCGTCTTTCCGATGAGGATTGCTCCAGCGGCCTTGAGCTTCGCAACCACTGTAGCGTCTGAAGTAGCTGGGGAAGAGCTGAATGTTGGGCATGCGGCGGTGGTGATGAAACCTTCGGCATTGATGTTATCTTTTGCAGCAAAGGGGACTCCATACAAGGGGAGGGACATGGAGTCAGCGCACAAGGTCTGAAGGCTTGTCCACTGGGCTTTGATTTGTTCAGAAGAAGCTAAAGAGATCCAGGCATTGGTTGTAGAATTTGCTGCTCTCTCGATTGAAATGAGGGAGAGGAGTCTTTCGATGCCATCTCCACGAATCTGGGCAGATCTCCACTGGGAAATTGTCAAGGGGAATGAATCCGTACTGCCGTTTGGAAGATCTTCCACGCCGTTGATGGCAGTATCAAGTTCAGTCATGGTGTCTGGGGGATAAAGGAACACGATCTTCAAAGGAAGCTAGGGGAGGTTATAAGCGCAAGGTAAGAACGACACTGCTGTTTATCGAAGCAGTTTCTTGCACAACCGAATAGCAATATTTATACTAATTTCTCGACACAGATCAAGTCGGATGAGCCTGGAGGTAACACCGCGGAATCGTCTCAACGGGTTCGAATTTCCTTGATTCGTAAACTTGCATAGCCTCGAGGATCAAGAAGCCGAACGATTTCATGTTCACTGATAACACAACAACACCTCTGTGATCAAGAGGACGAACCTGCCGAAGGCCCGGCGGCCAAACACTGAAGCCTGGCTGTACTGTATTATACGAATTGAGTGCTGGATATGCACGTGGATGAGTGTGAGAAGAAGTCAAGGTTGAGTCTGGGGGTTGAGATTATGTGGAAAATTACGCTATCGCCGAGTCTAAGCCGTTTACAAGTCCACCCTTCGGCCGTGTTGTCCTCGGACATTTACCCCGTCTTCAGGTGCGGGAATAACAGGCAAGTCAATGGCCTTCACTTCATTGATCAACATATTTTCCAGGACAATTGAAGTTCAATTCTTTACTAATTTTGTTTGTTTCATAGATCGTCAGCTCATAGTCCACGATAAGAAGACCCAGAAATAAATCGGCCAATCATGGAACTCGCCGGCGGCTAAAGTGGTTGTGAACCTGGCCCATGATGGACTATCTGTTTTGGCCGGCGGCGATATCGTATATTACCAGTCAATTTACTCGAAAAGGATATATCGTTTCAAGAGTCGATGCATGTCTGAGGCAAGGAACAATGCAGATGCGAGCTCGTGATTGAGACATGGCTCATGCCATTGGATCCTCGGCTTGCGGGTTTAAAGTGGAGGGACTTCCGCTGTGTTGCGACAGATCGACATATGTCTTCGACTTTTTGTGTGTATCACAGAAGATATACTCGAACTGAAGTTATTCAGACATGGCTAATTCCTCTCTTCAACCAAATCAACTCAAGTCTCACAATGAGTGTCCCATATGTCACCTCAGATCGGTATATCCGTTTCCCCGTATTTCCGACCCCGTGGGGCATTTCCATCTCCGATGAGTCCTTATCGTATTACGACCTTACCGTAGCAGGACGAACTGATAAGGCGCGACCCCCGATGGCGGATCATCAACATGCTCACTATCACGCCGTACGCCCACGACACGACCTCGACTCCCGCTTCGTCAACTGGTCGGCCCACAGCCAGAAGATGGGCCCCTTGTCTCTTATCACAAGCCAGACTCAGACCTAGACGCCCGCGTCCTGTGGGGTCATGTTCTCGCACCCGCTTCACGGCGCTGGTCCGTCTGATCTTTCCCGGTCCGGCTCCGGATCTGGCCGTCCTCTGATGGCTGCCGCCGGGCCGTCTGTCGGTAATACTAACGCCCGTGCGAGACCATGTGACACGTGCCGAGTTCGTAAGACGCGGTGTGTGAAGGAGGAGGGTCAGACGAGATGTGTTTTATGTACTTTTCATAACCAGCCTTGTACGTTCCTGCGTGGGCCTACACCTCGTCAGAGAAGACAGAATCGGGAAAAGGAACGTGAGAAGCAAACTGACGCTCGAGATGGGGATGAGAATCAGGGAATCTCTACGACATCGCCTGTCGCGGGCTTTGAGACGGGGGCCTCCCCGTCGAGTCGACATGGTGATGCTGCGTCTACTCCCGCGAGTGTGGAAAGCAACCAGCAGTTCACCCAAATACAGCAAGTGATGCCCTTTGAGGAGAATATGCCTGAGCCGTCGCGGCCTAGTATTCTCAGCAATACTCTCGGCTTAGACCTGAAGACGCATGCTGAATATATCGGACCAACCGACTATCGTGATCCTGTTCTTCTCGACCTCCATCGCCCAAATCTGTTGAACCAGGAAGCTCCACCGCTATCAACAACCTCAACGTTTGCTAGGCGATTGGACTATCAGACTGTCTTCCTCGTTCATCCTGATGAATCTACTGCTTCGGAGAAGATGCGCATTGCAGATCTAGATGCCATCGAAGCGACTGTTCACCCCCTCGGCCGCACGCTGGTCGATCTCTACTTTCGAATCGTTCACCCCAGCTTTCCGATCTTGCATAAAGATGTCTTTATCAGCAAGCACCGTTTATCTCATCGACATTTTGCGCCGTCTTTACTTGCTGCAGTCTATCTGGTAGCTCTCGATTGGCAACTCTACGACAGTCAGCTTGCAGGACGCGAAGTCGAATCTATCCCGGATCCAGCAGCTCTTGAAGAACTAGCTGAGCGAACTATCAACCAGGATATGCGACGGCCCAAGCTTAGTACGCTGGAAGCTGGCTTACTTCTCCTACAACGAAACCGAAAGATTGTCGAATCTGGGTCTCATACACACCCCATGTCTAACCGGATGTTTACAGCTCAAATTGTCGCCATGGCTCAGGATCTGGGTATCCATATCGACTGTAGCTCTTGGTCAATACCTGCATGGGAAGTTGGTCTGCGGCGAAGACTCGCTTGGGCTTTGTACATGCAAGATCGCTGGGGAGCATGTGTTCACGGACGACCCTTTCTCATCCAAGACAACGACTGGGATGTTCGGCCTTGCACTGCACCAGACTATCCCGAGCTTGGTCAGATGGATCCGGAAGCCAACCCAGATCATACTTCACCTATCATTGTTGGATGGGACTTGTTCATTCGTCACATCGAGTTGACACAGATCCTGAGTGATGTGATTCGAACATTCTACAGTGCCGCAGCCACTCGCGTTGGGGGAACACTGGATCAAATGGGTGTCGTCGCTGCTGTTGAACTGGCGAAGCCTCTCGTCTTTCGTCTTCGAGAGTGGCACGCGAATCTACCAGCTCGACTGCAATTGCAAAATACCCAGCTCAGAGAATTATGTGCCAATGGAGCTCTTCATCTCGCCCATGCAGCAGTAGAAATCGCACTCCATCGTGCTTTGGTCCGAATCACAACACCAGACACACCTGCCTCTCTCTACGAAGTTTTACGATCAACAGCTCGTGCCAAGCTTCAGTCCGCCATTGAACTGCTAGGATCTCTACGCCCCGAGCACACTGCTGCATTCTGGGGAAGCGCCGCAGCTTATCAAGCAGCCGAGATAGGATCTTTGGCTGGTCTGCTCTGGGCAACTGCAGACTCATTTGATGAGATGGCGTGGTGTGCATCTCGAGTCGACGAACTTAGATGGGCACTGAGAGTCCGTGGTGCAGCGGCTCCATTCGCTAGAGAAGCATTGAGGCTGCTCGAGCGTGATATCGGTGGTCTTGGTATGGTTAAGACTGCCAATGACAGCATCTCATGAAGAATGAGCCGACTTACAAAAGGACCAAGCCACATTTTTATCTGAATCAATAATGACGCTATCATTGTGTGGCTCAACTTGAACACGAAGCAAACACGAAAGTTGGTGAGACAAGATGTCTATGACATCACCTGTACGACACTTAACGCGACGCGTTCACCACTTTCCGTCAATCTTCCCATTTCTCAACGTCTTTATTCTTGACATCAACAATCTGTCAATTCTTCAATTTTGTTGTCTACAACACCATTGACTATCCAAAATGTCTGATTCAAAGCACGAAGACGTCGACAAGACCAGCAATGGCGAGGAACAAGCTGCAACTGGCGAGAAGCACCAGATTCAGCATGACTCTCATGATGCGAAGCGCACCAAGAAAGAGGCTGGCCAGACGACTCTTGATGATGTGGTGATCATTTCGGATGATTCGAAGGATAATGATAGCGCTGCGGAAAAGGAGGAGGATGAGCCCAAGTCAAAGTCTGATGCCAAGCAGGAAACCAATGGCAAAGACTCGAAGTCAGAGGACAAGCAGAAGACTGAAGGCAAGGACTCCGAGACAAGTGGAAAGCAGGGAACCAACGGCAAAGATGCTGTCCAGCCTTCTGAGGAAGCTGATGTCCCTTCAAGCATCCTCGAAAAGGGCATCATCTACTTCTTCATCCGCGGTCGCGTAAATCTTGAAGACCCTGAGAGCGTTGATGACATCGCTCGTTCCTTCATCATGCTCCGACCCATCGCAAAAGATGCCCGTCTCGGCGACGGTCCCATTGCTGACTCCGGAAACACTCGCATACTTGCTCTTCCCAAGAAGACCCTTCCCGAGAGTGGAAAAGAGCGCTACATGGTATTCGTCGAAAAGTCTGGAGCCTCATATGATGAGATCAAGAACTCCTTCTTGTCCGCAGACGAGTATGAAACCAAGACAGCTGGTATACGCCGTACACCACCTGCTAAGCCTGTTGGCGAGGGCGTGTATGCCATCACGTCGACTGGTCGAGAGAGTCATTTGGCTTATTTGACGACGCTGCCTGAGAAGCTAGAGGAGGTTCAGAAGGAATTGGGACTGAAGGAGAAGGGGAGCTTCATCATCAGCACCAAGAACCCTCAGTATCCGGGACCTCAGAATGCTCAGTTGCCTCAGGGACCTGACTTTCCCAAAGAGTGAGTCTCCTCATCTTGTTTTGCGAATCAATGGCTAACATGTCTAGAATCATCGATGAGTTCCGCTCTCTGCGCTGGCTTCCCTCTAAGCCATCCCACTTTGACTACCCTAACGCCCAGATCCTTCTCATTGGTGAATCAGACGGTATTGAGAAGGCTGTTGAGCCTCAGAAGAAGGATCAGAAGGAGGGAAAGGAGGAACCGGAGACGGTGCTTGAGCATCTTGAGGATGATGATGTGAAGCGCATGAAGCATCTTGCCGATGACCAGTCTGCAGCTATCTACGCGGACTTGCATGTCCAGGCTAAGGATTATCCTAAGATGCAGACGACCTTTTAATGGGAGACGGTTGGAGCTGAGAGTGGGTGGACTATGTGACCATGGGTATGGTCATGTACATCGGAAAAGGGCGGAGTGAACTGAGCCCATCTTTGAAGGAACTAGATAATAAAGATATTTACAATGACAGTTCAAGATCACTGTGCCATCGCTGCGTGGTAGGTACCCTTGTGCTGGGATTTGTTATGGACGGGATGTTATGCTACGGTCGCTTCTTGTTCCAAGGCCACCATGTCCTACCCTCTAATCCTTTACATACCGTCAGTCAAAACACTTTTGAAGGAGTCTGGCAACTGCCCATTCCGATATTTCCACAGTCGACTCAGATCTCCCATCATAGGAACCCTATCCGGCCTCATACTCCCATTCTTCGACCCCTCGTCACCCGTCACAACAAAACCTGGGGGGAGTTCAGCCTTGGTGGTCACTTTCATAGTACCGTCCGTCCTAACACGAACTTTTCTGTGCATAAAGTCTCCCTCCGTAGCAGCTCTCGCCCTCTGAAGCGTCTTTTCCAAAGGGAACATATCATCAAGATAATGCTGATTCAGCTGATGCTCCCCCTCTATTAATAAACACCTTCCCCGCAAACCGATTCTCATTCTGCGTATAATGCCTCGTGAAATTAAGAACTCCAAAACGACACGCAGAGTCCTTCTCATTTACATAATGTTCAATATGAGGAATAACAGAAGACCTTGTGCCGTTGCCACGGTA
Source organism: Fusarium oxysporum Fo47 (assembly GCF_013085055.1). NCBI lineage: Eukaryota > Fungi > Ascomycota > Sordariomycetes > Hypocreales > Nectriaceae > Fusarium > Fusarium oxysporum. Next base: position 2,999,174 of record NC_072847.1, read on the forward strand.
GGGATTGCTAAAGTGGTTGGCGAGGTTGCCGAAAGTGTAGACTTCGAGTTTTTGAAGCTTGTCGAGGGGCATTTCATCGAGGAGCCAGTCGATGATCATGCCGCCTTCTATTCCGCATTGGGAGTGGAGGATAAGGATTACTTTCTTCTTGTGATCGTCAAGAAGGGCGTTTTTGACGAGGATGTAGCATTCTCGTACGTCTTGAGTTGCGTAGAGGAGCGCGCGTTGGATAAGACATTGGATGAGATCGAAGAAAACGCCGGCACTACGAACATTAGAATTGATGATTATGTGAAGAGTTATTTCTGGGACTCACGTTCAGTTGTGAATACCAACTACTGGCCGATGGAATGTTCGTGAGATCAGGTCGATATTCTTCTGGAACCAATTCTTGCTAAGGCCGCGGTCAGCAATGTTGACAGAACAAGTAGCAGAACCCACCCGACGCAGATACCGTTGAGGAATATCCAAGCCTCGTCGTCATGACGAGGCCAACTCCTCGTAAACCCATCTTCGGTCGACTTCAACCCACTACTGGGAATTCCCTTATTAAAATGCCAACAAACAAGTTCGCTGCAAAGAACACCCCAACATAACCGATATACACAAAAGTCGGGAGAAACGACAGTGTAAACAGAGAAACGAGGAAAGCGAACTGGGTTACAGAGAGAATACAGTGGATTGTGATGCCGATGAGGTTCTCACGAGAAGGATAAAGTTCACAGAACGGACCGGACTTCCAGGGATAAAGAGGTAGGGGAGATAAAAGAAGTCCTGGAAGAAGAGTTTTATGTCGGAGAGGAAGAGAAAGAGGGGCGTTCCTGTGTAGGGAGGGGGTTTGCGGATTGGTTCGAGAGCTTCGTTGGAAGGGGGCTCCATGTAGGGGAGCTCTGAGTCTGAGTCTGAGCCTGGGTTGGAATACATCTTGACTTGTTAACTGACCATTGAATAGTTACAAATACTATCACATGTTGGTGCTCCTGGAATGCGAGAGGCGTAAACGCCATGACTACGCCCACAGCAATGGCAATTCGCTCGTTAATTTGAAGCCACTGGCATAGAGTAAATTCACTTCTATTCTCAATTCCTTCTGCCTTGCCCTTAGGGAGCAGAAAATCTTCTGATCCTAAGTTTATGAAATACTTAACTTAGTCTAAAGATCTACTGAGTTTATCCTAAGTTTACCTAAATTTATCTAAGTCTTTTAGTCTTTTAGGATAGAGACCCTAAGTTTTTATGCCTCCCCTTGCTTGCCAGCGTGTGAAAGCATTCCGAAAGCAGACGATACGAGAAATTGGCTGGAACTGACATATCTCGGTGGATCTGTACCACGACTATCCATCTTGGAAAATTGTGATGTGTTAGACACTGAACTGGGCTGTACATGGTACAGTAGTGAGATACCAGATCGAGTTGCTGCTGAAGGCCAATAGTGTCGCAGTGTATCTCGATTTGTCCCATATTGTGGTAGAATTCACCCCACTTTTGGGCATCATCTGTCCTAGCGTGAACGTCACGCACTTGTCTTCGGAGGTTTCTGTACTTATACTAAGGGTGAAGCTGCTCTTGAGTACAACCGACATGGGTAAAGAGGTGGAGTGAAACTTGTTTGCTCGCCCTTAAAGGGACACTGAGGCAAATTAAATAGCCTTTCAGAACAATCTAGCTATCCCCGTAACATAGGGCACTTAACTGGGCTTCTCATCTTTTGGCCTAAGGGACTAGTGATATGTTATTCACTGCCGAGGGCACTGATACTTCTCTCGCCACGTTATGTCTGGGAGGCAAGAAGACTTAGGATCTCTAATCTAAGTGATGATAAGATTCAGGTAAACTTAGGCAAATTTAGTAGACCTTAGACTACCTTAGGTCAGAAGTTTTGAGTGTTGTGATGTATACAGGAGGTAGTTGATGAGCAAGATGTCTTTAGTGATTTGTCTGCGCAATGGCAGAAACCTTGTATTTTGATGTTCTTTGGGTAGCTAATTGGCATGTAAGTGACTTTAATCCAGCTTACTTTCTAATTATTGCAAGTTTTGGGCTTCAATTCCGCAACGATGACTTTGCCGGTTTGCGTTGATGGCAGCTGTTAAGCATTTCCACCAAATTTGTTAGTGTACACTAACATTCTTGGCGCGTCAATTTCGACGAGCTCATCCAATGCGACCAACCTCATCCATCTTCTCAACACAGCCACTGGGTTCCCTTCCATACCAAAATGGATGTCCCCGTCGCTGCCAATATTCTAGGCACACTCGGAGCTGTAAGTCCCCTTGTCTGCCCTGTTGAAACTCCTCTGCTGATGTTGCTAGGTCTGTTGGTCAATCCAGGTTAGTCCTCTCACCCACGTACAAGGCCACCACTAATACTCTGTAGCTGATTCCTCAAATCATCGTCAATTACCGTCGCCATAATGCAACGGGTCTTCAACCATCGATGATGATGCTCTGGGCATGGGCAGGTGTTCCGCTAGGCGTGTACAACATCGTCAAAGAGTTCAACATCGCCTTACGGATACAGCCTCAGATCTTGACGCTTTTGAGTCTCGTAACATGGATTCAATGTTACTACTACGAACGAGTACGAACCCTAAGTCCATCCACACGTAATGAAGCTAACGAATGTCAGAAATGGAGTGTCTACCGCTCTTTACTCGTTGTCGTCCCAATCGCAGCCGTGATGGGCGGAATCCAAGCCAGTCTCATCATCGCCCTTCGCATCGCCAAATCACGCTCGCTAGAATGGCCTCTCATCCTCATGGCATCTCTGTCCGCAGCCTTACTCGCAGCAGGCGTACTAACCCACTACTGGGACATCTGGAAGCATCGAACGGTCCGCGGCATATCATTTCTGTTCGTGGCCATTGATGCCGCAGGCGACGTGTTCTCACTTGTGTCCGTGTTCTTCCAGCCTGAACTTGATGTTCTTGGTATTGTGATCTACGCGACAGAGTTTGTTCTGTGGTGTGGTGTTTTTGCTTGTGGTGGGTATTACAACCTGTTGCCATGGGTCAGAAAGAGGTTTGGGAGTGAGGGTAAGAGGGTTGAAGGTGAGGAGAGTGCAGGGAATGGGGTCATGATGAATGAGAACATTTCTTCTAGTTCGGTGTTCAGGACGGTGAGTGGGAACGGAGAGGGCGTGAGGGCGAGGAATGCGCATCATGGATCTCAAGATGTTGAGTGAGCATGGACAGAGAGGACGTTGCAATGCCCCCAAACTGTCGGTTTGCCAACATAGAGGAAGGCCTCGGGATATCAAATTAGAATCATACAACAATTTCCAAGGCTATCGCCATAAAGCGAATTGCACTGCTTAAACTCATCACAGGACATAGATGTCCCTCACCTTGTGTCGGTTTGGCTCGTGTTGTCCAGTTCAGAGTCATGTCTTGCGCCTATAGCCAAGCTATCATAACCTTAACCATAAGCTTACAACCTGTCAATTGTCTCTCGTATTTCATACTACCAACTCAATAAATCGGCGTCCCCAAGACTCGATTCCAGACTCATTCTAGAGCGTCCTGCTCCCGCGACAGGGGCTTGCTTTTAGTGGATCTAGCCCCTTGAAAACGTCACCCTAAGACTATCTCGGCTTTCCACTTCCATCCATTCCATCATGTCTCTTCCCGCGACAACCCAAAACAATCTTCACATCGTCATTTCTTAGCAAAACAGGGCCCTAGTGCCATGTTCGAGCTCCAGCCGCAATGCCTTCAAGCTGGTCCTCCTCCAGCCGGCGACTGATGCTGAATAAACGCTTCAGTCGCATGGCCATTGCTGGCCTCTGTACCGTCGTCTTTCTCATTCTTGTCTTCTGGGGTGCCATCCATGGTAGCTATGGCGTATCCCAATACTATTCTTTTTCGACGACGAGCTCTTTTCGCCCCGTATCCGTCGATCCTGAGGGTAAGACAACACAAGACCTTTGCGCAACGTTCCCCAAGCATTTGCTACAGACGATACAACCTGTTCTCAAGATGGGCCACGCCGATACGAAAGAAAGACTCGATGCTCAATTCGATAGTGTGAGCGCTTGCTTTGGAAAGGGTGAGCTGCTGGTCATCTCGGATCTCGACGAGTCGGTACACGACCATCAAGCGATCGATGTCCTCGCCGACTTGCCCGCCATTTACTACCACGACAACCCCGATTTCGTGAACTACATGTGGCAGAAGGAAATGCGGGCAAATGGCACCCTCGACGTGGACTTGGAAGCAACAGCGCGCATCCAAGGTTGGAGGATGGACAAGTTCAAATTTCTCCCGATGATCGAGCGCGCATGGAAAATGAAGCCAAACAAAGACTTTTACTTCTTCTTCGAGACAGATACGTAGGTTTCCATACCAACACAACTTAACACGCCACTAACGGTTACAGTTACGTCTTCTGGGATAACGCTTTCCGCTTCCTCCAAACCTTCGATCCCGATGCGCCGTTATACATGGGCTCTCCCTCGCCGGGTACGCACGACGTTAAACAAGACATAAAGACATGGTTCGCAAACGGCGGACCAGGCTTTGTTCTCAGCCGTGGTGCGATGAGGGCACTCCTCGTCCGTAAGACAACGCCCTACGGGCAGTACGTCGAACCGCCAGCTACGGAAAAGTGGCTTCCCATGCTTCGGGACGATTGCTGCGGTGATAGCGTTACGGGATGGGCGTTGTGGAACGTTAGTGTCCCTCTGAGGGGATATTGGCCACTATTCAACCCGCATCCTTTGCACAGTATTCCGTTCAGCGACAAGTATTGGTGTCAGCCTGTCATGACGCTACACAAGTCGTCGCCGAAAGACATGGTTGACGTTTGGCGGTGGGAGTTTGCGCAACGGCAGCTCGGGGTAAGTTGAACACCCGTAAGCTTTGTTTCACGTACTAACTGTCACAGCGCCCGTTACTTTACTCTGACGTATGGAAGTTTCACCATCCCGGCGATCGTGAAGTTGCAGAGAATTGGGATAATGGGAAATGGGATTTTACAGTTGCACCGCCCGAAGCAAAGATCGACTCATTTGAAGCATGCGGCAAGTACTGCAAGGACAGCAGCGATTGTCTACAGTACAATTGGCGAGGGCGCGACGAGAAAAAGTGTGTTACCTCCAAGTCCTTCCGAGTCGGCGAGCCACGACAACCGGAAAAGATCATCGAGCCTGAAGTCAAAGACGACAAGGGCAATGTTATACCACTACCACCAGATCGCCAAGATCGATGGGTGGATTTCAAGTCAGGATGGCTGACTGAGAGGATTGAGCAGTGGAGGTCGAACAGGAATTGTTCAGAAGTGCAATGGGTTGGACCCAGTACTAAGAGAATCTTCTGATGTGATACCAGGGTCGTTGAATATACATACTGTTAGCCAGGCGTTGGGGGTAAGGGCATCACAGGTTATATAACATGCATTCCTAGCTGAGGTAGCGATAGCATCTTCTAGGCGAGTCTTTTTGCTAGGTATACTTGTCATCATATCATGAATACAGCATCTCCGAGCGAGGCATCACTAAACGGGCCGTAGAGTGAAATCTCACCATTCATCGATCGACAAACCCCCACGAACCATTAATTTAACTTAATCCCGGTTCACATCCGCAGGTCCAGAACACCAACTAAAAAAACTCTGTAGTCTACTTTAGCTCAAAGAGCTACAAGGGTGCTTGAATGCAGCTGAGGCTTAAAACGGCTATCGATGGTGATGAAAAATTGCCTCATTGCAAATGATGCTATGCTATCATATGACATTAATTTGCTTGGCTGCGGCTAAAAGAAACAGCGCAGCCAATTTTTGAGCTCTCAGCTAGTTTTTCAGAACTCAATTGCTCGTTGCAACCTCATGATATCTTCGCCACATTAGTTGTCAAGAGCAAAATGGGAACAGAAAGTCAAATAAATGCCGCGCAGGCACCGATAGGAACGAGAGATGAGGCCATCGCCATTGTAGGTGAGGAGCAGCACTCAATTGATCCCATCGTCGCAGCGCGCGCCGTTCGAAAGATTGACTTGTTTCTCATCCCCGCCATGATCATAGGCTGTACGTTTCCCTGTCTCCCCCTCAAACTGTTCTAACATATATAGATGGACTTGTATACTACGATAAAGCCATTCTTGGTTCAGCTGTTCTCTTCGGCATGACGACGGATTTACACCTTACCATTGTTGATGCATCGACTACACCGCCAACAGTTGATACCCGTCGTTTAAGCTGGGCGACGTCACTGTTCTACTTTGGGATGCTGGCGGGTTTGTATCCCATGACATTTGCTCTTCAGAGGTTCAACATCGGTCGTGTTCTCGGTGGTGTGGTTGTTGTGTGGGCTGCTATTTGTATGCTCACTGCTGCGGTGACGTCCTACCAGGGCTTATACGTACAGAGATTCTTTCTCGGTTTCGTTGAGAGTATAATCCCCACTGGGTTCATGTGCATCGTCTCGGGGTACTATACGCAAGCTGAGCAGTCGTTGCGACAGAGTTGGTGGTTCTCGTCGACTGGACTGTTCACCATTATCGGTGGAGCGATGAACTATGGTTTTGCGCAGATTACGGGTGGTGGGTTGAAGAGATGGCAGTATATCTACCTCCTCGCTGGATCACTCACCTTTTTGTTTGGACTATTCTGCTTCATCATGCCAAATTCGCCTGTATCAGCTTGGTTCCTCACTTCTGAAGAACGATTCGCTGCTGTCGAGCGTTTGAGACATGGACAAACCGGTGTTCGTTGCACCAAGTTTAAAAGCTCCCAACTAAAAGAAGCTATCCTCGACGTCAAGATCTGGCTCGTCGCACTTATGATGGCATCAGCATACACCGTCAACGGCGCAGTAAGCGGTTTCGGACCCCTCATCGTCTCGACCTTCGGCTGGAGCACCCTCCACTCCATCCTGTTCCAATTCCCCCTCGGCGGACTGTGCTTCATCGTGATCCTCCTCACAGGCTGGCTTGGCTCCAAGTTCACCAACATCCGTATCTTCATGCTCATCTTCACATGTCTCCCCGTCATCGCAGGCTGTGCCATCATCTGGAAGAGCGAGTGGAGTTACCGCGCTGCTGCACCGGTGGTGGGATACTCGATCACAGGATTCTTTGGGGGAACGGTGAGTCTGATAATCACTATTGGAATGTCGAACGTTGCGGGTCATACGAAGAAGAGCTTTATGGCTGCTACAATATTTGTGGCGTATTGTGTCGGAAATATTGTTGGGCCGCAGCTAGTTTGGAGTCAGACGAAGAAGGATCACTATCCGGCTCTTTGGCTGGGGTTGATTATCTGGTAAGTCTTGTTTACATTGTTCTTGCTTCGTGGCTGACTGTTTTAGTTATATCATTTGTATTTGTGCGTCGACTACACTGTACTTTGTTCTGAGGAATGAGAACAAGAGGAGGGATGCGCTGGGGCTGGGAGATGAGAGCGAGAGAGCCAAGCTGGCGTTTCAGGACTTGACTGATAAGGAGAACCCTTACTTCCGCTATGTTTACTAATAACTAGAATATGGCATTGATAGACAGGGATAGAGAAAAGTTGCAGGGGGTTTGGACGGACCACAATACACGATAGAAGTTGGTCACATAAGCAGTTCAGAACAAGAGAATCCTACCAGCGTCATGTACCAGCGAGCATTGAACAGCCTTTCCATAAATCATGGCATATCATTAACTACCGACAAGGTACGGAGTATCTCATAAACAATCCCATTCCCTCCCCTACTTTCGAGGGGTCTTATTGTTCCTGATCTCAATAATCAACTCCCCCAGTGTTCATACCACAGACGAAAATCTTTGTCTTTTTGAGCTTACCCTCTACAGCTTCGAAGGGGTCTCGTTGTGGTTCTTGATCTCAACGATCAACTTTCCAGTGTTGATACCCTTGTACAGATCCACAAGAGCCTGCTCAGCAACCTTGAGACCACCACGAACAACGGTCTCCGTCTTCTTGAGCTTACCCTCCGCGATCCACTGAGCCAGCTCAGCGCGAGCAGCGGGGAAGTCCTTGACGTGGTCGAGGACGATGAAGCCCTGCATTCTGATGCGCATGGTGACGATCTGGGAGAATGCTCGGGGGCCCTGGGGCTTGGCGGCGTTGTATTGGCTGACGAGACCGCACTCGATGAAGCGAGCGTGTTCCTTTGCTCGCATGAGACACATGTCGAGGATATCGCCACCGACTGAGACATGTTAGTTCTGCCATGCTTGAAAGTTAAGAGGGACTTACCATTATCGTAGTAGACATCGATAAAGTCCTTTGTCGCCTCAGCGAACTTTTCCTTAAAATCGTCCGCCTTGTAGTTCAACGCAACATCGAAGCCCAACTCCTCAGTGAGCCACTTGCACTTATCATCACCACCCGCGATACCCACGACTCTCGCACCCTTGAGCTTAGCGATCTGGCCTGCTACACTTCCCGTCGCACCAGCAGCGCCCGACACAACGACGAGCTCACCGGGCTTAGGGTCAGCGATCTTGGACATGCCAACCCAAGCAGTCAAGCTGGTCATTCCAAGAGCAGAGAGCATGTCCTTGGGGTCTTGGAGGCCGGGGTACAGAGACGCAGGCTCGAAACGACCTTCGGGGAGAATGGCGAATTCGGTCCAGCCTGTTAGGGCGGAGACGATGTCGCCTTCCTTGGCCTGCTTGCTCTTTGAGGCGAGGACGCGGCATGCACATGAACCACGCATGGTTTGGCCGATTTGAACGGGAGGGAGATACGATCTCATGTCTGAGGGTGTTTTAGTAAAGATATGTGTTACGAAGGAAGGGGGGACGTACCTCGGAGCCAGCCTCTCATAGCGGGGTCAAGAGATAGGTAGAGAGTCTCAACGAGGATTTGACCATCTTGGAGATCAGCTGGTGTGGGAGCTGGAGATGTCTTTTGGGTAAAGGTTTGACCGGGGATGATGTCGGTGGTGGGACGCTCAGCGAGCACGATGGAGAGGTTATCACGGGCCATTGTGAAACAGTTGTGTTGTGTTGTTGTTTACTTGGTGTAAGGTACCTAGTGTTGGTGTTGGTGTAAGATGGTGTTGTGTTGTGGAATGTTGAGCAACAGGTTTGTGTCTCTCGATCTGAAGTTGTAAGACAGTAGGTCGATCTTTCCAGTATTTATACCAATGGCATATATGTATTTATCTTTTTTCACGATGATAAACACCAAGCGTATCACACTTCTTTCGTCCTCTGAATAAGTGAGTAAACAAAAGATCTAGTAAGTAGTTCCAATCAGTCTCAACAATCCGGGGACTCACGCCCTTTAGTACCTCAATTTTTCTCTTCCCACTCACGTTCCTTTAAATAAACCTTAGCATGCTTTCTAGTGCGGCATGTCTTGTCTATCTGGGGTTGTTATCTCCGTGAGTTTTAGAGCGGTGTTTGGTCAGCTTCCCACTGCCAACCACAGTATTAAAAAAAACGCTAGGACGCGGGACGCTATTCCCATGAGGACATATCCCCGTAAGTCAGTGTAAGAGTTCGGCACCGGCGCCTTCGGGGATCGACCGGCGGTGGGGAACGACCGGTCGAAAAAAAAGCTGGGGAGGTGATTCAGCTCTTTTCTTTGTCCATGTTGAGAAAACGTGTCCGGTCGTAAGCAGTGCCGAGGTTCGGTCGCTTCGCCTTAGGGGGTAATTGGGGCCTTGATTTGAACTCAGCTTTGATCTCAGGTGTCCAATGGTGCGTCACTACATGGCAATTGAGCTTTTTCTCTCCAATTCCGTCTCTTGTTTTGTTCTGTCTTGGTAATCTCTCCGACGGACAGAGTGATAAACCTCGGTATCCGTCGGTGCCGTGTTTGAAGCTTCGTCCGGAGGATTCGTAATACTGGACGTGTATGTACCTCATGGGATTGGTATATCTAGAGATGACGTTTGTTTGAAGAAGACGCAAGCCTCGGGACCCCGCTGGACGTTTGGCCGAAAGGTTCTAACGATGGAGATCTTTTGAGGCGGTAACATTAACGCTTCGCTTCGCTTCCGGACCCGATCTCTCGGCCGAAGTGACATGGATTGCTATCGCCAATCAATGGACGAACTCGGTAGTTGAGGGGACTATAATGCAGGTAATATCGTAGCCAAGTCGATTACTGTGTATGTGGTGGATGGTTGTAAGCACTCTTTTCGTCCTTCTGGATCGTCTTACGAGTCGGCGTGGCCTTTCTTCGTCTTGCAACATCCGGGCCTTAGTTCAATGTCAAGTTGTTTATTCTCCGATCTGATCTGCATTAAACGAGAGGCACATTATGCATGATGTCATTCCGTTCATCTTGAACATTGCTCAAATTGCTGTCAATCTTGTATGTCTTCTTCCAAAGATACATGGTAAGAGCTCAGGTTCGACGCTTTTGTAGGTCGTCTCTGAACATACTCAATTAATGTAGTCAGAGTAAACGGATTTCAAAGTCTCCAAGTCCGCCTCAGCATTGAAGTCTCAGGCTCTGATTGCCGTTTACGGACATACGGCGTCTGAGGTTGCATTGCGTCCGCTCGGCAGCCGAGACCAACACCTTGAGCCCACTGTTCTCCCCTCAGAGTCCCGGTCACTTTTTTAAATACCTCTAACTTACAGAACTTTAAAAATGTGATCGGACATATAACCATTGTCAGGGCTTTGAAGCGGTCATGGAAACTCACCGTTCTGGTATCATGATGAGGCTGGCGTCTACGAGCCGGTTGAATACTACTCCACCGAAGTGTCTCGAAGTCTTGTGCATCTATGTGAACGCAATTCGAGGGTTACTTCAAGGTTAGGTACCAGGAAATAATGGCTCTGTTAGAATTGGTCCATCTATGTCGATGCGCAGCGAGGAAGGTCTCTAGATAGGTATGTACACCAGAGCATGAATAATACCCAGCGAACAAAACAGTACACAGAACAGAATAGACTAAGGAGGCTGCTAGTGATCTGATCTGATCTGCATTCGCCTTGGGACATGTCACCTTCGTCTCCTAATCGCGCACAAGTAGTCCCTATCATCAAGAAATGTTTATCGTCTTTCACGGCACTTTCATCTTCAGTGTGTAAGTGACAGCCTTCTCAAATCCACCTCACTTACACTCCACGGCTTTCGGGATGATAGACTGCTTCATGCTGTAGGGCAACACTGTCATATCATGAGGTGCTTCAGATACCCGGACCTGTCACTTTCTTGTAGAGCTTGAGTCACCATTAATCCATCTGTCAAGTAACTCGGCCGAACAAGAGCGAGTCTGTGCTTTTCCTGTATCACTCACACAAATGGCATTGTCAGCTATCGAGTAACCTCGAGCCCTGCTGTGGATCCAGCATGGCTAAGGGCCATCGTCTGCAGGATACGATCAATTGATCTCGAATACCCTTTCTCTTCCCAGTTAATCTCTTGGCTGTGCATAGTATGAAGTACGAAGACTCGGCTTAAGAGAAATTAAATATCTTCGAGGAGTACTGAATGGCTGTTAGTGACGTGGATAAAAATTTACTATCTTCTAAAATGCATGAATCTATAAGTACATGGTCGACCTACTTATCACTGCGATAGCTTCGAGAGAAAGAGTTGAAGCTAATATCATACCGCAAGCAACAGGGACAACGATTCAGCCAGCTGAGTGAGTTAAACAAATCGCGCATAAACCAGGACGCTTCACCCATAGGGGCTCACTCAATTCAATTGAAAGAAAACATACTCCTTAATACCTTTTTGAGTGATAGAAAGGCCATCAATCGACTTTTTGCAGTCTAATTCTGACCTGAAATTGTTCAGAAGTCTCTCAGTTATGTCATTTGATAAAACGCGCTCTGGTCCCGGGTAGGCAGCTCCACCCCAGACAGCTGACTGGCACAACGACTTCCCTGCCTTATCACGCAATTCATCAAGGAGACTGGACAATTATGGGTTGGCGAGGTATGGACCAGATATCGCTTGAAGGTGAGGATTGTTGTCTCCTTCAACAGATGAATCGCAGCGTATCCGTAGGCAAGCTAACGTATTCCACGCAGAAACAGTTTCAGTCTTGGCGTTTCAACGAATTCTGTTACACTCCACGTTTTACCCATCTGTTTACTGAACCTTACCATTCTTCGAGGTGCCAGACGACTTCAGACTCCGAAATAGGAACATAACCCATGCAAAGACCCTACTGATATTTGAAAACTAAAGCATTTAAGACTAACCTAAGTATTCTCCTGTCAATTGTGATGGAAGTATTTAGTTTGGATCACTGAAGCAGAAACAAGTGCCGATGAGTTTCAGAATAATTGGTAGCGTCAATTAACCAGATCCCGATCACGATGTAACTCTACGATCTCCCATCTTAAACACGCAAACTAACTCACGCAAATCACCCAATAACAGCTCATACCAACTCTCGAACAATTCTTCCGTTAAATTTCTCCGTCTCCCACCACCGCATCTATGCATGAAACTCTAATCTGTCGATACACCCGCCAAATCACCACCACTACCACTACCACAATCTGACCAACACTCGATCCTCACGGTTCGATCGGGCCATTCCAAACGGGCCTTCGTACCAATCGAGTTTGGCTCGACCGTTTTCCATCATGTCCACCCCCGGCCATTGGCGTGGTCACCCCTGCAAATACCCCAGTTGCGAAATTAGAGGGATCGTGAAAGCGTGTATCAGCCCTACCGAAGGAGCTTCTAGACCTGTTTGTCACCAGAGGCGTTCATTTCATGCTGCAGGAATGAGATTGGATGATGTGCCGGGGATCCGATTAGTTTGATTGTAGGATGCTAAATAATAAGCTCATTCTCCCTCTTCGATCTGGGTTGTTACCTTTGACACTTTCTCTCATTCAGTCACTCATTTCTTGACACCGAATCTCGACGGTTCCGGTTCAGTTCATTCATTCATTCATTTCAAGTAAATTCACTCTTTTTGTATCAAATCTCGTTCTTGGCAAGTCCCAAGATAGTCACTTGGCACCTATTTAAACATCTGAAACTTGTTTCTGTCGATTACGATGAAGTTCTTCCTCCCTATTCTTCTCGCAGCTCCCGCTGTTATGGGCCGAGCCTGCAAGGTCCGACACTCGCACTCTTCTGCGGTTGAAGCCGTCCACACTCAGTACCCTGTTCCCGAGCCTGTGATCTCCCAGGCCCCCCAGGTCGTTGGCCAGAAGTCTTCTCCCGTCGAGGTCAAGACTGCTGCTTCCAAGCCCAAGACCACCAAGTCCAAGACCTCCAAGCCAAAGAAGGTCTCTAAGCCCAAGGCCTCCAAACCGAAGGCTTCTAAGCCCAAGTCTACCACGACCACCAAGCCCAGCACTCCCAAGACATCTACTCCCAGTACCGGCTCCAGCTCCAAGTCTACACCTCTTGGTGACGGTGCTTCTGTCTCTGGATCTTCCACCTTCTACGGCGGTAACCTCGCTGGTGGAAACTGCATGTTCTCAACCTACACTCTCCCCTCTGGTATCCTCGGAACTGCCTTCTCTGGCCAAAAGTGGGACAACAGCGCCAACTGCGGTGCCTGTATCGAAGTCACCGGTCCTTCAGGCACCATCAAGGCCATGGTAAGACCCTCCACACTAATATTAAGTACTAAACTGACTCCATCAGATCGTCGACAAGTGCCCCGAATGTGACCCCGGCCATCTCGATCTCTTCCCCGACGCCTTTAAAGCCGTCGGCGGCACAGACGGCATCGTCAAGACCTCGTACAAATTCGTCGAGTGCGGCATCACCACTCCCCTCGTGCTTCACAACAAGGAGGGTACTTCCGCCAACTGGTTCTCCATCCAAGTCGTCAACGCCAACGAGCCCGTCAAGAGTGTTCAGGTTTCCACTGACGGCGGTAGCACCTGGAAGAGCACTGAGCGCAAGGACTACAATTTCTTTGAGAACCCTGCTGGCTTTGGGAAGACTTCTGTTGATGTCAAGGTTACTAGCAGCACTGGAAAGAGCGTTGTTGTTAAGAACGTTGGCGTTACTGCTGGGGCTCAGTACAAGGCTAGCTCTAACTTCTAAGCTGTTAGTGTAAGCTTAGGTTGCTGAGTTGGCGAGAGTTGTGTATCAGTATTATGTGGCGCGTTCATGTGCTGAAGTATTTGGCGGCAAGTGTAGGTTAGGCAGCTGGCTGCTTTGACTGGGAACTTGTTGATGAGATACTTGAGCACTGAATGATGATGTGAGATGGGAGTATAGTTTCTTCTTCAAGTACATATTCGACATGAGGACTACCTCCAAAGATTTGAATCAGGGTGCCAAAATAAACTGGTCTAAAGGTATACTAAGATATCCTAAACTTACCTAAGTCTTCTCATCATTTAGAAAAGAGGTCCTAAGTTTTCTTGCCTCACCTTGTGAGCTAACGTTGCGATTTTACGGGTGCGGGTATGAACAGTTTATTACGGAAGATCCTCTAATTGATCTTCAGAGCCTACTTACTGTGCTGATTCAGAATCTATTCTGCTGATGGTGAGGGAGGATGGTATACCGTTGGCTCGGTTATGAGACTACCAAGACGCTTGGCTCGTTACTAAGAAATGTTCTCAGCATGATCTCAATCGTCAAAGACTGTTCTCACTGAACTTAGGTTTCAGGAGTGTCGTGAACCTTGGCCGAGACCCTCAGATCATTACCGTTTTCGTATGCACTATCAATTTACCCGTCTTGGGTTGAACACCCGACTTGGCAAATGGGCTTGTTCAAATGACAATTCCATTGTATTCGCGTAAAACCTGCTTCGGCCGAAATGGTTAGCATCGGATCATCTTGTCTTTCTACGGGATACAAGACCTCCCGTATTGGATCAAAGCTTCTCTAATGACTTTTGAAGAAGATCTTTTGCAAAGGCCACTGGCTAGGAGGTCAATAAGTATAAGACGACAAACATCAGAAGTTTTTCTTGCTCCCTCTCACCGTCTCCATGATTATCGTATCCCCTGATCCTTAATTACCCCGAATAATTTTGGGGAATTTGGGGAAGAATTCGGGGAATGGAGAGAAACTTTCGGCCCTTTCCCCACACGCCGCCGCTGATGACATAGCCAAACGGTTCCAAGATATCAGCTTCAACGACAATTTCCCGCCTTTTCGACGCCCAATGCCCCAGAGACTTTTAATTTAGGCAGAAGAGAGATAAACATGATTCGATCAGTCATTACAATCCATCCCCAAGAATGCAACCAGCATCAGTGAGACAGTGGAGCCGCAACATGGCCTCGAAATCAGGCACACACGAACACAGCGATGATCATTGCTCTTCTACACCTCCAACAGAATAACATGCGCTCCAATCAGGTTCATCCAAGACTTCTAGAGTCTTTCGAGAAATCGTATTTCGGATGTCAACTCTGCACGGTTAAGGCGCTGTTGGAGTACCGCAATGTGACATGGCGACAGGGGTTCCCATGTTAATCGATGATATCATTTCTTGGAATGTCTGTTCGCGGAGCCGCTCATATTTCCGCTGAAGTATCGAATCTTAGACTCACGTGGTATTGTAAGTGAATGAAACACTGTTTGTAATGTATACTGCATCGCCGCGGAGAAGAGATAATGAAGTTATTGCTAGAAGTGAGCTCACGATGCGAAGCTTGAAATGCATCATCATCCTAAATTTAGGGGGAAATAGTCAAAATTTAGGATTTCGTATCATGTTAAGCTAGTTCTGCCACTTTGCATCAAAGCAAGGCCAAGCTCAGAAGCCAAGCCAAGCCCACCAACGCCATCTCCCACGAGCGACGATCACCCCGTGGGCAAAACTCCACGAGTGCATGACGTTAAGCGGGCCCCCATCACATCGCAAAACCTCACTCGCGCGCTTCTAACCTTCTCCACGCCATCCTTGACGATGCTCCCGAGGGTGTTCTTATATAAAGAACAGCTTCAGCCCGACTGAGAACCTCACTGTTCAAGAGACTGCAGTTCTTTGAGTGTCATTCACAACATCCATCATGTATCGGATCTGGAACATCTACGGTACAGTTGCCTCCTTTTGGATAGGTGATTATGGCTAATGTAAACAGCGCTCGCTGCCATTGGCACGATCGGCGGCATGCTCTTCGGTTTCGACATCAGCTCCATGAGCGCCTGGATCGGCTCCGACCAATATCTCGACTACTTCAACAGTCCAGGCTCAACCGAGCAAGGCGGCATCACAGCCTCCATGTCAGCAGGATCTTTCGTCGGCGCCCTCGTCGCAGGAGGTATTGCCGATAAGCTCGGTCGAAGAAAGGCTCTCATGATCGCTTGCCTGTTCTGGATCGCGGGTGCTGTTCTTCAGTGTTCTGCGCAGAATGTGGGACACCTTATTGTTGGTCGTGTTGTTAGTGGTGTGGCTGTTGGTATTACTAGTTCGCAGGTCCTTGTGTACCTTGCTGAACTTGCGCCTTCGGATATTAGAGGGAGGATTGTTGGAATTCAGCAGTGGTCTATTGAGTGGGGTGAGTTTGACAACATCCTACGGCGAAGTTTCGTGCTAATGTTTACCAGGTATCTTGATCATGTATCTCATCTCTTACGGGTGCTCCGTTGGAGTTGATGGGCCCGCTGCCTTCCGCATCGCATGGGGAGTCCAAGCCGTCCCAGGTTTCATCCTCCTCGCTGGCCTGTTCTTCTTCCCCGAGTCGCCTCGATGGCTTGCTCAGCATGATCGTTGGGAAGAGGCGCACTACAACCTTGCCCACCTTCACGCTGGCGGTGATCTCGATAGCCCTCTTGTGATTGCTGAGATGGAAGAGGTCCGCGAAGCTGTGCGCATCGCTCGTGAGTCCAAGGATATCGGCTATCTTGGTCTCTTTGCGCCTGGAGTCTGGAAACGCACGGTTGTTGGTGTGAGTGTTCAGATCTGGCAGCAACTTCTGTGAGTGTACCCCTGAAACCCGTGGAAACAACTGCTAATAAGACCAGGGGCGGAAACGTCATGCTCTACTATCTCGTCTACATCTTCAACATGGCGGGAATGACCGGAAACACCGCTCTCACATCCTCCATCATCCAATACGTCATCTTCCTCGTCACAACCGGCGTGGTTCTGCCCTACATCGATCGTCTAGGCCGCCGACCTCTCCTCATCAGCGGAGCTTTGATCTGCGGTGTTCTTCACTTCACCAGCGGAGCAGTCATGGCTGTTCACGGCTACCCGGTTGATGGTATCGAAGGTAACGACATCCTTACCTGGGCCATTTCAGGAGCTCCCGCCAAAGCCGTCATCGCCCTGGCATATATCTTCGTTGGTGTCTACGGTCTTACCTGGGCACCCGTTGCGTGGATCTACGCCAGTGAAGTCTTCCCCCTAAAGTACCGAGCCAAGGGTGTTGGTCTCGCCGCCTCTGGTAACTGGATGTAAGTTACTCCCCCCACTACCGGATCAATTAAATTTACTGACAAATGAACTCACAGCTTCAACTTGGCACTCGCCTTCTTTGTCCCGCCATCGTTCACCAACATCCAGTGGCAGACATACATGATCTTCGGAACATTCTGTATCGCCATGACGTTCCACGCTTTCTTCACTTATCCCGAGACAGCACGCAAGACTCTTGAGGAAGTTGATGTTCTGTTTGAGAGTAATGTTCCTGCTTGGCGAAGTGCAAAGGCTAGCGGTGGGTTTGATGAGAAGGTTCAGGAGGCAAAGCGTACGGGTGGTCTGAAGGGGGAGCTTGAGGAGAGGGAGGCGACTCACGCTGAGACTGCGTGATGTTGATAGTTTGTTGAAGTATAGTCTTTGAGTTACAAAGTTTAGACATGCCCATGTACCCAATCATATTCTGTTATATCATCCAGTACTGAACCTTCCGTGCAGGTGTCCGTTTGACCTCCCCAGTTCGACACATCTCGCTCGTCTATTGCTCAAACAATCCCACTGATTGGAGAAGACTTGAGATTTTGATCTTTCGCAAAACCAATCATTCTGATAGGCAATCAGAAAGTAGGATACCGAGTTTGGCTATGCTGCATGTGTTCTCGGACACTGTGATCCCAGTGACATCCGATGCCTAGACAAGCATATAGGCGAGGGTTTGATAGCATCATGGCGAAGAATATTTCACAGAAATTCGTTTATCCGTGAAGTTTGGTGTCGAGTCCTACTACGCTTTCAGGCCCGCACACAATTTCCTTAAGCCTGATCGCAACGAGTCTGGACCATCTGTTCTGGGCACATCCATCCTCGCCATGACCGTAAAGTTCACAAAACCCCGTACGCAGTCGATCGCCAGTGCTTCATCAGGGACTTTGACTCTTCATCGAGCGGCTCTAAAGCTTCGTCTATTTTCTCAAGACCTGAAAAGCCAGCACCCCGTACTCGTGCTTCAACTGGCTCTGGAGAAAGCAATAATGGAGCGGTCTACCTCCTTTACCACCCAAACAGCAGCATCGAAGTTCAAGACCACTCTGATGGAGAGGAACTTGCGCCCGAGGCCAAAGATCATGTTCCTGGACGGCTTCACCCGCGCTGCAATGAGGGGTTTTTACTCGCCAAGATTGCGGACAATCTCAAAGAGTTGGGAAAGTTCAACAAGGAGTTCCGCTTTCTTCCCATCACCAAAACCGCCAGCAAGATCCATTGCGCTCAACTCTTTGAGAACAATGAACACGGGCTCACTATTGGACCTGCTCTTGCTATGGTGAAACGGGCTGCCTAGATGAGCACAGGCCTGTTGAGACTGATAACAGAGGAGAGGGACTATGAAAGACACATGGGCATGAGTTGCTGATAGGATATTCGGCTGGTGGATAGATGGACGCTTTTGTTTTGTCCTTTGTCCTCTATATGATAGGTTTACCTGAAGAGTGACCCTTCAAACAAAGAGGGAATGACCGGGCCATCAAATGACAGACAACAGAGATGTAATTGTTTTATCCCTCATTGAAATGTTCCGATATGTAGTTACCCCATAAAAACAAGCAATTCACAACGTCCCTGCATCAAATCCAATTCGACTGCCGTGGAATTGAAGGTCAAACGGTCCAACGGTCGAAAAGTCCATCAGCCAAGCCCGTTCGAATACACAATTGTCCCACAATCCCAGGACCATGTGTCGTAGTCCACAAACCCTAGTCCCTGACTTGCGCCACGCCTCGTTGTCAACGTCGCATCAATCTTGGGGCTAAAAGTGTCAAGCGGGATAACTTCGAACCGGGCTGATCCTTCAAAGGATTATGCTTAAAATATGGAAATTCGTTTACAGAAGACGAGGACCCCATATGGGGAAAAGGTAAGATAGATCTTGGCTAACACTACATTTTTGAAACCGTAAATTGTTGATCATCGGGCTGGTGAGCGTTGTTTTCGGGACCGAGACCAATGAGGGATGTTGATGTACGAGTAATGGGAGCTGGGGATAGTGGATAGCATCCACTGTGTAAATGCACATGACTACGGTGGATGTGACGATAGACAAAGCACTGCCGTCTTACGCGCAATGAGACGTGCTCACCTCACCATTGCACCACGTATTGGAGATTTTGTTGTTGGCCACTCACGCATCACTAACCTCAACCTCAAAGAGGCTATTTACCATAACATTCTCAAACAACCCAATGATTCATCCAAGCAAAACAACCGTTATCAAGCCTAAATATCCCTTCGCACTCGCATTCATTCAGATACAAAACAACATCAAGCCGTCATTAAAATGACGTTCCACCATCCCACCTCGAAAGGCCTTCCCAAAAACGACTTAGACAGCTCGAAAGCGTTCCCCCAAAAGGCTTAGCGCTACAAGGGTGTCATCCTAGCTTCCGAGACTCAATTTACTGGATCTGATAGCGCTCGGGGGTTCTGATTGGACACAAGTTCGGATTCGCTTGTCGCAGGGCTGAAGCGCTTGGCATGGGTGCGTAATGGGAGATGGATTTGGATAGTCATTCGAGGGTGGTATTGAGATGGTTTCACGGTTAAAAGGTTTCCACTGACGTGCAGGGTTGATGGGTGAGGTGAGATGTATAAAGCAAAACAATCTTCCGACTCGAAAAGGCTATTCCACTCCTGGCCGTCATCCATCAACCTTATCTCTTCCGCCCCCTCACCTCTCCCTCTCAATCTCAACATCAACTAAAATAATCATCATGTCGCAGGTACCGCCAGACAACTTGGTCATCTTTGGCCCCGACGCAAATTGTACTCTCGCTCTATGTCCCGTAGAATGGAGCGTCTACCAATACCGTCCATCGCTCGCCGCGAACATCACCTTCATCGTCCTCTACGCCATCGCCATGGGGACACATCTCGTTTTAGGTATCAAGTGGAAGCAGTGGTTCTACATGAGCTTTATGATGATTGGGTGCCTGTTTGAGATTATTGGATATATTGGAAGGATTATCATGTATAGTAATCCTTTCAACTTCGGCGGTTTCATGGTGCAGATTGTGTTTATCACGAGTGGTCCTGTGTTTTACACAGCGGCCATTTACGTGACACTTTCCAAGACGTACGTTCTCCTGTCACAATATCACGGCCTCTCTGACAACGCAGTATCAAATATTTCGCCCCCGAGGTCTCCCGCTTCAGACCTGAGCTCGTCTGGTGGATCTTCATCCCTGCCGATGTCGTCTGTCTCGTCCTCCAAGCTGCAGGTGGCGCATTGTCAACCGTCAGTCAAGGATCCAGCCAAACTGGTATCGACATCGCCTTAGCCGGTCTATCTCTACAGGTCGTCATCCTCGTTCTCTTCTGCGCTCTTCTCGGCGACTATCTCTGGCGATACTTCCGTAGTGGAAATGTCAGTGCTATGGGCAGACGCATGAGGATCTTCTTCGGATTCTTAAGCGCCGCAGTTATTCTTATTCTTGCGCGTTGTGCATTCCGATGCTATGAATTGAGCAAGGGGTATCGAAACTCGGATCTCATCACGGATGAGGGGTTGTTCATTGGCCTTGAGGGAGTGTAAGTTGCAAGTGTCTTTGCCGGTGACCTGTACTAACTGTATTCAGGCTTATTGTCATTGCAGTGTTCTTCTTGTGCATCAGCCACCCAGGTCCTGTGTTCAACGATGCGATGACGACGGTGCCGGGCACCTCGCAGAGCGATGCCGATGCCGAGAAGTGAGGTCGAACGAAAAGTACTTGATGTTTTGGTGATGTCGATGCCAGGATGATATCTGGGGTTTCTGTGTGAAGTAATAGAATATAAAGGACTATTGGATAGAAATATGGAAGAGTACATGAAAGCACGATCCAGTCTTTGTGTCGAACAAGTGACTTGGTATCCCCCCACTCTGCTGAGTGGCCGAGAACAAAGACCTATGGTGAACGCTAATCACTTCTAATAATCATATCCCTGGGGTTTCACCTTTGCAATGTATATCCCAGGTTTCTGTATCTTCCCTACATTCAGCGCTGTACATTGGGGGCTATGTTTTAGGTGGGAAGAGTGGAGGCTCAGCGCCAGTGCTTGCTTCTGAAGACTGGGGTCATTCACATCACCACAACAGATACAGCCACAAGTCACATCTTACAGTTTATCATCAAGTTCTTAGACGAAAGGATTTCGCATTTTCTCTAGCTTGTGGGCTTAAGCCACCGCTGGTCAGAAAGTCCAGCCCAACAGAGCGACTTAATACCAGAACAAAACATCATTCTCGAGCTCATAAACAGGGGAACATCGAGTCAACCACCATTTCCTTTCCTTTGGTCTCCATCAACCCTCACTCTGATCCGTTTATCATTCAATCCGGATTCTTCCCCAGTGATCTTGCCACGATTACTTGGAATCGCAGTTGCACCAGCAGTTCTTCTCACAGATAGGGTTCCATTCATGACGACGGAACCGGCCGTCGTTGCCACAGCTGTAGGACCAAGGGGCGTAGTAGCACTTCTGGTACCAGAAGGCGCACTGGATGTTGCAGGATGCCATCTCTTCACCCTTGGCGACGAAGGCATCGGGGGTAGCGACGGGAGCGGTAGTCTCAGTGGTAAGGGTGGCAGCCTCAGCGGGAGTGCGGACAACTCCAGCGTTGACGAGGCCAAGAAGGAAGAGGACTGCGATGGTCAGAGAAGGCATCGTGTTGGGGGTGGTGGTGAACTTGCTGAAAGCGATGAGCTTCATGATGAGGGATGTCTCTGGAGGTAGAGATGATTGAGTTGGGTAGTTTTTGTTGTTGTGGTTGAAGGAAGTTGCTGTGATACGATGTCAGGTGTGTGAAGGTTGAAGGGTGAGGATGAGAGGTTCAGAATTGAGGGAGAAGCTCGTAGCTTTATAGCTGTGGTAAATAGCCACCGCGCCTGAAATTGATTCTAACAGTCACAGCTGTTCAGCAATGATTCACTGTGAATAGCCTCCATTCTGACCTTAGTTCGCCGAATGAGTCCGCTGGTTGGTCATGCATGGGCGGTGGTTCGGCTGCCACTGTGCCGGGTAGTATGGTTCATAGCTCATAGCTGCCAGTGACAGAAGAAGGGATTGAACATCGCTATTGGTCTCTTGATACCGAGTGTGCAAGTGGATGATCCAGGTACAGGATGATAAGAGGGATTGTTCATGATCCAGACAGAGGGGATGGATGAACTGGGATGAAGCAGAACATCAGCCACAATGCGAACCCAGGGAATAGCGCACGGAACTTGATGACACTTATCTCAGAATACTTCCATTAGGGTTGTATCTACCATCAGAACACCAACATACGGGCCGATCGTGCCGGCAAGTTGACGTCCTGAAAGATGGCGGTTGTCTCTCACAGTCCTCCATGAGGCTGGAGCTTTTCTCGTGGTACCTCAGCCTTGATAAAGCCCCCCTTCTTACGTGAACGACGAGAGCAACATCAAATCAATTGTAAAGCTCTTGAATCCTTGATCTATAGCTGTGGAAAGCCACCTGATACAGGACTCCATGTATGCAGCGCCTATGTCTCCAGGCCCGAGAGACACCCTCTTTTCGAGCTGACTTTTCTCCTCTAGCAATTGCTTTGGAGGGAAGGAGATGACATTTCTTGTTTCCGGTATCTTTCACTTCCCATTCTAGTTCGCATTGTTTATGAGGGAAATGCTTGTTCCCTATGGTCTTCTGACTCTTCTCATTGAGAGCTGGTTCCATCTCCTAACCTCTCTGCATCCATCCGTAGCTCGAGTGCAGAGAACTTATGGCTCTGATCCTTAATTGTAAAAATGTTTAGATGAATTTAGGGTAATTTAAGATAAGCTTAGTATACTCTTGGACAAGTTTATTTTCGCCCCTGATCCAGAGTCACCGCCCTGATGCTCAATTCTTAAGATGAGATACCAGCCTCACGTTCAATCTCCTCCTTACTAGGACACCACTTATCCTGCAACTCCTTATCCGTCGACTTTTCAATAACACTCTTCTCCCACCACTCACCCCAACTCGTCAAGAAGATCCGATCACGGTCCTCGGGGAAGTCACTTCGAGTCATCGCGGCAAGGACACTTTGTGCACCTGTCACACAATCAGTTACACGTTCCAGCACAATGGTGCGCAAACTTACCCTCGGGGATTGACTTTGCGTCAGCCATGTCGGCTGTGATGCCCATACGTCCCGCAAGACCTGTACCCGGGATGAGACCAGGTGAAACAGCAACCACGTCGTTGGTATCAGCGAGTTGGCGACGCCACCACTGTGCGCCGAGGAGGCCGGTGAATTTGGTGTTACAGTATGTCGTGCTGGCGGAGGCACCAGATCCGGCTTTGAGTTCAGTGTCGAGTACGCCTGTACGAGATCAGAAAATGAGACTTAGTCTTAGGTGATTTGACTTACTGGGATCAGAGACTCGTCGAATAGCGCCGGATGAAACAAACACGATCCTCGACTTAGACTCAACCAACTTCTCCCTCAAAAGATGCACGAGATAATGCTGCGCTACAACCAATCAGCATCTCACATCCAACCTCACTTGGCAAACTTACAAAGATGGTTCACGACATGCGGTTCACACCACTTCGACCCATGCGGTCCCGGCCCCTCAGCAGCAACACCTCCCAACCCTGCATTAAGCAACAAGTAATCAATCTTCTCTCTCCCAATCTTATCAAGCGTCTGCTCCGCGAATGACTTGACGCCCTTCAAATCATTCAACTCCAAGGGAAGAACAGTGACTCCGTGAGATTCACGGTCGAATTTAAGCTCATCGTAGGCTTTCTGTGCATTTTTGGTGTTGCGTGCGCCGAGGATGACTTTGTATGGTTGACTCTGGCTGAGGAGCTGTTTGATTGCTTCGAAGCCCTGTAGATGTTAGTGTTTGCTACACAGCGCTGTGGTTTGAGGGCTTACGATGCCGGACGAAACGCCGGTTGCTACGATTGTTTTTGCGAGGGAAGTCATTCTAAACGATTAATTGAGGATGAATTGCTTGTAAGTGTTGGGTGCTGACGGGTTGTTCTTAAGGGAGTTTTTGGCGGGGTTATCGGATATAAGTGACGTAAACACTGTTGACTTCAGTTCACCAGCTTGCAGATTGTGTAAGCGGACAAGAGAGTGAACAGGGTTCATAGCGAAAAGTGGTCTTAAATCTGAGGTAATCAAGATGAAATTATTAATTGTCTATTCATTTTTACTTTTCTAGGCCGGGCCCGTTACGTGTTCATGTGTTGGGCTTGTCAAAGTCATGTTCTACGGTCTATGGTTTCAACGTTCTCGACCCCAACAGCGAGACCGTGTTCACTCACAAGTACGCAGGACGTCTTCTCTCCCGCCTTGCTTTGATCTTGATGACTGGTTTTGCGTGGTTTGAGGATCTGATAGCGTTAGATATACACTCTTGTACGTTCAAAGTACTGAATGTGTGCCAGAGTAATGATCAGGCTCTTCCCAGTACATTCTTTCAGTCGAGGGATGCTCGAATGTCATGGGGTGGAATAGAGGATGAGTCGATATCGTAGATAAAACTCAGCAGGTTTCAGAGCTGCAATGAGCCCATCCTTACCTCGGAATCGGTCCAAGACCCAGCCTGCAAAACAGTTAGCTTCATCACATCACAGTCCACAGAATCACTTGCATAGCTTTCTTCCACCCAGCAATAGTACTCCTCGGAATCCGAAAGTGATTCTCCGCATCCGTCGTAGAAGGCGGCACCATTTCTCCCCCCCGATCAACACGATGATGAAGCATCCACATGATAACCTCCTCCTTCTTCCTCTTCGAATAACTAGCCTCCTTTCGCACAATCGGTGTAGTCCGTAGCACTTTACGTTCTGACAACGGCTTTGGCTTTGGTCCTCTCTTCTTCTTGGGCGGAGGTCCCATATCATATGTTACTTGGCCCCTGGATGAAGACTCAGGTGCTGGTGTAAATGCTACGGAGGATGGTGCGGATGTTGAGGCGATGGAGTGAGCGGCTGGTGTTGAAGCAACTGATTGGGGAGCTGGAGTAGATGGCGCTGGCGTAGGAGTAGCGGATTGAGGTCCTGGAGTTGGAGTTGGTGTAAATCGAGGTGTGGCTAGTGGTGTAAAGAGAGGAGATTGCTGAGGTGTCATGACGGGAGTACCTTGGGGTGTGAAAAGGGGACTTTGAGTAGGAGGTTGTCCTGTTTGAGGAGCATAGTGAGGGTGTGCCATGTATGGGGATGGCGGCATCTGAGGATGAGGACTATGTGCCATTTGCGGACGAGGACTTTGTTGCATATGAGGATGTGGAGATTGAGGCATCTGATGGTGAGGTGGCTGCGGCATATGGGAATGTGGAGACTGTGGCATGTGAGTATGTGGTGACTGCGTCATCTGAGGGTGAGGACTCTGTGGCATTTGATACGGAGACTGAGGCATCTGATGAGGCGAGTGAGCCATGTAAGGTGAATGCGGAACCTGATGAGGATGAGGATACCCCATATGCGGATGCTGAGCCATGTGTGGCGATGGCGGCATATGAGGATGAGGCGACTGTGGCACCTGGTGATAAGGAGAATGCGGCATCTGAGGATATGGAGACTGAGCAACTCGAGGTGACTGATGCTGAACCATTTGAGGGTGTTGAACCTGAGCCGGAGCTAGAGGTCGTTGAGCCGTTCGAAGTGACTGAGCCACGTGCGGTGATTGCGGAACTCGTGGTTGTGAAACTCGGGGTGATTGAGAAGTCTGCAAAGGTTGAACTGCTTTTGAAGCTTCAGCCCCTTCGGATGGTTGAGGAACTGCTGGTTCAGCTTTTGAAGACTCAACAGCCCCTGAATGAGTCACCTTGGAGGCCTCATCGCCCTCAATTAACTCAACCACCGTATCATTCTTCTCCGAAGCAGCCATCACGACTATCACAACCCTTCAATGTAGTAAAGAGAAGCTGAAGGTGATGGTTATCCAGAAGCTATTTGAAGTCTCCACTGATCCGACGGAAACTCAACAAACTCGGTCAAGTTAGCGTCACGCTAATTTTTTGGACCATAAAAACGATCAATTCAGTACTTCACCGCCGGCCAAGTAATGCCCACGCTCTAAGTATCCTTGCTCAAACTATTTTGCTGCCAAAAGATCTACCAATCAACTCTTTGCTTGGTCTTCGTATTGAGCAGGGGTTTCCAGTTTTATGTTGTCCGACTTTCAGCTTCGCAATTGTATACTTCGGAAATAGTGCATACGCGTCTTCTTGGATCACAAGGGTTGTAATGAGAGACGCGGCTTAAGAATGAGAATGTTTTGTAAGGAGTTTACATGAGATGGTTGAGTTCAAGTACCGGCCGTTCTAATGTCAGGACTTTCACTCAATTGTTAAATAATGGCCGGAAGAGCCCCTGTATCATGTATCTGGTGATCTTATTTCCGTGAACATCTTCTGTTCAACGAACTGTACCGCAACTCAACGTTCACACTCATAAGCAAGTGTCCATATATGTCAAACAGGCCGATCTTGCAGCCTTCTATTTCGGTCTATGTAACCAGCTCAGCTACAACATAAATAGTACTTTTAAACTCTCTTAGTTCTCAACTCCTCGGGCAACAGAGCAACCTTCTCATTAAAGAGCTTCTCAGCATCAGCCCACACCCGCGAAGTCTTGCGGTCCTTGAGCGTAAGCAACGACTCCTTGAGACCCTCGCTAAAGGCCTCACTAGCCTCGCGGGGAAGCATTGAAGGAAGGTGATCAATGCTGATGACAGACAGGGGGAGGTTGTTCTGGTCGTCCTTGATCTCGACGGGGACAGTGGGATTCTCGAAGGTGGTGTTGATGGAGTAGATGGGGATGGGGTTGTGAGGGTTTGTGGTGTCGCACGAGACGTCGATGACAACGGCGAGGTTGCGGCCTTGCTTGGCGAGGAGTTCTTGGTTGATGAAAGGGGGAATAGGCTTGGAGAGGTAGATGGCGTTGAGGAAGACATCAGCCTTGGCGATCTCCTCATAAGGGCCTTGAAAGGGTTAGTTGCCATCATTGAAAGAACACATACAACTTACCATCACGGTCCTTGGTCTCGTTCAAGTCCCAACGGGTGATGTTCTCATCAGGCATGCCAGCCTTGAGGAACAAGTCAACGGCACCCTTACCACATCGTCCAAGAGCACCGAGGACGAGAGCAGTAGGCTTACGTCCCAGAGCCTTCTCCGCCTTGGCGAGATCCTCGCGAATCTGGTTGACGAGCTCATCCTCGTTCAGGTAGTATCCGCGGCCATCGGTGAATGTCTCGACTGAAGGGAGCTTAGAAGACGAGTCCTGCAGCTGGTGGGCAAGCGTCTTTATTCCGAGCGCAGCTCCTGCAAAACCAGCGTGGAAACCGAAGCTGAAGAGTCGTTAGCAAGTGAGACAGAGACGATCTGGAGTTTGCTTTGTTGCGAAGTTCAGTTGTCGATGGTTGAAGCACCCGCAAAACCCGCGTGAACCCCAGCCCAATCCAACACTGGTCAGACTTCGTATTCGGACTGCATGAATCCAACTTGGAAGGCCGTAGCAAACCTCTCAACCTTCCCAAGACCTCGCTTGAGGTACAGCACGGATACTGCTTTGGTCTCGATAGTAGGAACCCGGAGTGAAGCCCCATGAACTACGAGCTTTGGTAGATGAACGGTGTAAGAGCCCATTTACAGAGCTCATACACCCTCGATCAAACACCGGCAAAGCCCACTAACTCCAGGTTCAGATCGATTTCCCAAGAGATACCTCTTAGCTCTCCATATTCCAAGATCGTGTCGGGAAACTCAAAACTCCAGTGTACAACCGGGGCTTTGTGTATGTAAGACCCCTTTGAGGTTCTCGGGCAAAGATGACAAGAACAACCCCATTTGAAAGCTTGACTTCTGATCCAGTCAAAGGCCTTATTTACCGACCACGCTCTTAGAAGCTCGAAGCTCTAAGTGCGTTGGTTGTGGGGTTGGGGCGCGAACCCGCCCTCTCTTCAACTTCGAAATCTTCAAAAAAGGGGCAAAATCGCCACATTTCAAGCTTCATTTTAGGGGAAAAAACTTACGCCGAAACCCGACGACCTTCAGCATCGTGCAAGAACTCCAAGTCATACAAAACTGAGCCGCCTTGTGCCCAGCGACCGAGTACCTTCTCCCAGCCCCCTTGATTCTAGGACGTGATGCGTCAGTTGAGATTTCGTCCGGGTCGTGGGCTAGCAATGTACCTTGTAGCAGTGGGCAAATGTCTATGTCAAGTTAGCAAACGTCACTCTCTCGTTCCAGACATCTGACATACGATGTGGTCATTCTTAAGAGGGAAGTCCTCCTCGGGTATCTCCTTCAGCCCCAGGATGATTGTCCCAGGCTCAGCGTTGGGCCAGACACCCGTGTCGACAAGACGAGCACCAGCAGCCTCATACTCTGAGTCCTCAAAGATACGCTTAAACTTGGGGTCGGTGGACGATCGCTCGACGGAAATGGGGTATCCAGCATCGACGAGTGTCTTGATAACGGCGGGGGAGAAAGATCGGTGCTCGAGAGGCTTCTCCTCAGCGCGAAGTAGGATGTGGGGATATTCAGACATGATTGTGACGATTCTTAAGCTGTCAATTCTGAAGTTTCGAAAAGAATTAGCTATTTGCTTTGAATATTGCGATCGAATTGCAAAAGTTGGATGCGAGTGGCGGAGAAGAGTGCAGCGGGTGAAAAGACTCAATGAGGATTCAATTGACGCGACGGAAAACATAGAAGGGAAGAAACGCACAGTAAGACGCGATTGTTTTATAGAGGGATGATCGAAATAGGAAGGATATCGCGTACCTGGTGTATTGGATGTTTTTTTTGTATCTGAGTCACAAAAAAGAGTCAAGGTGTGAATATTGGGATGGTCTGCTCCTGGATCGGCCTGAGACTGCGACCCCGGCGAAAAATGGCCCCGCTCCCGCAGCCGAACAACCCCGCGGTGGGGAGCATTATTTCTCTTTTGGGTTTAGCGAGGGGAATTCGAAGCTGTTTTGATGATTGCATCATTAATTCAGGTCCTAGCTCTGAAGCTTGAGTGCAATGGAACTGCCGTGAATTCAATGCGGAAGTATTTCACGAGAAGACTGCGGTGAAGCCTGAGTTTCAAGAGACTGGGATCTATAGCTGTAGAGGCTTCAATTTTGTTACTTGGATTAAACTTCATTACGAGGTTGACTAGCACCGATCGGAGTTTGGTGACCAGTGCTATTATTCCCTTCCTTCACCTGATGATTCAAATAAAACTTAGGCCAGGCTGTTCCAGCATCGGCATCATGACATATTCATATCATTCAGGGGCAATTGTGTGACTTGAACCTTGATAATAGAAATTGAGTATTCGCAATCTCATCATTATACCTGTGGTGACTCGGAATATTGTGAGTCATCAAGATACCTTACGATTTGCTTTACTTTGTGACCCGTGCAGCTGTCAACATCAATTGAACAGAAGAACACCCCAAATATTACCAATTTTCAAGCACTCAGCTCTTCAGCTCTTCAGCTCCCTCCCATCATCATTATTCCCCTTAGTCCCATTAAGCCCTACCAAGCTTGACCAAAATGATCCATCTCACTCCTGTTCCTGGCCCACTTCCCAGCCAAGCAACCATCGATCGCCGGAAATGATGCGCTCATTCAACAGATCCGATCGCGTTCCTTGGACGACAGCATCAGATCGGTCCAACCTTGTTCAGGTGAGACCATGCACGCACTTAAACGTCAGAGTCAATTTACTTCAATTAGGTTGAATCGATCACCGTAAGCTATTAGCGACGCATTGTTTGTACCTTTTTTTCCTATGACGCTACGATTAAGAGATGGCTGGAATGACGACACGGCTGAGACCAAAAGCAATAACATTGGTTACAAAACCTGGGTGATGGTTTAGACAAATCTTTGTTTTTCTCATCAATTGATTGCAATTACTCAATTCTCTTGATATCACACATATTTCAATTCAAAGCTGTAAACAAGGCCGCAATCATGAAGGGCAACGATGAAGTTATCCAAGAGTTCAACGAGGTCGTCAACATGACGGCCTCGGAGCTCGAGAAGTGGCTCAAGTCGGATGATTCCAACAGTGCTGGCTGGCCAAAGGAGGATGAAAACGGCGAGACTGTCGGACATGACAGCGGTCGCAAGATCGTCGAGATCTTGAAGGAGAACCCCAAGAAGGAACCTGAGAAGTACACCGATGAGCAAGTCCAGCACATGCGCAAGGTTGTTTCCTACTGGTAAGTCTCTCACACTATTTGCGACTGATATCAGATGCTCTACTGGTCAATCAGATGTTAACACCCCGCAGCAAGCGACATCTTGCTCAAGAGACAAAGGCCAACAACGACAAATCGCCTGAGGAGGTCAAGAAGACAAAGTCCTACGCGTCGCTCAAGAACTGGGGCCACGATTTCCTCAAGGCTCAAGGCAAGGAGAATGGTAGTGAGAAGAAGGAAGATAGGGAAGAAGCGAACGACGACGCTGAAGATGCCGAAGAAGAAGGCGATGATGATGAGAAGCAAACCGGTGAGAAGAGAAGAGCGACTCGAAGCCAGACTGGTTCCAACAAGAAGCGCGAGACTCGCAAGGGAGAGTCTACAAAGTCCAATGATGAAGAGGAAGAGGAGGAGGAGGAGGAGGAGGAGGAAGATGATGATGATGAGAAGAAGCAGGGACAGAAGAAGCAGTCCAATGGCCAGTCCAAGAAGTCCAACGGATCCTCAAAGAAGGAGGAAGATGCTGAAGAGGAGCAAGATGATGATGAGCTCGGTGATGACTCTGGCACAAAGAAAGGACCAAAGAAGGGTGAGACTGTGAGCTGGAACTGGGGACAGGGACAGCCCAAGGGCAAGGTCTTGGATGTCAAGGCTGAAGAGTGAGTATTCATAATTATTTATGAGATGGGTTACTAACATTGAGTGCAGTACCACGATTACGACGAAGAATGGCAATGAGGTCTCCAGAAAGGGTGATGAAGAGGACCCTGCTGTTGTATTGGACACGGGCAAGAACAAAGCTATTAAGAAGGCCCATGAGCTGAACTAGACGGTTTCTATATGGGTTTTTCATTGAGTGGTAATAGAGGAAAGGAATTGTTTATATTTTGCTGGATCTTAACATCGTAATACCATGTTTGCATTTCAACGCTGGGCTTCTTTTCACTTCTCTGTGAAAATAACCCATTGACAAAAGTATTCTCAAGACACACAGTGAGCGCCTACGCGCCATCATCAATTGACACCACCAAGATATCGACAAAAATTACAAAAAAGAAAGCACATCTCAATCATGAATATGTATTTATAGGAACAGCCCGATGCGGGGGTCGAACCCGCAACCTTGAGATTGTGAACTCTTAAGAGTCTCACGCTCTACCGATTGAGCTAACCGGGCGTGCTTCGCCGGGTGATCAAGCCCGTGTGTTGAGATCAGTAGCCAGAAAGTGGTATTATATTGACGAGATGACGTAGTATCTATTGACGAGATCTTGGTGTTCTGTTGTTGGGTGCTGGTGAGGTTGTGGATGGGATAAGCTTTTGTAAGAGCCTAGAACATGTTAGTGAGTCGGCCAGTAAAAGCTTGTGTTGTTTGTTGTGGAAGAAGAGGAAATCACTCTGCTGAGACAAACCTTGGCTCAAATTGGTGGTAGCCCTTGAACTCAAGGATTTGGATGATTGAATTGGGAAAGCTTTGTGCAAAGTGAAAGGATTATGAAAATGCCCCTCTGGCTATTCTGACGACATTCTATCGAGAACCAGCATAAGTTCCGTGTAAATAAACTGTTTTGATCCAATGCCATGTAAACAAACAGGACTCGCCTCAATCTATAGGGTAAATCTGACGTCGATGAAGCTTCATCGTCACAAGCCAAAGACCATGACAGCGCTTAGAACAGTGGGTCTCGATTGAGCTTCAACCGTTTCATGATACCAACAACAAACCATGATGGAGATTACCTGCGGCAAGAAATCAATATACTCCTTCACATCTCGATTCCAAGTAAAGCCCAGCTAAAACCACTTATTGCCAGCTGCTTTCACGCACCTCTTCTCGAGTTCTCTTAGGCTCGTGCAACGAACAGCGGGTAAGCTAAGTTAGTGGATGTCAGCGCAATGTGGGGTCCGCGCCGCCTGTTTCATGAGGAGCTGCTTGCTGCAAACGGGCGCAGCACTTCCTCGAGTTAAGCTTTCCTGGAATCTTATCGTCAACGGCAACTCTGTTGCTTGCTTCCATTCCCTTCCCCTCTTTCATTACTTCTACAACGGCCTCATTTAGCGTTTCCTTTCTCTAACGTGTCATTAACATTATCTACCTTCAGCCTGTAAACTGCCTTTCTTTTCTTTGTTCTATTCGATTCTCGTTTTTTCGCGATTGCGCGGCATGATTCTTGACCTCCAATCGCAACCGTCATGACCAGTCACCCTCCATCATGTGAGAGCACCAACTCGAGATCATTATGCTCAGGACTAACAAACAACAGGATTGAACCCTCTATTCGCGTCCGTCGGGCAATTCATGCCAATGATGCGACTCTTCTCCGCCGAATTCTGAAGACACATCCCAATCTTCTCCTCAACCCCGACTCTTCACCATCCGGCCTCTCCAATTCGAACATGCACCTAGCAGCCTCCCTAGGTCACCGCGAAGTCTGTGAAGTACTCCTGCAACTCGGCCACGAAGATCCAGTCCCCGCACTCAACGAGACCCATCAAACAGCGCTGATGCTCGCCTCAGCCGGTGGCCATACCGAGGTTGTACAACTCCTCTGCGAACACGACAAAACATGCATTCTTCGTCGCGACATTCGAGGTCGTGATGCCGTGATGGAAGCTAGTCTTGGCGGACACGACACTATTGTTCAACTCCTCCTTACCTTTGTCCCAGGGGGACCTTACGACGCAGTCCGCCGTGCGGACGTGGAAGGAAATACGGCACTACATTTTGCGAGCGGGAACGGAAACTTGCTGGTGCTGCGAACGCTGCTGGCGGCGGGCGCGGATATACATAAGCGCAACATTTGGAACTGGACACCGGCTGCGTACAGCGCTACTGTTCAGGCTGAGGTCTATTTGAAGGGTTTGGTGAATGAGGTTGGAAAGAGACAGCAGCAGCAACAGAAGAGGGAGATTGAGTCGGCTAAGAAGGGAGGCGGAGTTCGAGTTGTTGAAGCCACAAGCGATGAAGACTGATTCAGGCAGAGTTGCCGAATCTGCCAATGCGGCTCTTCCATGCCGCCTGATGTGCGTTGGATCGCATGACCTGATGTCGACATCAACACCAGCAGAACCGGCTTCACACATCCAATCATTTCTTCGACTCTTATCAAATGCCTTTCGCCATCTTTTGTCAATTTGTCAGTCTACAATACTCAGGAAAGCGTCACGGAGTTAATCTGAATTGAATCGATTCACTATGCATTGTCCATCAACTGTTTTTGACCTGCGCCATTCACAACCAACTGTCGCCCTATCTGAATGGTGTTGCATGTTCACTCACAGCATGTCCTGTCGATCTAATGCATGATTACAACCATTCCAGCTGCTCTGACGAACCAGATATTCACTGCATTTTCAGGCGGACAACCACTACGAACCAAGCCAAGTGATTGGATACCAGGCATCAACCGAGCCGTGTGGCAAGTTCATGTGTGACGCACGACACGCTGACAGGGTTGTACCATCACGAGGCTGTGTTCGTTAGCTGCGTATCACATCTGAAGTTGACCTGAATAGCTTTGCCCCGGGAACTTCATCCAATCGTACCCCGCATCGCCGTCGTTTGAGAATAGCTGCGAGGTTGACGTAATGGCTGGTGAATAACTTTCAGCTCATGAGTCTCGTGACTCCTGTGAGAACATACTCACGAACAACCCGATGTCTTGCCTACACTACCTCTGCTTTGGAACCTGATTCATCGCCAAGACGTGTAGTTGATCATGTCCAGATCTCTGTCCCTCAGCAGCATAAATAAACACTTCCATCGTCTCACGAACTTGTTCCTGTCAACCAGCCGTCCATCATTCTCCTCAGTTCGTTTTTCAGACTCGTCCTTATGTCCAACTCAAGCCCGGTTCACTGTAGGACTATTGAGGACGTCCCGCTGCCATATCCCGCTTCCAAGCTGATCATCACCCAACGTCTTGAAGCATCACAAGAATCACCTTTCTGGGCGTGGATCATTGTTGGTGCATTCTACGACAGACAAGATAACGTCCTTTGGAGCACCGAGATCTTCGCTGGTCGCTTGGACATCGATTCGGACTCTGAAGACGAGTCTAGTGATACTTCGTCTGTGGCGGAGAGTTACACCGAGGAGACAGGTTCTTCAGGTAAACACTGATTCCTTGAAGATTTGCCTCAGACATTCATGCGCAGAATGCTCTATATAAGGCATTGTGTCTTCCGCAATTCTGACTCTCCTCAGATATCTTCTCTTCCTACCAAGAACGATCTTATCATCACAACGAAGCTTTGAACTATCAAGTGCCTCCGGCCCACCGAGTCTTTCCATATTGGAGCCAATCTCCGCCATACGCTATACCACCAACTTGGGATCCAACAACCCAAGGTCAAGTTCCCGGCTTCTGGCAAGCATCTTTCGATCCGAACGTTCGTCGTTGGGTTCATACCTGGCAACCTCTCTGACTCCCCTCCCCTCCCCTCTCGCGAACAACCACCATGTCTGGTTGGAACCCAATCAACGGTCGTGACGCTACAGGCTCACGACCGAACTACTCACCCGTTGGTGCACCGATCCCATCGCAGGGTCAGCCGTACATTCCTCATCTTGGTGGCCCTGGGTATAACTTTGGTCTAGCTTCCCCCGTGTATGGCTATATGTATCCCGGCACAGCTGCATATGGCCAGCCCGTTTACGGATTCCCTCCTCAGGGGCCAGTTGCTGGGTTTCAGACTCAGCAGACTTACGCTCATCAGCCCAACGGGACTGGTAACATCCTTCCTCGCCAGGCGCAGCCCATTCCTCAGATTGATCCAAAGATGCCTGCTGCGCAGATGACGAACTCCTCTGGTGGTGTTGGCTGTGAGCCGGGATACAACTACTTCTTCCCTGCCAACCATACCAAGGTGCATGTATTCAAGAGCGATATCCCCCCTTGGCAGCTGCAGGCGAACGCGCAGATTCCCTTTATCGCCTCGCACATCCCCACCTCGACGAAACTAGGCGATCTCCTGAAGGGATTCGGCTGCACCAATCCCTCAGCCAAGAAGAACATCTGCTTCGAGCTCTACAGTGGAGGAAATGGCAAGTGGTACAAGGGGTACTCATTCACGGGCGACGACAAGGATGAGATCGGCAAGACCATGGATGAGGTTGGCTGGGATTCATCCAGGACTGGAAACAAGGGAGAGAAGCCTGTTGTCTGTCTTTGGTTCTGCAAGAGCTGAATTGGTTTGATGCTGCAAAAGGTGATTTGGGACAAAGATAGCTGCTGGACGTGGATTTTGTTACTGTTGTTCTTTGCTGGTGGAACGTCACGTATATTTCATCTTTGAGCATTGGAGTTTGTGGTTTATGTCGCTGGCTTTGTTACTAGCTACGCAATCAATTGAGACGTCTGAATTCCTCCCATGATGCTTTCTTCAGTAATCTCGAACCGTGATGTTATAGGTCCAAGATAATCTTGGTTACGCCAAGATGTTGATCCGATGTCGTGACGCTAGGACCCCTGTACTAGAGCTTTTGGTTGCATGATCTGCATGAGGTACCAAGTCTATTTCAACGCCGTGTACGATGTCACACGAGAGGAACTGTCCGGTAAGAATAGCATGGCGTTACGAAATAGAAACCTTAGCTTTACCCAAAAAGAAAGCTGAGTTACATAACTCCATCCTCGCGCTTAGCCCCACGTTCTCAGGTACCGCAACACCAACGCTCTCTCTTCAGACTACTATACTACGGCTTCCTCCCGTAAATGGAATAACTAAGATTCGGTTAGTGTTGATACGTGATAGCATGGCCCGGAAGCTGAACTCACATCGGCCAGTAGGCGTGAACCTTCCTATCCCCCATAGTCTTTCTCACATCCATCAGAAACACAGTAGTATCCTCCACACTCCACCCGTGGCCCCTCGTCAGCGCCGCCATAGTAATTGCCTCCAAACCACTCGAAAAGTTCTCATAGCACCAAGCCCCCAGCTCTTTATACTTCTTATCCTTCGGCCACGAATTACTCGGCCACCTGAACCTCTCGATCTTGACATCCACGAAGCCAATCTCCGTCATAAGGTCTACTAGCGCTGGGATATCTACATAAGGACGCCCGAACCGCTCTGATGCCTCTTGTAGGAGCTTGAGACACTTGAGGAGTGCGTTATCGGGCTTTACGGTGCCGTCGTCGGATTTGATGGTGAGATCTGCTTCTTGGAGTTCGAGATAGCCGTTGGGGGTTAAGTTTCTGAGATTTGGTTAGATGTTTTATAGCTGGGATGTGAGAGGAGGATGTACTGGAAGCATTGGGTGAGGTATTTCTTCCAGTCGCTGATGCAGGATGTCATGAAACGGCTGTGTATGTAGTCAAATGGCTTTGAGTAGGTCCACTCGTCTTCGATATCGTCAATCTCAAAGGTCACGTTAGGGGGGATGCTGTACCACATAGTTAGCACTGTACAGACTAACTGATAACTATTTCATGCAAATATATAAAACTCACAAGCTTGGTTGAATAGGGGAGAGGTCGACGCCGATGACCTAGATCGTCAGTTTCTCCAAATCGATGGAAAGGATAGTTCGAATTGCACTTACTTCTGCTTCTGGATGTTCATCCGCAAAGTCCATTGCCCAAATACCCGTGCCAGTTCCCAGGTCCAAGACATGGTTCACTTTTGCGTCTGGATGACATGGTGGTGCGAGGCCAAGCTTATCGCCAAAGGTGAGAAGGAACAGATTATGCTGTAGATCTGACGGTACGCAATTAGACTTAAGCAATAGGCAA
Source organism: Fusarium oxysporum Fo47 (assembly GCF_013085055.1). NCBI lineage: Eukaryota > Fungi > Ascomycota > Sordariomycetes > Hypocreales > Nectriaceae > Fusarium > Fusarium oxysporum. The sequence continues at coordinate 3,036,338 of NC_072847.1, forward strand.
TAAAGACCCAGGTCATACCTAATCTTTCATTCTCCCTCTCATCATTCGGCAAGACATACTCTAGAAGTAGAATTAGAAGGCTCTGGACAAGTTGAGACAGTGTAACTTACTGCCGTCTTTGTAAGCATGATACGTCCTCCCGTTTTCACAGCGGTAATTGAAGATTGACTCAGATACACTCGCTGTAGTAGATGCAGAGTCCTAAAGCCATGCATATTAGCATCTAAGATATGCCATGGATTGATTGGTTACTATACCTCACCCAACGTGGACTCATTATCCTCCTAGACCAATATGGTCAGATGTACTCACAGAAGCTCAATGTATCTGCTTACCTGCTCATCCGGTATAACAACAGGCTGTTCGTTCGTCTCAGCCATCTTAGCGTGAATTGATTGCTTCTGTTGAGATATTAAACTGCCTCAACCATTGGGAGGATGGACTGATTCTTATGGTGAACATGCATGCTTGGCGAGACCTGTGATTGGCGAGAGATGTTGCCTGTCATTTTGCATGCTTGTTGGTCATACATGCCAGACACGACCAACAACACCATGTTCCCCGCCTCTGCATCAGGAAATGCCACGTGTTGTTACTTGGAAGAGAAGTGGTCCTTAAGAAAGGAACACATCTTTGTGTTTCTCTGTGCTCCGAGTATATAGGGAGTAGTCTAAGGATTATTGAGATAGTTGGTGCCTGTTGGTGTTTAGGATGATCGAAGATGGGACACTACCGGGTGACCAGCGCTTTTATCTATCCTAAGTTATGAAAAGCCTCGGGTATATTTCTTTGTAATCTAGGATAGTTTAGGATAACTTATGATGAGTTGAGATCAACTTGGATGACCTTTTGTCCTTTATTTTCGACTCCTGATTCAGAGTCTTTAATCACTTGTCATCCTCTCTATTCCTTCACACTCTCATCACTCTTCTTCCTCCCCTTCCAATGCGTCCTAGCAATCTTCAACAACCCCCAAGCCAGTAATCTATACACCACCACACAAGCCGCCAAGCACGCCACATTAACAACAGGGTCAACATCAAAGTTATACAACTCCAACACCTGCTGCCCCGTCTCAATCGGACACTTCCCATTCTGTAGTCTCTGCTCCTCATTACACGTAAACGTAATATCCCGCAGTGAGTACGGCGCTACAGCTCGTGTGCCGTACCGAATAGGGGAGAGGTAGTTGAACGCTTTGAAGAGCTCCGGCATGTCGATGGAGAGAATACCAGCCATTGTGTTAGCCAGCGCGAGGAACACGCCCATGATGTTGACAGCGAAGCCGGTGTGGCCGAAGAGTGTGTTGAACATGATACCAAGGGATTCACCACATGATACGATTCCAAAGCAAGCAAACACTGAAACAAAGTACAGCGTCGCAGTCCGTGGCAGATCAACAGCAATAACTCCCAAAACACCAAAGATCATACAACTGATAATCTCAAACGGCACCTCCAGAATCGTATATGCCGCCAAGAACGCATGCACACTATAAACCCCATCATCATCCTCTCTATAAAACACATCCCTTTCATTCGGATAGATCGCCGTGTTCTGCAACATGCCCACAAAGTAAAACGCTCCAATTTCCTGCACAAAGCCCATTCTGTTCTGGACAGAGTAGTAGTCGTTGTCGAAGGGCGCGAAGAATAGGGCGAGGACGATGGCGAGGCCGATTACTTGCATGAGGCGTGCAACGATGAGCTCGGGTTGGCGGTAGGTGTTTATGGTGGCGCGGTGGAGGAGGAGGGGGAGGGATGTTGTTATGGGGGCGCGTTTGCGGATGAGGGCGCCGAGTTCCGCGGGGGTTGAGAGGTTGGCTTTGTTGAAGGAGCGGCGGTGTGTTGTGTTCTGGTTGTTGTGTTGTTCAGGGGTATCTTTGATGTCTTCATCTCGTGTACCAGCAGGCTTTTCGTTGGTAGAAGAACTCTCTTCTTTCCAATGATCGATCAGTTTCTGAACTCGCTTTCGAGACTCCAACTCTCTTCCTTCCTGTTGAAGATCGATAGTGATCATATCGAGTGCAAAGTCAGCCGGGTTGGTATGTGTTGGACACTCGTATCCATGACGCGCAAGATATCCGAGCATGTCCTTTCCAGGACCAGAGTAGACTTGCGAACCGCCTCTTGCTAAAAGTAAAACGTTTCCAAACTCCCTGAACAGATCGGATCGAGCTTGATGGATCGTGAGAATAAGAGTTCGACCTTCGTTGGCAAGACCTTGAAGAACTTCCATGATAGAATTCGCGGTAAAAGCATCCAACCCAGAAGTTGGTTCGTCCAGAAGAAGAATACGAGGATCAGTGAGAACTTGTACTGCGATGGAAACTCGACGTTTCTCTCCTCCAGAAATACCCTTGACAAGTTCACCGCCGATGAGGTTATCAGCACAATCCTTCAAACCCATCTTCAACAATACATCTTCTGCCCGACGGTTCTTCTCCTCTTTGTTCATGAAAGACGGCAGGCGAAGACCAGCGGCAAAGCGGAGTGTCTCACGAACTGTAAGTGATGGCAGCAGCGCATCATCGTCTTGACAGACATATGAACAAACTGATCGAATAACCGAATCCGAAGGGACAGCGCCGTTGAAAGTGAGCTTTCCAGCTGGTCGATACTTCGTCCCCACGGAATTCCGCAGTCTCAGAGCCATTGAGTTGAGAAGTGATGTCTTTCCACTCCCCGAAGGACCCATAATCACATTCAAAACTCCCGCGCTGAACGTCGCATTTACAGGATTAAGAATCGTCTTTGTTGGTAATTTCTTCCCCAATTGAGTTCTCTTATCCAAAGCAAGCGAGAATTGGTTGAGTTCCAGGTCAATGGCTCGAACGTCTGCGACTGATCGTGCAGTCATCTTTTCTTTTCCAGCAGAAAGATCGGTATCTGAGACACGAGCACGCGCAATCGTCATTTCGACTTTGAGAATATGAAGTCCAATGACTGAAAGCACGACGAAGAATATGACGAAGGCGAGGCACACAAGGATTGGCTTAGCAACCCAGGCTTTGGGGAAACCGAGAGATGCCATTACATATGAGCCCATGTACTGTTTACATCGCGGGTCGGATTCGTCGCCGAAGGGACAATCGTAGAAGCTCCCTTCAAACTCGTTTCCGCAGTACGCGCTAAAGACGTAGAACTACGCATGTCAGTATTAGACATATGAGTGAGTGTAGGATCATACCGTGTAAGTAAGCCATTTGAGCCATCGGACGTAGACAGGCAGACTGTTCACGTTGATGAACATTCCACACGCCATACTCTGCAGCGTAAAAACCAGATTTGCTATCACACTCGCTCCAGCAAAGTGTCTAACCGTAGCAACACACGTCATGGCACACGTTACAGCAATGTACTGGTTCAGCAACGTGATCGCAAAGAAGGTAAAGAACTTCTCAACATCACGATCAAATCCAGCCATGAAGTAAAAGATAACCGAGAAGAGAAACGGCGCAGCCACATCTTCTGTAACCATTCGTGCGATTCTTCGTGAAAGTACAAATGGGAGGGCATCGACGCATCCTTCAGAGTTCTCGCGGTCGAAGGTGGGAATGTCGAACGTCATGCGGTAGACTTCGAAGATGAGGATGAGGTATCCCTGTAGACCGGCGGCTGTGTATAGTCCACCCTGACGAGATCGAATGCCGGCTTGGTCGCGACCGAGATCGAAAAATAGGTATCCGCAGACAAGACCCATGAAAATAGCTTCGGTGAGAGTAGCTGCCATACCGAGGGGATCACGGTATGTAACTTTGAGGGTACGATCGGTAAGAACAGTGAGCTGTCGCACGAAACCCGCATGCTCCTCTGCCTTTTTATCCTTCTTCTTCTTCCCATCGCCAACATCAACAGTATCAAGAGGTCGATGCCGCTTTTGCGTCGCTGCGTTCCAAGCACTCTTCAACCTCTCAACCTTGGCAGAAGTTTCTTGTTCCAACTCAGGAGTACGATTATCAACGGCCGCAATGTCAATGATGAACTCAGCAGGATTAACGAAAGGAGGGAGTTGAAACCCTAGGTCTGCGAACCAAGGAACAGCATCTTTGATAGCGCCCGAGAACACAGGGCTACCTTTTGTAAGAACAATAAGATTATCGAAAAGATCCCAGATTTCAGAACGAGGTTGATGAATCGTCGTTATGATCGTGCGCCCCTTTTGCGCAAGGGTCTTGAGCGTTCGTACAAGCTGGTATGCACTCGTCGCATCAAGACCGGTCGTAGGCTCGTCGAGGAAGAGGACCGATGGGTTGGCGAGGAGTTGTACACCAATACTCGTTCGTCGTTTCTCACCACCTGAACATCCATGATGCTGCGAGTTGCCAATCCGTGTATCGGCGCATTCTTTCAGTCCAAGTTCAAGAATGACTTCTTCAACAACTCTATGGCGTTCTTCAGCGGTCGTCGACGGCGGTAGTCGCAGATCAGCTGAGTATCGCAACGTTTCCCTAACAGTGAGTGTCGGTAGCAGAATATCCTGCTGCATAACATACGCAGCTCGAACATTATGAACTCCAACTTTCCCGTTAAACGTCACAGCTCCCTCTTGACTTAATCTCGAGCTCAGAACTCTTTCAGCGACTGTGTTGAGCAGCGTTGTCTTTCCCGAGCCACTGCCTCCAATAATAGCCGTTAACGTTCCAGGTTCAAGATCGGCGTTTACGGCGTTGAGTAACGGCTTCATCTTTGGAGCGGTGCTGAACTTTGAGGAGAACAAATCTCCGTATGTCGAGGGAGCAAGCCATGACGGTGCTGTGTCAACTGATACGGCCAAGTTGTGAAGTTGAACATGAACAGCTTGAACATCGTCGAGAGAAAGATGACCCCCGGAAAGATGGTGAATACCAGGATCTATCGAAAGATCCGGCGAACTGGTTCTGTCGATCTTCTCAACGTCGGGATCATGATGCGACATGATTGCAGTTTGTCGTAAGCGCGATCGAAGGCCAAATGTTATCTGTTGGTCCAAGCCCGGGACATTATAGCATCAAGAGCAGTTATATCAGTAAGCTCGTTCTTATTATCCAGAATATTCAGGCTGGTTTAAATCTATGACGCCCAGTATAATAGCCTTAAAAAGAGGAGCAAGAAGCGAAATCTGACAATCACCACTCCACGAGAGATCCCACTGCATAAGACCCAACGGTCCTCGTCCCAAAGAGGTAATTCATGGTCAAGTCTGTATACATAAACGAGCTTCCAAGGTTAATACCCGAGAAGAGCGCCTGATTTGCTGGGTTCGTTCTAGAGTCGGGTGAGGTTTTTGATGGGTGTGGAGATCGAGGAATGGAAGCGAGGTTGCGGGGGCAAGGGTCTAGGCCGAAAGAATTGATCGAGAAGGAGATGGGCTTGTGATGCGTGTGATTTGTGGAATTGCGTTGGTGGAGGGTGCATTGTTGCTGACGTGGAAAGGGTTGATATTTCGGAGTTGGTCAGTTCCGAGCAAGGATGGATTGAAGAGGGAGGTCAATTCACATGCTTCTTTATACTAACAACACCAACCAAACTATATCTCACTGTCATAGAGGATGACTGTGTAAGACTCCTTCAACAATAAGCACAGTAGTCCCCAATGAACCCCTCAGAAAGTCAATCTCACTTGGTTTCTAACCTTCATGATCAATGCCGCTTACACCTCGCTTATCACTCCCATGATCCCTGGAAAGAACTTTCGCTAACATGTCCCAAAGAAAACATGTCTAGCGCTTGGCGTCCACTTCGGCTGCGAAACGATGCAACCGTCTCTTTCGCCTAAGCCGAGGGTTTCTTAAGATTCGATGCGACTTAAGCGAGCTCTTTAACGGTTTTCGCGAGACATGGTTTATTTCGTATAGCATGATGATACGGTAATCTTTATCCGTTTAAGAGTGTTTTACGGGGTAGCTAATAAGAATCATGAATTGAACAATGCGAAAGATGCTGTGGAATGGAATTGCCTGGGGGCAAATGACTTGAGGTCAAGAAATTGAACGAGGGATGAAGCTAAGAAAGGTAGATCTCAAATTAATACGAATATTGCTCATCTAGATCGAGGTCTCGATTCTTCTCATCCCGCCAATTGACTAGACTAGAAGCATAAAGAATAGAACAATAATAATAAATAACGACCTTCAATAGATCGGAGTAGAACCTCCAAATGCCTCACACCAAATCACAAAATGCATCGTCAACCCCACAATTTCTCCAAATCATCTTTCTTCGTGCTACGCTCAAGACACATCAAAAGCTCACATGTACATCAAAGACAATCCAATGACGCCACAATCTCATCAATCTCGAATCTCATTACTCATGCTATTCAATAAGAAAAACACAAACCCAAGACATAGATGATAATAAAATACAATTCTATCCGCCAACGCCCAAAATGCTATCTCGTCATCAATCATTTCAAAATGTTCGCTTCTCAGTGATGCTCTCGCCCAAAGGCTTGCCAACCACAAACCCAGAGTTGGCCGCTCCAAGCTCAAAAACCTTGTTACCACGCAGCCAAGTCTCCTTCACACGACCAGTGAATTGATGGCCTTCCCACGGTGAACAGCGGTTCTTCCATCGCATATCACCCTGTGAAAACGTCCACTCGTCTGCATCGTCGAAGACACAGATATCTGCATCCATACCGACTCTGATAGCGCCCTTGCGATGCGAAAGACCAACTTGGGCGGCTGTGGCTTGGCAGCAAAGACGAACAATGTCGGTGATGCTGGGTGTCTTGGAGAAGGCGCTGCGCTTCTTGGCTGCGGTGTGAAGGATGGGGAGACCAAGACCGACTGAGGAGATGCCGCCCCAGGCTGCGAAGAAATCACCGCGTTCCTTTTCGGCGTTCTGGGCTTCAGAGTGTGTTACGTCGATGCCTGAGTCATTGTGAGGGATGTTGGGTCGGTCGGTGTCGAGATGCTGAGGGAGGAGCTTGAGTTGGGGTGTGCAGGGTGAGTGATCCGACACAACAGTCTTGATGCATGAGTCCTCAGCGACGAGCTCTTCCCAAAGACCATCGCGGTTCTTTCCCTCGCGAATAGGAGGACAGCACTTGTGTCGAGTGTCGCCCTTCTCGATCTCCTCAGCTGTAAGGCCGAGGTAGTGGAAGCAAGTCTCAGCTGTAATGTTGATGCCTGCCTTGCGAGCTGCCTTGAGGAGAGGAATGCACTGGGTAGCAGACAGGTGAACGATGTGAAGGTGTAGCGAGGGGGCAATGTGTGCTTGGCTGAGAATCTCCTCGATGGCATATGTTTCGAAAGCAGGGGGTCGAGATTCGAGGAAGGTCTTGTATGCGGTGAGTTCACCGGTGGGAGCGAGCGGAGCTTCTGAGGTCTGAACGTCATCGCCGACGGATTGAGTAATGGGAGGGATCATTTCGGCGTGGAACATGAGAGTGGTAGGGCTGTCCTTGAGAGTCTCCATGGCGAGGGCGATATCTTTGGAAGACACAGCAGGGAACTCATCAACCTATGAATGTCAGCTTGCGACTCAACTTACAAAACAGGAAACTTACACCAGACTCGATCAAGAACCCTTTAAATCCTCGAACACCAGCTTCAACAAGAGGTCTCAGCTCATCAGCATTACCAGGAATAACACCGCCATAAAATCCAACATCAACCCAGCACTGTCCCCGACTCGCCCTCAACTTCTCCTCAAACCCACTAAGAGTGGTCGTAGGAGGAATAGCATTCAGCGGCATATCAACGACGGTAGTGACACCACCGCTAGCAGCAGCACGGGTACCAGTCCAGAAGCCTTCCCACTCCGTACGACCAGGCTCGTTCAAGTGAACATGAGCGTCGACGAGACCGGGCAGGAGAAGCTTAGGAGTATGGTCGACGTACTCTGTACCAGCAGGGAAGCTTGTTGAGGGGAGGACTTCGGGGATGACAGAGATGATCTTTCCGGTGATGGGGCTGACGACGATGGAAGCAGGAGTGATGGCGAGAGAGTCATCGGGGAGAGTGACGACTACTCGAGAGGATACGAGGGCGGAGAGAGGACCCTCAGGGTATTGCTCAGCGTTTGAAGTTGTCATGATGGGCAAAAACAGCGTTGCTGAACCAAACAGGGGAGGAATAAAGAAGAGAAAAAAAGAGAACGAAACTCAATCTCAAACAAAAAAGATAAAGCTACAGCTCATCAAAAAATCCGGGGAATCCTAGTTTCTATCCCTTTTCGTCCTCGTGCTTCTCGCCGAGGTCTTCTCTTATCCCTTATCTCTACACCTGTTGGAGGGGCTGACCACGGGATTGGTGGGGTTGTGTTGGCTTCAAAGATAAGACCAAACGTCAGATGAGGACGGCGCAGATAAAGATAAGAGCGCAGGCTAAGATCGAGTGATCGGAGAATTTCCTTATCAAAGAGGACAAGACAATTGGTTCAACGAGTGTTGCTCTACAGAGAAGAAGGGGGAGAGGGAAGAAAAAGCCACCCCCGGAATCCGGGAATGGCCTCGCTCTTATCGAGATTTCTCGGCTCGGGGAAATATCGTACATATTTCATTATTCGATCAAAACCTCAAGTTCCAGTTTGCTGTTCCTGATCCCCGTTCCGGCTTTCAGGTCCCACTTACAGAAAAGCTTAGCTTATCGAGCCTCGAAAAATCCAGAATTTCAGGGTCCATCGGACACTGCCGACGTCCGCCTGGCCAATCAGACACTGAACCCTTTACGCCGATGGTGATTGAATCGAGTAACCATCGAGTAATGCCATCGCAGGATAGGTAAGTTCCCAACGGTGCGGCTTCGGATGAATTCGTTAGTTTTCGGGTTTTTATGGCTTTTCTTGGTGCACTGTGGCTATTCGGGGTCTACGAGAAGAACAGTCAGCAGGTGTGTTCTCGTGTTGAGGGCTGAATGACTGCAGAACACGTTTTCATTACTCGATCAAAAGCCCATCGTCGTGGTGTTGTTGTTGCCCCCGCGGAGGTGCATTGATCATGATCTAACTGAGGATTACTCGATCACCTAATTCGGCAACACTCCATCATCACAGCGAGTATTACATGGGTATTACTCGATCAAAACACCAAGTTCAGCATACACACATCCTCCATACCCGAGGTTACCAAAGTCTAAAGCTCCCTTGCCAAGCTCACGCCCTCTTATGACACGTTAAGTACAGTAAATAGTAAGAACAGTATAATCATACATGCATCACTTTCCTGTCCCGTCTAGACGTTCTCGTTCTGTAACAAAGGGAGTCTAAGCACAATCATACAGTACACCGCCATGCCCCAGCTGACCAAAAACCCTCCCATGACTTTTTGACCAAAATGTTGCTTTTTCTCTCGTCCTCCGTCATGAAAAAAAAATAAATGTGATGCGATGTGATGTGATATTCGTACACGGCGTATATCCCGCCTTTTTCATCTTTCCCTCCCTTGAAGTAATGTCCGTTACTTCTGTCGCTTGAGCGACTTATGCGCCATCTCAATCAATCCGTCCTTAGCCTCACTCTCGGGGAATTCCGCAATCGAGGCAATAGCTTTATCCACGTATTCTTGCGCGAGAGCCCTCGTCTGCTCAATACCGTCGCTCTGAAGAACCAACTCACGTGCCTGTGCCGTTGTTAGCATGGATTATCTCCAACAGATATGATTCGTCGGGTGACAAAGAGTGAATGCAGCCAACTTACCCTTTGTACGTCACCCTCCTGGGCAAACTTGCGGCCAACGAGGGCTCCGAGTTCCGGCATCTGCTTCCAAGCAAATAGCAGTGGTGCCGTCGCGAGTCCCAGCTCCAAATCTGCCCCCGCAGGCTTACCCAGATCCGATCCGCTCTGTGTATAATCCAAAAGGTCGTCTACCAACTGGAAAGCCAATCCCAGGTTTCGTCCATACGAGTAAGCTGCATCGACTGTCACAGCATCCGTGTTACCCAGCAAAGCGGCAGCTCGGCAAGACTTTGAGATAAGCGATGCAGTCTTGAGGTACGTCTTTTGCAGGTAGTATGTGACAGTCTCCTCCGACCACTTGGGATTCCTCTCGTCCCGCTCCGTGTTCTTAAGCTGCATGAACTCGCCCTCCACGAGGTTAGCAATAACAGTAGCCAGCAGCTCGACAACCTCTGGGTTTCGAAGACGAGCCAGCGCAACAGATGCCCTGCCTAGCAAGAAATCACCAGCCAGAACAGCCATCTTGTTGCCAAACTCTAAATTTGCCGAGGGCGAGCCACGTCGAGAAATAGAGTGATCGATAACGTCGTCGTGAAGGAGAGAAGCCGTGTGGATCAGCTCCGTGATTTCGGCAAGCCGTCGCTGGCTGGGAAGAATATCGGAGTTTGCATCGGGGACTTCTTGTTCGAGAGATGATAGAGGCTGAGCAGAGGGGTTCACATCGGCGAGGATCTGAGCTGGCGATATCGAAGTGTCGACGCCACGGTGAGTAACTATAGGAGCCGTAGGAGGAGTCTTTGGGCAGAGATATGTAGCTCTGCTCATGAGGAGAACGATCAATGGTCTGACATGCTTGCCCTCAGCCTGGGTATAATATTTGGCAGCACGGTCAAGCGAAGGATGACCAGATCCGAGGAGTTTTCGAATGTTGCCCGTGAGGAACTTCATCTCTTTGGCGACAGTCCGCAGAGGATCGACATGCATTGCATCTTTGGAAGCCTTCTTGACGACATTGCTTACGACGTTGGAAGCGACTTGAACAGCCGCACCCCAGGCTGAGTCCCTTCGAGGACTAGTATGCAACGAAGCGCTGTGTATCCTCGAGGGAGATCGACTGACGGTCAATTGTCTGCACAGAGCGCAAGCCGGAGCAGCAGCGCTTGTCCTCGTCCACAAGGCCTGTCTGTTCATAGTGCCGCGCACCACCGAGGCCCCCGGACGGAGCATCGTAGCGGACCTTTATAGATAATTCCCAGACGGTGAATAAATCGAGTGTTATAACGGCATTCGTTTAATTATATCGTCTTGTCCGGGACGTTCGTAGGCGGTGGTAGTTTCGAGATCGTCAATGGCGAGGGAAATTTTGTTCGATGGCTGCTGGATTCTCGATTGATCCGATTCTCTAAACTTTTCCAGCTCTAGCTGTGTTCTGCTAAGCCGGGGGGTTTGCGGGTCCGTTCGGCGGGCAGCCGATAACAGGCCGTCAAGAGACGGAATGTGATTGGACAAATTGGGTATGGGGCCGTCGAGCTAAGCGTCAGCGGATGAATCGCTACGGAACTGGCCTGGAAATAGATGCCTGTTGATCAAGCTTTAGCCTTTGATACGTTTCAATTAAGCATCAACGACAGCTCACCACGACTTTACCACTATTGAGCTTGTACCGGTTGTTTGAACACGATAACTTGCATAAGAAGTGCTACAGAACAACATGGTGCTACTCACAATGACGTCCTCTATTCTGGAGGCGTTGTCGATTGTCGAAGCTACAGAAACATCACAAATCGAAGATCATGACGGAACAGAGGAACAAGAATCACAACAACCCACCAAAGAACCTACTTTAGACGACCCGGAACTTGGAAATCCCATATCGCATGGCCAAATAGTTGATCTGTGGAAGCAACTGAAAGCTCAAGGCAACTCAAACTTCACCCTCGAACAACTTCTTCGCGGCGCATCTGTCTACATCCCTCCTCCACCTCCCAAACCCGAACCCGTAAGTCATCCCAGATCTCCTCTTCTTCGTTCTTCATACTGACCACTGTAGTCCCCCGAATACAAAGCCCTAATGGCCCGTCTCCGCCGCGAAGAAGAAGCCCGCACCTACGAACGAATGATAAACCCACCTCCCCAACACGAAACCTTCAAAGACCACTTCCCCTCCAGCGCCGCTGCCTTCGCCGCCGCAAACCGACCAACATCCTCCGCAGACCTCGGCGACGACGACATGGCGATGGAAGAAGTGCACAAGCAAGTCACGCTGATCATCAACTTCCTCGTCAGTATCGCCGGCGTCGCAGGAACATTATGGGTTACAGCTCGGTGGTGGAGTTTGCCGGCACGGATGTTTCTGACGATGGGTGGGAGTATTCTTGTTGCTATTGCGGAGGTTGTGGTGTATAATGCGTATATTTGGAAGATGGACCAGGGGAGGAAGAAGCATGGGAAAGTTAAGGAGGTTAGGGAGGTAGTTGAGAGTTGGGTGCTAGGGAAGGATGAGGATGAGAAGAGTGTTTTGATCAAGGAGAAGGATAGAACGGAAGATGGAGTGAGGAAACGAAAGACAGAAGCGAAGGTCGAGACATGATCTAAGCATATACCGTAATATCATAATATTTAATTAGAAGAGAATGAGGACGCCAGCTTCACAACTGGCAATGCGATATTCGCTTTACATCGATATTGAGGCTTCTTTATAGCAATTGACAAATTCGATATGGCCATAATCTTACCTGGATAAAATCATGATCATGATTCAAGCAAAAGCATGGGCATTGCGTAGCAGCCATGATGGTGGTGATATCATGGCTCGGGACCCATGTGACTGCGCGCCAGGCGCGTCTTAACGCGTCTTCCCAATCCAGTGGGGCATCTATCACTTTCACTGTTTTCTCTCCTCGGCAAGCCTCAACTTCGAAGTCAAGACCGCATCCATTGTTTATTTATTAGTCCCTTTCTTTCGTTCTTTCCCAAGTCGTCTCCATTGTATATAAAATTCCCTTCTCCTGCGGACATTCCATACGCATTGGCAGTGCGGCGTGTTTACGTGCACCACGCGACAGCAACACGGATTAAGATTCATGTTGGGCAGCATGACAGTTAATTGAAGGGCAAACTCCCATAATGTATGATCCTCGAGCTTTGATCGTACCAAGGGAAATGTACTGACTCAATCAGGTGTGCAAGTCCAGCGCCATCGGTGCCGCGATCGCGCGTCAAACCATTACGAACATATGGCAAACGAAGCATTCGGGACGACTCACCGAAAGAGCCAAACACCAAGAAACAAAGGGTATTAACAGAAGTAACAGCTTCTGAACCAGCATCCAAAGGCACAGACACGGCGCCGCTGGAGAAGGTCACAGAAGAGGCGAAGAACACACCTGAATCGACAACAACGAACAAACCCACTACCGAGCCAGTCAAGAAAGGATCAATCTTGAACTTCTTCAAACTTGTACCTCCATCGTCTACAGTTACCTCCAGCCCAAAGAGCGACGAGTCTCAACCCGGAACCACACCCCCATCCTCACCACCGCAACCACCAAAGATAGAATTGCGAAAGAAACCACGCCTACTACGCTTCCGCGGCACATCAACACCATTACTAGACGACGAGAACACAGGAGATCATACACAAGGCGAGGACACAGAAGCCGAAGACTCCGGCACCAAACCCGCTCGACCAACTGCTCGGGAGAACTCTTTACAGCGTGAATCGAGCACAAGCGATATAAAACCAGGAAAGAGGGGGAAGGCAAAGACACCGACTGTACAAACGACACTAAACTTATCGTCACAAGCAGCGTTTTCGGAGTGTAAGGTGTGTAATACTGTGTGGAATCCGCTGTATCCGGATGATGTGAAGTTTCATACGAAGCAGCACGCGGCTGTTTTGAGGGCGAAGAAAAAAGAGAAGGAGAGTGAATTATAGAACTTGATACCCATTTATGAATGATGAATTGCATTAGAATCGAAGCCTTGTGTTAGTGTGATTGGATCTGTTGACAATGGAGCGCTGTGGTTAGTTCGGGTTCATTTGAAGATGGTAGATCCCTGCTACAGACGGGTAGGGCTGAGCCAACATGCGACGTAGATCACCGTCACTTCAAAGAAAACGGGAGAACACTTGGGACTATAATATCTAGTGATCAAAACAATCGAGATTTGAGGCTAATTCAGGATAACTTTATCAGCTTAGCAGGCTCCTCAAAACGTCTATTTCCGGTCCTTGATGCAAGGGTTTCAAGTCTAAAGCGTTATCTTGAAACCTTCACAATGCACTTATGCTTAAAAAGCCACAACATAGCCTTGAATCTGACGACGCATAACGGTGAGTCAATGTCACAGATCCTGGTTCATAGCCCACATCACGGTGATGCGTGGCTGTGCTGATGATGAAATATATACAAATGCGTCAGCCCAGCCTGTAATCTCATTCTCTACAATAATCTGAGCCAGTCACTAAAATCATGCCAAGAAAAGCAGGGAATGGGTGCATTACATGTCGGTAAGTCTTGGTATTTCGTGGTAGCATGAGGGTTTGGCTAATAAGAGCAGCATTCGTCGTGTAAAATGCGACTTGGCGAAACCTTCGTGTCAAAGATGTTTAAATTCTAAACGTCAATGCGATGGATATCTACCTGAGGACTCAACGGTTACACGACGTCAACTTGCAGAGGCAGCTCGGCAAATGTCAGTGATTGGACCGATCTCACAAGCTTTATCTCAGTATCCACGGGATAGAAGTCGTTCAGCGACACCGACAAATCTAACGCTATTCGATGTATTTCGTACATTAACTGCTCCGTCGACTGCATCGTTTATACCATCGCAATTCTGGACAAGGGAGTTACTCCAGCTGGCGCATTCTGAACCAGCAGTATGGCACGCTACCCTTGCTCTGGGGGCGCTTCATCAACGACATGAGCTGTTCTGGCAAGGTCATGGGTATCACAGCGGTGAGAAACTATGGTCGCAGGCAAATGAGAACTATGGCCGTGCGATAACGTGTGCTCGAGATGTGAAGGATCCAACACAACTGCTTGCACTGAGTCTTGCGCTTTTATCAGTTACAAACATGATGGGTCGATGGTCCGAAAGTCAAGTTCACATCATGGCTGGTCATCGGTTGCTAAGTCAAGCAGGACATGGTTCCGAGACGTCGGGTGCCGCAGAGATATTGACGAGGTTGGACTTGATGGCCATGACATTCTCTGATTCATCAGCGCCGTATCCTTATAAGCTGGCGCCGAGAACGGTGTGGATTGACGAGTACATGAAGACCGCAGAGATAGAGAGCTATGGCCAGGCTGGGACTGCGTTGTTTGGAATGATGAGAAGACTCATGATGTTGTCTGAGACGACGGTAGCAGGAGATGAAGAGGGTGCAGCAAAAGACCTCGCGATGCTGCATCTCACAATGAAGGATCTTAGCTCTTGGGAGTACAAGATGGCCCAGTTCGAGAAGAAGCATCCAAACCCCCACGACGAAACAGGCGCCGTGTCCATCAGGTTGTACCACACCATGTTACGCATGTTCCTATCAGGGGGCGCTTTCGGCCCAGAAACACGATGGGACAGATTCCTAGGCCACTACGAACGCATCCTCATACTCGCAGAAACACTCTGGTCCAACACACCACCATCCCAAGTCCAATCCCCCTTCTCCCTAGAATCAGGCTTCATCGTTCCCGCCTTCATGGTCGCCCAGCGCTGTCGCCATCCCTGGCTCCGACGCCGCGCAATTAGTTTTCTCTACAAGATCAAGCGACAAGAGGGGATGTGGCACAGCGACGGTGCAGCAGCAGTGGGCCAACGAATAATGGAAATTGAAGGACAGAAGTACTTTGATAGCGATTTAGCTTCTCCGTTAGAAGCTATGGAAGATGTTCCTTGGGAGGCGTGGGCGGAGACCGAGGATATTCCTGCGAGGACGAGCTGGGCGGGTATAGAGAGGGTTCCTGAGATGATGAGAATGAGAGAGACGTTGGTTATGGTGGATGCAGTTGAGAAGAGGGTTGAGTTATCGCTTATAATGAGTTCAGGCGATGATATCGGGAGTTTTGGAGAAGTGAAATCCGAGACTGTGGTGTTTGGATAAGAAGATGAGCCAGTAGTAATCACAACAGCGTACATCGATTTTCGTATTCGAGTGACGCGTTCGTATTCGCATCTGAAATACCCAAGATCACCAAACGGACCCCGAGATTCCCGCTTCCCATTTATTTTTCCGATATTATTCAAGATTGGCCAATGGGATTGTTTGGAGATAATCCTTCTGTCGTGGGGATGGAAATGGTTCGATGGCGGATCTTGAGTTTCCGATGTGCCAAGCGGGTAAACGGTGTAAGACGTTTGGGTGGAGGAAGGAACAAGGCTGTGGTGAATCAGTTTGTGTAAACTGCAGACTTAAGTTGATTGGAGTATTTAAAAGAGGCGTACTCAGCTTCGTCTTACAAACAACAATAAACATTTCAGCTTCTCGCACTTCCACTTTGACTTCACTTCTTGCGCAGCAGACACAGACACAATGGACACTCTCATCGAAAGCGTCAACGCAACAGCGAAAATCCCCCTTCACCCTTTCTGGCCATTGAACGCAGACGTTCCTCAATATGCCGCCAACACGCTATCCTCCCGCGCTCTCGTAGCATCCTTCGTCGTCGGCGCAAGTGCCATTCTCGGAGTAACACTGTCCCTGATCCAACAATCTCGTCGAAAACCATCAAAGACGGATATATTCATGACACTGTGGTTTGCTCTCTGCGGATGCATCCATTTGTTCTTCGAGGGTATGTACTCCCCCTTCTAATATCGGGTTGTTAGTGGTGCTAATGGATCAGGTTACTACGTCGTCAACTTCGTCGACATCCCCAACAGACAATTCCTCTTCGCCCAGCTCTGGAAAGAATACTCCCTCTCAGACTCACGCTACCTCACTCAAGACTCCTTCCTCCTTCCCATGGAAGCCATAACCGCCTTCCTCTGGGGTCCAATGTCGTTCTTTTGCGCATGGAGCATCGTCAAGCAACATCCCCTCCGACACCCTATCCAGCTGATCATCAGCGTTGGACAACTCTACGGCGATTTGTTGTACTTTGGTACTTGCTACTTCAACGAGATCGTTCATAGCATTGTGTACTGTCGCCCGGAGCAGTTTTACTTTTACATGTATTATGTTTTCTGTAATGCGATTTGGATTGTTGTTCCGACGGTTTGTGTGGTTCATAGTGTTGTTCAGACGAAGAGGGCTTTTGCGAAGGTTCAGGAGGTTGAGAGGGTGAAGAAGGGAATGTAAATGGAGGATAGTGATAGAGGAGAAAGGTGACGGACAAGTTGATACTGGGCTACGGAGGATGAAGTAGCAATAGTAAAAGTCACTCCTTTTCACTTCAACGTAATTGATTAAATCCCGTTTCTCTTCTCACACCTTACATACATTAGTCGAAGGTGTCATACCAACAGGTATGATCAAATCGCTTCCGAGACCCTGATTAGAGTAAGTTACCTTCGCTTTTGCCCGGCCCCTTCTCAATCCCCTTCTCCCAACCGCCATTTTCACCTTCACCCTCATCATCCCCTTTCTGCTCAAGCTTATCCGCACCTACACTCCCCCTCTTATTCTGGGTTTGCTTTCTCGCATCATCAAGATCTCTATTCCTCTTTATCTCTTCCTCAACATGCCTATGAGACCTCTCAACATCCTGTCAGTTACTCACAAGCTACTCCTCCTCTGCCCTGCCAATTTAGCTCCTTCTTCCCCAGCCCCGAGAGCTTCAGTCATTGAGCCTGGCAATCTGAACCTTCTGCCCATATGCGTTTTCCGTAATGTTGTAGCATTTCTTAGCCCATTCTACGGGCTTCTCTGTGCTACCCTTGAGAAAGGTTCCCTCGAAAATCACAGTAGACTACCTACCAGAGAAAAGTAAACAAGCCATGTAGATAATTAGGTGATTAAGTACAACGAAATAGCATACAAGGAATGATTCTTATTCAGCGATTCCGGGCATCGCTTTCGTCTCAAACACTGGTTTACCACCATCTTTCCACTCACAATACTGCACACTTAATCACTACAACAACAACAACACTCACAAGCATTCTGAACTGCAATGAAACCTGTTGCGCAGTTCGTCAGCAGCTTTACCGACCGGATAATCCTATCCTTGTCCCCTGCTGTCTTCTTTGTAGAGGGGGAGTCCAAGCCCAAACCCGAGAAGGACAGTGGTGCCGATGATTACTCTGGCCATCAAGCTTGTAGGAATGCTCATCGTCCAAGGTCTCACTTTCACCATCGGGTTCGAAAGCCAGACTCGCGATGCGTTCAACAAGGAGTTCACCGGCCGCCAGACGAGCCGTAGCGGGCTGTCCGTTAGCATTAACTTTAGTCCCAACTCCAGCACCAAACATAGTGAGACTCACTCACACAGCTCATGAGCGAGGTGTTTTGTCTGTTGCCCCTGTGGCGAAGCCTGCTTGTGCTACACCTTTTTCTCTCTTATTGGTAACAATGGTGCTTATCTTTGGAGGCGGAAACACTTTCTTGGTTTAGTGGTGCCTGAAGTTGAGGACGTCTTTTCGATCTTGTCACTGATTAGAAGTAAATCCTTTAGTCATGTTATGGGATTGAAGGTACAGTATTGGTGTTGGCCTTCTCCCGCTTGTATGTTCGAGCACGATGCTATTATGACCAGCACCACTCATAAAGATCAATTGTAAAATGTCAATACAATTCATAATACTCATTTTTATTCCTTTTTGCGACTCATAAATTACCTTCAACCTCAAGCATCCCAGCTATCTCTATACGTACATGAACCGTCACATAGTCCTCCTATCCATTCTCTTCCAATGTATCCATTTCTGCGTTCCAAACGACTCACAAACTCTCTGCAACTTGTCAGTGAACCCAGTTCACAAAACCCACAAGCACCAAAACTTACCTCTCTGTTATCCTTGAAGTCCGTATAAAACCCATTCCAGATCTCCCTCTCCGCACAGGTCGTCTCATTCGTAGCACAATCCGGCTGATTCTGCAGTCTCACTTCGGGATCATTAATCCACGGCTTGGGAACAGGCCAGTCCGAAAAATGCACAAACTTGGCCTCGTTCAGCACAGCATTCGGATCCCACTGCTCCCTCTCACTACCAAGATACGCTGAATGGTCTTTGGCTCTAAACTCCGCCGTGAGCATATCGTATTTCCTGTGAGGCAAGACAAGAGCGCTGTCGAGATATAGACTGTTAACAATCTCCATGTCGTAGTCGTTTGGCCCTATGCTGTTCATCTTTTGGACGATGCGCTCGAATTCAACCTCGTCGGGTTGGATTAGCATTATTTGGGAGGAGAGGATCTTCTTGGGTGGGTTGTCGTTGTAGAGCCAGTATGCGCGGGGCATTGCGACGGGACAGGGGGGGAGTTCGAAGAGTTCGTCCATGTGTTGGAGGACCGTGCTGTCTGAGTCGAGGGAGAGGACGCGCTCATATTGGGTTTGGTTGAAGGCGAGGAGTTTGGTGAAGGAATCTGCCCATGTTTCTAATAGAGTTAGGGAACAACGTGAAGTTGGACATTGTGATGAACGTACCGTCTTGTCCATCGCGGTGCTGGATCTCAATGGGCTGAAGAGTGACATTATACTCATCTCTTGCCCTGATTAGAAGCTTTCCACCATGTGAGCTTGAGTACTCGGCCTCTGGGTCAAGCATCTCCTGCGGATACATCAAGAGTCTGTCCGCCTTGCTTCCCAACCGATGCAACGCCTCAAATATCATGACCGAGTTGCAAAGGTAGTCCTCATTTGTCACATACTGAATGTAAGCGAATCTAGACCAGCCGCCACCATCATCAACGGTCTCGTTTTCATACTTCCCACCACTCATCTCCTGAAGATCCTCCTCATCTTCAATGTTAACAAAAGGAAGAACCTCATCGTCATCAACAAAGTCTCCAATCTCGCCCTTATTTTCAAGATCTTCGATATACGCTACTGAGGTTTGATGAGGCGTTGGGACGGCAGTCGTGTCGAATGTCGAGGTATAACCTTCTTCTTCTTCTTCAACAACATCCAAGGCGTGATTCTTCCATCTCCCAGGATCGGGTACAACTGCGTTGGAAAAGGGGGAGAGCTTAATGAGGAAGTAGAAGCATATCGTGACGATGGTGACGGGTGGTAAGATCCTGCAGAATCGCGACATGAGTGTTGACGCTACACCCATCTTGTGTACCTAGCTCCGCGACAACACGAGAATTAAATTGTATAAGATTACTTGCAATAGCTAAGAAGGAAGAATAATTGAGGTCAAGACATTTTTGCCGTCGTGGACAGGAAATAGGGACTCGAGGCAAGGGAGGGAAAGAGCCAAGTATCAAGGGATTAGGTTGGATGAATACAACCCTTTGCAAGGCTGATGTGAAACCATGTCTCACAGTCAACTAATCAACATCCTCTCTGTAGATCAATGGTATTTAGAGACATGAAATATTTAATTGATGTGGTTTGCCGTATTGGACACCATGCCAGGTGTTCGTATGTCTCAGAACGCCAAAAGAAACGAAAGAAAGGGAGACCCCACAAACGGGACTCGATAGCGCAATGCTTCATGCTGAATAGAAAGGGGTCCAAGCTCACACTCATCGGGGAGCAAGAAGACTGAGGACTTCAAAAAATAATACCAAAAAAAACTTAGTTAAGACTCCTCTAAACTTAGGCTACATTTACCTAAATATTTTCGTCGCTTTAGGGTCAAGGTCCTAAGGTTTTTTGCCTCACCTAGACACTCTCCCTGAAGAGAGACCAGAATTACATACGCTAGGAATAAGTTTAGGGTGCGTCACATTTTGCTTAACCCTCCTTAAAGCCAAGGGAGTTCAGCGCATGGTGTGTACCAAGAAATTCTCCATGACGATACCTTGAACCAAGTCGTAGAAATACAATTTTGAACGCATAATTGAATCAGTCACCGCACGTATAAGGCGAATAATATTGAAGAATTGATAGCTGTCAACGCGCAGTTCCAAACCGGTACGAGATGTAGACATTTCCTGGGATGACTCAAAGGCGCTCAATTGATCTCTGGCATCTGTAATAGATCTTTGTCATATAATATAACGATTTTTTCCTCCTTCCTTCTTAAATGACAAATTATTTTCTTCTACAGTTCTATCTTATGTGTTCTCACGATAACCTCTCTCCTGACCTCGCACCCACAGTACTCTCACTCACAAGATGGAGTCGTTGACTTCATCGTGGAACTCTCCGACCATGAATCGGGCTGAGGTATATGTGACTAGCATTCGATATACCATAGCTACAAATGGATTCTCGATTCCTTCGACAGTGATAATTGCTTCGGAAAGGTAGCTGAGGGTGCTGCTCATCTCAGTACGAAGACGATGATTGGTGATGGGAGTGATGAAAGCTCTATCAACAGTTGATCCGTACATAGTCGTCTCACCGTTGGAGGCTAAATCGACTGTCGAAGCCAGGTGACCTTGAGCTATCGCGAAGGGTCGATATCCGAAACTTTGGTGTCGTTCGTAGGTACAACAGTGATGTGCTTGTCACGGCCGTTAACAGTGACGTTTAATTGAGTAGGTTCAACGTCAACTCCGTATTTCGTACTGCCCAAGTACTTCCAAAACCCTCCAGATGCGAAACCAGTATACTTCTCTCAGGCGTGACGGAAATACTGGGGTCTTTGAAGTGCGCAACTCCCATCGCCACGATAGCATTCCCGTCACTCAAGTCAATGTAGGTCGATAACTTAGAAGCTGGCATCGCCTAATCCTGGGGCAAATCCAACTTTGTAGGATTGACCGACGCAGCTGTACCCTGTTCTGTCCAGCCTTTCGTGAGTGCGAGTGAAGTTATAAAAGGGCGACGCTGAAGCCGCTCCAGCGGAAAGGCCTCACATCATTTGAATGCCCTCAAGGGGTAATAAAACTTCTGACTTGAAATCATCATGCCAAAATTAACTGGTCTAAGTGCCTGCTAAATTATACTAAGTTATATTAAATTCACGTAAGTATTTTTATCACTTAGGATAAAGGTGCTAAGTTTTCTTGCCTCCTCTAGAATGCCCCCCCCGAGTAGGTGAACTGACCAAGGACAATGTATTTTATAGGCCATGTTGGTCGAAGTTCTAAAGCATAATCGTCAATTTATGAGATATTATTCCAAGTCAGAATCTGAACACGATCTTGAATGTACTCACATGTCTTAATAGGAGTCATAACCACAGTCCAAACAAAACTCAGAACCATTGCATTGACACCTACACAAAGAGATTCAACGGAACTATATAACCACCTATTAAATCTCAGTCAATGCGCGGAATTGTCATATCCTCGCACTCTCTCATCTGACCAAGACTCATACTCTTCGTTCAGACGTTTTCGCTCACCAAGACTAATAAGTCGACAAATAGTAACAATTTGGAAACTCAGGCATTGATTGGGGATGGTTTGAACGGTAAATTGAACTTACGGGCGATTGTCTTCAACGAATTTAGGGAATGGGCCTGAGAAGGGTGTTCCATTGATGGAGGCATAACAGAGGTGGCGGTGGGTGAAGTAATGTGTTGCGAATTAAGCAGCATGTATGTTGCTGGCATTTTCTGCAGCGGGACGGTGCAGGCGCTTATTTCGTGTGGGAGGGACGGGAAGGATTGACAAGCAGAATAGTGAGGGTGTTGGAAGTGGGTGGATATTGATGATCCGGCTTTGGAGAAACGGCCGGGCAGCACTGTTTAGAGTGCATTGAGTTCAAAGCCAACGTTGAGCTCGATTGCCGAACATCCATGATTAGGAGTAAGGAGGATGTGAACAGTGGGCCAATTACCCTCTATTTTGACACTTACACTCTGCTCATATCTCCGAATGCTATCTCGTCTTCTTTGTCGTATTCTCAATCTCCCATGTCTGATTTCGGTTATCGTAGTTGGCTCGGAAGTCGCCCAGATCCCGAACCTGGAGTAATCCACTTGATGCCCCAACCTCGACATCATAGGATGAGAGGATGTAGTGTCACTTGACTTGGCCTGTGAACCTAAACGAGGTAAGAAACCTAAACTTATGGCCTCTATCCTAAGTGATGAAAAGCTTTAGGTAAATTTAGGATAGATTTAGTGAGCTTTAAGATTAGTTTTCTGGGTCCCAGAGAAGTCGCCTTGCTCCCACACGTGAACATATATGAGCATTTCTTCGCTTGTGTTCCTGATATTGAATTGAACTGCCTTATTTTGCTTGATCAGATTGCTGTGATACCTCAGGCCTTGATTGAAGAAGAGCTCCTGCTTCATTTCGGTACGATCAAGTCCATGATATTTCCCATTCCAAGGTGATCAGGTTCTTGAGTGAAACTTCATATCTCTTCTCATCAGCTCTCTTACCATCCATCGATGACTTTACCAGTGGTTGGACTGGTGGCCTTGAATCCCTCCAGTCAGTTCAAGATCAGTTCTAGTCCATAGTACGGAGAAAGCAGAAGGCCGGCCGGATCTCAAAGTTACATGCTTCTTTAGAAAACTGCCCTTCTCTGGGGTCAGAAGAGTCACCTCCAAGGATCCGGCTACCCTCGAAAGTTACAACGCGACCATCATCCACGCCAACCATAGCAACATGGCCAAGTTTGGCCTTGTGGACGCCAGCTATTTCCGTGCAGCGCCGTGAGGCGCCAAGGCGCTCAGGCACTTACAACAAAACCGAGCCGCGCCTAGCTGCCTTGTGTCCCTACTCCGCTGGGCCGATGCTCAAGGCCTCAAGTCTCGTCCTCCTCTCCTGCACCATCGATGTCTTCACCGAATCACTCCTCCGATCAGAAGAGGATTCAGCGCAACCTGGAACAACTGCGCGCAGTGATTATGACCGGGCCAGATACTATTAAACAACGCCGCGCGCAGCCTGAGAACCTAAACGGCGCAAAGCAGCCTATGGCCAATCTATCACCTATAACACGGAACGTCACGCGGCACGATATTTCCGAGTGGCGGCAAGACAATAAGTATATCTTCGCCGGCTATTGCCCACTAGAAGCAGGTTATTTGCAAGTTATCAAAAGTCTTACCTTCTTGCATAATAAGACCTGCAATATATATACCTATTTAATCGGCGCTATACTGCTACCACTCTTTGCGACCGCCATTCTCCAAGCCATCTATAGGCCACAGCACATCGACATCATAAGAACCGATTTTATCATATTCACTATCTTCTTCTATTCTGGCGAGAGCTGCCTAATTTTCAGCGCTGTATATGATCTTATTAGAAGTCACTTATACAAGGTAGAATAGTTCTAGCACTAGATAGAGTTACTAGGGATTATCAATAGTACCGTTAGCACCTTTATCCCTGGGATCTACTATATATTTAACTGCAAACTATTTCTGCAGAGAATTCATTAGACTATTATTTATTACCTAGACCACTTAGATATACCCTCTGCTGCAAGAGGTAACAAGTCTTCAAAGCATACTAACCAGGTCATTAGGTTATATTTTGCAGATCTGCCATAGCAGCTCTCATCTCCATACCTAAGTTTAGGACGTTATAATAGCAGAAGGTCAGGATCGGCGCCTATGTGGTGCTCGGTGTATCCGCTTTTATCCCCTTATTATACGGCGTATAGGTCTATAGGCTAGAATATATGCTTAAGCACTTAGGCATGAAATGGTATCTTATGGAGCTCCTTCTATACGGAGGGGGCTGTGGCCTTTATGCAGTACGAACATCTTGTTTTCCCTTCCCCCGGCCTTTCTATATTAAGGGAGCCATCTCTGACCTAGGAGTGCAGTTCTAAGTCCCTAAGTGCTTTATACTAGGCTATTTTGATATCTGGTTTATCTTTCATTAGATCTTCTTTACATCGATTTTATGCGCCATATATGTGCATATGATTGCATTAACGCAGGATTTCACAGCGTGTTATACTTTGGATATATGCCACATTTAGTCTATTCATCAAGCTAGGGGCAAAAGGTTATAAGGGCCGGGGATCAGGATTAAGCAAGAAGATGCGCATGGCATGCTTCCGTTCCAATATGTTCTATCGCAATTACAGGGCCAAGCTGGTCAGATGGGGGTCACATATTAGGAATTTAGTTGCCAATCAACTAACGGAATCTAAAGGAACACTTCAATCTCTCATAAGATTCTACTATATAAACTGGTTAAATTGAGTAGTGCCTTTGGGTCTGAGGCAGCGCGTTTATTTGACCAATGGTGCTATTCAGCACACGTTAGATCTTTATGCCTTTAGTAGTTAGTCGGAATTACAGGGCCCAGCACGCCATAACCTCCAGACCCTGCAGGGGCCACACTCCCTTAACCACAGCCACACCGACGTCACTCCTCGTTCCACCAAACCATCTTACATGATACCCAACGATAAGAAACCCAAACAAACAGAACAAACTTTGTCAACAAAAAGACTCGCCCGTCGGGGTTGGAGCAACCATGTTGTCAAGGTTTTTCAACCGCTCGTATGCCGCAGCCATGTCGTCCCGCGGAGAGTACCAACCCCTCCCAAACAATGATGAACCAGAAAACAACACCATGGAGGGACAAGATGTCAGAGCTGGGAACTATCGTGATGCAGCGGCTATGTTGCTCATCAAAATGGGTCGTTCGCCGGATGAGCAGATCACCATTTCGCCAGCTGACGATGCCCGGATTCTACGGCGTATTGACATTGCGTTACTGCCCCTCATGCTCTCAGTGTACTTCCTCCAAGCTTTAGACAAAGCAACATTATCATACGCCTCAATATTCGGCCTTATCGAAGACACCAACCTCGAAGGCGATCAATACTCATGGCTCGGAAGTATTGTGTATCTCGCGCAATTAATAATGCAACCACCGCTCGCCCTCGCGCTAGTCAAGTTACCCATCGGAAAACTCACGAGCGCTATGGTGTTGGCGTGGGGAGTCACGCTTGTTCTAATGACTTGGGCGAGCAATTTCAAGACATTGATGGTTGCGAGGTTCTTTCTGGGTGCGTTTGAAGCTAGTATTGGACCGAGCTTTATTGCGATTACGCAGATGTGGTGGAGGAGAAGGTATGTCTGGTGGGTTGATGGTGTGAGATGTTACTAATGTTTTGAAGAGAGCAGACGTTGAGAATTGGATCGTGGTATTGTATGAATGGGTTGACGTGGGTGGTGAGTGTGATGTTCTTTATTGATAGCCTGAGCTAATGCTTCACAGCTCGGGAGTCTCATTACTTATGGACTAGCACATATTGATTCCAAGATGAAGCCCTATCAGGTATACCAAACTCACTCTTTTCCATGTCGCTGTACTTACACCAGTAGATCATATTTCTCTTCTTCGGCGCAATCACAGTAGGAGTGTCCTTCGTCATGTTCTTCTGGATGCCTGATTCACCCACCGAAGCCAAGTTTCTTACCGACGAAGACAAGATCATTGCAATCGAGCGTCTTCGCAATAACCAAATGGGTGTCATGTCTCGCGAGTGGAGGATTTCTCATGTTGTTGAGACTTTGAAGGACCTCAAGACATGGTGCTGGGTTGCCATGATCTTTTGCATCTCCGTACCTTCAAATGGCATCTCGACTTTCGGGCCTTTGATCATCAAATCATTTGTGTCGGATCCCTTTGAGACGATGTTATTCAACGTCCCTGTTGGTGTTTCGCACATCATCGCTGTGTCGGCGAGTGCTTATGTTGCCATGAAGTGGAAGCTCAAGGGCCCGGTCATCGTTATGCTGTGTATCCCTCCCATCGTTGGATGCGCCATTCTCTTACACTTTGCGCATAATCTTGAGAACAAGGGGGTTTTGCTGGCTGGCTATTTCTGCTTGTGCACATACACTGGTATCAGTGAGTATCTCCTCATCTCTTGTCGCGCTTCACCTAACAGCATTCAGCACCCTTGATTTACTCATGGTCATCACAAAACACAGCCGGCGACACAAAGCGCAAGTCCACATCAGCACTCATCTTCATCAGCGCCTCAGCCGGCAACATTATCGGTCCTCTACTCTACTCTCCCGATGAAGCACCAGCTTACACCCGCGGTCTTCGCGCCAACCTCGCACTATACATCATCGTTATCGCTCTCGTGGTACTCACTTCTCTGCACCTCACTCGACTGAACCGCCTTCACAGCCAGCGCAGAGTCGCGCTTGGAAAGAGTGCCGTGCTTGTCGATCGAAGTCTGGAGACGGCGGAAGAGGCGGAGAGGATAGAGCATATGGAGAGATCATTGCGTGGAGGGGTACTGCGTGAGGCGGAAGAGAATGAGGATGATAGGGTTACTGAGTCGGGAGATTTGGAAAGGGATAGAGCGGATCGGAAGGATGAAGATAAAGGCTTTGGTGATATCACGGATTTGGAGAATGAGGATTTCTTGTTTGTGTTTTGATACCCTGGCACAGGAATATTCAATGACGTTGCGACTGTTCACATAGAGATACAAAGATTCAGTATCAAAATTTACATCTTTCTTCAACAATCCGAAGGCAACGATACTGAAGTATTTGCGCTATTCTCAGACTGATCCGCCAAGCTGCCAATGCCGTTCAGTCCCGTCGTCTGGTGCGTTGTCTAGCTCATGCATTTACCCCAGCTGCCTGGGCTTAAGGAGCATAAAAAAGCTTGGGATCTTGAGCAAAGACGCCAAAAGTAATTCGTCAGGTATTGTCACATATTGCCCTGTAGCTGCCTCAGTATTTTAGTCGCTTAGCGTCGATTTCTTACCCCTCTAGCCAGGGACGCAGCATTGCCACGATTGTAGCACCGCCACTCTTGGCCGCTCAGACCCCAAAGCAAGTCAAGCCGCAGATGACGACGCAAAAACATGGATTGGAAGTTGGACATGAAGAGCTGAAACTGGTCAGTGAATTGCTGAGTAAGAGGCTTGGATGCCTCCACGTTTCTTATATCTGACTATTTGTTTGCTACACCTTCAAGACCTACTCAATTCACTTCGTTATTCACTTGTTCTTTGAAGCTGAAGTGATTCCCCACCTCCAGCCCCTCCAAGTGCCCCTCCATCATCACGGATATTCCACTGAGACAACGAGCTGGGCATTGTACCTGGTCAAGTGTCCTTCTTATAACCTCCCTTCTCATTGCATTGATCGCAGTATTTCTATCGAATACCTTTACGTCTATTACTTCAGTCAAAATGGGTGGTGGTCCTGAAGGTTTCCGCACCGTCGCTTACTTTGTCAACTGGTATGAAACTACCCTGTATCGAGACATTGAACTCAGCTAACGAGAACAGGGCCATTTATGCCCGACAGCATCGTCCTCAAGATCTTCCCGTAGAGAACCTCACACATGTTCTCTACTCATTCGCCAATGTCCGCAGCGACTCTGGCGAAGTGTAAGTCACACCCAACGCTCATCTCAATGCAGCCCAGCTAACATCATCAGCCATCTCACCGACTCATGGGCCGATACTGACATTCACTGGGATGGCGACTCCTGGAATGACCAAGGCACCAACTTATACGGCTGTATGAAGCAGCTCAACCTTCTCAAGCGTCGTAACCGCAACCTCAAGGTTCTTCTCAGTGTTGGAGGATGGACCTACAGCAGTAACTTCAAGGCTCCTGCCAGCACACCCCAAGGACGCGATACCTTCGCCAAGAGCTGCGTTGACCTTCTCAAGAACCTCGGATTCGACGGTATCGACATTGATTGGGAGTACCCTCAGAACGCAGATGAGGCTAGAGATTACGTTGAGCTGCTTGCTGCGGTTCGACGTGAGATGGATGCTTATGCCCAGACTTTGAGCCAGCCTTATCATTTCGAACTGACCGTTGCTTGTCCCGCTGGCGCGACAAACTTCCAGAAGCTCGACATTCGTGGAATGGATCGATATCTTGATTTCTGGAATCTGATGGCCTACGATTATGCTGGGTCTTGGGACTCTGTTGCTGGCCACCAGGCGAACTTGTACCCATCTCCCGACAACCCCCAATCAACACCCTTCTCTACATCCGCCGCCATCGACTTCTACGTTCGCAGCGGCGTATCCCCCAGGAAAATCGTTCTCGGCATGCCCCTCTACGGCCGAGCTTTCGAGAACACCGACGGTCCAGGCCGCCCCTACCAAGGCGTAGGTGGAGGAACCTGGGAAGCTGGTGTCCACGACTACAAGAAACTTCCCCTCGAGGGTGCTACAGAGTATGGGGACAGAGGATGCTGTGCAAGTTACTGCTACAACCCCCAGACACGAACCATGGTCACATACGACACGCCGCGAGTTGCCTGGGACAAGGCGGAGTATGTCAAGAAGTGGAAGCTCGGAGGTGCAATGTGGTGGGAGAGCAGTGCGGACAAGACTGGTGAACAAAGTCTGATCACGACTGTTGTGAATGGGTTTGGTGGACCGGGTGCACTTATGAGGCAGGATAATTGCATTGAGTATCCTGCGAGTAAGTATGATAACTTGCGAAATGGATTCCCAGACAATTAAGGCGAAGTGGATTTGGTGGGTCAAGAAGTAAGATGAGCGTTGAGTTAGGTTGACGCTTTCACTCTTGGGAGAAACATAAGTAAATGAACAGTATGAATAAATCACGGCCTCAACAAGAATGAACCAAGACAAAATATTGAGTTCACGAATACTTTTGCATGCTTCATTTCATAAAGTCTCATCGAATCGATGCTGGCTAGATCCATCCACGTGACCATTCACTAGCCACACCAGCCTCAACTGGTCCGTGCGCAAGCTGCCAGAAAATTTCCACCTGGAAAAAAAGTGTGAAAATCTTAAGCCTCGAGCCATCACCAAACCCATTCGACGCGGAATCATTCCCAATTGCGGCACCGGCAGGGAACGACAAGATGTCGCACATCGACTACGCTCTATACGAATCCCCCGTGGGCTATGCCCTCTTCAAGGTGGTGCATCAGCAGGATGCGGTGGGCCTGAAATTGAAGGAGACTCAGGCCGCCGTCAACGACCTCGCCAAGTTCGGCAAGATGGTCAAGCTGGCCAACTTCAGCCCTTTCAGGTATTTCCAACTCGGGTGTGCGATGCTGATGGACGCGCGATAACTGACACTTCAAAAAAGGGGTCACGTCGAGGCTCTTGAGAACATTAACCTCGTTACTGAGGGTATCGTCTCGGACTACCTCAAGTCTGTCCTCGAACTCAACCTTCCCCAGACAAGCGGCAAGAAGACCAAGGTCGTTCTCGGTGTTTCCGAGAAGAACCTTGCTGGCGCGATCAAGGGCCTCTTCCCCGGCCTCGAGTGCGAGACTGCCGATACCTCTGACATTGTCGGCGACGTTATTCGCGGTATCCGACTCCACGCCGACAAGCTTCTCGGTGGACTCAAGTACGGCGATGTCGAGAAGGCCGGCCTGGGTATGGGTCACGCCTACTCCCGTGCCAAGGTCAAGTTCAGCGTCACCCGCAACGACAATCACATCATCCAGGCCAGCGCGACCATCGACTTCCAGGACAAGGGCGTCAACCAGTTCTTCATGCGCGTTCGCGAGTGGTACGGATGGCACTTCCCTGAGCTGGTCAAGATTGTCTCCGACAACTACACCTACTGCAAGCTTGTTCTGGCCATTGGCGACAAGAAGAGCTTGAACGATGACAAGCTTCACGACATTGCTGCCCTCGTTGGTGAGGATGGTGAGAAGGCTCAGGCCATCATTGACGCCGCCAAGGTCTCCATGGGTCTCGACATCTCTGCTGCTGATCTCGAGATTGTCCACGGCTTCGCTGAGGCTGTTGTCAAGCAGGCCGACAACCGCAAGTCCACCTCCGCCTACCTCGAGAAGAAGATGTCCGACATCGCCCCCAACCTGCAGACTCTCATTGGCACTCCCGTTGCCGCCCGCCTCATCTCTCACGCTGGTTCTCTGACCAATCTCTCCAAGTACCCTGCCTCTACTCTCCAGATCCTCGGTGCCGAGAAGGCTCTTTTCCGTGCTCTCAAGACCAAGAGCAACACCCCCAAGTACGGTCTCATCTACCACAGCAGCTTCATTGGCAAGGCTGGTCCCAAGAACAAGGGTCGCATTTCTCGATACCTCGCCAACAAGTGCAGTATGGCCAGCCGTATCGACAACTTCTCCGAGGAGCCCTCAACCCGCTTCGGTGAGGCTCTCAAGCAGCAGGTCGAGGACCGATTAGAGTTCTACGCCACTGGCAAGAAGCCCGCCAAGAACACCGATGTCATGGTATGTGTATTCTGAAGCGCAATCACTGATCAATCCTAACTATTCTACAGAAGGGTGTAATGGACCTCCTCGACGACGGTGATAATGCTGGCTCCGACGAGGAGATGGCTGACGCTCCTGAGCCCGAGACCAAGAAGTCCAAGAAGGAGAAGAAGGACAAGAAGGAAAAGAAAGAGAAGAAGGAGAAGAAGGAGAAGAAGGAGAAGCGCAAGAGGGATGAGGAGGAAGCCGACGCCGTGAAGGAAGACGGCGAGAAGAAAAAGAAGAAGAAGAGAAAGTCCAAGGCTGCGGATGACGAGTAGAGCTCTTCCTATTGTTTGAGAGCGTCTGGTTTATGCTGTCGCCTCGGCAGAGCGTTCCAGGAACACGGATAATGGGAGATGCATCTTCAGTCATGATAGACGTTGCGCAAGGGTAGTCGGACTCTGGTCAACGTCTCCCGCCCAGCAAAATCTCCTCGCGCGGAGTCTCACACGACTCGCTCCAACAGAAGCACCGCCCTGTCTCAGGGCGGCGAAAGCGATGGATGGCGCGGGAGACTTGCTTCCAGGGCCCTTGCGCAATTGTTTGAGGAGTTTTTGTAGGATCTTGATCTCTGGCTTATGGCTTTTGGGCGTTTGAGGGCATTTGGCTTGATTGTAAAAGACTGTTTTTCACTACGAGGGAAAACTCATACCCTTTGTTTACAAAAACATGCAAATTCACTGAAGACTACGTTTATCGTGATTGGGACTGTGAATGTAGGCCATGGACAGCTGTGAGTGTATGCTGTCATGGCGTGGATGAAGACACAATGGTTGATGGTGTACAAGACAGACTCAATAGCAACTGAATGAGTGACATTTTATGGTAGCTAACGTATGCTATCTGAGACCTGCTGTGCTCTCCAGCCATCCATGTCTGATTTCTTGGTGTTGAGGACATGCCCCACCAGGGCAAACGAGGCTCTGGCGAGATGAAAATTTCACCAGTGGACACCAAGAAATTCATGCGAGGCTGCGAAATTCAACTGATAAGGACTGATAACAATGAGCGATTACGAGGGTCTTGGCAATTTTACAATGAGTTTGGGGTGTTGTAGAGCAGGCGTCGATGGGGGCGCACAAAGGGCATCCCAGACGGCGAAATTTGGTGCAGCTTAAAGTGGCAAATGATCATGTCAAACAGAGACATTCATACACAGGGAAAGTCACAGGGGAGAACGGCTGTGTGATTTAACAAGTTTGTCGTCTCAATCAAGCATGCATTATCTCAGAAACCGGATGTGCTTTATGCTACAAAAGCCCGTCAACGCCCATTTTTGGCACCCAATCCGATCCGTCATCAATCCCAATTCAAGTCCCTTGGTCATGCATTTATTGCTTGTCGAAGACGTAGGTGAGGTGGCAGCGACCACAGTACTGGCGGTCCTGCATGGCAGCCATGAAGACACCAGCGCCGCACTAGAGAGTCAGTTAGTCTCAAATGATCAAACCATCAGAGTTGTAGGGAACTTACGGTGTCGCTGGGGCACTCGCGTCGAAGTCGCTCGATCTTACCATCGGAGTCGACCTTGTAGTACTTGAGGACAGCCAGCTTGGTCTTCTTGCGCTTGTGCTTGATCTTCTTGGGGGTGGTGTAGACCTTCTTCTTGCGCTTCTTGGCCATACCACCACGGAGGCGGAGGACCAGGTGGAGGGTGGACTCCTTCTGGATGTTGTAGTCGCTCAGGGTGCGTCCATCCTCGAGCTGCTTGCCAGCAAAGATAAGTCGCTGCTGGTCAGGGGGGATGCCCTCCTTGTCCTGGATCTTGGACTTGACGTTGTCGATGGTGTCGGAAGACTCCACCTCAAGGGTGATCGTCTTCCCCGTGAGGGTCTTGACGAAAATCTGCATCTTGCCTAACTGAGACGGTTAGAATCCAGGTTCTCCCAAGTGTGAAGCACAGATGTCCGGCTGCGTCGGGCGGAGTGTTGTCTCGTTTTTGTGCGATGACTCTAGTTTTCTTCGAAGATGAACGAAAAGAGGCTCAAGGTCGAAAAAAGCGTCGAGCATGCGCGCAGAGAGAATTGCGATTCGAAATAACAAAAGAGCAATCCTCAAGTGAAAGGCAATGAAGCCCTCACAGAGACGGGTATTTGCAGCATCTTTCAGACGTACCTCGACAATAAAAACTATTGCCTTCCTAAGCAATCCTCAGATGGTGCGAATTGGGGTTGAAGAAGATCGACTTTTGGTGGAGGGCAGCGCCCGTTCAGAAATTACAACCAGCCCATCCAGTGGGGTCAGTCACATGATTCAGGGTTTTCACTTTTTTGCGGTCGCTCAGCACGCCCCTCGTCCAACTGGTGCGGTGGATCCGCTGACCTCAGCCGTCTCTGCAGGCGATCCGCTTGAGATTCGGGAGTGCTTTGCCCTACTGCCCACCAAACCGAAAAAGTGGACTGGCCCTCAACGTCAATCGACTAAACGCACATTTCAGAGTGCGCCTCTTCTCTTCTTCTTTTTCCTTTTCTCTTCACTTGCGTGGACCTGAATATTTACATCAGCAGCAACCGTCAAAATGGTCAAGAAGAGAAAGAACAAGTACGACTTCCCCCCCCATCCGCCTGCAATCGCATCGCATACCATCATCGCCGACGGAGACGAACAACACCAACGTCGCGATGATGTTCGACAACGATTGAACGGCACATCTCTTCACACTTTGAACCGAGTTACTAACAAGCCTTCTCCAGCGGCCGAAACAAGAAGGGCCGCGGCCACGTCAAGCCCATCCGATGCAGCAACTGCTCGCGATGCACCCCCAAGGACAAGGCGATCAAGAGATTCACCATCCGCAACATGGTTGAGTCTGCTGCTATTCGTACGTCCCATCCCACTCCTCGCTTCTCTCGATCACTCGCTTACAATTATTTATAGGTGACATCTCGGATGCCTCCGTCTTCGCGGAGTACACCGTGCCCAAGATGTACCTGAAGCTGCAGTACTGCGTCTCTTGCGCCATTCACGGCAAGATTGTCCGGTACGTTGTCCTCCCCGGGAGTGTGACAACTGCGCCCTGGTTGCGTATGTGCTTCAGATGAGCCTTGGAGTACTTTTATGAAACCATACACACTCCCAGCCTGTTGCGCAGTTGATGCCACACTCCCAGTACGTTCTCCCCACCGAATTTGAGCTGACCAGATTATCACAGTGTCCGATCCGTCGTTGGCCGACGCAACCGTGCCCCTCCCCCTCGCGTCCGCTACAACAAGGACGGCAAGAAGATCGTCCCTACTGCCCCTAAGGCTTAAATGGGTTGATATGGCTTGTCTTGGGATGGAGTCCGGTTATGATAGCATCATTCAAAAAATAACGGATGGGATGAATACCTTTGGGATTATGAGTCTAAGAGATTCCAAAATTCAATCGGACGACGTTTGATGTCCACACGTCATTGACAAATATCTTGCTGTTCCTCCCTTCGCTTTGTGTGATTGATGTGACTGTTTTTGACTTAAACGTTGATTGTATGCGGCCGAGTGTCACGTCGCATCCAATGACCTGCTGTAGATGAAGGCGTCGATATGATCCCATTAAGCAAACTGTTGCCAGGCTCATATTGCCGGTCGGCGGGCACCTATTTGCTGTTACTTTGGATGTTTCAATTGCTGTAGGAGCATTTGAAGATCATGTAGAAGTCGGCCATTCTTTTTCTGTGCGCGATTCCATGGTTATGTCCTGCAATTTGAGTGTTCATAGTTTATTGTGGCGAACTCCATGGGCCAACATGAGATTATACACAAATTGAAATGACATTTCTGCGACAACCAACCCATAGCGCACCATGACCAGATATTGAAAGCCAATCAACACATAAAGCAAAATCCTCAAACAAGGCGACGATGTCTAGATAAAATTATTCGACGAATTACTCTTCCTTGCGTTGCTGATTGTTCTCTCAATATTATACACCCAATCTACCCTAAAACCCTCCATCAAACTGCTGCACCAAATCCGTCCCATTCTCCGAACAAGCAAACGCATCAACACAAACACCCCCACCACAACAGCTTCCCGTCAAGCACAAATACCCATCCCCACAATCCCCATCAGCTTCACAACTTCCCTTGTAATTCGTACACTCTGTCCACTCAAATGCAATGCCTACACCCGCAGCACTCTTACCGCAGACACAGCCCGTGCCTGGGATGATAGCGTCGCGGGGATATGAACATGTAGCGCCTTCTCCTTCTGCGACAGCGCTGTTGGGACAGCAGGCGATGCGTGATGAGTCCTGAACTGTGATGTTGTAGGGTTTTGTTGTTTCGGGGGCCCAGTTGAGGGTTGTTATGGCGGGGATGCGTGTTGCGCCGGCGATGAGGGTTAGGTTGAGGGGGATTTCGCCTTCGTGGAGGGATTGGCAGATGTCGTTTTCGAAGCTTCGACGGGTGTTGTATACGTCGATGTAATCTTCCAAAGCACCCTGTGAAGTCTCTGTGCTCTTGGTGAAAAGTGCTCCGAGAGCTTGCCAGAGTTGAGTGTACGCCACGACAGCTGCATCGGCCTCTTGCTTTGCTCTGTCGCTGGACAGACCTTGGTTGGCAAGGTCTTTGCGAAGCTGTTCAGGGTCTACGATGTCTTGTCCTGATTCTTCAAGCGTGGTGACGACAGTGGACAAGTCAGGACATGCACCGCCGAACGGATCTGTGGAGATGAAGTCGACGATCTTGTTCTTGATCGCCAACTGACATCTCAAGGAGCCAGACTCAGATCCCGGAAACGTACACTCAAAGTCCCAACGCCCAGTATCATCGTCAACAGCGACATCTGCACAGACTGTATCGCCTACAAGAAGCTGAGGATACTGTCTGACCGACCTGTCAACGGGATTCCCGCATTGGTCATGTAGGTACAGAACCTGACTGAAGTCCAAGTCCTCGGCGCGCTTGTGCTTGAGTGCAGCACATTGTACACCCGCCAAGTCGGCAATCTGCTGGTACATATCGTCAATCGAGATTGATATGCCGTACGTGCAGTTACTCCCCGAGAAGTGAATCCCCTCAGCGTCAAGCGTGACCAAATACCCGTTAGGATCAACGACCGAAAGCCTTCCACGATGAGAAATGTCGACATAGTAAATCCCGCCTTGTTCATCGCGGACGGTGAGATACAGCGGATTAACGCCATCCTTCTCAAACTCAACAGACTCGATGTAAGGAATGGGGATTGAGACGTTGTCTTCTCGGAGTCTGGCGTTGTATAGCAATGCTCGACGGGTCGAATCACCGTCTGGGTTGGGGAGAGTGTAGCATGTTTCTTGCGAGATGGCTGCGGTGCGTGTAACGTGGGTGAAGTTGGCGGCAGGGAACTCGGGAACGTCAGTTGTTGTTGCGTTACTGCCTGGTGACGCGGGGCCGTTGGAGGCGCCGGACGTTGAAGTTGCAGCCACAGGTCTCGAGGCGGATGTAACGGTTCCAGTACTTCCTGGTGCAGAGCCCGTAGTGTCACCGCTCGGAACAGCACTTTCACTGGCAGTAGTACTGGACACCTCTGAAGAGCCTGTTGGAAAAGGCGGAGATGGAATTTCAGAGGTTGGTACACTGATGGTTGGGAGGGAGATGACGCCTGAGATGGACGACGTGATGTTCCAGCCAACACCGCCGCTTTGAGAACTGGTAATAATCTCTGACTCTGTTGAAAGAGCCACGATTGAACCAGACTCAGAAGAGCCGGCAGTCGCAACAGAACCAGAGCCCTCAGATTGCCCAGTTGTTGTGTTCCAACCAGTCACCAAAGTCTCACTTCGGCCCATGCCTGACGTTGCTTGAGAAACGGTCGGCAAAGATACACTTGGTAACGGAACCAGCGATGACGTCCCAGTCTGCGATACACTGGTCGTCGGGACGGAGACATTACCTCCAGGCGCAGAAGTGGTGCGATTCCAGCTCGGAACTGCGCTGCTTTCGGGCACCGAGCTTGTTCCACTCCCAGGCTCAGTCGTGATCGACTCACCCGGCAGCGGCAGTGTTGGAAACGGTAACGTCCCACCCCGAGTTATACTGATTGACGGTATAGTGAAGTTAACCCCTGGTGGGGCAGTGCTGTTCCAACTGGGGAACTGATTACCACTAGTCTCTGGGTTTGTCGTCAGACTGTCGCTTGGGAAAGGCTGAGTTGGAAACGGGACAAAGGTTTGGGATGGGGATATACTGATGGTCGGTATAGTCACGTTGCCACCGGATGGTCGAACAGTGTTGTTCCAGCTTGGCGAGAGACTGCTTCCCGATGTTGCTTCAGCTGACGAGAATTGACTCGGCAGTGATACCGTCGGGAACGGTATGAAAGATT
This sequence comes from Fusarium oxysporum Fo47, assembly GCF_013085055.1. NCBI lineage: Eukaryota > Fungi > Ascomycota > Sordariomycetes > Hypocreales > Nectriaceae > Fusarium > Fusarium oxysporum. Next base: position 3,073,427 of record NC_072847.1, read on the forward strand.
CGCTGGCTGTACTGATGGTTGGTACTGAGGAATTCCCGCCAGGAGGTAGAGAAGTGGTGTTCCAGCTTGGAGACAAACTGCTCCCTGTCGTCGCCTCTACTGAGGATGATGAAGCTGGGAGTGATACCGTTGGGAATGGCACAAATGAACCAGTGGTGCTTACAGTTGGTACTGACAAGTTACCACCTGATGGGAGGGAAGTGCTGTTCCAACTTGGGCCCAAGCTACTGCCCGAAGTGATTTCTGTTGAAGAGAGTTGAGCCGAAGCTGATGGCAGCAAGGTACCAGTCGAAGCGCTGATAATTGGTAGCGACGTGTTACTCCCAAAGGGGATGGAAGTACTGTTCCAGCTGGGATTGAAGCTGGTCCCTGAAGTAAACCCTCCTGAAGACGTTTGAACCGAAGCTGACGACGTTGGGAAAGGGTCCAAGCTCCCGCTGGAAGCACTAGTTACGGTTGCAGATGTGTTTCCTCCAGAAGGAAGAGACGTGCTATTCCAGCTGGGTCCGAAGCTACTCCCCGAGCTTGTGACCACCGAAGATGCTTGGCTTGATAGAGACAACGTTGGAAACGGAACGAATGTGCCACTCGAGATACTGACTGTCGGTACCGAGCCATTACCTCTCGACGTGGTACCATTCCAGCTTGGACCTACACTCCCGCTTGATGAACCACCAGAGCTTGCGGAAACCGAGGCCGTTGGGAACGGCAGGAACGTCCCACTGGAGATACTGACTGTTGGTACTGAGCCATTACCCATCGAAACAGAGGTAGTTCCATTCCAACTTGGCCTTATAGTACTACTAGATGAGGCCCCAGTGATGGTAGAAGCCGAGGCTGTAGGGAAGGGTACGAAGCTTCCACCGGAGATGTCGGTAGTCGGAGCCGATCCATTGCCTCTCGACGCTGACGTGGTGTTCCAACTTGGAGCCACACTACCACTCGACGAGCTCCCAGAACTAGTGAAGTCCGAGCCTGTAGGAAATGATACAAAACTCCCACTTGAGAGACTGACAGTTGGAATCGAACCATTCGCTGTTGAGGCTGAAGTCGTATTCCAACCTGGTCCTACACTCTCACCCGTTGTCCTAGACCCAGTGGTTACAGACACACTTAGAACCGACTCTGTAGGGGTAGGTACAAAAGGCCCTGTCCCAGAAATACCGCCGCTCAGGGCAGTCATACTCGAGTTCCACCCTGTCAATGTCCCAGTCGGACGTGTCCCACTCTCCACAGGACTCGACGTCGAGTTACCAGGAAAAGACCACGGTGGCGAATCGGTTGTAGCGCCAGATCGTGTCGTTCGGGTATCTGATAGTTGGGATGTTACACCCGTGTTGGACTGGAGAGTTTGGGTCCGGTTGCCAGATTGGGAGTGAGATGAAGTAGGTGCTCGGTCTTGGCTTGAGAAGGATGCTGAGGAGGGACCTTGGGTATCTGCTGGTGACTCTGTGGTGGTGTTCCATGAAGCTGCTGAACCTGATCTTGTAAGGCTTTCGCTGGCTGATCCTGTAGTTGGACTGCTGCTGTTGGCGTATGTCGTCCTGGGAACATCTCCAGTCATCTCTCGTGCTGTCGTCTCTCCACCAGACGCTTCAGTCGTCGAATACGCTCCCCCAGTCGTCGTCTTAGCATACGTCCCCGACCCAGGCTGTCCCACCGACACCTCCGTCGAATCCGAATACCCCCTCGTCCTAGACTCATCTGCATTCGTAGTGCTGAAACTCGCACTCGTCACAATACACTCGCACTGAAACTCATAAGCAATCATCCAAACTTATCACGAGCCACTCACATATGAAGCTATCCTTGTCTGATTATACCTCACATACTCCGCAGGCGTACTATATCCCGCACCGCAATGATTCCCCTCAAGAACACTAGAACAAAACTCGCCATCATCTTGAATGAGTGATGAGTAAAGATCATCATGTGGACAAGCGATCGATTCGTTCCAGTTTGCAGGAAAGGCAGTGACCAAGTGAACGACGAGGGGGAGTAGCATCAACATGATGCGTAAACGAGTGTATAGCGATGAATGAGAATAGCCAAAGCTTGGCTTGATTGTAGGCGGTACTTATAGGACGTACAGCAGCCATACCCCAATATCTTCAGTCCTCGAGGCCGCCCACGTATAATCTGCCGAGACACAGCATCGTGACATCCAAGACTCACATACAGAGCCGAGAAGACCGGCACTTGGTGCGTGGTACGGCATCTACATCTGCGAGATCGAGGCGGGTATCTGCAGGGGCTCGCTTGGGGATCCTTAATGTCCCAGGTTCTCAGGTCTAGACGCGCTCGGTGACACGGGAGTTGGTTCCTGGATCGTGGGACGCGAGTGTGATACGAGTGGTGGGATGGGAGGACGGGGTTCAGGTTGAGTCTTTCTCACGATGTATTGGGAGATGGCAAAGGGAAGATGAGTTAGAGTGACTCGGCATGTGAATGTTAGCTGGACACGACGGGATTGTTCCCAGACGGATGAGGTTCTGTATCGATGAGTCGAGGAGAGGTCAAAGATGAGGGATATCAGAAAACACCAAACATTGGATATATCATAAGTCTAGCCACCATATCATTAAAATACCCGCCAAAGCCATATCCATAGTCATCATCATCGTCATATACAAGCCCTCTCATCCCTTACCGAAAGGGCAATATCGTCGTATTACCCCCAACCTGCGTCCGCTGCTGCGACGAGTGTCCCGGCGGTCTCGCGATGTAGTCCTTGTTCTCAATAGTGACACTCTTGGTCATATGATTGACCTTGTACACGCCCACCAACCGCGCCGCAAGCTCAAACATGTTGTTGCGCAGCGAGATGACGATGAACTGGGCGTTCTTGGTACGCTCTTTGATGTAGTTTGCGACGATCGAGACCTGCGTTGAGTGTTAGCATAGTGGTTCAATCAGAATTGAAGGTGGATTCGCATGTGAAATGTCCACGCGAGTGTGGTCGAATTGTAGCCGAGTGTCTTGGGTTAGGGTCGTACTCACGTTTCTGAAATCCAGCGCAGCATCGATCTCGTCCATGACATACAGAGGAGTAGGCTTGTAGTGATGCAGAGCGAAAACGAGAGCCAGACTGCTGAGCGTCTTTTCACCACCGGAAAGATTGCTGATGTTCTTCCAGCTCTTCTTAGGGGGCATGACGCTGAAGAGAATACCTTCGCTGAAGGGGTCCAGACTGTCGACGAGTTCGAGCTCTGCATTTCCACCCATGGTGATCATCTGATACATTTCCTTGAGTCGGAGGGAAATGGCGCTGAAACCTTCCATGAAACCTTCCAAGCGTAGACGGCGAAGGTCGTCGCATCGCTTCTTGGCAGAATCTCGCTGTTCAATAGCAGTCTGGAGATCTGAGGCACGAGCAGCGTGCTCTTCCACTCGTCTTCGGTATTCGGCCAGAACACCGAGGTCGACGTTGACATTTTGAGTCTTCTCCTCAAGAGCCGCAATCTCGCCCTTCAGTGTCCTCTCGTTCATATCGGCAAGCTCGTCGGGTGTGTATCTCGGAAGCTCGTTTGGCTGCCCATGGACAGACTCGTCCTCGTCCTCTTCCTCTTCTTGATCCTCCTCTTGCTCTTCGTCTTCTTGGGGAGCGTCGGTCATGTCCACATCATCCTGAGGGGCATCGTCCATGTCGACGTCATCATCGTCATCCGTCTGGGGCTTGGGTTGCGACTTGGGTTTCTTGGACCGGCTGCCTGAAGAACCTCCAGTAAGGTCGTCAATGTTCTGCAGGACAATCTTCGACAACTTGTCGTCCCAGTGACGAAGTCGTGCTTGGTTCTCCAGAAGAGCCTTCTGGTTCTCCTCAAGCTTGTTGCGCATCTCAATCTCAACCGCTCTTGTCTCGTTGAGCTCAGCCGTCTTCTCGTCAAGCTCGCTCTTGAGCGCCTTAAGCTCCTTCTTCTTAGCGGCCAATCCTTCTTCGGCTTCCTCAGCTTGTGCTTGAAGCTCTTCAGCTCTCTCGCCCTGGTTGTTGATGTCGTTCTCGAGCTTCCCAAGATCCCGGGTAGCAGCCTCAAGCTCCTTGGACGATTTTGCATGATCCTTCGCCAGCTTGATCTTCTGCTTCTCCGCCTTGACCTTACGGACCTCAGCATTAGAGATCTCTTCGTTGTTGGAAGAGATCTCCTCCTTTATAGAATCGACCTTGGCCCTTTGCGCACGAAGCTTCTCACCACCAACTTCCATGATCTTGTCTTGCAGAGCCTTGATCTCATCCTCCACGCTAGATGTTTCCCCGTGAAGTCTTTCGATCTCCTTGTTAAGCTTGGCGATCTCTTTTTGCAAAGCAGCGATGCGACTGTTGTCGGTAGCTGAGGGCTGATGCTCCTTGCTGACTTCCTTCATGCGTCGTTGCATATCGGTAATGTTTCGCTCGGCGCTCTCAATCTCAAGGCCAATCTTCTGCATCTTGGTGTCCAGCTGAGGAATCTGCTCGCCCAACTCCCTGAGTCGCGTTTCGCATTCGCGTTGATACTCTTGAAATTCTTGGAACTTGGTCTCCCAGCCATCGCGATCACTCTCAAACTTGGCGACCTGCTCCTTGCTGACGTCTGAGACGAGCTTGGAGGACATGAGACCTCTCTTGACAGTTGAGCCACCACCAGACATGGTACCGGACTTGTCAATGAGCTCACCATCGAGGGTGACGACTCGCCATCGCTTGGCGCCATATGCGATTCTGTTCGCTTGGGCGAGGTCGGCAGCGACAAGAGTATCTTGCATGGCGTGGTAGAAAGCAGCTCGGAACTTGTCTTCCTTGGCAGTGACGAGGTCGAACAATCGAGGAGCGTTCTCGGGTGTCTGGATGGGCGACATGTCTCGAACTCTCAGCTTATCCAAACAGATAAAGTTACCACGTCCAACATTGTTCTTTCGCAGATACTCGATACACTGCTGACCAGCCTCGACAGTCTCAGTAACAAAGTTGTCGAGGGCACCGCAAGCTGTTGAAATGGCGACATCGTACTTCTGATCAATCGTACCAAGATTACCGAGACGTCCATGGAAGCCATCGATTCGACCAGACTCCTTCATGCGCATCAGGGCAGCGAGCACGTTACCACGAGCCTGTGTGTTAGACAAGCTTGAGCGGGCCTCGTCGGCCTTTTGGCGTGCGTTCGAGATCTTTGAGCGAATCTTGGGCTCCTGCTCAGAAAGGACCTTGAGCTCCGACTTCATGTTCTCTGCCTCCTTTAAAAGCTCGGCCTTCTCGGCCTGGCAGGACTTGAGCTCAGCGCGCTTGGCAGTCTTGCCCTCCTCAATGGAAGCGATCTTGGTCTCAAGCTCTTGCAGGGCGACGGCACCGGCGTTGGCCTTCTCTTGAAGAATGTTGAGCTCACTCTCAGCGACAGCGACAGCGGACTGCTTCTGATTGATCTTCTCATTCCAAGGTTCAAGAGACTTTTGCTTGGCAGCAATCTGATCGGAGAAAGCTTGTGTCTTGCCCTTTAGGCTCTCTCTGATTTGAGCAAGTTCAGCCTCAGCAGTCTGGATCTGTTCCTCGAGTTCCGCAATCTCCTGGGTCCGGTTCTCGATCTCCTCTCCACACTGCTCGATGGTCTCGTCGGCTTCAGCAGAGTTCGTTTCGGCGTTGGCGATAGCCTTCTCAAGCTTCTTACGCTTATCGTCCAAGAACTTTCGCTTCTCATCGAACTTGACACGCTCCTGCTCAAACTTGGCCATCTCCTTCACCAAGGCTTGTGTTGACTTCTCTTGTGCCTCAAACTCCTTGGCGCCCTTGGCGTAATCCTTCTCGAGGCTCTTGATGATCTGTTCGCCTCCGTGGTGCTTCTCTAGCTCGGCGTCCAATTGAGCCTGCATCTGGCTGATAGCCTCCTCTGTAACAGCAATATTCTCGTTGCACTTGTGAATAAACAATTGGTAAAGAGCAGATTGCTTCATAGCCAGCTCGTTCTCGTCGCGAATGTAGGCGATCGCCTTGTCCTTCTTGTCTTCAAGGCTGTTCTTTTCCTTCTCGACGTGCTGAACGCGACCGCTCTTTTCCATGCAGACATCATTGAGGGTCTCTACCTCGGTAGCAGATTCTTCGATGGGCGCCTTGTACTTAGAGGTGCCGATAATATCCTCAAGATATTCGAGGAGACCATCTTCGTGTTCGTTGCCAGCCTTGGCCTTCATCTGAGCAATCGACTCGACCTCACCTTGGAGAATCAGGAATCGCTTGTGGTCAAGATCGACACCGCGATCGCGAAGGAGAGTGGTGACTGTCGTAAAGTTGGATTCTTTGCCATTGATGTAATATTTGCTGGAGTTGTTCTTGAAAGCTTTTCGGGAAATGATGAGCTCAGAGTTAGGGATAACCTCATGGCCGCCACCGGGCTGGGAAAGTTAGTCTAGGATCGCAAAAGAACAAGGATTTCCTTACCTGGTCCATGACCTCCTGGAAGTAGACAGCGACCTCGCAATGATCCAAATTCGGAAACTTTGCTGAGTTGTGAATGAGAGCAGAGATCTTGCCCTGTCGCATCTTGCTAGCTCGGAAACCGAAGACGAACAGCAGAGAGTCAATAACATTTGACTTTCCGGAACCGTTGGGCCCGACAACTGATGAGAATGAAGCATGGAAAGGACCGACTTCTTGTCGGCCAGCGTAACTCTTGAAGTTGTTGAGTATAAGATGTGTCAGAACAATTCGAGACTTGGGCGTTGTGTCTTCAACAACAGGGACAGCTAATGTCCGTGACTTGAGCACAATATCCATTGGCTTCTCCATGATGGTATCCATGGGTTTGATCGGCTTGATGGTTGCCTGGGTGTTGTCGACAACGGAAGTATTCACACTAGAATCAGTGATATCGGCCAATGCAGAAGCTTCCTGAGAAGCTGTCGGTGAATCTGGCTTCGGTGTAGGAGGGGCCAGGTCGGGAACTGAAGAGATTGATGATCTCGCTGTGCTCTTCCGCTTACGAGGCGACGCAACCTTTGCAGGAGAACTCGCCTCTGCCTTTAGTGTCGTATCGGCATCGAGAAGTTCGCTAGCCTCTACTGAAGCAGCTGGAGTAGGCGCTTTTCTAGGACGCCCTCTCGCCTTCGGTGCAGCAGCGGGCGTAGGTGCTGGAGTCGTCGATTTGCGTGAACGAGTCTGTCTTCGGGGCGCCGGCTTCTCAGGCTCAAAGTCCTCCTCCTCATCCTGGACTCTAGAGCGGTTGGAAACATCGTCTTCGTCGTCAGAATCGATAATGGCGGTGCGCCTTGTTGCGCGCCTTGGCCGAACAGGGGAAGACATTGTGAAGGAATACTCTCGTCACAGACAAGAGAAAAATGTGAAGGAGTGTATGCAAACAATGAATAGTACAAATAAGCGACAGCTTGGGTCGGTGTAACCAAGGTCGACTGGGTTGTTGTGTCGAGGGAAGCTGTACAAATTAGATTGGTTGCGCCCCGCGTTGGTTTGTTTAGAAATGTCCAAATCGGTCGTGTAAACAATACGTACCAACACAGGCCGCGGGGCGGCTCTTATCACGTGATCTCGCGACGGAGCCTTGATTGCCCGTTTCGCGATAGCTTTGAAGCTCTTGACGAGCTATCAAAACATTGGCTTGTGTTACGACAACAGTCAAGTATCCCGTCGCCAAAATGTTTGACTACACCAACCTGCACGAAGTCTTCGCGGAGGGTCTTGCCAACCCGTACGATCGTGAGACCCAGCGAGACATTGAACATTCGCGCAAGACATTTGATGGCGCTCTTTTCATTGATCGAGTCCTACGGGCCGTGGGCATAACAAAGGGTAAGTTTGTCGCACGAGCTGATTGCGACTTGCTAACTTATGATTGTAGCTAAGATCTACCCTCCCAAGACCGACAATGCGTTGAAGCAATTGCATCAGCAAATCTGTGAAGCCATCATGTCGACGCATCACAAGTTCTCGATCTTCTACTACATCCTCCTCGATTTCGACCAAACATCAGGCCGCGAGAGCGTCTCTGATGCATTCGTGGATGCGTCAGGTATACCCAAGAAGTACCAGATCTTCATGAAGGGCTTGTGGTATCTGGATCGTCAGGAATTCTCGGTATGTTTTGCGTTTGCGATTGCGAAAACAAAGACTGACAGGACTTTACAGCGAGCGCTCGAGTACATTTCGCATCCCTCTCTTATTCCCGACTTTGCCGACGATATTATGACCGTGCTCGTCCACTCTGCTCAGGATCGCGATTACAGCATTGCGCTGTCATATTTCTACGCCGTGCAGCCAGTTCTCAAGACCTCAGCCGCACTCGAGCTTCTTTTCGGTGCAATGGCGAACACCAACATCTCAGAAGCGCTGTTCTACTCCCGAACGCACCCTCCCCATACTCGCGAGTTGCTCTTCCGTCAATTGATCGCCTCTGTATTGGATAGCCCCCACGACGAGCTTTCCGAGCGCGCCAGCCAACTCACCTTTTTGCCTTTCGACAAATCTGAGGAGGCCTGGTTCGAGGAGTATCTGCTCCATGGCAACGGAAAGACGCATAAGAAGGCAAAAGATACGCTTGTCATGCGCAAGATTGCCTGCGATCAGTTCTCTGATGTGACAAAGATCCGACATGGTGGTCAATGGTCTGGAATTCTGGAAGGAATCAAGGGTGGAATTAATGGACATGCTGAATAAAGAGCTATTGACATGGGTGTTCGCATTCTCGATAGTCGTGCATAGCGTAGGCGTTTACTTGGTCATTTTTGTCATTTAGAACGTTCGAGACTTAGTATAAAGCTGAGTCCAGCCTAAACCTGATGATATACTCGTAGTGAGAATATGGTAATAATAACTCCTGAATCGTGCTAGCATTGCCATGATTTATTACTATTGCCTATCATATGAACGTTTTCAGAAGACAAGCTGGCAAGCCTAGCAGCTATTTTCTGGAATGCTATCTGTTGCGGCACGAGAAGAGAACAAGAGCTTCATATAAAAAGCTGATGGAATCCCCCCACCTGAGTTCAAGCTTCAATAATAAGGGTCAGGATAAAAAAGATCATATGATCATTATTCACAGTGCTAAGCTAACTTGACCAAAATGCGTATGTCCCTCTCTTGCTTCTCTTCTTCTGTTTCACCACCAAATCTCGGAGAATAATGTCGTCGAATATTCACTAACCAATTTCCCAACCGTAATGGTCCACTCTACCGAGAATGGGGCTGGATAGTGAGGCGCCACCGGGGATGACCCGGGTTTACGGTCATATCCAATGAGAACGGAGAACAAGCAGATCCTCCTCAGGGTCTCGACTGTGGAACTAGATAAGCTCAGTGGAACTCATTGACCTTGAGTTGATCCAAGGAGCGTCTCGCCCGTCTCCAGAACATCCTTCAATAGTTTGATCTTTGAAGTTGCAACTTTAGGTAAGCAGATAGAGACTCGGGATCCCACCTTCAAAGTTCAACGGCATGCGTCATCCCCAAAAAGTTCCCCGAGACATTTAAGTTTCCAAGTTCTGCAACGGTCCAATTTTATCACCGTAGTTTAATTTTCGCAGTCAAACTTTTCTTGTTGATTACAAACTCATTGTCTACCGAGTAACCAACCGGTCGGCAGCCTCGGAATATGCAAGTTGATATTTAGAAAAACCCCTGCGGGATTCGCGGCCCTGGATATTAAAGGTCCGAATAGCTTCCTTGGCTTTATCCCAAAGCTTACAGATCCATAATTCGAGATAAGCTACAGCATGGGCTGAGACCCCTATCGCAAGACATGCATGTCCTTGTTCTTCTTACAGGATGGTTCTCAAATGCATAATGTTGATTAAAAGGCAGGAGGCACGCACGTGACTTTATCCCAAACCATCTTGTTGTCACGGTTCACCTCATCATTGGTTCGTTGAAGTGTCGAGGTGACTACGCCCGAATAGGTAGGTTGTTTGAAGCTTCTTGGAACCCATGGAAGCCGAGCTGAAGACGAGGCAACAGGCGATCAATGCGTGACATTCTGGTTCCATGACAGCGCCAGAAGCGGCAGCTCATAGTCAGCACGAAGCGCCATTTACCAGGGTAGACAATGCCTCACAGTTGAAGATTCAATTGCCGCGGTGGTGAAGAGTTTTTCGCCACTATGATCGTCATATCAATTCTCCAAAAACAAGAGTCAAAATGGGGATAGTCTTATTGAGCACCTGACTTTGTCTAATCACAACGCTGGTCGTTCCGTTTCAGTGGAGTTCAAAAATGGGTCGAGTTCCCAAACTCCCCAGACCCAGCATCGATATCATCACGAGCATCAAGTCTCCCCGTGGGGGGCGCTAGGGGCGTTGATAGCGCGGTTTTTTTCTTCACTTTGCCCCCCTTACAAAATGGTTTCAAGCCTAACCGTTGGGTCCATGGTCCGGTTTTTCCATGAGTCGGTGTCCGGGGAAAATGCTTAGCCAAACTGGTGGTCTGCTTTTTGTGCCATCGACTCTTTAATACTTCCCCATTTCTCTGTTCTTGATCTGGTTCCCACTTCTCAATTGTCGTTTTTTTGCGGGGGACTCCATTTTGTTACCTTAGGAATACTGCCGACGATGCATCATGAGGGATGATACCCCCAATATCATTGCTTCGGCCGCCATAACACTTCCTCTCGCGACCTTGGCTCTTATTGCCCGACTTATTGCGAGGAAGATCACGAAAGCTGGATATGGCATTGATGATGCTTTCGCCGTTGTTGGCTGGGTATGTTAAACTCTCATATGGATATGATGTGTTCTGACATGGCTCAAGTTGGGCTCATTGGCCTTGTTGACGAACGGAATGATATGGATCAAGGATGGACTGGGAAAGCCAATGGAAGTTGGACTTACAGACGACTTGACGTTTCACGATAAAAACCGACTGGCTTGGATACATATGTGGACGACGAGCTTCACTTACACCTTCGCCATCGCCTTCTCGAAATTCGCCATCCTCGCTTTTTACTGGCGTCTCTTCCAATTCTCCGACATCCGAATCCCCATTCAGGTCCTGTCATGCATCACAGTGGCATGGTTTCTGCTGCGACTCTTCATGGTGTGTTTGCAATGTCTACCACTCACAGCATTATGGGATGGAGACCAAGCAACGAGGGATGCTAAATGCCATATCCGCGAATCGACGTTTTTCTTCTCGACGGTTTTGACGCATGTTTTGATCGACTGCGCCATTCTTATTCTGCCCGCCATCGAAATTGGGAAACTTCATTTACCCAAGGGCCAGAAGGTTGCTGTGATTGCATTGTTTGCGTTTGGTGCAATGACCTGTCTGGCATCCATTTTCGTCCTCGTTGAGTCATTCAAGTTCAAGTCGGATTCAAAAGAGATGACGTTACAAATGGGACAGCACTATGCTTGGTCAATCGCCGAGTGCAATTTTGCTGTCATTGCTGGTATGTTCATGTTGAATACTGCCAGTTTGACCTGTACTGACTTTTCACAGCTTGTCTTCCCATGCTTCGACCAGTCGCACGCAAGATCCTCCCAGGCTCATTCCTCACCTCCAACAGCGGCGGTCAATCAACCCAAATCAGCGCCCCCTTCAGCGCACCATTCAGCAACGGCATCCGCCTCACCAGCGTATCCAAGACGCGATCCCGCGAAAACGACGGCGGAAGCTCAACACACGAACTTTCCAACAACCCACCAGATCTATACGACATAAGCGAATGGCCACACGGTACACAAACCACGATATCAAGCCCTTTTAGGAAATATACATCTGCCAAGGACTATGAGAGCAGCGAGACGGGGATCCGTGTTGACGAAGAGACGGCTGTTTCTGTACAACGGCGTGATGATAGTGTATGAAACAGGGCGGCGACCCTCGGCGTTTTGGATGTGATATCAGCGAGGCTGAGTTCTTTTTTACCTTAGATACCACTGGATAAATACCAACAGAACCTTGATTGTCAAGCAAAACGTCCATTGCGTCGTAAGTTGTGTCATCTGCGTCTCACTCCAATGTGAGGTCGAATTTGGGTTCTGCACCAGCACAACGGTGTCGGCCCGTCAGCCTCAACCTTTTCAGCATTCCAGTTGCATTCGCTTGCACGGAATTAGCCAGACCCAAGCAAGGTATTGGCAACATGGGCGCTGGGGATTTAAATATCACGAGTTTGAATTTCAATGCCTGAGGCATAACATGACGTGAAGTCGTTATGCCGAACATTGCCGCAGCTATTGCTCAGCTAACTCACCTTGCTCCGCAAAGTACGGAGCCCATCATCCAAAACGAGGAATTATATGAATCGCAAAACCATTCTGGCCGTGAGCTTTCGGCGTTGTAACTGTTAAGCCGACGGAAGGATTCTGGCTTTTGGGTTATCAATGTCTTCCACTAAGCAGTTGAGGACCAGGAGGCAAGAAAGCTTAGGACCTCTTTTCTAAGTGATGAAAAGGCTTAGGTAAATTTAGCTAAATTTAGGATACGCTTAGTAGGACTTTAGACCAGTTAACACCTTGATTCAATGTCTGAAGTTTTCTTGCTCCCCTAGGCCGGGCTATTCACCCCGAACTTCAGTGTCGGTTTTCAATGTCCGGCGACCGTCCGGGTGTTTCCGCCTGTCCCGCGGGAGGGAAGTTTACGGAGAGAGGGCCACTCACCGAGTCATCTCTAAGCTCTTGCAGTTCAAGGTGAGAGCTTGTAACTTGCTGATGATAGAATTGAACCTCACCTCCAGTGACGTATTGCAAAACATTCATTTGGCTTCAATATGTATGATTCAACAACGCAACATCAATTAAAGAAACAATTGACCATTTAGTAAAATAATTTTAGCTATTATATCCCGTAAATATTGATCCATCCCCTTTTGTCCGTATAAACATCTCCAAAGGTACTGCAAGTCCGTGCGATACCCTCAAAGCTCGGCCCGCTTAATTCAGAACTTGTTTTGCTTTCCCCACGATCCCATCATTCTCCCGATCTTCCCACCTTCAATCCCGCCCAAACCCTCACAATGGCTTCATTCATGCGCATGAAGGCCGCAACAGGCCTCTCCGGCCTATCACGCGTCGCCATCTCCCGAGCCCAACCCATCGCCAGCCTCACACACAGCGCCATCCTCTGCCAGCGCGATCCTCAACGACGACTCTTCAGTAACTCCAGCATCTTCAATGGCTCGTATATCGTCTCCGTGCCGCCCATGGCAGAGTCCATCACCGAAGGAACATTAGCCAGCTTGCCCAAGAAGATTGGCGAGGCGGTTGAGCAGGATGAGGAGATTGCTAGCATTGAGACGGACAAAATTGATGTTCTCGTCAATGCTAGCGAGCCTGGTGCTATCGCTGAGTACTTTGCTGAGGAGGGCGATACCGTTGTTGTCGGTCAGGATCTCGCGCGTATCGTGACGGGCGAGGATGCTGGTTCTGTTAAGAAGAGCGAGGGTGAGGAGTCAAAACCTAAGGAGGAGCCCAAGAAGGAGGAGTCAAAGCCTGCTGAGCAACCCAAGGCCGAGGAGAAGCAATCTACTCCTGCTGCTGAAGCCCCCAAACCTTCAAAGCCCGCTGAGTCCAAGCCTGCGCCCAAGGAGTCCAAGCCTACACCTCCCGCTCAAGGTTCATCAAGCGGTCCCTCCCGCGGCGAGCGAGTTGTAAGTATCCCGCACATACGGCCATATCGCCCGTAGCTGACCGAGTCTGTAGGAGAAAATGACACGCATGCGCAAGACCATCGCCGCGCGCCTCAAGCAATCCCAAAACACCTGCGCCTCCCTAACAACCATCCAAGAAGTCGACATGACTAACATCATCGCCTGGCGCGCCAAGTACAAGGAAGAAGTCGCCGAGGAGCACGGCGTTCGACTGGGATACATGGGCGCTTTCACAAAGGCTACTACACTCGCTGCGCAAAAGGTTCCCCAGATCAACGCTATGATCGACACCGAGAAGGAGATCATCACGTATCGCGATTATGTCGATGTTAGTATTGCTGTTTCGGCGCCTAAAGGTTTGGTTACGCCTGTGTTGAGAAATACACATGAGTTGAGCATTGTTGAGTTGGAGAGGGAGGTTGCTAGCGCTGCTAAGAAGGTAAGTTCTCTCAGTGAACGAGAAGGTGACAATGCTGACTGTTGTAGGCTCGTGATGGCAAGCTTACTATGGAGGACATGGAGGGCGGAAGCTTCTCCATCAGCAACCCCGGTATCTTCGGCTCCATGTTCGGAACTCCCGTTATCAACTACCCCCAGGCCGCTGTGTTCAACATGAACGGTATCCGTCAAGAAGTCGTCGCCATCAAGGGCGAAGCTGTCATCCGACCTGTAAGTCTTTCCCTTAGTCGATCCATTGGTTCAAGCTAATTGTTGGCAGATGATGTACATCAGTTTGACCTACGACCACCGTCTCATTGACGGCAGAGAGGCTGTCACCTTCTTGAACACCGTCAAGAAGTACATTGAGGATCCTTCGCGCATGCTGCTTGTCTAAAAAGTTGTTGTGTTAGAGTAGAGTAGAGAGTTCATTTGTATGCTAGAGCGATTGGGTTTAGACGGAGGAATGGACATTGTTCTGCATGGCTGGCGCTTTGTAGAGTTGGACTAATGCAGATGCTTACTACGTCGCATGCATGTGTTTATCGTGTGATTGAGGAGGTGGAGAGATCTCTTTCTTGAACGCGGGGCCGTGCTTCGATATCTGGTTGATTCTGTAATGTGTAGACTACACTCTATGCCGTGATCTCGCTCTTCATACAAACCGTCCCATCCTTCTCAACAAGAACATCCCAAGCCTTCTCACCTTCAGCCTCCTTAGTCGCTGAGGTCCGGATGCGGTATGTTTGACCAGCATACAAAGGTGACATGGCTCGGTATGTGATGCCTGTCGGGCTTTCACCGTTGCCATGGATGTCTCGCCAGTAATCCAACAGATTGACCAGGTTGAGTGGTCCGTGGACAACTTCAGCGGGATGGCCTTCAACATTTCGAGTCCAGTCTTGGTTATAGTGTATCATATGCCCATTGAAGGTGAGGGCTGAGAATCGGAAGAGGCCGACTGGCGACCAGCGGAGTTCTCTTATGGGAACACCTAGTTCTATTAGCCAGCATCAGTTTACATTGCTCTGCAACACTTACCTTCACTCTTTACATCCAAGTCTCTGATAAGTGACGGCCCACGGACAGAATCCTCGAGCACTCTTGGCTCCTCTCTCACAGCACTAGGATCAATCTCAGGTCTAAACACCCAAGACCTCCGATCCGTCAACGCCAAGCCCTTCGACCCCCAAAACTCCTTCTCAACCTCCACAAGAACCATCTCCCCCGCCGAGCGACTCCTCTTCGGTGTCGCGCTCAGCAACCTCGTCCTCTCTTCAACTTGATCACCTACCCGAAGCGACACATCACTAGCCCATGTCATCTTACCACCAGCCCACATCCTTCTCGTAAACGGTTTCGAGGCATTATAGGTGGTATCGCTTCCATCAGCGCCTAATTCAGATTCTGTCCCATTTGGTGTGAAGTATACGAGATGATAGCCTGGTGGTACGGGTGTTCCTTCAATTGGCGGCTGCTCAGACACGTCCTTGCCGTTGAGGGTTGGACGGTTCAGTGTGAGAGCTAGTTTTTGGAGTTGGTTTGCGTCAAGAAATTGACGGCGGATGATGGATTTATTGGAGAATGTTTCTAGAAGGTGGGATGCTGCGTCTGAGGCAGTGGCTTTGAGATTGCGGAGAGACATGATGGGATGTGTAAGTGATGCGGGGTGAAGTTTGGAGGGGACAAGAGCAGTTATACAGTCGGTGATCGGCCAATTGCTCAAGTTGCCGATATTTTATAAAACGTCAAAACATCATGACTGAGCATTGAACAGGGATCGTTTATAATTATTGACAACAGACCTTTCCAATTGTTACTGTCAAGGCTACAGGTTAGGTAGTGTCTACATGTAGACACGTGAAGCTACGGCTAAAGGGAAGACTCCGCCACGAGTGCGCTCACTGAATAATGTGAGACAAACATTTTGAAACTCAATCAATTCAACCACATGTATTCCAACAATCTTAAAATTCACTCCCAAATATTTTCTCTCTGCAGCAATTGTAAGCATCAACATCTTGAGTCTGCCCTTGAGGTGTAGTTAAAGCTCCGGCTCCACTTTCGGCAGGCGGTCAACTTCCGGGTACAAGGGTATTCAATCTCCGACCAATCACATCGCCTCCATTATTATTCCGCTCAGATTTCCCCAGATAATTTTCTGTGACCCATCCTCCGAGGCCGGCTTCGCAAACAAAAAACATGAAGCTATCCCCAACCTAAAACTCGCACTCTGTTCCATCCACCCGACACCGTCGCTGTCTCGATCCAGAATTAACTTTCTGGTATGGTATTTGCTCTTGGTTACTGATTGAGCTTTCACAATGGTTGCTTTTGTATGTATATCCTCGCCGAGTCCCCATCATGGGACCTAGGACATTCCCCGCCACTGCGTCTTGAACACTTCCCTTTATCTCTTGACCACTCCCTTTCAGTCTTCTAGAATATATACTGACAATCTGTATAGAGGAGAGCAGTCGCTCTCAACGCTGTTGCCGTCGCGCGACTCCAATCCCGAACCTTGACATCCCGCTCCCGATCTCTCGCCATCGCCACACAACACCGCGCCTACACGTCACCGAGTGCCCGTCGACAGTATGCTTTCCATTCTCAACTCGAGAGCTCGTCTACTCCTAATCCTTCGGCTTTCCAGTACCAGCGGGCGCCTGTGGTGGAGAATCCCCAGACTCTCATAGAGAAAATCGCCCAAAAACACGCCCAAGGCCTCGCTTCTGGGAAGAAGATCAAGGCTGGCTCGTACATTGCTTTGCGGCCGCAGCATATTATGAGTCACGATAACACCTGGCCTATAGCTAAAAAATGGCTCGATTTGCAAGCTTCTAAGATCCATGATAATCGTCAACTTGGTGCGTTGTTGTGCCCTATAGACTGGGGATGTTATCTAGGTCTTACCATGGGACTGGAGGGGGGATAACTACCTCCTACCATGGGATACGCCTTACCAAGGGAATGGCTCCACTAATTCCTTGACAGTGTTTACGTTAGACCACGACGTGTCAAATATGTCAGAGAGTAACCTCCGGAAGTACTCTCTAATTCGTGAATTCGCCGAGAAGCATGGGATTACGAACTATCCTGCCGGGAGGGGAATTGGACACCAGATTATGATTGAGGAGGGTATGGAAGGATTGAAATGGCTTAATAAAATAGTCCACTAACGCTCGGATAGGATATGCTTGGCCAGAGACAGTTTCTGTGGCTAGTGACAGCCATAGTAACATGTATGGAGGTATGATACTCTCCCAAGGTTAGACTTTAGGCTGCTAACACACATGTAGGTGTAGGTTGTCTCGGTACTGCTGTCGTTCGTACAGACGCAGCCGCCATCTGGGCTACAGGACAGACCTGGTGGCAGGTCCCCCCTGTCGCAAAGGTCACTTTCACTGGCATTCTTCCCCCCGGCGTCACCGGAAAGGATGTCATTATTGCTCTTTGCGGCCTCTTCCGCGATGATCAAGTATTGAACCACGCCATTGAGTTTGCTGGTGGTGAGAGTCTCACTATTGACGAGCGCTTGACTATCAGCAACATGACCACGGAGTGGGGTGCCCTCGCAGGTGTCTTCCCTGTTGACGATATGCTTATCTCATGGTACCGCGGTAAGGCCACCACTAATGCCATGTTCAACGGCTCTTCGAAGGATCGCATAAACCACAAGCGAATCGACGAGCTCGAGCAGAACAGAATGTCTGCTGACCCCGGTGCCACATACGCCAAGGAGCTGTATCTCAACCTATCTACTCTTTCACCGATCGTCTCAGGACCCAACTCCGTCAAGGTCGCCACCCCCCTGAACAAGCTCGAGTCCGAGAACATCCCCGTGAACAAGGCTTACCTTGTGTCTTGCACCAACTCTCGCGCTTCTGATATCGCAGCTGCTGCTCGTGTCTTCCGTGAGGCTGCCAGGGAGGGTAAGCCTGCCAAGGTTGCGCCAGGTGTCGAATTCTACATCTCTGCGGCATCCATCCCTGAGCAAAAGATTGCCGAGGAGGCTGGAGACTGGCAGGTCTTGGTTGAAGCTGGCGCCATTCCCATGATTTCAGGATGTGGACAATGTATCGGTTTGGGTAAGGGACTTCTTGAGCCTGGTGAGGTCGGTATTAGTGCCAGTAACCGTAACTTCAAGGTAAGACGCTGTTCCGTCTAGTAAAATATGACCCGAAGCTAACACTTATTCAGGGCCGCATGGGTTCTACGTCAGCCAAGGCATACCTCTCCAGCCCTGAGATCGTCGCTGCCAGTGCTCTTCAAGGCAAGATCGCAGGCCCTGGTTGGTACCAGAAGCCCGAGGGTGTTGAGAAGGTCATCATTGGCGAGGGAAGTGGTGACTTTGTTGCTGACAAGGCTCTGTCCATTGAGGATGCTCTCGACAAGATCATCAACGAGGCTGATGCTTTGATCGCCGCTGCTGAGAAGTCCGAGGGTGCCGCTGAAGAAGCAAGCCCTGCTGCTGCTGCTGCTGCTGAGGAGGAGTCGCTGACTGAGATCCTCCCCGGTTTCCCTGAAAAGGTCGAGGGTGAAATTGTCTTCTGCGACAGCGATAACATCAACACTGATGGCATCTACCCCGGTACGTCAAGTCGTCCTCATTCCCGACGACTCAACTAACAGCTTGATAGGCAAGTACACATACGAGGATAACATCTCACCAGAGAAGATGGCCGAAGTCTGCATGGAGAACTACGACACCGAATTCGGCAAAATCGCCCAAGCGGGCGACATTCTCGTCACCGGCTTCAACTTCGGCTGCGGCTCATCCCGCGAACAAGCCGCAACCGCCATCCTCGCCAAGAAGATCCCGCTCGTCGTCTCCGGCAGCTTCGGCAACATCTTCAGCCGCAACAGCATCAACAACGCGCTCATGGGCGTTGAAGTGCCTCGCCTCGTCGAGCGTCTCCGCGAGACCTACAAGAACGATACCGAGAAGCCGCTTACTCGACGAACGGGGTGGAAGTTCGTCTGGGATGTGAGGAGGTCAAAGGTTGTTGTTACGGAGAAGGATGGGAAGCAGTGGGAGCAGAAGGTTGGGGAGTTGCCTGCTAATGTGCAGGAGATTATCGCCAAGGGCGGTCTGGAGAAGTGGGTTAAGTCGAAGATT
Source organism: Fusarium oxysporum Fo47 (assembly GCF_013085055.1). Taxonomy (NCBI): domain Eukaryota; kingdom Fungi; phylum Ascomycota; class Sordariomycetes; order Hypocreales; family Nectriaceae; genus Fusarium; species Fusarium oxysporum. Next base: position 3,092,543 of record NC_072847.1, read on the forward strand.
GAGGCGTGAAAAGTGTGATTTTTGTGTAATATAGAGGGTATTTAGATGTTGGAAATAAGTAAAAGTCTTGAACCTCATGACACCCAATCCCTTGGCTGGGAGAGGCAAGAAAACTTAGGACCTGTATCCTAACTAAGAAAAAGACTTAGGTAAGTTTAGTATATCTCAGAAGGCCTTTAGACCATTAATTTTGGCACCCTGATTCAATGTCAGGTTTTCTTGCTCCTCGGGGCTTGGCGAAGGCTTTCCTAGATGACAAAAGTACGTAGGTAAGCTTAGTTGTTATTGAGAGGACCGTGGGCTGGATATTTTTGGCACCTTGCCCCAAGCTGCTCTCCACATCGCATCATCATTCAACACAAAGAATACTTCAACATCATCAAGCTTATCAACTGCTCTAATTTACTGGAACTGCAATCTGGCATTAAAATCACAACGCAGTGAAGAGGAAAACACTCAGCCCGAGGATGATACGTAACCCGACTGTCAAAATGTCACGATTAGCTTCACGATGCCTCATTCACCTCCGCCCATCGCTACCTCACCCAGCACAACGACACGCCTTCTCAACAAACCCCCCAAGGCATCTCATGAGCCTAGCAGGCTTCTCAGACAACCAACTAACAGTCCGCGACGCCATCAGCAAGATATGCGCTGAATTCCCCAATACATACTGGCAGTCCCATGACCAAGATGAGCAAGACCCAAAGGAGTTCCACGCCGCTCTCGCAAAAGCCGGTTGGCTTGGTATTGCACTTCCAGAATCCTTAGGGGGCTCAGATCTAGGGATTTTAGAGGCCACAATGATGATGCAGACGATCACAGAATCGGGCGCCGGTATGGCGGGTGCGCAGAGCATTCATGCTAATGTCTACGCGACGCAACCTCTTGCCAGGTTTGGGTCGAGGGAGCAATTGGAGGAAACTATTCCGAAGATTGTGTCGGGGGAGTATAGAGTGTGCTTTGGAGTCACGGAGCCAAACGCTGGGCTTGATACGCTTCGTCTAGAGACGGCAGCGAAAGAGAACTCGGATGGTTCATTCAATGTCACGGGTCAGAAGATCTGGATAACTTGTGCGCAAGTAGCTTCGAAAATGATCCTCCTCGCCAGAACTACACCACTAGATAAGGTTAAGAAGCCAAGCGAAGGCCTGTCCTTATTCTGTATTGATCTCAACCGTGACCAACCAGGCCTCGAAATGCGGCGGATCAAGAAAATGGGCGGCCGAGCAGTCGACGCCAATGAAGTGTTCTTCGATAATTACACCATCCCCTCCTCATCTCTCATCGGCGAAAAAGACAAGGGTTTCAAAATGATTCTTCACGGAATGAACGCTGAGCGCTGCCTCCTAGCTGGCGAAGCCCTCGGTCTCGGCTACGCCGCCCTCTCAAAAGCAGCATCCTACGCCAAAACTCGCGTTGTGTTCAAACGACAGATCGGAATGAACCAAGCAATTGCTCATCCGTTGGCAGATGCGTACATGAAGCTTGAAGCGGCGAAACTAGCGACGTATCATGCTGCGAGGTTGTATGATGATGAGAGTGGTACTGTTGGACAGGATGAGATTGGGGTCGCGGCGAATAGTGCAAAGTACATGGCTGCTGAAGCGGCGTTCACGGCGTGTGAGAGGGCGGTGTTGACGCATGGCGGGATGGGGTATGCGGTTGAGTATGATGTTGAGAGGTGGTTTAGGGAGTGTCTTGTTCCGAGGATTGCGCCGGTTAGTAGGGAGATGATATTGAACTATATCAGTGAGAAGGTTCTTGAGTTGCCGAGGAGTTATTGATGAGTAGTACCAGACTCCTTGTTGGTCGATATGGCCAAGGTAGTAGAACAGCGGGAGCCTAGAACAGACGCTTGGGAAGCCTCTGAATCACATCGGTATTGTTTATTTAACATTGTTAGATTTAGATTACATGAGGTCCAAGACTCTCCTTCACAGCTTTGACTTTTAAATAACGATACACTGATATCACATCTTTTATCAATGAAGAGGTCTCAGCTGCTCATGGTTGCGAGTCCGATCTCGGCCAAGTGCCAAAACTGCCTAATTAGGAAGTAAGTGTTGCAATCACGAAGTCGCCTGGGCCATTCTATAAAATGTATACAACATTCTTGTGACAAGTCTGCTCAATAACATATGATTCCCTGATGCATCTCATCGGCATTTCATTTGTTGACGATAGTGCTGCAAAAGACTTATCGGCTCTGATCGGATATCCATGGTCTTCGGATGACAGATCTACACCCCGCGATCGCCCTCATTTCGACATTTCGCTCACTCATCACCATCACCATCACCGATCAACAAAGAGACAATTGAGTATCTCATCCCTTCAAAATGGCACGAACACCAGTTTCTACGAAAAAGGCCCCCGCTGTGCCGCAAAACCTGATGAACCAGGCCATCATCGCCAATGGCTTCGTCTTCACATCTGGCGGCGTCGCAATGGACCCCAACACAGGGAAGATGATTGATGGTGACATTGAGGCTCACACAGTACGTCAGTTCTCTCTTGAATCCCGAATCAATTGCTAATATGATTCCTATTCAGCGCCAAATTATTTCCAACCTCGGCGCCATTCTTGACGAAGCTGGCTCGAGTCTCAATGATGTGATTGAAGTCAACATTTACTTGTCTGATATGAAGTACTACGCCAAGATGAACGAAGTCTATGCTGAGTACTGGGGCGAAATCAAGCCTGCTAGAACGTAAGTCAGTTGCGGGATGCCTATGGGATAAGAGTGCTGACCGTAGTAGATGCGTTGCTGTCAAGAGTCTTCCGATGAACGCCAATATTGAGATCAAGTGTGTCGGAGTCATTACCAAGCCCAAGTCAAAGCTGTAAAGGAGGTTGCCGCTGATTCGGGGCTGGTCTTTGGCTGAATGTAGAGGCTCACGATGATATTCCATAATTAGTAGTTACTAGGTCAGTCGTTATTACTGCACTCGACTTGTAAGATCCTCTGGCCAATTTGTTCCATAATTTATATCCTGCCTATTTTGTAAGCACACCGATCATGTGAGTAGGTGGCCTCCTCGTGCTAGGCTGTTATTCAAGTGCACAGGACACAAGACTGAGCATTGACTCCTCATTATACCGAAACCTCAAGGCGCCGTTCGCCATGAGGAAGAGGGCAAACTCCCCTTGGGCGCGGGTTATGCCGCCCGCATCTAGAACGCTCATCCCGTGGCCTTGTCTGCAGTAGCCGCGTTTAGCATTGACGTTGGCGCCACATGCGATCAGCAGCTTGTTAATTCTGGCTGCATCGGCGCTGCCGTTGCCCATAGCCTTGTACGCTGCTTCGTGGTAGTGCAGAACTGTCCTGCCAGAGTAACCGCGGTGGTGAAGATCAGCACCGTAATGGAGAAGGACTTGCACAGCATCGACGGTCTTCAACCTCACAGCGCAAAAGAAAGCGGTCTTGTCATCGTCAAAGATGGGCATGTTTACGCCGACGCCAGACTCGCATAGAAGCCGCACCATCTTGACAAGGCCTGCCACCGTCGCGTGAAGCAGGGGAGTCTGGCCGTGCTCGTCACGGGCATTGGGGTCGAGTCCCAGGTTGCGAAGCTGTTTGGCAACATCAGGGGGCCCCGTGAACTTGGCAAGATAGTGCAGCACACAACGCCCATCGCGACATCTGGTGCGCGGGTCAGCGCCGTGCCGTAGAAGCCCTGAGATAATGACGCCTGCGTGGACACCGTGCGTCGCGGCGAGATGGAGGGCAGAGGCTCCATTGCCGTCTAGAGCATTAGCACCAGCACCGCCCTGTAGCAGTACATCCATGAGGCCCCTCTCCCACGCTTGCAGAGAGCACGCTATATTCAGTATGGCTGTGTAGAGGGTCGGATTGCCAGATGAGTCCATGGCATTTGCATCAGCCCCGTGTTGCAGGAGCTTAGCAGCAAGTCATGTCAGGTACTCTACAGTGCCTCCAGACTGCGCAACGGTGTGTAAAATGTGTTGGACGGCTTTCGACAGCGCGTTGATATCTGCGCTGTGTCTGAGCAATACGTCTATGATATGCAGACATGCTGTAGGGCCGGAGCAATGGATTGCTGCATGAAGCGCAGTCAAGCCACCCTCGTCCCAGCTGTTCGCGTTTACGCCACTTTGCTCAATCAGCGTGGTACTAAAGGAGTGTTGCATCGCGTTGCTCAGGGCCGAGGCTCCCTTATCCGGTATAGGCCGGGCATCTCACGATTCACCACGATCAGCTTCAAGGGACAGTGGCTCGTAGTCGGAGTCACGAGGGCTGTCCAAGATGGAGCGTAGCCTGGAGAACAGACACCCTATAGATTCCACGGAACACTCATCCAGTCCATCTATCAGGTAGCATACCGGGCCTCATGCCGAGCCTGTGACGACCTTCTTGAAAACCCCCCACAGAGCCACAAACGATGACAGGAGATAGTGTGCCTCCCCCCCGCCCTTCATTATTGTATTTCCTCTGCCCGGCCTGCCAGAGATCCATAACAGCCCTGGGGCGGTATGTGGGGGG